>NC_135890.1:71437337-72140417 GCF_964194155.1 Cetorhinus maximus
GATTGTGGGAGAAGTGTGATTTGATGCATGAGGTATATTACGTGTGCAGTTTTGTGTGTGATGGACATGGTTGTGGAGGCGTACCTTGTGTTTCGATTGAGGCGTAAATTGCGAAGATGTGGTAAAACGTGGCAGGCGTAAATTTCATCAGAGCCTGTCAGGAAATGTTGGCTGGCGAGAGCATTTGTGCGGTTGAAAATGGAATGTCAGGAGTGGGATTTGGACCCATGCCCCTAGAAAGGGACCAGAATTCACCAAGCCATTGCAAGGCAAGGAATCACACTCCTTGAGTCTGGGGCCTTAGACCACTTGGCCATCCTGACAACAGTTGCTCAGGATTGCCAATGTGTGCTGCAAATTCTGTGCACTAACTGAACTGGAGGACACCGTTGTCTCTTGTGCAATGACAAAGCACAACCATCAATTGCTCGTGCTTGATTTAACAGGCAGTGCCATAATTCTCCTTTCCTGCTCCACAAACAACCCTAAGACTCACAGCTGTTATGCGCCAACAGCCATTTTACCACCTTGCAGCAAACATCATTTTCTGAGACACATTTCTGCTTCCATCTTCACCAAACGCAAACAACACAGTTGCCATTGGAACACAAGTCCTTGAAAAAACACAGCAGATGGGAATAATCCTTCAAAGCGGACATTTCATCTTCTCATCCACATGCCTTTCTTTTCATGACATTAAGGTGATGGACCTGCGACGGCTGAACACCAGACAATGAGCAGCAGCTCTAATATGGGAATTGAACGAAGGGAATTTGCACCCCTGTGCCCCTGTCCAATGGCATTACTCTGAATATTACCACCTGAACGGCCCAGCTTTCAAAGGCATCTAGTCTATCAGTACTGTGCTTCCCATCAGGGGATGAATTGGAACGTTAAAGTCACTGGTATCCTTGCAAGTATTTGCCAAAATAAAGGAGTTGAAGTGAGTTGTTTTTGTGTAGAAAAATGGTCATTCTTTGAAACAGTTGGGCTGGTTATGAGAACCAGCAGTGTACGCCATGCCATTGAAAGGTGCAGTCTTAGAATGCAATGTGGAATGCAGCTAGCAGCAAGGAATAAATGTAGTTTCCTCACAGTGGTGTGTTTGCAGTTTGGGTCATGTTTGTGGGAAAAGTGTGATTTGATGCGTAAGGCATATTACGAGTAAATTTTGTGTGTCATAGACATGTTTGTGGAGGCGTACCTTGTGTTTGTATTGAGGCTGAAATTGCGTAGAAGTGGTAAAACGTGGCAGGCGTAAATTTCATCAGAGCCTGTCAGGAAATGTAGGCTGGCGAGAGCATTTGTGCGGTTGAAAAAGGAATGTCAGGAGTGGGAATTGAACACACACCCCTAGAAAGGGACCAGAATTCACCAAGCCATTGCAAGGCAAGGAATCACACTCCTTGAGTCTGGCGCCTTAGACCACTCGGCCATCCTGACAACAGTTGCTCAGGATTGCCAATGTGTGCTGCAAATTGTGTACACTAACTGAAGTGGAGCACACCGTTGTTTCTCGTGCAATGACAAAGCACAACCATCAATTGCTCGTGCTTGATTTAACCGGCAGTGCCATAATTCTCCTTTCCTGCTCCAAATCAACCCTAAGACTCACAGCTGTTATGCACCAACAGCCATTTTACCACCTTGCAGCAAACATCATTTTCTCAGACACATTTCTGCCTCCACCTTCACCAAACGCAAACAACACAGTTGCCATTGGAACACAAGTCCTTCAAAAAACTCAGCAGAAGGGAATAATCCTTCAAAGCGGACATTTCATCTTCTCATTCACATGCCTTTCTTTTCATGACATTAAGGTGATGGACCTGCGACGGCTGAACACCAGACAATGAGCAGCAGCTCTAATATGGGAATTGAACGAAGGGAATTTGCACCCCTGTGCCCCTGGCCAATGGCATTACTCTGAATATTACCACCTGAACGGCCCAGCTTTCAAAGGCATCTAGTCTATCAGTACTGTGCTTCCCATCAGGGGATGAATTGGAATGTTAAAGTCACTGGTATCCTTGCAAGTATATGCCAAAATAAAGGAGTTGAAGTGAGTTGTTTTTGTGTAGTAGAAGTGGCATTCTTTGAAACAGTTGTCCTGGTTATGAGAACCAGCAGTGTACGCCATGCCATTGAAAGGTGCAGTCCTAGAATGAAATGTGGAATGCAGCAAGCAGCAAGTAATAAATGTAGTTACCTCAAAGTGGTGTGGTTGGAGTTTGGGTCATAAATGTTGGAGAAGTGTGATTTGATGCATGAGGTATATTACGTGTGCAGTTTTGTGTGTGATGGACATGGTTGTGGAGGCGTACCTTGTGTTTGTATTGAGGCGTAAATAGCGTTGATGTGGTAAAACGTGGCAGGCGTAAATTTCAGCAGAGCCTGTCAGGAAATGTAGGCTGGTGAGAGAATTCGTGCGGATGAAAAAGGAATGTCAGGAGTGGGATTTGAACCCACACCCCTAGAAAGGGATCAGAATTCACCAAGCCATTGCAAGGCAAGGAATCACACTCCTTGAATCCGGCACCTTAGACCACTCGGCCATCCTGACAACAGTGGCTGTGGATTGTCGATGTGTGCTGCAAATTCTGTACACTAACTGAAGTGGAGCACACCGTTCTCTCTTGTGCAATGACAAAGCACAACCATCAATTGCTCGTGCTTGATTTAACAGGCAGTGCCATAATTCTCCTTTCCTGCTCCACAAACAACCCTAAGACCCACAGCTCTAATACACCAACAGCCATTATACCACCATGCAGCAAACATCATTTTCTCAGACACATTTCTGCCTCCACCTTCACCAAACGCAAACAACATATTGCCATTGGAACACAAGTCCTTCAAAAAACACGTCAGAAGGGAATAATTCTTCAAAGCGGACATTTCACCCTCTCATCCACATGCCTTTCTTTTCATGACATTAAGGTGATGGACCTGCGACGGCTGAACACCAGACAATGAGCAGCAGCTCTAATATTGGAATTGAATGTAGTGAATTTGCAGCCCCTGTCCCCCTGTTCAATGGCATTACTCTGAATATTACCACCTGAATGGCCCAGCCATCAAAGGCATCTAGTCTATCAGTACTGTGCTTCCCATCAGTTGATGAATTGGAATGTTAAAGTCACTGGTATCCTTGTAAGTATTTGCCAAAATAAGGGAGTTGAAGTGAGTTGATTTTGTGTAGAAGAAGTGGCATTCTTTGAAACAGTTGCCCTGGTTATGAGAACCAGCAGTGTACGCCATGCCATTGAAAGGTGCAGTCTTAGAATGCAATGTGGAATGCAGCAAGCAGCAAGGAATAAATGTAGTTTCCTCATAGTGGTGTGTTTGCAGTTTGGGTCATGTTTGTGGGAAAAGTGTGATTTGATGCGTAAGGCATATTACGAGTAAATTTTGTGTGTCATAGACATGTTTGTGGAGGCGTACCTTGTGTTTGTATTGAGGCTGAAATTGCGTAGAAGTGGTAAAACGTGGCAGGCGTAAATTTCATCAGAGCCTCTCAGGAAATGTAGGCTGGCGAGAGCATTTGTGCGGTTGAAAAAGGAATGTCAGGAGTGGGATTTGAACCCACGCCCCTAGAAAGGGGCCAGAATTCACCAAGCCATTGCAAGGCAAGGAATCACACTCCTTGAGTCTGGCGCCTTAGACCACTCGGCCATCCTGACAACAGTTGCTCAGGATTGCCAATGTCTGCTGCAAATTCTGTGCACTAACTGAACTGGAGGACACCGTTGTCTCTTGTGCAATGACAATGCACAACCATCAATTGCTCGTGCTTGAATTAACGTGCAGTGCCATAACGCTCCTTTCCTACTCCACAAACAACCCTCAGACTCACAGCTGTTATGCACCAACAGCCATTTTCCCACCTTGCAGCAAACATCATTTTCTCAGACACATTTCTGCCTCCACCTTCACCAAACGCAAACAACACAGTTGCCATTGGAACACAAGTCCTTCAAAAAACACAGCAGATGGGAATAATCCTTCAAAGCGGACATTTCAACTTTTCATCCACATGCCTTTCTTTTCATGACATTAAGGTGATGGACATGCGACGGCTGAACACCAGACAATGAGCAGCAGCTCTAATTTGGGAATTGAACGAAGGGAATTTGCACCCCTGTGCCCCTGGCCAATGGCATTACTCTGAACATTACCACCTGAACGGCCCAGCCTTCAAAGGCTTGGAGTCTGTCAGCACTATGCTTCTCATCAGGGGATGAATTGGAATTCTAAAGTCACTGGTATCCTTGCAAGTACTTGCCAAAGTAAGGGAGTTGAAGTGAGTTGTTTTTGTGTAGATGAAGTGGCATTCTTTGAAACAGTTGTCCTGGTTATGGGAACCAGCAGTGCACGCCATGCCATTGTAAGGTGCAGTCCTAGAATGCAATGTGGAATGCAGCAAGCAGCAAGTAATAAATGTAGTTACCTCAAAGTGGTGTGGTTGGAGTTTGGGTCATAAATGTGGGAGAAGTGTGATTTGATGCATGAGGTATATTACGTGTGCAGTTTTGTGTGTGATGGACATGGTTGTGGAGGCGTACGTTGTGATTGTATTGAGGCGTAAATAGCGTTGATGTTGTAAAATGTGGCAGGCGTAAATTTCAGCAGAGCCTGTCAGGAAATGTAGGCTGGCGAGAGAATTTGTGCGGATGAAAAAGGAATGTTAGGAGTGGGATTTGAACCCACCCCACTAGAAAGGGACCAGAATTCCTCAAGCCATTGCAAGGCAAGGAATCACACTCCTTGAGTCACGTGCCTTAGACCTCTCAGCCATCCTGACAACAGTTGCTCAAGGCTGCCAATGTGTGCTATAAATTCTGTACACTAACTGAACTGGAGCACACCGTTGTCCCTTGTGCAATGAGAAAGCACAACCATCAATTGCTCGAGCTTGATTTAACAGGCAGTGCCATAATTCTCCTTTCCTGTTCCACAAACAACCCTCAGACTCACAGCTCTTATACCGCAACAGCCATTTTACCACCTTGCAGCAAACATCATTTTCTGAGACACATTTCTGCTTCCATCTTCACCAAATGCAAGCAACACAGTTGCCATTGGAACACAAGTCCTTCAAAAAACACATCAGATGGGAATAATCCATCAAAGCGGAAATTACACCCTCTCATCCACATGCCTTTCTTTTCATGACATAAAGGTGATGGACCTGCGATGGCTGAACACCAGACAATGAGCAGCAGCTCTAATATTGGAATTGAATGTAAGGAATTTGCAGCCCCTGTGCCCCTGGCCAATGGCATTACTCTGAATATTACAACCTGAAAGGCCCAGCCTTCAAAGGCATCTAGTCTATCAGTACTGTGCTTCCCATCGGGGGATGACTTGGAATGTTAAAGTCACTGGTATCCTTGCAAGTATTTGCCAAAATAATGGAGTTGAAGTGAGTTGTTTTTGCGTAGAAGAAGTAGCATTCTTTGAACCAGTTGGGCTGGTTATGAGAACCAGCAGTGTACGCCATGCCATTGAAAGGTGCAGTCCTAGAATGCAATGTGGAATGCAGCAAGCAGCAAGGAATAAATGAAGGTTCCTCAAAGTGGTGTGTTTGCAGTTTGGGTCATGATTGTGGGAGAAGTGTGATTTGATGCATGAGGTATATTACGTGTGCAGTTTTGTGTGTGATGGACATGGTTGTGGAGGCGTACGTTGTGTTTGTATTGAGGCGTAAATGGCGAAGATATGGTAAAACATGGCAGGCGTAAATTTCATCAGAGCCTGTCAGGAAATGTTGGCTGGCGAGAGCATTTGTGCAGTTGAAAAAGGAATGTCAGGAGTGGGATTTGGACCCATGCCCCTAGAAAGGGACCAGAATTCACCAAGCCATTGCAAGGCAAGGAATCACACTCCTTGAGTCTGGGGCCTTAGACCACTCGGCCATCCTGACAACAGTTGCTCAGGATTGCCAATGTGTGCTGCAAATTCTGTGCACTAACTGAACTGGAGGACACCGTTGTCTCTTGTGCAATGACAAAGCACAACCATCAATTGCTCGTGCTTGATTTAACAGGCAGTGCCATAATTCTCCTTTCCTGCTCCACAAACAACCCTAAGACTCACAGCTGTTATGCACCAACAGCCATTTTACCACCTTGCAGCAAACATCATTTTCTCAGACACATTTCTGCCTCCACCTTCACCAAACGCAACCAACACAGTTGCCATTGGAACACAAGTCCTTGAAAAAACACAGCAGATGGGAATAATCCTTCAAAGCGGACATTTCATCTTCTCATCCACATGCCTTTCTTTTCATGACATTAAGGTGATGGACATGCGACGGCTGAACACCAGACAATGAGCAGCAGCTCTAATATGGGAATTGAACGAAGGGAATTTGCACCCCTGTGCCCCTGTCCAATGGCATTACTCTGAAAATTACCACCTGAACGGCCCAGCCTTCAAAGGCTTGGAGTCTGTCAGCACTATGCTTCTCATCAGGGGATGACTTGGAATGTTAAAGTCACTGGTATCCTTGCAAGTATTTGCCAAAATAAGGGAGTTGAAGTGAGTTGTTTTTGTGTAGAAGAAGTGGCATTCTTTGAAACAGTTGTCCTGGTTATGAGAACCAGCAGTGTACGCCATGCCATTGAAAGGTGCAGTCCTAGAATGCAATGTGGAATGCAGCAAGCAGCAAGGAATAAATGTAGTTTCCTCAAAGTGGTGTGTTTGCAGTTTGTGTCATGATTGTGGGAAAAGTGTGATTTGATGCGTAAGGCATATTACGAGTAAATTTTGTGTGTCATAGACATGTTTGTGGAGGCGTACCTTGTGTTTGTATTGAGGCTTAAATTGCGTAGAAGTGGTAAAACGTGGCAGGCGTAAATTTCATCAGAGCCTGTCAGGAAATGTAGGCTGGCGAGAGCATTTGTGCGGTTGAAAAAGGAATGTCAGGAGTGGGATTTGAACCCACGCCCCTAGAAAGGGACCAGAATTCACCATGCCATTGCAAGGCAAGGAATCACACTCCTTGAGTCTGGCGCCTTAGACCACTCAGCCATCCTGACAACAGTTGCTCATGATTGCCAATGTGTGCTGCAAATTCTGTACACTAACTGAAGTGGAGCACACCTTTGTCTCTTGTGCAATGACAAAGCACAACCATCAATTGCTCGTGCTTGATTTAACAGGCAGTGCCATAATTCTCCTTTCCTGCTCCACAAACAACCCTAAGACACACAGCTCTTATACACCAACAGCCATTTTACCACCTTGCAGCAAACATCATTTTCTCAGACACATTTCTGCCTCCACCTTCACCAAACGCAAACAACACAGTTGCCATTGGAACACAAATCCTTCAAAAAACACATCAGACGGGAATAATTCTTCAAAGCGGACATTTCACCCTCTCATCCGCATGCCTTTCTTTTCATGACATTAAGGTGAGGGACGTGCGACGGCTGAACACCAGACAATGAGCAGCAGCTCTAATATTGGAATTGAATGTAGGGAATATGCAGCCCCTGTGCCCCTGTTCAATGGCATTACTCTGAATATTACCACCTGAATGGCCCAGCCATCAAAGGCATCTAGTCTGTCAGTACTGTGCTTCCCATCAGGGGATGAATTGGAATGTTAAAGTCACTGGTATCCTTGTAAGTATTTATCAAAATAAGGGAGTTGAAGTGAGTTGTTTTTGTGTAGAAGAAGTGGCATTCTTTGAAACAGTTGGCCTGGTTATGAGAACCAGCAGTGTACGCCATGCCATTGAAAGGTGCAGTCCTAGAATGCAATGTGGAATGCAGCATGCAGCAAGGGATAAATGTAGTTTCCTCAAAGTGGTGTGTTTGGAGTTTGGGTCATGATTGTGGGAGAAGTGTGATTTGATGCATGAGGTATATTACGTGTGCAGTTTTGTGTGTGATGGTCATGGTTGTGGAGGCGTACGTTGTGTTTGTATTGAGGCGTCAATAGCGTTGAAGTGGTAAAATGTGGCAGGCGTAAATTTCAGCAGAGCCTGTCAGGAAATGTAGGCTGGCGAGAGAATTTGTGCAGATGAAAATGGAATGTTAGGAGTGGGATTTGAACCCACAGCACTAGAAAGAGACCAGAATTCATCAAGCCATTGCAAGGCTAGGAATTACACTCCTTGAGTCTTGTGCCTTAGACCATTCGGCCATCCTGACAACAGTTGTGCAAGGCTGCCAATGTGTGCTGTAAATTCTGTACACTAACTGAACTGGAGCACACCGTTGTCCCTTGTGCAATGAGAAAGCACAACCATCAATTGCTCGAGCTTGATATAACAGGCAGTGCCATAATTCTACTTTCCTGTTTCACAAACAACCCTCACACTCACAGCTCTTATACAGCAACAGCCATTTTACCACCTTGCAGCAAACATCATTTTCTGAGACACATTTCTGCCTCCATCTTCACCAAATGCAAGCAACACAGTTGCCATTGGAACACAAGTCCTTCAAAAAACACATCAGAAGGGAATAATCCATCAAAGCGGAAATTTCACCCTCTCATCCACATGCCTTTCTTTTCATGACATTAAGGTGATGGACCTGCGATGGCTGAACACCAGACAATGAGCAGCAGCTCTAATATTGGAATTGAATGTAAGGAATTTGCAGCCCCTGTGCCCCTGGCCAATGGCATTACTCTGAATATTACCAACTGAACGGCCCAGCTTTCAAAGGCATCTAGTCTATCAGTACTGTGCTTCCCATCAGGGGATGAATTGGAATGTTAAAGTCACTGGTATCCTTGCAAGTATTTGCCAAAATAAAGGAGTTGAAGTGAGTTGTTTTTGTGTAGAAAAAGTGTCATTCTTTGAAACAGTTGTCCTGGATATGAGAACCAGCAGTGTACGCCATGCCATTGAAAGGTGCAGTCTTAGAATGCAATGTGGAATGCAGCAAGCAGCAAGGAATAAATGTAGTTTCCTCACATTGGTGTGTTTGCAGTTTGGGTCATGTTTGTGGGAAAAGTGTGATTTGATGCGTAAGGCATGTTACGTGTAAATTTTGTGTGTCATAGACATGTTCGTGGAGGCGTACCTTGTGTTTGTATTGAGGCTTAAATTGCGAAGATGTGGTAAAACGTGGCAGGCGTAAATTTCATCAGAGTCTTTCAGGAAATGTTGGCTGGCGAGAGCATTTGTGCGGTTGAAAAAGGAATGTCAGGAGTGGGATTTGAACCCACGCCCCTAGAAAGGAACCAGAATTCACCAAGCCATTGCAAGGCAAGGAATCACACTCCTTGAATCTGGGGCCTTAGACCACTTGGCCATCCTGACAACAGTTGCTCAGGAGTGCCAATGTGTGCTGCAAATTCTGTGCACTAACTGAACTGGAGGACACCGTTGTCTCTTGTGCAATGACAAAGCACAACCATCAATTGCTCGTGCTTGATTTAACAGGCAGTGCCATAATTCTCCTTTCCTGCTCCACAAACAACCCTAAGACACACAGCTCTTATACACCAACAGCCATTTTACCACCTTGCAGCAAACATCATTTTCTCAGACACATTTCTGCCTCCACCTTCACCAAACGCAAACAACACAGTTGCCATTGGAACACAAATCCTTCAAAAAACACATCAGACGGGAATAATTCTTCAAAGCGGACATTTCACCCTCTCATCCGCATGCCTTTCTTTTCATGACATTAAGGTGAGGGACGTGCGACGGCTGAACACCAGACAATGAGCAGCAGCTCTAATATTGGAATTGAATGTAGGGAATATGCAGCCCCTGTGCCCCTGTTCAATGGCATTACTCTGAATATTACCACCTGAATGGCCCAGCCATCAAAGGCATCTAGTCTGTCAGTACTGTGCTTCCCATCAGGGGATGAATTGGAATGTTAAAGTCACTGGTATCCTTGTAAGTATTTATCAAAATAAGGGAGTTGAAGTGAGTTGTTTTTGTGTAGAAGAAGTGGCATTCTTTGAAACAGTTGGCCTGGTTATGAGAACCAGCAGTGTACGCCATGCCATTGAAAGGTGCAGTCCTAGAATGCAATGTGGAATGCAGCATGCAGCAAGGGATAAATGTAGTTTCCTCAAAGTGGTGTGTTTGGAGTTTGGGTCATGATTGTGGGAGAAGTGTGATTTGATGCATGAGGTATATTACGTGTGCAGTTTTGTGTGTGATGGTCATGGTTGTGGAGGCGTACGTTGTGTTTGTATTGAGGCGTCAATAGCGTTGAAGTGGTAAAATGTGGCAGGCGTAAATTTCAGCAGAGCCTGTCAGGAAATGTAGGCTGGCGAGAGAATTTGTGCAGATGAAAATGGAATGTTAGGAGTGGGATTTGAACCCACAGCACTAGAAAGAGACCAGAATTCATCAAGCCATTGCAAGGCTAGGAATTACACTCCTTGAGTCTTGTGCCTTAGACCATTCGGCCATCCTGACAACAGTTGTGCAAGGCTGCCAATGTGTGCTGTAAATTCTGTACACTAACTGAACTGGAGCACACCGTTGTCCCTTGTGCAATGAGAAAGCACAACCATCAATTGCTCGAGCTTGATATAACAGGCAGTGCCATAATTCTACTTTCCTGTTTCACAAACAACCCTCACACTCACAGCTCTTATACAGCAACAGCCATTTTACCACCTTGCAGCAAACATCATTTTCTGAGACACATTTCTGCCTCCATCTTCACCAAATGCAAGCAACACAGTTGCCATTGGAACACAAGTCCTTCAAAAAACACATCAGAAGGGAATAATCCATCAAAGCGGAAATTTCACCCTCTCATCCACATGCCTTTCTTTTCATGACATTAAGGTGATGGACCTGCGATGGCTGAACACCAGACAATGAGCAGCAGCTCTAATATTGGAATTGAATGTAAGGAATTTGCAGCCCCTGTGCCCCTGGCCAATGGCATTACTCTGAATATTACCAACTGAACGGCCCAGCTTTCAAAGGCATCTAGTCTATCAGTACTGTGCTTCCCATCAGGGGATGAATTGGAATGTTAAAGTCACTGGTATCCTTGCAAGTATTTGCCAAAATAAAGGAGTTGAAGTGAGTTGTTTTTGTGTAGAAAAAGTGTCATTCTTTGAAACAGTTGTCCTGGATATGAGAACCAGCAGTGTACGCCATGCCATTGAAAGGTGCAGTCTTAGAATGCAATGTGGAATGCAGCAAGCAGCAAGGAATAAATGTAGTTTCCTCACATTGGTGTGTTTGCAGTTTGGGTCATGTTTGTGGGAAAAGTGTGATTTGATGCGTAAGGCATGTTACGTGTAAATTTTGTGTGTCATAGACATGTTCGTGGAGGCGTACCTTGTGTTTGTATTGAGGCTTAAATTGCGAAGATGTGGTAAAACGTGGCAGGCGTAAATTTCATCAGAGTCTTTCAGGAAATGTTGGCTGGCGAGAGCATTTGTGCGGTTGAAAAAGGAATGTCAGGAGTGGGATTTGAACCCACGCCCCTAGAAAGGAACCAGAATTCACCAAGCCATTGCAAGGCAAGGAATCACACTCCTTGAATCTGGGGCCTTAGACCACTTGGCCATCCTGACAACAGTTGCTCAGGAGTGCCAATGTGTGCTGCAAATTCTGTGCACTAACTGAACTGGAGGACACCGTTGTCTCTTGTGCAATGACAAAGCACAACCATCAATTGCTCGTGCTTGATTTAACAGGCAGTGCCATAATTCTCCTTTCCTGCTCCACAAACAACCCTAAGACACACAGCTCTTATACACCAACAGCCATTTTACCACCTTGCAGCAAACATCATTTTCTCAGACACATTTCTGCCTCCACCTTCACCAAACGCAAACAACACAGTTGCCATTGGAACACAAATCCTTCAAAAAACACATCAGACGGGAATAATTCTTCAAAGCGGACATTTCACCCTCTCATCCGCATGCCTTTCTTTTCATGACATTAAGGTGAGGGACGTGCGACGGCTGAACACCAGACAATGAGCAGCAGCTCTAATATTGGAATTGAATGTAGGGAATATGCAGCCCCTGTGCCCCTGTTCAATGGCATTACTCTGAATATTACCACCTGAATGGCCCAGCCATCAAAGGCATCTAGTCTGTCAGTACTGTGCTTCCCATCAGGGGATGAATTGGAATGTTAAAGTCACTGGTATCCTTGTAAGTATTTATCAAAATAAGGGAGTTGAAGTGAGTTGTTTTTGTGTAGAAGAAGTGGCATTCTTTGAAACAGTTGGCCTGGTTATGAGAACCAGCAGTGTACGCCATGCCATTGAAAGGTGCAGTCCTAGAATGCAATGTGGAATGCAGCATGCAGCAAGGGATAAATGTAGTTTCCTCAAAGTGGTGTGTTTGGAGTTTGGGTCATGATTGTGGGAGAAGTGTGATTTGATGCATGAGGTATATTACGTGTGCAGTTTTGTGTGTGATGGTCATGGTTGTGGAGGCGTACGTTGTGTTTGTATTGAGGCGTCAATAGCGTTGAAGTGGTAAAATGTGGCAGGCGTAAATTTCAGCAGAGCCTGTCAGGAAATGTAGGCTGGCGAGAGAATTTGTGCAGATGAAAATGGAATGTTAGGAGTGGGATTTGAACCCACAGCACTAGAAAGAGACCAGAATTCATCAAGCCATTGCAAGGCTAGGAATCACACTCCTTGAGTCTTGTGCCTTAGACCATTCGGCCATCCTGACAACAGTTGTGCAAGGCTGCCAATGTGTGCTGTAAATTCTGTACACTAACTGAACTGGAGCACACCGTTGTCCCTTGTGCAATGAGAAAGCACAACCATCAATTGCTCGAGCTTGATATAACAGGCAGTGCCATAATTCTACTTTCCTGTTTCACAAACAACCCTCACACTCACAGCTCTTATACAGCAACAGCCATTTTACCACCTTGCAGCAAACATCATTTTCTGAGACACATTTCTGCCTCCATCTTCACCAAATGCAAGCAACACAGTTGCCATTGGAACACAAGTCCTTCAAAAAACACATCAGAAGGGAATAATCCATCAAAGCGGAAATTTCACCCTCTCATCCACATGCCTTTCTTTTCATGACATTAAGGTGATGGACCTGCGATGGCTGAACACCAGACAATGAGCAGCAGCTCTAATATTGGAATTGAATGTAAGGAATTTGCAGCCCCTGTGCCCCTGGCCAATGGCATTACTCTGAATATTACCAACTAAACGGCCCAGCTTTCAAAGGCATCTAGTCTATCAGTACTGTGCTTCCCATCAGGGGATGAATTGGAATGTTAAAGTCACTGGTATCCTTGCAAGTATTTGCCAAAATAAAGGAGTTGAAGTGAGTTGTTTTTGTGTAGAAAAAGTGTCATTCTTTGAAACAGTTGTCCTGGATATGAGAACCAGCAGTGTACGCCATGCCATTGAAAGGTGCAGTCTTAGAATGCAATGTGGAATGCAGCAAGCAGCAAGGAATAAATGTAGTTTCCTCACATTGGTGTGTTTGCAGTTTGGGTCATGTTTGTGGGAAAAGTGTGATTTGATGCGTAAGGCATGTTACGTGTAAATTTTGTGTGTCATAGACATGTTCGTGGAGGCGTACCTTGTGTTTGTATTGAGGCTTAAATTGCGAAGATGTGGTAAAACGTGGCAGGCGTAAATTTCATCAGAGTCTTTCAGGAAATGTTGGCTGGCGAGAGCATTTGTGCGGTTGAAAAAGGAATGTCAGGAGTGGGATTTGAACCCACGCCCCTAGAAAGGAACCAGAATTCACCAAGCCATTGCAAGGCAAGGAATCACACTCCTTGAATCTGGGGCCTTAGACCACTTGGCCATCCTGACAACAGTTGCTCAGGAGTGCCAATGTGTGCTGCAAATTCTGTGCACTAACTGAACTGGAGGACACCGTTGTCTCTTGTGCAATGACAAAGCACAACCATCAATTGCTCGTGCTTGATTTAACAGGCAGTGCCATAATTCTCCTTTCCTGCTCCACAAACAACCCTAAGACTCACAGCTCTTATACACCAACAGCCATTTTACCACCTTGCAGCAAACATCATTTTCTCAGACACATTTCTGCCTCCACCTTCACCAAACGCAAACAACACAGTTGCCATTGGAACACAAGTCCTTCAAAAAACACATCAGAAGGGAATAATTCTTCAAAGCGGACATTTCACCCTCTCATCCACATGCCTTTCTTTTCATGACATTAAGGTGATGGACCTGCGACGGCTGAACACCAGACAATGAGCAGCAGCTCTAATATTGGAATTGAATGTAGGGAATTTGCAGCCCCTGTGCCCCTGTTCAATGGCATTACTCTGAATATTACCACCTGAATGGCCCAGCCATCAAAGGCATCTAGTCTGTCAGTACTGTGCTTCCCATCAGGGGATGACTTGGAATGTTAAAGTCACTGGTATCCTTGCAAGTATTTGCCAAAATAAGGGAGTTGAAGTGAGTTGTTTTTGTGTAGATGAAGTGGCATTCTTTGAAACAGTTGGGCTGGTTATGAGAACCAGCAGTGTACGCCATGCCATTGAAAGGTGCAATCCTAGAATGCAATGTGGAATGCAGCAAGCTGCAAGGAATAAATGTAGTTTCCTCAAAGTGGTGTGTTTGGAGTTTGGGTCATGAATGTGGGAGAAGTGAGATTTGATGCATGAGGTATATTACGTGTGCAGTTTTGTGTGTGATGGACATGGTTGTGGAGGCGTACCTTGTGTTTCTATTGAGGCGTAAATTGCGAAGATGTGGTAAAACGTGGCAGGCGTAAATTTCATCAGAGCCTGTCAGGAAATGTTGGCTGGCGAGAGCATTTGTGCGGTTGAAAATGGAATGTCAGGAGTGGGATTTGGACCCATGCCCCTAGAAAGGGACCAGAATTCACCAAGCCATTGCAAGGCAAGGAATCACACTCCTTGAGTCTGGGGCCTTAGACCACTTGGCCATCCTGACAACAGTTGCTCAGGATTGCCAATGTGTGCTGCAAATTCTGTGCACTAACTGAACTGGAGGACACCGTTGTCTCTTGTGCAATGACAAAGCACAACCATCAATTGCTCGTGCTTGATTTAACAGGCAGTGCCATAATTCTCCTTTCCTGCTCCACAAACAACCCTAAGACTCACAGCTGTTATGCACCAACAGACATTTTACCACCTTGCAGCAAACATCATTTTCTCAGACACATTTCTGCCTCCACCTTCACCAAACGCAAACAACACAGTTGCCATTGGAACACAAGTCCTTCAAAAAACTCAGCAGAAGGGAATAATCCTTCAAAGCGGACATTTCATCTTCTCATCCACATGCCTTTCTTTTCATGACATTAAGGTGATGGACCTGCGACGGCTGAACACCAGACAATGAGCAGCAGCTCTAATATGGGAATTGAACAAAGGGAATTTGCACCCCTGTGCCCCTGGCCAATGGCATTACTCTGAACATTACCACCTGAAAGTCCCAGTCTTCAAAGGCATCTAGTCTGTCAGTACTGTGCTTCCCATCAGGGGATGACTTGGAATGTTAAAGTCACTGGTATCCTTGCAAGTATTTGCCAAAATAAGGGAGTTGAAGTGAGTTGTTTTTGCGTAGAAGAAGTGGCATTCTTTGAACCAGTTGTCCTGGTTATGAGAACCAGCAGTGTACGCCATGCCATTGAAAGGTGTAGTCTTAGAATGCAATGTGGAATGCAGCAAGCAGCAAGGAATAAATGTAGTTACCTCAAAGTGGTGTGGTTGGAGTTTGGGTCATGATTGTGGGAGAAGTGAGATTTGATGCATGAGATATATTACGTGTGCAGTTTTGTGTGTGATGGACATGGTTGTGGAGGCGTACCTTGTGTTTGTATTGAGGCGTAAATAGCGTTAATGTGGTAAAATGTGGCAGGCGTAAATTTCAGCAGAGCCTGTCAGGAAATGTAGGCTGGTGAGAGAATTTGTGCGGATGAAAAAGGAATGTGAGGAGTGGGTTTTGAACCCACACTCCGAGAAAGGGACCAGAATTCACTAAGCCATTGCAAGGCAAGGAATCACACTCCTTGAGTCGGGCGCCTTCGACCACTCGGCCATCCTGACAACAGTGGCTGTGGATTGTCAATGTGTGCTGCAAATTCTGTACACTTACTGAAGTGGAGCACACCGTTGTTTCTTGTGCAATGACAAAGCACAACCATCAATTGCTCGTGCTTGATTTAACAGGCAGTGCCATAATTCTCCTTTCCTGCTCCAAATCAACCCTAAGACTCACAGCTGTTATGCACCAACAGCCATTTTACCACCTTGCAGCAAACATCATTTTCTCAGACACATTTCTGCCTCCACCTTCACCAAACGCAAACAACACAGTTGCCATTGGAACACAAGTCCTTCAAAAAACTCAGCAGAAGGGAATAATCCTTCAAAGCGGACATTTCATCTTCTCATTCACATGCCTTTCTTTTCATGACATTAAGGTGATGGACCTGCGACGGCTGAACACCAGACAATGAGCAGCAGCTCTAATATGGGAATTGAACGAAGGGAATTTGCACCCCTGTGCCCCTGGCCAATGGCATTACTCTGAATATTACCACCTGAACGGCCCAGCTTTCAAAGGCATCTTGTCTATCAGTACTGTGCTTCCCATCAGGGGATGAATTGGAATGTTAATGTCACTGGTATCTTTGCAAGTATATGCCAAAATAAAGGAGTTGTAGTGAGTTGTTTTTGTGTAGTAGAAGTGTCATTCTTTGAAACAGTTGTCCTGGTTATGTGAACCAGCAGTGTACGCCATGCCATTGAAAGGTGCAGGCCTAGAATGAAATGTGGAATGCCGCAAGCAGCAAGGAATAAATGTAGTTACCTCAAAGTGGAGTGGTTGGAGTTTGGGGCATAAATGTGGGAGAAGTGTGATTTGATGCATGAGGTATATTTCGTGTGCAGTTTTGTGTGTGATGGACATGGTTGTGGAGGCGTACCTTGTGTTTGTATTGAGGCGTAAATAGCGTTGATGTGGTAAAATGTGGCAGGCGTAAATTTCAGCAGAGCCTGTCAGGAAATGTAGGCTGGTGAGAGAATTTGTGCGGATGAAAAAGGAATGTCGGGAGTGGGATTTGAACCCACACCCCTAGAAAGGGATCAGAATTCACCAAGCCATTGCAAGGCAAGGAATCACACTCCTTGAGTCCGGCACCTTACACCACTCGGCCATCCTGACAACAGTGGCTGTGGATTGTCGATGTGTGCTGCAAATTCTGTACACTAACTGAAGTGGAGCACACCGTTGTCTCTTGTGCAATGACAAAGCACAACCATCAATTGCTCGTGCTTGATTTAACAGGCAGTGCCATAATTCTCCTTTCCTGCTCCACAAACAACCCTAAGACCCACAGCTCTTATACACCAACAGCCATTTTACCACCATGCAGCAAACATCATTTTCTCAGACACATTTCTGCCTCCACCTTCACCAAATGCAAACAACATATTGCCATTGGAACACAAGTCCTTCAAAAAACACGTCAGAAGGGAATAATTCTTCAAAGCGGACATTTCACCCTCTCATCCACATGCCTTTCTTTTCATGACATTAAGGTGATGGACCTGCGACGGCTGAACACCAGACAATGAGCAGCAGCTCTAATATTGGAATTGAATGTAGAGAATTTGCAGCCCCTGTCCCCCTGTTCAATGGCATTACTCTGAATATTACCACCTGAATGGCCCAGCCATCAAAGGCATCTAGTCTGTCAGTACTGTGCTTCCCATCAGTTGATGAATTGGAATGTTAAAGTCACTGGTATCCTTGTAAGTATTTGCCAAAATAAGGGAGTTGAAGTGAGTTGATTTTGTGTAGAAGAAGTGGCATTCTTTGAAACAGTTGCCCTGGTTATGAGAACCAGCAGTGTATGCCATGCCATTGAAAGGTGCAGTCTTAGAATGCAATGTGGAATGCAGCAAGCAGCAAGGAATAAATGTAGTTTCCTCAGAGTGGTGTGTTTGCAGTTTGGGTCATGTTTGTGGGAAAAGTGTGATTTGATGCGTAAGGCATATTACGAGTAAATTTTGTGTGTCATAGACATGTTTGTGGAGGCGTACCTTGTGTTTGTATTGAGGCTGAAATTGCGTAGAAGTGGTAAAACGTGGCAGGCGTAAATTTCATCAGAGCCTGTCAGGAAATGTAGGCTGGCGAGAGCATTTGTGCGGTTGAAAAAGGAATGTCAGGAGTGGGATTTGAACCCACGCCCCTAGAAAGGGACCAGAATTCACCAAGCCATTGCAAGGCAAGGAATCACACTCCTTGAGTCTGGCGCCTTAGACCACTCGGCCATCCTGACAACAGTTGCTCAGGATTGCCAATGTGTGCTGCAAATTCAGTGCACTAACTGAACTGGAGGACACCGTTGTCTCTTGTGCAATGACAAAGCACAACCATCAATTGCTCGTGCTTGAATTAACGTGCAGTGCCATAATGCTCCTTTCCTACTCCACAAACAACCCTCAGACTCACAGCTGTTATGCACCAACAGCCATTTTACCACCTTGCAGCAAACATCATTTTCTCAGACACATTTCTGCCTCCACCTTCACCAAACGCAAACAACACAGTTGCCATTGGAACACAAGTCCTTGAAAAAACACAGCAGATGGGAATAATCCTTCAAAGCGGACATATCAACTTCTCATCCACATGCCTTTCTTTTCATGACATTAAGGTGATGGACATGCGACGGCTGAACACCAGACAATGAGCAGCAGCTCTAATTTGGGAATTGAACGAAGGGAATTTGCACCCCTGTGCCCCTGGCCAATGGCATTACTCTGAAAATTACCACCTGAACGGCCCAGCCTTCAAAGGCTTGGAGTCTGTCAGCACTATGCATCTCATCAGGGGATGAATTGGAATTCTAAAGTCACTGGTATCCTTGCAAGTACTTGCCAAAGTAAGGGAGTTGAAGTGAGTTGTTTTTGTGTAGATGAAGTGGCATTCTTTGAAACAGTTGTCCTGGTTATGAGAACCAGCAGTGCACGCCATGCCATTGTAAGGTGCAGTCCTAGAATGCAATGTGGAATGCAGCAAGCAGCAAGTAATAAATGTAGTTACCTCAAAGTGGTGTGTTTGGAGTTTGGGTCATAAATGTGGGAGAAGTGTGATTTGATGCATGAGGTATATTACGTGTGCAGTTTTGTGTGTGATGGACATGGTTGTGGAGGCGTACATTGTGATTGTATTGAGGCGTAAATAGCGTTGATGTTGTAAAATGTGGCAGGCGTAAATTTCAGCAGAGCCTGTCAGGAAATGTAGGCTGGCGAAAGAATTTGTGCGGATGAAAAAGGAATGTAAGGAGTGGGATTTGAACGCACCCCACTAGAAAGGGACCAGAATTCACTAAGCCATTGCAAGGCAAGGAATCACACTCCTTGAGTCGGGCGCCTTCGACCACTCGGCCATCCTGACAACAGTGGCTGTGGATTGTCAATGTGTGCTGCAAATTCTGTACACTTACTGAAGTGGAGCACACCGTTGTTTCTTGTGCAATGACAAAGCACAACCATCAATTGCTCGTGCTTGATTTAACAGGCAGTGCCATAATTCTCCTTTCCTGCTCCAAATCAACCCTAAGACTCACAGCTGTTATGCACCAACAGCCATTTTACCACCTTGCAGCAAACATCATTTTCTCAGACACATTTCTGCCTCCACCTTCACCAAACGCAAACAACACAGTTGCCATTGGAACACAAGTCCTTCAAAAAACTCAGCAGAAGGGAATAATCCTTCAAAGCGGACATTTCATCTTCTCATTCACATGCCTTTCTTTTCATGACATTAAGGTGATGGACCTGCGGCGGCTGAACACCAGACAATGAGCAGCAGCTCTAATATGGGAATTGAACGAAGGGAATTTGCACCCCTGTGCCCCTGGCCAATGGCATTACTCTGAATATTACCACCTGAACGGCCCAGCTTTCAAAGGCATCTAGTCTATCAGTACTGTGCTTCCCATCAGGGGATGAATTGGAATGTTAATGTCACTGGTATCCTTGCAAGTATATGCCAAAATAAAGGAGTTGTAGTGAGTTGTTTTTGTGTAGTAGAAGTGGCATTCTTTGAAACAGTTGTCCTGGTTATGTGAACCAGCAGTGTACGCCATGCCATTGAAAGGTGCAGTCCTAGAATGAAATGTGGAATGCCGCAAGCAGCAAGGAATAAATGTAGTTACCTCAAAGTGGAGTGGTTGGAGTTTGGGGCATAAATGTGGGAGAAGTGTGATTTGATGCATGAGGTATATTTCGTGTGCAGTTTTGTGTGTGATGGACATGGTTGTGGAGGCGTACCTTGTGTTTGTATTGAGGCGTAAATAGCGTTGATGTGGTAAAATGTGGCAGGCGTAAATTTCAGCAGAGCCTGTCAGGAAATGTAGGCTGGTGAGAGAATTTGTGCGGATGAAAAAGGAATGTCGGGAGTGGGATTTGAACCCACACCCCTAGAAAGGGATCAGAATTCACCAAGCCATTGCAAGGCAAGGAATCACACTCCTTGAGTCCGGCACCTTACACCACTCGGCCATCCTGACAACAGTGGCTGTGGATTGTCGATGTGTGCTGCAAATTCTGTACACTAACTGAAGTGGAGCACACCGTTGTCTCTTGTGCAATGACAAAGCACAACCATCAATTGCTCGTGCTTGATTTAACAGGCAGTGCCATAATTCTCCTTTCCTGCTCCACAAACAACCCTAAGACCCACAGCTCTTACACACCAACAGCCATTTTACCACCATGCAGCAAACATCATTTTCTCAGACACATTTCTGCCTCCACCTTCACCAAATGCAAACAACATATTGCCATTGGAACACAAGTCCTTCAAAAAACACGTCAGAAGGGAATAATTCTTCAAAGCGGACATTTCACCCTCTCATCCACATGCCTTTCTTTTCATGACATTAAGGTGATGGACCTGCGACGGCTGAACACCAGACAATGAGCAGCAGCTCTAATATTGGAATTGAATGTAGAGAATTTGCAGCCCCTGTCCCCCTGTTCAATGGCATTACTCTGAATATTACCACCTGAATGGCCCAGCCATCAAAGGCATCTAGTCTGTCAGTACTGTGCTTCCCATCAGTTGATGAATTGGAATGTTAAAGTCACTGGTATCCTTGTAAGTATTTGCCAAAATAAGGGAGTTGAAGTGAGTTGATTTTGTGTAGAAGAAGTGGCATTCTTTGAAACAGTTGCCCTGGTTATGAGAACCAGCAGTGTATGCCATGCCATTGAAAGGTGCAGTCTTAGAATGCAATGTGGAATGCAGCAAGCAGCAAGGAATAAATGTAGTTTCCTCAGAGTGGTGTGTTTGCAGTTTGGGTCATGTTTGTGGGAAAAGTGTGATTTGATGCGTAAGGCATATTACGAGTAAATTTTGTGTGTCATAGACATGTTTGTGGAGGCGTACCTTGTGTTTGTATTGAGGCTGAAATTGCGTAGAAGTGGTAAAACGTGGCAGGCGTAAATTTCATCAGAGCCTGTCAGGAAATGTAGGCTGGCGAGAGCATTTGTGCGGTTGAAAAAGGAATGTCAGGAGTGGGATTTGAACCCACGCCCCTAGAAAGGGACCAGAATTCACCAAGCCATTGCAAGGCAAGGAATCACACTCCTTGAGTCTGGCGCCTTAGACCACTCGGCCATCCTGACAACAGTTGCTCAGGATTGCCAATGTGTGCTGCAAATTCAGTGCACTAACTGAACTGGAGGACACCGTTGTCTCTTGTGCAATGACAAAGCACAACCATCAATTGCTCGTGCTTGAATTAACGTGCAGTGCCATAATGCTCCTTTCCTACTCCACAAACAACCCTCAGACTCACAGCTGTTATGCACCAACAGCCATTTTACCACCTTGCAGCAAACATCATTTTCTCAGACACATTTCTGCCTCCACCTTCACCAAACGCAAACAACACAGTTGCCATTGGAACACAAGTCCTTGAAAAAACACAGCAGATGGGAATAATCCTTCAAAGCGGACATATCAACTTCTCATCCACATGCCTTTCTTTTCATGACATTAAGGTGATGGACATGCGACGGCTGAACACCAGACAATGAGCAGCAGCTCTAATTTGGGAATTGAACGAAGGGAATTTGCACCCCTGTGCCCCTGGCCAATGGCATTACTCTGAAAATTACCACCTGAACGGCCCAGCCTTCAAAGGCTTGGAGTCTGTCAGCACTATGCTTCTCATCAGGGGATGAATTGGAATTCTAAAGTCACTGGTATCCTTGCAAGTACTTGCCAAAGTAAGGGAGTTGAAGTGAGTTGTTTTTGTGTAGATGAAGTGGCATTCTTTGAAACAGTTGTCCTGGTTATGAGAACCAGCAGTGCACGCCATGCCATTGTAAGGTGCAGTCCTAGAATGCAATGTGGAATGCAGCAAGCAGCAAGTAATAAATGTAGTTACCTCAAAGTGGTGTGTTTGGAGTTTGGGTCATAAATGTGGGAGAAGTGTGATTTGATGCATGAGGTATATTACGTGTGCAGTTTTGTGTGTGATGGACATGGTTGTGGAGGCGTACGTTGTGATTGTATTGAGGCGTAAATAGCGTTGATGTTGTAAAATGTGGCAGGCGTAAATTTCAGCAGAGCCTGTCAGGAAATGTAGGCTGGCGAAAGAATTTGTGCGGATGAAAAAGGAATGTAAGGAGTGGGATTTGAACCCACCCCACTAGAAAGGGACCAGAATTCCTCAAGCCATTGCAAGGCAAGGAATCACACTCCTTGAGTCTTGTGCCTTAGACCTCTCGGCCATCCTGACAACAGTTGCTCAAGGCTGCCAATGTGTGCTATAAATTCTGTACACTAACTGAACTGGAGGACACCGTTGTCTCTTGTGCAATGACAAAGCACAACCATCAATTGCTCGTGCTTGATTTAACAGGCAGTGCCATAATTCTCCTTTCCTGCTCCACAAACAACCCTAAGACTCACAGCTGTTATGCAACAACAGCCATTTTACCACCTTGCAGCAAACATCATTTTCTCAGACACATTTCTGCCTCCACCTTCACCAAACGCAAACAACACAGTTGCCATTGGAACACAAGTCCTTCAAAAAACACAGCAGATGGGAATAATCCTTCAAAGCGGACATTTCATCTTCTCATCCACATGCCTTTCTTTTCATGACATTAAGGTGATGGACCTGCGACGGCTGAACACCAGACAATGAGCAGCAGCTCTAATATGGGAATTGAACGAAGGCAATTTGCACCCCTGTGCCCCTGTCCAATGGCATTACTCTGAATATTACCACCTGAACGGCCCAGCTTTCAAAGGCATCTAGTCTATCAGTACTGTGCTTCCCATCAGGGGATGAATTGGAATGTTAAAGTCACTGGTATCCTTGCAAGTATTTGCCAAAATAAAGGAGTTGAAGTGAGTTGTTTTTGTCTAGAAGAAGTGGCATTCTTTGAAACAGTTGGGCTGGTTATGAGAACCAGCAGTGTACGCCATGCCATTGAAAGGTGCAGTCTTAGAATGCAATGTGGAATGCAGCTAGCAGCAAGGAATAAATGTAGTTTCCTCACATTGGTGTGTTTGCAGTTTGGGTCATGTTTGTGGGAAAAGTGTGATTTGATGCGTAAGGCATATTACGAGTAAATTTTGTGTGTCATAGACATGTTTGTGGAGGCGTACCTTGTGTTTGTATTGAGGCTGAAATTGCGTAGAAGTGGTAAAACGTGGCAGGCGTAAATTTCATCAGAGCCTGTCAGGAAATGTAGGCTGGCGAGAGCATTTGTGCGGTTGAAAAAGGAATGTCAGGAGTGGGATTTGAACCCACGCCCCTAGAAAGGGACCAGAATTCACCAAGCCATTGCAAGGCAAGGAATCACACTCCTTGAGTCTGGCGCCTTAGACCACTCGGCCATCCTGACAACAGTTGTTCAGGATTGCCAATGTGTGCTGCAAATTGTGTACACTAACTGAACTGGAGCACACCGTTGTCCCTTGTGCAATGAGAAAGCACAACCATCAATTGCTCGAGCTTGATTTAACAGGCAGTGCCATAATTCTCCTTTCCTGTTCCACAAACAACCCTCAGACTCACAGCTCTTATACAGCAACAGCCATTTTACCACCTTGCAGCAAACATCATTTTCTCAGACACATTTCTGCCTCCACCTTCACCAAACGCAAACAACACAGTTGCCATTGGAACACAAGTCCTTCAAAAAACTCAGCAGAAGGGAATAATCCTTCAAAGCGGACATTTCATCTTCTCATTCACATGCCTTTCTTTTCATGACATTAAGGTGATGGACCTGCGACGGCTGAACACCAGACAATGAGCAGCAGCTCTAATATGGGAATTGAACGAAGGGAATTTGCACCCCTGTGCCCCTGGCCAATGGCATTACTCTGAACATTACCACCTGAACGGCCCAGCCTTCAAAGGCTTGGAGTCTGTCAGCACTATGCTTCTCATCAGGGGATGAATTGGAATTCTAAAGTCACTGGTATCCTTGCAAGTACTTGCCAAAGTAAGGGCGTTGAAGTGAGTTGTTTTTGTGTAGAAGAAGTGGCATTCTTTGAAACAGTTGTCCTGGTTATGAGAACCAGCAGTGTACGCCATGCCATTGTAAGGTGCAGTCCTAGAATGCAATGTGGAATGCAGCAAGCAGCAAGTAATAAATGTAGTTACCTCAAAGTGGTGTGGTTGGAGTTTGGGTCATAAATGTGGGAGAAGTGTGATTTGATGCATGAGGTATATTACGTGTGCAGTTTTGTGTGTGATGGACATGGTTGTGGAGGCGTACCTTGTGTTTGTATTGAGGCGTAAATAGCGTTGATGTGGTAAAATGTGGCAGGCGTAAATTTCAGCAGAGCCTGTCAGGAAATGTAGGCTGGTGAGAGAATTTGTGCGGATGAAAAAGGAATGTCAGGAGTGGGATTTGAACCCACACCCCTAGAAAGGGACCAGAATTCACCAAGCCATTGCAAGGCAAGGAATCACATTCCTTGAGTCAGGGGCCTTAGACCACTTGGCCATCCTGACAACAGTTGCTCAGGATTGCCAATGTGTGCTGCAAATTCTGTGCACTAACTGAACTGGAGGACACCGTTGTCTCTTGTGCAATGACAAAGCACAACCATCAATTGCTCGTGCTTGATTTAACAGGCAGTGCCATAATTCTCCTTTCCTGCTCCACAAACAACCCTAAGACTCACAGCTGTCATGCAACAACAGCCATTTTACCACCTTGCAGCAAACATCATTTTCTCAGACACATTTCTGCCTCCACCTTCACCAAACGCAAACAACACAGTTGCCATTGGAACACAAGTCCTTGAAAAAACACAGCAGATGGGAATAATCCTTCAAAGCGGACATTTCATCTTCTCATCCACATGCCTTTCTTTTCATGACATTAAGGTGATGGACCTGCGACGGCTGAACACCAGACAATGAGCAGCAGCTCTAATATGGGAATTGAACGAAGGCAATTTGCACCCCTGTGCCCCTGTCCAATGGCATTACTCTGAATATTACCACCTGAACGGCCCAGCTTTCAAAGGCATCTAGTCTATCAGTACTGTGCTTCCCATCAGGGGATGAATTGGAATGTTAAAGTCACTGGTATCCTTGCAAGTATTTGCCAAAATAAAGGAGTTGAAGTGAGTTGTTTTTGTCTAGAAGAAGTGGCATTCTTTGAAACAGTTGGGCTGGTTATGAGAACCAGCAGTGTACGCCATGCCATTGAAAGGTGCAGTCTTAGAATGCAATGTGGAATGCAGCTAGCAGCAAGGAATAAATGTAGTTTCCTCACATTGGTGTGTTTGCAGTTTGGGTCATGTTTGTGGGAAAAGTGTGATTTGATGCGTAAGGCATATTACGAGTAAATTTTGTGTGTCATAGACATGTTTGTGGAGGCGTACCTTGTGTTTGTATGGAGGCTGAAATTGCGTAGAAGTGGTAAAACGTGGCAGGCGTAAATTTCATCAGAGCCTGTCAGGAAATGTAGGCTGGCGAGAGCATTTGTGCGGTTGAAAAAGGAATGTCAGGAGTGGGATTTGAACCCACGCCCCTAGAAAGGGACCAGAATTCACCAAGCCATTGCAAGGCAAGGAATCACACTCCTTGAGTCTGGCGCCTTAGACCACTCGGCCATCCTGACAACAGTTGTTCAGGATTGCCAATGTGTGCTGCAAATTGTGTACACTAACTGAACTGGAGCACACCGTTGTCCCTTGTGCAATGAGAAAGCACAACCATCAATTGCTCGAGCTTGATTTAACAGGCAGTGCCATAATTCTCCTTTCCTGTTCCACAAACAACCCTCAGACTCACAGCTCTTATACAGCAACAGCCATTTTACCACCTTGCAGCAAACATCATTTTCTCAGACACATTTCTGCCTCCACCTTCACCAAACGCAAACAACACAGTTGCCATTGGAACACAAGTCCTTCAAAAAACTCAGCAGAAGGGAATAATCCTTCAAAGCGGACATTTCATCTTCTCATTCACATGCCTTTCTTTTCATGACATTAAGGTGATGGACCTGCGACGGCTGAACACCAGACAATGAGCAGCAGCTCTAATATGGGAATTGAACGAAGGGAATTTGCACCCCTGTGCCCCTGGCCAATGGCATTACTCTGAACATTACCACCTGAACGGCCCAGCCTTCAAAGGCTTGGAGTCTGTCAGCACTATGCTTCTCATCAGGGGATGAATTGGAATTCTAAAGTCACTGGTATCCTTGCAAGTACTTGCCAAAGTAAGGGCGTTGAAGTGAGTTGTTTTTGTGTAGAAGAAGTGGCATTCTTTGAAACAGTTGTCCTGGTTATGAGAACCAGCAGTGTACGCCATGCCATTGTAAGGTGCAGTCCTAGAATGCAATGTGGAATGCAGCAAGCAGCAAGTAATAAATGTAGTTACCTCAAAGTGGTGTGGTTGGAGTTTGGGTCATAAATGTGGGAGAAGTGTGATTTGATGCATGAGGTATATTACGTGTGCAGTTTTGTGTGTGATGGACATGGTTGTGGAGGCGTACCTTGTGTTTGTATTGAGGCGTAAATAGCGTTGATGTGGTAAAATGTGGCAGGCGTAAATTTCAGCAGAGCCTGTCAGGAAATGTAGGCTGGTGAGAGAATTTGTGCAGATGAAAAAGGAATGTCAGGAGTGGGATTTGAACCCACACCCCTAGAAAGGGACCAGAATTCACCAAGCCATTGCAAGGCAAGGAATCACACTCCTTGAGTCCGGTGCCTTAGACCACTCGGCCATCCTGACAACAGTGGCTGTGAATTGTCAATGTGTGCTACAAATTCTGTACACTAACTGAACTGGAGCACACCGTTGTCTCTTGTGCAATGACAAAGCACAACCATCAATTGCTCGTGCTTGATTTAACAGGCAGTGCCATAATTCTCCTTTCCTGCTCCACAAACAACCCTAAGACTCACAGCTGTTATGCAACAACAGCCATTTTACCACCTTGCAGCAAACATCATTTTCTCAGACACATTTCTGCCTCCACCTTCACCAAACGCAAACAACACAGTTGCCATTGGAACACAAGTCCTTGAAAAAACACAGCAGATGGGAATAATCCTTCAAAGCGGACATTTCATCTTCTCATCCACATGCCTTTCTTTTCATGACATTAAGGTGATGGACCTGCGACGGCTGAACACCAGACAATGAGCAGCAGCTCTAATATGGGAATTGAACGAAGGCAATTTGCACCCCTGTGCCCCTGTCCAATGGCATTACTCTGAATATTACCACCTGAACGGCCCAGCTTTCAAAGGCATCTAGTCTATCAGTACTGTGCTTCCCATCAGGGGATGAATTGGAATGTTAAAGTCACTGGTATCCTTGCAAGTATTTGCCAAAATAAAGGAGTTGAAGTGAGTTGTTTTTGTCTAGAAGAAGTGGCATTCTTTGAAACAGTTGGGCTGGTTATGAGAACCAGCAGTGTACGCCATGCCATTGAAAGGTGCAGTCTTAGAATGCAATGTGGAATGCAGCTAGCAGCAAGGAATAAATGTAGTTTCCTCACATTGGTGTGTTTGCAGTTTGGGTCATGTTTGTGGGAAAAGTGTGATTTGATGCGTAAGGCATATTACGAGTAAATTTTGTGTGTCATAGACATGTTTGTGGAGGCGTACCTTGTGTTTGTATGGAGGCTGAAATTGCGTAGAAGTGGTAAAACGTGGCAGGCGTAAATTTCATCAGAGCCTGTCAGGAAATGTAGGCTGGCGAGAGCATTTGTGCGGTTGAAAAAGGAATGTCAGGAGTGGGATTTGAACCCACGCCCCTAGAAAGGGACCAGAATTCACCAAGCCATTGCAAGGCAAGGAATCACACTCCTTGAGTCTGGCGCCTTAGACCACTCTGCCATCCTGACAACAGTTGTTCAGGATTGCCAATGTGTGCTGCAAATTGTGTACACTAACTGAACTGGAGCACACCGTTGTCCCTTGTGCAATGAGAAAGCACAACCATCAATTGCTCGAGCTTGATTTAACAGGCAGTGCCATAATTCTCCTTTCCTGTTCCACAAACAACCCTCAGACTCACAGCTCTTATACAGCAACAGCCATTTTACCACCTTGCAGCAAACATCATTTTCTCAGACACATTTCTGCCTCCACCTTCACCAAACGCAAACAACACAGTTGCCATTGGAACACAAGTCCTTCAAAAAACTCAGCAGAAGGGAATAATCCTTCAAAGCGGACATTTCATCTTCTCATTCACATGCCTTTCTTTTCATGACATTAAGGTGATGGACCTGCGACGGCTGAACACCAGACAATGAGCAGCAGCTCTAATATGGGAATTGAACGAAGGGAATTTGCACCCCTGTGCCCCTGGCCAATGGCATTACTCTGAACATTACCACCTGAACGGCCCAGCCTTCAAAGGCTTGGAGTCTGTCAGCACTATGCTTCTCATCAGGGGATGAATTGGAATTCTAAAGTCACTGGTATCCTTGCAAGTACTTGCCAAAGTAAGGGCGTTGAAGTGAGTTGTTTTTGTGTAGAAGAAGTGGCATTCTTTGAAACAGTTGTCCTGGTTATGAGAACCAGCAGTGTACGCCATGCCATTGTAAGGTGCAGTCCTAGAATGCAATGTGGAATGCAGCAAGCAGCAAGTAATAAATGTAGTTACCTCAAAGTGGTGTGGTTGGAGTTTGGGTCATAAATGTGGGAGAAGTGTGATTTGATGCATGAGGTATATTACGTGTGCAGTTTTGTGTGTGATGGACATGGTTGTGGAGGCGTACCTTGTGTTTGTATTGAGGCGTAAATAGCGTTGATGTGGTAAAATGTGGCAGGCGTAAATTTCAGCAGAGCCTGTCAGGAAATGTAGGCTGGTGAGAGAATTTGTGCGGATGAAAAAGGAATGTCAGGAGTGGGATTTGAACCCACACCCCTAGAAAGGGACCAGAATTCACCAAGCCATTGCAAGGCAAGGAATCACATTCCTTGAGTCAGGGGCCTTAGACCACTTGGCCATCCTGACAACAGTTGCTCAGGATTGCCAATGTGTGCTGCAAATTCTGTGCACTAACTGAACTGGAGGACACCGTTGTCTCTTGTGCAATGACAAAGCACAACCATCAATTGCTCGTGCTTGATTTAACAGGCAGTGCCATAATTCTCCTTTCCTGCTCCACAAACAACCCTAAGACTCACAGCTGTTATGCAACAACAGCCATTTTACCACCTTGCAGCAAACATCATTTTCTCAGACACATTTCTGCCTCCACCTTCACCAAACGCAAACAACACAGTTGCCATTGGAACACAAGTCCTTGAAAAAACACAGCAGATGGGAATAATCCTTCAAAGCGGACATTTCATCTTCTCATCCACATGCCTTTCTTTTCATGACATTAAGGTGATGGACCTGCGACGGCTGAACACCAGACAATGAGCAGCAGCTCTAATATGGGAATTGAACGAAGGCAATTTGCACCCCTGTGCCCCTGTCCAATGGCATTACTCTGAATATTACCACCTGAACGGCCCAGCTTTCAAAGGCATCTAGTCTATCAGTACTGTGCTTCCCATCAGGGGATGAATTGGAATGTTAAAGTCACTGGTATCCTTGCAAGTATTTGCCAAAATAAAGGAGTTGAAGTGAGTTGTTTTTGTCTAGAAGAAGTGGCATTCTTTGAAACAGTTGGGCTGGTTATGAGAACCAGCAGTGTACGCCATGCCATTGAAAGGTGCAGTCTTAGAATGCAATGTGGAATGCAGCTAGCAGCAAGGAATAAATGTAGTTTCCTCACATTGGTGTGTTTGCAGTTTGGGTCATGTTTGTGGGAAAAGTGTGATTTGATGCGTAAGGCATATTACGAGTAAATTTTGTGTGTCATAGACATGTTTGTGGAGGCGTACCTTGTGTTTGTATTGAGGCTGAAATTGCGTAGAAGTGGTAAAACGTGGCAGGCGTAAATTTCATCAGAGCCTGTCAGGAAATGTAGGCTGGCGAGAGCATTTGTGCGGTTGAAAAAGGAATGTCAGGAGTGGGATTTGAACCCACGCCCCTAGAAAGGGACCAGAATTCACCAAGCCATTGCAAGGCAAGGAATCACACTCCTTGAGTCTGGCGCCTTAGACCACTCGGCCATCCTGACAACAGTTGTTCAGGATTGCCAATGTGTGCTGCAAATTGTGTACACTAACTGAACTGGAGGACACCGTTGTCCCTTGTGCAATGAGAAAGCACAACCATCAATTGCTCGAGCTTGATTTAACAGGCAGTGCCATAATTCTCCTTTCCTGTTCCACAAACAACCCTCAGACTCACAGCTCTTATACAGCAACAGCCATTTTACCACCTTGCAGCAAACATCATTTTCTCAGACACATTTCTGCCTCCACCTTCACCAAACGCAAACAACACAGTTGCCATTGGAACACAAGTCCTTCAAAAAACTCAGCAGAAGGGAATAATCCTTCAAAGCGGACATTTCATCTTCTCATTCACATGCCTTTCTTTTCATGACATTAAGGTGATGGACCTGCGACGGCTGAACACCAGACAATGAGCAGCAGCTCTAATATGGGAATTGAACGAAGGGAATTTGCACCCCTGTGCCCCTGGCCAATGGCATTACTCTGAACATTACCACCTGAACGGCCCAGCCTTCAAAGGCTTGGAGTCTGTCAGCACTATGCTTCTCATCAGGGGATGAATTGGAATTCTAAAGTCACTGGTATCCTTGCAAGTACTTGCCAAAGTAAGGGCGTTGAAGTGAGTTGTTTTTGTGTAGAAGAAGTGGCATTCTTTGAAACAGTTGTCCTGGTTATGAGAACCAGCAGTGTACGCCATGCCATTGTAAGGTGCAGTCCTAGAATGCAATGTGGAATGCAGCAAGCAGCAAGTAATAAATGTAGTTACCTCAAAGTGGTGTGGTTGGAGTTTGGGTCATAAATGTGGGAGAAGTGTGATTTGATGCATGAGGTATATTACGTGTGCAGTTTTGTGTGTGATGGACATGGTTGTGGAGGCGTACCTTGTGTTTGTATTGAGGCGTAAATAGCGTTGATGTGGTAAAATGTGGCAGGCGTAAATTTCAGCAGAGCCTGTCAGGAAATGTAGGCTGGTGAGAGAATTTGTGCGGATGAAAAAGGAATGTCAGGAGTGGGATTTGAACCCACACCCCTAGAAAGGGACCAGAATTCACCAAGCCATTGCAAGGCAAGGAATCACACTCCTTGAGTCTGGGGCCTTAGACCACTTGGCCACCCAGACAACAGTCGTTCAGGATTGCCAATGTGTGCTGCAAATTCTGTGCATTAACTGAACTGGAGGACACCGTTGTCTCTTGTGCAATGACAAAGCACAACCATCAATTGCTCGTGCTTGATTTAACAGGCAGTGCCATAATTCTCCTTTCCTGCTCCACAAACAACCCTAAGACTCACAGCTGTTATGCAACAACAGCCATTTTACCACCTTGCAGCAAACATCATTTTCTCAGACACATTTCTGCCTCCACCTTCACCAAACGCAAACAACACAGTTGCCATTGGAACACAAGTCCTTGAAAAAACACAGCAGATGGGAATAATCCTTCAAAGCGGACATTTCATCTTCTCATCCACATGCCTTTCTTTTCATGACATTAAGGTGATGGACCTGCGACGGCTGAACACCAGACAATGAGCAGCAGCTCTAATATGGGAATTGAACGAAGGCAATTTGCACCCCTGTGCCCCTGTCCAATGGCATTACTCTGAATATTACCACCTGAACGGCCCAGCTTTCAAAGGCATCTAGTCTATCAGTACTGTGCTTCCCATCAGGGGATGAATTGGAATGTTAAAGTCACTGGTATCCTTGCAAGTATTTGCCAAAATAAAGGAGTTGAAGTGAGTTGTTTTTGTCTAGAAGAAGTGGCATTCTTTGAAACAGTTGGGCTGGTTATGAGAACCAGCAGTGTACGCCATGCCATTGAAAGGTGCAGTCTTAGAATGCAATGTGGAATGCAGCTAGCAGCAAGGAATAAATGTAGTTTCCTCACATTGGTGTGTTTGCAGTTTGGGTCATGTTTGTGGGAAAAGTGTGATTTGATGCGTAAGGCATATTACGAGTAAATTTTGTGTGTCATAGACATGTTTGTGGAGGCGTACCTTGTGTTTGTATTGAGGCTGAAATTGCGTAGAAGTGGTAAAACGTGGCAGGCGTAAATTTCATCAGAGCCTGTCAGGAAATGTAGGCTGGCGAGAGCATTTGTGCGGTTGAAAAAGGAATGTCAGGAGTGGGATTTGAACCCACGCCCCTAGAAAGGGACCAGAATTCACCAAGCCATTGCAAGGCAAGGAATCACACTCCTTGAGTCTGGCGCCTTAGACCACTCGGCCATCCTGACAACAGTTGTTCAGGATTGCCAATGTGTGCTGCAAATTGTGTACACTAACTGAACTGGAGCACACCGTTGTCCCTTGTGCAATGAGAAAGCACAACCATCAATTGCTCGAGCTTGATTTAACAGGCAGTGCCATAATTCTCCTTTCCTGTTCCACAAACAACCCTCAGACTCACAGCTCTTATACAGCAACAGCCATTTTACCACCTTGCAGCAAACATCATTTTCTCAGACACATTTCTGCCTCCACCTTCACCAAACGCAAACAACACAGTTGCCATTGGAACACAAGTCCTTCAAAAAACTCAGCAGAAGGGAATAATCCTTCAAAGCGGACATTTCATCTTCTCATTCACATGCCTTTCTTTTCATGACATTAAGGTGATGGACCTGCGACGGCTGAACACCAGACAATGAGCAGCAGCTCTAATATGGGAATTGAACGAAGGGAATTTGCACCCCTGTGCCCCTGGCCAATGGCATTACTCTGAACATTACCACCTGAACGGCCCAGCCTTCAAAGGCTTGGAGTCTGTCAGCACTATGCTTCTCATCAGGGGATGAATTGGAATTCTAAAGTCACTGGTATCCTTGCAAGTACTTGCCAAAGTAAGGGCGTTGAAGTGAGTTGTTTTTGTGTAGAAGAAGTGGCATTCTTTGAAACAGTTGTCCTGGTTATGAGAACCAGCAGTGTACGCCATGCCATTGTAAGGTGCAGTCCTAGAATGCAATGTGGAATGCAGCAAGCAGCAAGTAATAAATGTAGTTACCTCAAAGTGGTGTGGTTGGAGTTTGGGTCATAAATGTGGGAGAAGTGTGATTTGATGCATGAGGTATATTACGTGTGCAGTTTTGTGTGTGATGGACATGGTTGTGGAGGCGTACCTTGTGTTTGTATTGAGGCGTAAATAGCGTTGATGTGGTAAAATGTGGCAGGCGTAAATTTCAGCAGAGCCTGTCAGGAAATGTAGGCTGGTGAGAGAATTTGTGCGGATGAAAAAGGAATGTCAGGAGTGGGATTTGAACCCACACCCCTAGAAAGGGACCAGAATTCACCAAGCCATTGCAAGGCAAGGAATCACATTCCTTGAGTCAGGGGCCTTAGACCACTTGGCCATCCTGACAACAGTTGCTCAGGATTGCCAATGTGTGCTGCAAATTCTGTGCACTAACTGAACTGGAGGACACCGTTGTCTCTTGTGCAATGACAAAGCACAACCATCAATTGCTCGTGCTTGATTTAACAGGCAGTGCCATAATTCTCCTTTCCTGCTCCACAAACAACCCTAAGACTCACAGCTGTTATGCAACAACAGCCATTTTACCACCTTGCAGCAAACATCATTTTCTCAGACACATTTCTGCCTCCACCTTCACCAAACGCAAACAACACAGTTGCCATTGGAACACAAGTCCTTGAAAAAACACAGCAGATGGGAATAATCCTTCAAAGCGGACATTTCATCTTCTCATCCACATGCCTTTCTTTTCATGACATTAAGGTGATGGACCTGCGACGGCTGAACACCAGACAATGAGCAGCAGCTCTAATATGGGAATTGAACGAAGGCAATTTGCACCCCTGTGCCCCTGTCCAATGGCATTACTCTGAATATTACCACCTGAACGGCCCAGCTTTCAAAGGCATCTAGTCTATCAGTACTGTGCTTCCCATCAGGGGATGAATTGGAATGTTAAAGTCACTGGTATCCTTGCAAGTATTTGCCAAAATAAAGGAGTTGAAGTGAGTTGTTTTTGTCTAGAAGAAGTGGCATTCTTTGAAACAGTTGGGCTGGTTATGAGAACCAGCAGTGTACGCCATGCCATTGAAAGGTGCAGTCTTAGAATGCAATGTGGAATGCAGCTAGCAGCAAGGAATAAATGTAGTTTCCTCACATTGGTGTGTTTGCAGTTTGGGTCATGTTTGTGGGAAAAGTGTGATTTGATGCGTAAGGCATATTACGAGTAAATTTTGTGTGTCATAGACATGTTTGTGGAGGCGTACCTTGTGTTTGTATTGAGGCTGAAATTGCGTAGAAGTGGTAAAACGTGGCAGGCGTAAATTTCATCAGAGCCTGTCAGGAAATGTAGGCTGGCGAGAGCATTTGTGCGGTTGAAAAAGGAATGTCAGGAGTGGGATTTGAACCCACGCCCCTAGAAAGGGACCAGAATTCACCAAGCCATTGCAAGGCAAGGAATCACACTCCTTGAGTCTGGCGCCTTAGACCACTCGGCCATCCTGACAACAGTTGTTCAGGATTGCCAATGTGTGCTGCAAATTGTGTACACTAACTGAACTGGAGCACACCGTTGTCCCTTGTGCAATGAGAAAGCACAACCATCAATTGCTCGAGCTTGATTTAACAGGCAGTGCCATAATTCTCCTTTCCTGTTCCACAAACAACCCTCAGACTCACAGCTCTTATACAGCAACAGCCATTTTACCACCTTGCAGCAAACATCATTTTCTCAGACACATTTCTGCCTCCACCTTCACCAAACGCAAACAACACAGTTGCCATTGGAACACAAGTCCTTCAAAAAACTCAGCAGAAGGGAATAATCCTTCAAAGCGGACATTTCATCTTCTCATTCACATGCCTTTCTTTTCATGACATTAAGGTGATGGACCTGCGACGGCTGAACACCAGACAATGAGCAGCAGCTCTAATATGGGAATTGAACGAAGGGAATTTGCACCCCTGTGCCCCTGGCCAATGGCATTACTCTGAACATTACCACCTGAACGGCCCAGCCTTCAAAGGCTTGGAGTCTGTCAGCACTATGCTTCTCATCAGGGGATGAATTGGAATTCTAAAGTCACTGGTATCCTTGCAAGTACTTGCCAAAGTAAGGGCGTTGAAGTGAGTTGTTTTTGTGTAGAAGAAGTGGCATTCTTTGAAACAGTTGTCCTGGTTATGAGAACCAGCAGTGTACGCCATGCCATTGTAAGGTGCAGTCCTAGAATGCAATGTGGAATGCAGCAAGCAGCAAGTAATAAATGTAGTTACCTCAAAGTGGTGTGGTTGGAGTTTGGGTCATAAATGTGGGAGAAGTGTGATTTGATGCATGAGGTATATTACGTGTGCAGTTTTGTGTGTGATGGACATGGTTGTGGAGGCGTACCTTGTGTTTGTATTGAGGCGTAAATAGCGTTGATGTGGTAAAATGTGGCAGGCGTAAATTTCAGCAGAGCCTGTCAGGAAATGTAGGCTGGTGAGAGAATTTGTGCGGATGAAAAAGGAATGTCAGGAGTGGGATTTGAACCCACACCCCTAGAAAGGGACCAGAATTCACCAAGCCATTGCAAGGCAAGGAATCACATTCCTTGAGTCAGGGGCCTTAGACCACTTGGCCATCCTGACAACAGTTGCTCAGGATTGCCAATGTGTGCTGCAAATTCTGTGCACTAACTGAACTGGAGGACACCGTTGTCTCTTGTGCAATGACAAAGCACAACCATCAATTGCTCGTGCTTGATTTAACAGGCAGTGCCATAATTCTCCTTTCCTGCTCCACAAACAACCCTAAGACTCACAGCTGTTATGCAACAACAGCCATTTTACCACCTTGCAGCAAACATCATTTTCTCAGACACATTTCTGCCTCCACCTTCACCAAACGCAAACAACACAGTTGCCATTGGAACACAAGTCCTTGAAAAAACACAGCAGATGGGAATAATCCTTCAAAGCGGACATTTCATCTTCTCATCCACATGCCTTTCTTTTCATGACATTAAGGTGATGGACCTGCGACGGCTGAACACCAGACAATGAGCAGCAGCTCTAATATGGGAATTGAACGAAGGCAATTTGCACCCCTGTGCCCCTGTCCAATGGCATTACTCTGAATATTACCACCTGAACGGCCCAGCTTTCAAAGGCATCTAGTCTATCAGTACTGTGCTTCCCATCAGGGGATGAATTGGAATGTTAAAGTCACTGGTATCCTTGCAAGTATTTGCCAAAATAAAGGAGTTGAAGTGAGTTGTTTTTGTCTAGAAGAAGTGGCATTCTTTGAAACAGTTGGGCTGGTTATGAGAACCAGCAGTGTACGCCATGCCATTGAAAGGTGCAGTCTTAGAATGCAATGTGGAATGCAGCTAGCAGCAAGGAATAAATGTAGTTTCCTCACATTGGTGTGTTTGCAGTTTGGGTCATGTTTGTGGGAAAAGTGTGATTTGATGCGTAAGGCATATTACGAGTAAATTTTGTGTGTCATAGACATGTTTGTGGAGGCGTACCTTGTGTTTGTATTGAGGCTGAAATTGCGTAGAAGTGGTAAAACGTGGCAGGCGTAAATTTCATCAGAGCCTGTCAGGAAATGTAGGCTGGCGAGAGCATTTGTGCGGTTGAAAAAGGAATGTCAGGAGTGGGATTTGAACCCACGCCCCTAGAAAGGGACCAGAATTCACCAAGCCATTGCAAGGCAAGGAATCACACTCCTTGAGTCTGGCGCCTTAGACCACTCGGCCATCCTGACAACAGTTGTTCAGGATTGCCAATGTGTGCTGCAAATTGTGTACACTAACTGAACTGGAGCACACCGTTGTCCCTTGTGCAATGAGAAAGCACAACCATCAATTGCTCGAGCTTGATTTAACAGGCAGTGCCATAATTCTCCTTTCCTGTTCCACAAACAACCCTCAGACTCACAGCTCTTATACAGCAACAGCCATTTTACCACCTTGCAGCAAACATCATTTTCTCAGACACATTTCTGCCTCCACCTTCACCAAACGCAAACAACACAGTTGCCATTGGAACACAAGTCCTTCAAAAAACTCAGCAGAAGGGAATAATCCTTCAAAGCGGACATTTCATCTTCTCATTCACATGCCTTTCTTTTCATGACATTAAGGTGATGGACCTGCGACGGCTGAACACCAGACAATGAGCAGCAGCTCTAATATGGGAATTGAACGAAGGGAATTTGCACCCCTGTGCCCCTGGCCAATGGCATTACTCTGAACATTACCACCTGAACGGCCCAGCCTTCAAAGGCTTGGAGTCTGTCAGCACTATGCTTCTCATCAGGGGATGAATTGGAATTCTAAAGTCACTGGTATCCTTGCAAGTACTTGCCAAAGTAAGGGCGTTGAAGTGAGTTGTTTTTGTGTAGAAGAAGTGGCATTCTTTGAAACAGTTGTCCTGGTTATGAGAACCAGCAGTGTACGCCATGCCATTGTAAGGTGCAGTCCTAGAATGCAATGTGGAATGCAGCAAGCAGCAAGTAATAAATGTAGTTACCTCAAAGTGGTGTGGTTGGAGTTTGGGTCATAAATGTGGGAGAAGTGTGATTTGATGCATGAGGTATATTACGTGTGCAGTTTTGTGTGTGATGGACATGGTTGTGGAGGCGTACCTTGTGTTTGTATTGAGGCGTAAATAGCGTTGATGTGGTAAAATGTGGCAGGCGTAAATTTCAGCAGAGCCTGTCAGGAAATGTAGGCTGGTGAGAGAATTTGTGCGGATGAAAAAGGAATGTCAGGAGTGGGATTTGAACCCACACCCCTAGAAAGGGACCAGAATTCACCAAGCCATTGCAAGGCAAGGAATCACACTCCTTGAGTCTGGGGCCTTAGACCACTTGGCCATCCTGACAACAGTTGCTCAGGATTGCCAATGTGTGCTGCAAATTCTGTGCACTAACTGAACTGGAGGACACCGTTGTCTCTTGTGCAATGACAAAGCACAACCATCAATTGCTCGTGCTTGATTTAACAGGCAGTGCCATAATTCTCCTTTCCTGCTCCACAAACAACCCTAAGACTCACAGCTGTTATGCAACAACAGCCATTTTACCACCTTGCAGCAAACATCATTTTCTCAGACACATTTCTGCCTCCACCTTCACCAAACGCAAACAACACAGTTGCCATTGGAACACAAGTCCTTGAAAAAACACAGCAGATGGGAATAATCCTTCAAAGCGGACATTTCATCTTCTCATCCACATGCCTTTCTTTTCATGACATTAAGGTGATGGACCTGCGACGGCTGAACACCAGACAATGAGCAGCAGCTCTAATATGGGAATTGAACGAAGGCAATTTGCACCCCTGTGCCCCTGTCCAATGGCATTACTCTGAATATTACCACCTGAACGGCCCAGCTTTCAAAGGCATCTAGTCTATCAGTACTGTGTTTCCCATCAGGGGATGAATTGGAATGTTAAAGTCACTGGTATCCTTGCAAGTATTTGCCAAAATAAAGGAGTTGAAGTGAGTTGTTTTTGTCTAGAAGAAGTGGCATTCTTTGAAACAGTTGGGCTGGTTATGAGAACCAGCAGTGTACGCCATGCCATTGAAAGGTGCAGTCTTAGAATGCAATGTGGAATGCAGCTAGCAGCAAGGAATAAATGTAGTTTCCTCACATTGGTGTGTTTGCAGTTTGGGTCATGTTTGTGGGAAAAGTGTGATTTAATGCGTAAGGCATATTACGAGTAAATTTTGTGTGTCATAGACATGTTTGTGGAGGCGTACCTTGTGTTTGTATTGAGGCTGAAATTGCGTAGAAGTGGTAAAACGTGGCAGGCGTAAATTTCATCAGAGCCTGTCAGGAAATGTAGGCTGGCGAGAGCATTTGTCCAGTTGAAAAATGAATGCCAGGAGTGGGATTTGTACCCATGCCCCTAGAAAGGGACCAGAATTCACCAAGCCGTTGCACGGCATGGAATCATACTCCTTGAGTCTGGTGCCTTAGACCACTCGGCAATTCTGACAACAGTTGCTGAGGATTGTCAATGTGTGCTGTAAATTCTGTACATTAACTGAACTGGAGCACACCGTTTTCTCTTGTGCAATGACAAAGCACTGCCATCAATTGCTCGTGCTTGATTTAACAGGCAGTGCTATAATTCTCCTTTCCTGCTCCACAAACAACCTTCAGACTCACAGTTTTTATACACCAAGAACCATTTTACCACCTTGCAGCAAACATCATTTTCTGAGACACATTTCTGGCTCCAGCTTCACCAAACGCAAGCAACAGAACTTTTGAGAGTTAGTGGTTGTTATGAGCAGCCTGAGGTGGTGCAGAAGAGCTGCATCCCAGTAACTTACAGGAGATGCCCAAGGAGTACAGGGCTTCTAATTCTTCACTGGCTTTAACTGTAACATATATGAGCATACAAAAATAGCCAAAATGCTGTTGGCCCACCATGCTTATAACACCTGGCAAAAAATTTTCGGCAATTTAGGAAAAATTCCAACTTCCGTCGGCAGTCGATGAGTCCGTGATGATGAATGATAACAAATAAATATCCAATTCAACGATGTTGAACTCTTCCTCTGTCACGTTCGTCTCCGTGCTCACTTCTTTGGGCAGGACTCTGCCCCCACCGTTCAAAGGATCCTTTCACCCACATCCAGTATTCTCCCTCTACCTGGACCCCTCCTTGTGATCTCTTACCTGCTCTTGATCTTTTCATTGAGAACTGTCGGTGTGACATTGGCCATCTTAATTTTTCTGCTTCTCTCACCCACTCCAACCTGTCTCCTTCTGAACTTGCTGCTCTCTGTTCCCTCAGGTCAAACCCTGACGTTGTTATCAAACCTGCCGACCAGGGTGGTGTTGTTGTTGTCTGGCGCACTGACCTCTGACTCGCTGACGCTTCCTCCTACCTCCCCCTGGACCATGACCTCACCATCGAACATCAAGCCATTGTATCCAGCACTGTCACTGACCTCATCTCCTCTGCAGATCTTCCCCCTATAGTATCTAAATCCAAACAGCCCGATTCTACTTCCCGAAATCCACAAACAGGACTGTCTCAGTAGACCCTTCGTGTCAGCCTGTTCCTGTCCCATGGAACTCATTTCTTCCCATCTTGGCTCCATTCTCTCTCTCCCTTGTCCATTCTCTTCCCACCAACATTCACGATTCCTTTGATGCCCTATGTCACATCAACAATTTCCAGTTCCCTGGCCCCAACCGCCTCCTCTTCACCTTGGATGTCCAATCCTTCTACACCTCCATCCCCCACCAGGATGATCTGAGGGCTCTCTGCTTCTTCCTTGAACAGAGGCCCGAATAAGCCCCATCCATCACCATTCTCCTCCGTCTATTTGAACTTGTTCCCTCACGGAATAATTTCTCCTCTAATTTGTCTCACTTACTCCAAATAAAAGGTGTGGCTATGGGTACTCGCATGGGTCTCAGTTATGCCGGTCTTTTTGTGGGATATGTGGAACATCAGGCTCCCTCCCGCAACTCTTTTTGCGGTACATCGGTTACCGTTTCGATGCCATTTCATGCTCTCGTCTGGACCTGGAAAAATTTATCGATTTTGCTCCCAGTTTCCACCCTCCATCACCTTCACATGGACATTTTCCTTCCCATCCTTGACCTCTCTGTCTCCATTTCTGGTGATAGACTGTCCATAAATACTCATTACAAGCCCAACAATTCCCACAGCTTCCTCGACTACAGCTCCTCACTCCCTGCTTCCTGTAAGGACTCCATCCCATTTTCCCAGTTCCTTTGCCTCCATCGCATCTGTTCTAATGATGCCACTTTCCAAAATGACACTTCTGACATGTCTTCCTTTTTCCTGAACCAAAGGTTCCCCCCGACGGTGGTTGACAGGGCCCTCAACCATGTCTGACCCATCTCCTGCACCTCTGCCCTTACAACTTCTGCTCCCTCCCAGAACCATGGTAAGGTCCCCCTTTGTCCTCACTTTTCACCCCACCAGCCTACACTCAAAGGATCATCCTTCGCCATTTCCGCCAACTCCAGCATGATTCCACCATCAAACACATCTTCCCCTCACCCCCCTCTGTCGGCATTCCATAGGGACCATTCCCTCCGGGACACCCTGGTCCACTCCCCCATGAGCTCAGCTCATCACCGCCTTCCCACGGCACCGTCCCATGCAATCATAGAAGGTGCAACGCCTGACCCTTTCCCTCCTCCCTCCTCACTGTCCGAGGCCCCAAACAACCCAATCAGGTGAAACAGCGCTTCACTTGCACCTCCTTCAATTTGGTTTACTGCATTCGCTGCTCCCAATGCGGTCTCCTCTACATTGGAGAGACCAAACGCAGACTGGGCGACCGGTTGGCGGAACACCTTCGGTCTGTCCGCAAGCATGACCCAGACCTTCCTGTCACTTGCCATTTCAACACACCATCCTGTTCTTATGCCAACATGTCCATCCTTGGCCTGCTGCAATGTTCTAGTGAAGCTCAACACAAACTGGTGGAACAGCACCTCATCTTCCGATGAGGCACTTTACAGCCTTCCAGACTTAACATTGATTTCAACATCAGACCATGAACTCTCTCCTCTTTCTTAACCCTATTTTAAATCCATTTATTTGTTTTTAAATTATAATATTCTCCCCCCACCACCACCCCACCCCACAGAGTCATCTTCACTTGTTCTTATGTTTTGTTCCGACAGAGCGCTGGCCCTTCTTCTGCTATTAACATGTTCTGCTATCTTACCTTTACAGCACTATCAGCACCTTCTTTAGTCTTTAGCACTACCATTAACACTCCCTTTGCCCTGTGTCCATGGCATCTTTGTCAAATTTCTCCTCAACTGACCTTCTATTTTGCTCCACCTGCTCCACCCCCTCTTAAACAGGATAAAATCCATCACATTTCTACTTCCCTTTAGTCCTGAAGAAGAGTCATACGGACTTGAAAAGTTGGGCAGAATTTTCCATGTCCGTTGACGTCGGATATTATAGTGGGTGTGAGCGGACAATGTGGCGGGAAGGCCGAAGATTGGTTTCACGCTGTTGTGAAACCAGTTTGCGATCATTTGCCCTGCCTGTCCATGGTGGGCTGCATTTCCCACCGCCGAACATCAGGAATTTAATTTAAATACATCTGCATATCATTATAAGCCCTACTCACCGGAATCATGGCCCCACACTGGATCATCTGGGTATGTCGGCGTTATTGACTGCGTTTGGGGCGGATTGTGGGGAGGCAGGCGCTCCATTGCATTTGGGGCAAATTGTTTTGGGGCAAAGGCTGCACTGCATTTAGGGCAGATTGTGGGGAGACGGGGGCTCTATTGCGTTTGGGGCAACTTGTTTTGGGGCAAAGGCTACACTGCATTTAGGGCAGACTGTGGGCGGGCAAGGGCTGCACTACATTTGGGGCAGGCTGTGCGTGGGCCAAATGCAACACTGTATTTGGGGCAGGCTGTGCGTGGGCCAAATGCAACACTGTATTTGGGGCAGGCTGTGCGTGGGCCAAATGCAACACTGTATTTGGGGCAGGCTGTGGGGAGGGGCAAGGGCTGCACTGCAGTTGGGGCATGTTTTGGGGGAGTCAAGTGTTGCACTGCTGCTGAGGCGACTAGGGCGTTGGGGGGACAAGGGCTGCACTGCATTTGGGGCGGGTTGTGGGGAGGGGCAAGGGCTGCAATATGTTTGGGACGGGTTGTGAGGGTGGCAAGTGTGGCACTGCTGCTAAGGCGACAGGGCGTTGGGGGGACAAGAGCTGCACTGCTGTTGGGGCGACTTTGTGGGGCAAGGGATGCTCTGTGGTTGATGGTGGTGCACAAGCATGTGCGGGGTTGTGGGGAGGGAAGCAGCCACGTGTCAGGGAAACCTTGTATAAAGTGACCATACCTCCACAGCTGAGACAGTTCAGACGCAGCCACATTGATATGTTTGGAGTTGGGTCTCTAGCTTATCTGCCCACTCAAGCAACGCGGAGGTATGAAGGTGCCACCAAATGCTCCTGAGCTTTTCACCCCTCGGGCACAGACTGCAAATTAATTAGCATTTTAGTGGACTGCAGAACAATTGGATGCCTGCGCACATTGTACAATCTCATTGCTAAAGCTGGCCATGGAGCAGTCACTGGTGGAGGCCCCTTGCAATGTCATCATCCCAGTTTGGACCAATCTCCCCCATGGTTCAAGCTAACAGTACAGCCTTGCAGCACGGGTTAGGAGAATGCCTGTGCCTGAGCTGAGAGCACAGCATGCAGTCCAATGGGCAAAGTAGCTACCAATCGTTCAGATGAAGTGGGGCGGAGGTGGGTGGGGTTTCAGGCAGCCATGCAGCGCACTAAACTCTGGCCATCCAAGTGATGGCCAGCACTCTCCAGGAAGCATTAAGGGGCCTTCAGACTTAACCAAGAGAGGTTCTTAGTCTACCCATACTAACCCACGTGTCTCTTTCTTTCATCCTGACGGAGGAGTTCATCAGCAGTATGGAGTCTGGTGAACCAGCCTCATGGCTTATAGGAAGCAGAGATGAAGGAGAAGACAGCAACAGAGGTGCCCAGCTTGACAGAGGGAGGAGCAGAACCCTCAAGAAAAAGGCTGGGGCTCCCACACTCACTACTGAATAGCCACAGCGAGTTGGCGTCTTACTAGACACATGGTCCATAGACGGCACTTGTCATTCCTGCAGATGACCGAGAACCAGTGTCGCCGAAGACTGCGCATGTCCCAGAAACTGGTCGGTCACCTCTGCCACCTGCTGCAGGATTTGGCGCCACAGGGACATGGAGGGCATCCTTTGCCAGTGGCCATGAAAGTGACCGCGGTGCTCAATTTTTATGCCAGTGGCTCCTTTCAGGGCTCCACAGGTGATCTCTGTGGGATCTCACAAGTCTCCACCCACAAATGCATCCATGAGGTCACGGATGCCATCTTTGCGAAGGCACAAAACTTTGTGCATTTCGCCCGGGGTCAGGAAATCCAGGAAGCAAGAGCACTGGGATTTGCCCAGATCTCCGGTTTCCCACAGGTGCAGGGTGCCATCGACTGCACTCACGTGGCATTCAGATCTCCGTAGCAACAAGCAGTCAACTACATCAACTGCAAGGGTTTCCACTCACTGAGTGTTCAGCTGGTGTGCGAGCACCACAAACATATCCTGCAGGTCTGCACATGGCTCCCAGGGAGTGTCCACAACTCCTACATTCTCAGCAAGTCTCAGATCCCTGGTGTCTTCCAGGGTCCACAGAGGCTGCAGGGATGGTTCTCTGGGGACAAGGGTTACCCCCCAGAGGCCGTAGCTGATGACACCCATGCAGCGGCCTCAGACAGCAGCAGAGCGAAGGTATAATGAGGCTCATACTGCAACTCGCAACTTGGTGGAGCAAACCATCGGGATGTTGAAAATGAGGTTCCGGTGCCTGGACCGGTCTGGAGGAGCCCTGCAAAACAGTCCACAAAGCGTGTCACACATCATTGTCACCTGTTGCACTCTTTACAACGTGGCGCCACAATGGGGAGAGGAGCTGGCTGAGGGGGAGATGGAGGAGCTGCAGATCTCAGACCAATGAGGAGGATGTCAACAAGGATGAGGGTGAGGAGGTCCTTGAAGGCAAGAATGACAGCAATGAGGCCCTCGCACTGTCCAGATGTGGCAGGCGCGCTCTGGAGGCCCTCATAGCCGTTAGATTTGTGGAGGATGATGACGACATGCAGTGAGGACACTCCATAGATCCTCACATTGCATCTGTGAACAGAAGGGTCATGAGGACTCGAAACGTCAACTGTGCTCTTCTCCGCCGATGCTGCCAGACCTGCTGAGTTTTTCCAGGTATTTCTGTTTCTGTTTTTGTTTTGGATTTCCAGCATCCACAGTTCTTTGCTTTTATCTCTGTGTTTAATTGACTGCCACTTCTCTTCATGAAATGCCTACCTTGAAGAAGTTTTGATCTACTCTCCGTCAGGATTTTCGTATCTCTCTTTTGCCTTGTTCACCTTCATTGCTTTCCATTTCTCTCCTGGTGTTTGACAAGGTGTTTACTAAAACCCGCTTTCACAGCCATATTTCCTTTCTCAGTGACTGTCTCCGTCTCCGACTTACCCCACATGATTTCAACTGAAATTCCATCCCTCATGTTTCGAACCCACCCAGGATTACAGGTATCTCCGGGACATACAACGTTCCTCGGACGGCTGTTCCTGTCGCATTCTGAGATCCACACTCAGTGCCATGCGCCGCCATATGAACACACTCGACCTCTTCCTCCAGCAGCACCGACGCACCCTTTTTCAAAGCTGCGTGTGCCCCCAGTTTCATTTTATTCTTCGTCTCATCCGACGCCTCAACAAGAAACTTTTTCTCTTTCTCTCAAGTGCTAAGGAACGCAAGCTCCAACAACTCATTGACACCAACACCCATCCAGGACCCTCCATCCCTGCCCGTCCCTCTGTCCCTATCCCGTCTTCCAATCCCAGCCCCGGCCGTTTATTCACTATACCCCCTGACCTTCCCCTCTCTGACGCTGAACGTTCAGTGCTCAGCAAAGGACTTAGTTTCATACCCTTATGCCCTCATCTCAATGAATTTCGGGCTTGGCACGATGCTGAACTCTTCTTCCGCCGCCTTCGTCTCCGTGCTCACTTCTTTGGGCAAGAGTCCTCTCCCCGTTCAACGGATCCTTTTACCCACCTCTAATATTCTCCCTCCACCTGGACCCCTCCCTCTGGATTCTTACCTTCTCTTGATCTTTTCATTGAGAACTGTCGGCGTGACATTAGCCGTCTCAATTTCTCTGCTCCTCTCACCCATTCTAACCTGTCTCTCTCTGAACTTACTGCACTCCGTTCTCTCAGGTCCAACCCTAATATTGTCATCAAACCCGCTGACAAGGGTGGTGCTGTTGTTGTCTGGCGCACTGACCTCTACCTCGCGAAGGCTGAGCGTCAACTCGCAGACACTTCCTCCTACCTCTCCCTGGACCATGACCCCACCACGGAACATCAAGCCATTGTTTCCAGGACTGTCACTGACCTCATCTCCTCTGGAGATCTTCCTTCCACAGCTTCCAACCTGATAGTCACCCAACCTCGGACGGCCTGCTTCTACCTCCTACCCAAAATCCATAAACAGGACTGTCCCGGCATACCAATCGTGTCAGCCTGTTCCTGCCCCACAGAACTCATTTCTCACTAACTTGACTCTCTTTTCTTTCCCCTTGTCCAGTCCCTTCCCACCTATATCCGTAATTCCTCTGACACCTTACGTCACATCAACAATTTCCAGTTCCCTGGCCCCAATCGCCTCCTCTTCACCATGGACGTCCAATTCGTCTACACCTCCATCCCCCACCGGGATGGTCTGAGGGCCCTTAGCTTCTTCCTCGAACAGAGGCCCAAACAATCCCCATCCACCATTACTCTCCTCCTTCTGGCTGAACTTGTTCTCACACTGAACAATTTCTCTTTTAACTCCACTCACTTCCTCCAAATAAAAGGTGTGGCTATGGGTACCCGCAGGGCCCCAGCTATGCCTGTCTCTATATGGGGTATGTGGAACATTCCTTGTTCCAGTCCTACTCCGGCCCCCTCCCACAACTCTTTCTCCGGTACATCGATGATTACTTTGGTGCTGCTTCATGCTCTCGTTGGGACCTGGAAAAATTTATTAATTTTGCTTCCAATCTCCACCCCTCCATCATTTTCACATGGTCCATCTCTGACACTTCCCTTCCCTTCCTTGACCTCTCTGTCTCAATTTCTGATGATAGACTGTCCACCAATATCCATTACAAGCCTACCGACTCCCACAGCTACCTCGACTACAGCTCCTCACACCCCGCTTCCTGTAAGGACTCCATCCCATTCTCTCAGTTCCTTCACCTCCGTCGCATCTGTTCTGATGATGCCACTTTCAAAAACAGTTCCTCTGACATGTCCTCCTTCTTCCTTAACCAAGGTTTTCCACCCACGGTAGTTCACAGGGCCCTCAACCGTGTCCGGCCCATCTCCCGCGCATCCGCCCTCACGCCTTCTCCTCCCTCCCAGAAACATGATAGGGTCCCCCTTGTCCTCACTTATCACCCCACCAGCCTCCGCATTCAAAGGATCATCCTCTGCCATTTCCGCCAACTCCAGCATGATGCCACCACCAAACACATCTTCCCTTCACCCCCCCTGGCGGCATTCCATAGGGATCGTTCCCTCCGTGACACCCTGGTCCACTCCTCCATCACCCCCTACTCCTCAACCCCCTCCCACGGCACCTTCCCATGCAACCGCAGAAGATGCAACACCTGCCCCTTCACTTCCTCTCTCCTCACCATCCAAGGGCCCAAACACTCCTTTCAAGTGAAGCAGCATTTCACTTGCACTTCCCTCAACTTAGTCTACTGCATTCGTTGCTCCCAATGCAGTTTCCTCTACATTGGAGAGACCAAACGCAGACTGGGTGACCGCTTTGCAGAACACCTTCGGTCTGTCCGCAAGCATTACCCAGACCTCCCTGTCGCTTGCCATTTCAACACTCCACCCTGCTCTCATGCCCACATGTCTGTCCTTGGCTTGCTGCATTGTTCAAGTGAAGCTCAACGCAAACTGGAGGAACAGCATCTCATCTTCCGACTAGGCACTTTACAGCCTTTCAGACTGAATATTGAGTTCAACAATTTGAGATAATGAACTCTCTCCTCCATCCCCACCCCCTTTCCGTTTCTTCCCCCTCCTTTTTGTTTTTTCCAATAATTTATATAGATTTTTCTTTTCCCACCTATTTCCATTATTTTTAAATGTATTTCCACCCATTGTTAATCTCTACCTTTTAGCCCTTTTAGTATTCCTTCCCCCCACCTCACCCCCACTAGGTCTATCTGTACCTTGTTTGTCCTGCTGTCTACTCTTAATTAGAACATTCCTTTAGATAATATCACCACCTTCAACATCTCTTTGTCCTTTTGTCTGTGACATCTTTTGGTTATCTCCACCTATTACTGGCTTCTTGTCCCAACAACACCCCCCCTTAAACCAGCTTATATTTCACCACTTTCCTATTTTTACTTAGTTCTGTTGCAGGGTCATGAGGACTCGAAATGTCAACTGTGCTCTTCTCCACCGCTGCTGCCAGACCTGCTGAGTTTTTCCAGGTATTTCTGTTTCTGCAACAATTAACTTTTGTCTGGCTGATGGCAGAGTACATACCCTCAGTGATAAGGCTCCATAAGGCCTTATGCCCACAGTCCCTACATTCCAAGAGGATGATGACGTGCAGTGGGGACACTCCATAGATCCTCACATAACTTATCTGAATGTCTGACTCCTATTTGGCTGAAGGCACCTCGCTTGTGCTCTGTGAACAGGGTCATATCATGGAGATGCAGCAGGGAAACTTTAACTTCTCCTGATCCTATGGCATCCTTCGTGATCTGAGCCCTTCAGAAGCCACACTGTCACCGGACACAGATGCTGATGAGATGGGGCCAGCTGCACCTCAAAAGGTGCTGGGAGCACAGAGAGAATCACCGTACTCTGTGCCACCGGCCCAGGACATTCTGGCAGCAATGAAAAGCCCCACTGAGGTGCAGGCATGACTGATGTGTCCAGTGACTGTGAAAGTGCACCTTCAGTGTGCTGGGAAGGTTAAACAAAGCACAGGAAAGAGGCCCTGGACTGAGACACCTGCCTTTATCTCATACAGGGACCAAGCATTCACTTCAGACTGACACAAACACTGCTCATCATAACAAGGAGCCATAGACAGGGTGATGTTGCTGGGAGTTTATTTACAATAGTCAACATTTTGCACAAGTGATTACCACCTGTACCCAGACTGTGCATCTACATCTTCTTAACTTTCCTAACCCTGCCTTGGCCATCCACAGCAGAGGTGGAGGCAGCCTGCTGACTGCTATACCCTGCCTGTGATGACCTTGATGAGCATCCTCTGGAGGACTGAGACCTGAAGGGCCCTGGCCTGCTTTCAGGGTCCTGCTGTGTGGCAGTGGCATCCTCCTCTGCTTGTGGAGCTGGATTTGCTGGGGTCACAAGAAGAGGGGATTCAGATGGGCCGGAGACTCCTGGAGTCACTTGTGTGGATGGCCACAGGGTGCACACTTGCTGACTGTCCCCGCTATGGGTGCCCAAAGACCCCATTGATTCATTGAGGAGGAGAGGAAGTTGGAGTGAGACGGAGCTGCCCCACTTCCCTCTCGTGTTGACACTGTTGGAGGCTAACTACAGCATCAGCGATGGAGTTCAGCCCGCGCAGCAGTGCAGGAGCAACATCCTGGACGAAGGTCTCCATGGCAGCTGCCATCCGATCAGTGTTGACCTCGGTGCGTTGGCATGCCGGCGCTATCACCTCAGCCTGAAGGCGGACAGACTCCTCCATCATGCCTTGCAATCTGAGGAGCGTAGTCGAGATCCCTTCCTGATGTTCCCGAGCTTGTCATTGCAGCTCCAGCAACTGAGGTATGACCAAGTCCCGAGGCTCGTCATCTGGCTCAGGCTCAGCAGATTTCTGGCCTCCAGCAGCACTCCGAATGCTGGAAACCTGGGAAGTCACTGCTGCCACCTGCTGTGGACCAGAGAGTGCGATGTGCTCACCAGATTGTGACCCCAAGGCTACTCTAAAGCTAGGCCCCACCGAGGTGTGTGTCTCTGCACTAGTGGAGGGTGTAGGTGAGCGCTGTGGATGGGTCTTCAATGAAGGTTTCAGCAGATTTCTCTTGAGAGGTGTCTTCGGGACTTGAGTCAAGGACCTGGGTTGTGGACCCGCTTGGCTGTTTCCCAGACGTGCCTGCAAAAGGAAAGAGGGATACTTAGTGCATGGCAGGGGCTGTTGAACAGGACACATCACTCACAGCATGGTTGTCTGATGGACCTTCACTGCTGGACCCTCACTTGGTAGAGCAGCTACGACCTCACTGTTGGCACAGGAATGGTCCAGATATTGCCAGCCAGCTGGAGGACTGTGTTTGTTTTGACGTGTAAATAGCGTTGAAGTGGTAAAATGTGGCAGGCGTAAATTTCAGCAGAGCCTGTCAAGAAAAGTGAGGCTGGCAAGAGCATTTGTGCCGCTTAAACGGAATGTCAGGAGTGGGATTTGAACCCACGCCCCTAGAAAGGAGCCAGAATTCACCAAGTGACTGCAAGGCAAGGAATCACACTCTTTTGGTCGGTTGCTTCAGAGCACTCAGCCACGCAGCCTTAAAAGGGACTAGCATTCACAAGGTTGTTGTAAGGTCAGCAATCATACTCATTGACTCTGGCATCTTGGTTCTTTGGTCCATCCTGACAGCTTTGCCAGACTTGTTTCCAATGTGTGCTGCAAATTCTGTGCACTAACTGAACTGTAGCACACCCGTGATCCTTATGCAAAGACAACGCGCAGCCATCAATTCCTCCTACTTGTTTTAACAGGCAGTGCCAAAATTCTCCATTCCTTCTCCCCTGGCAGGAAATGTGAGGCTGGGGAGAGCATTTGTGCCATTGAAAAGGGAATGTCAGGAGTGGGATTTGAACCCACACCCCTAGAAAGGGACTAGAATTCACCATGCCACTGAAAGGCAAGGAATCATACTCCTTGAATCTGGTGCCTTAGACCACTCAGCCATCCTGATGAGCAGCTACTCAGGATTGCCAATGTGTGCTGCAAATTCTATACAATAACTGAACTGGAGCACACCGTTGTCTCTTGTGCAATGACAAAACACAACCATCAATTGCTCGTGCTTGATTTAACAGGATGTGCCAAAATTCTCCATTCCTTCTCCCCAAACAACCTTCAGACTTACAGATTTTCTGCACCAATTCCCATTTTGCCACCTATTGTCAGCCCCCTTTTCTGATCCATTTCTCCGTTGCCAACCTCTCCAAGCACAAGCACCACGACTGCCATTCAAACACAATGCCCCCGGAACGTGGCCAGATTTCACTACACTTCATCAAGACAATGCATCGCACTCCATCAGTCTGGTGCCTTTGATTTCTTGTCCCATGGTGATCGTTTTTCACCTTGGGCCCTAGTTTTCTACCTCTACCTCACTATATCTTTAATATGCATTCAGCCTAATCCCCGCAGTGATATACTCACAACGCTTTATTTAATTCCTTTCTGTACACATTTTATCCCTTGAAAGTGATGAGCTCACAGTCACTCCCTTTCAAAGTCCCCCTGTGCTAATTCTGTTCCATTTTTCATCACGTGTTCCATTACATTTCATCTGAAATCTGGTATTTTCCAGTGCTAAATTTAATTTGGCATTTGTTTGGCCAATTGCATCACAGATCTCATATCTTCCACATAACTTTAAGCAGCATTCTTTGTTCATATTTGCATGGCTCATATTAATATTATCTTCAAATTTCCGATGCTTGCATGACCTTCATATCCAGGTCATTGATATAGGGAAGAAACAACACAGCACTTCAATAATTTTAAGTTAACAAGTGCCTCTCCTCACTGATTTAAATTTTTGTTGATACCCCAATTACTCCAGCCTTAGTGGAAACCTGGACAATAGAGCTGGATTCTCAAGGGGAGGTGAGAGTCCCTGTCTTGACATTGAGCCAGCATTTTGTCCTGTGAGGCATCAAGGAACTCACAGTGCAGAAGAGGCCAATCGGTCCATCGAGTCTGCACCCACACGTGAGAAACACCTGACCTACCTACCTAATCCCATTTACCAGCACTTGGCCCATAACCTTGAATGTTATGACGTGCCAAATGCTCATCCAGGTACTTTTTAAAGGATGTGAGGCAACCCGCCTCCACCACCCTCCCAGGCAGTGCATTCCAGACCGTCACCACCCTCTGGGTAAAAACGTTTTTCCTCACATCCCCACTAAACCTCCTGCCCCTCACCTTGAACTCAAATAAAAATTATGTTCAATGACAATCGGGGGGAAAACTCTTCACTGGTTCGAGTCATGCTGAGATGGTTGTGTTTGTTGAAGGCCAGTCTTCTCACTCAGCCCTAGGACATTGCTGCAGGCATTCCTCAGGGCAGTGTTTAGGCCAAGCCTCCTCAGTTGCTTCATCATGGACCATTCCTGCACCACGCCGGAAGTGGGAGTGTTTGTTGGTGATTACACAATTTTTAGTGCCACTTGCAGATCCTGAAGCAGTGTCTGTCTTGATGCACAGCAAGTACCAGGCAATGACCATCCCCAATGAGAGAGAAAATGTAACCATTTCACCTTGGCATTCTACAACTTACCATTGTTGAATTTCCACATCAGCAACACCTTGGGGTCACTATTGAGCAGAAACTTAAATGGACCAGCCACATAAATACTGTGGCTGCAAGAACAGGTCAGGGGCTGGGAATCCTGTGGTGAGTAACTCACCTCCTGACACCATGTACAAGGATGAAATGCTTCTACTTGCTTGGATGAATGCAACTCCAATTACACTAAAGTAATGCGGCAGTATTAAGGACAAAGCCCACTTGATTGGTATACCTTCTAGCACCTTAAACATTCCCTCCCTCCACCACAGGTGCCCAATGGCAGCAAGAGCTACAAGATGCAATGCAACAGCTCACTAAAACTCTTTTGACAGCACCTTCCAAACCTGTAACTTTTACCACCTAAAGAACAAGGACAGCAGACACATGGGAACATCACCACCTGCAAGCTCCCCTCCAAATTACACACCATTCTGACATGGCAAACCATTGTCGTGTCAGCCATGCTTTAGTTGGCAGTGCTTTTGCATTGGCGTTGGATTATTCTGGGTTCAAGTCCCACTCAGTAAGTGCTGTGCTGTCGGATGTTTTGGGTGAGACACTAAACCAAGGATCTCTTTGTACTTTCAGGTGTGTGTGTCAAACCTCCATGGTGCTGTTTTGTAGAAAAGCCAGGGAGTTATCATCAGTGCTGGGCAATATTTATCCCTTATTAGGTGGTATCTGGTCATTATCACATTGCCATTGTGGGAGCTTGCTGTGCACAAATTGGCTGCTGCATTTCCTATATTATAACAGTGTCAAAAAGTGTTTCATTGGTTGCACAGTGCTTTGCAACATTTGATGTTTGTGAAAAGCGCTATATAAATGCAAGTCTTTCTTCTTTCTTTCCTTCACTGTCACTGGGTCAATATCCTGGAACTCCCTTCCTAACAGCACTGTGGGTGTACCTACACCACATGGACTGCAGCGGCTCAAGAAGGCAGCTCACCACCACCTTCCCAAGGGCAATCCCTACGTGCAATAACTGCTGGCCTAGCCAACAACACCCACATCCCATGAAGGTATATTTTTTAAAAGGTTGAAAAGAGATTGGAAAAGACCAACAAGTACAATGCAAAGTGGAAGGGAGACAAACTAGGAATAAGGATTACAGAAGTTTAGGATGAAAAGACCTGGTCCAATTATCCCCTGATTTCTAGCTTCACTCCACATGAATTATATTATAGTATGTTATTATTATTCAAGTCTACACTTGGTCTTGATTCCCTGTGTGTCATAGAAAATGGACTGGTAAAATATGAAATGGCAAAGGTGAGATGGTCCCTGAATATTACTTTAAACCAGTGGAGGCTGCACATTTAAACGAGTGAAAAGTTGAATTTTAAGAAAGACATCCCTACTCAAAGGCTGGCAAATATTTGGCACTATCTACAAGATAAGGTAGCAGATTCAAAGACGTCAGGAGACAGCAAGACTGGTGAATTGGAATAATAAAAGGTTCAGCTCCACAGCCTGAGTAGTTTTTGCTGTCCTTTACTTATTTTTTTGTTCTTGTATAGTTGAGCAGTTCCAGTATGGCGGAGCTTGATTTTGGAGCATAATTTTCACAATGTATGAGTGATCAAAGATATAGGAACATAGGAGCAGGAGTAGGTCATTCAGCCCATCGAGCCTGCTGCATCATTCAGTTATATCATGACTGAGCATCTACCTCAGTGTCACTTTCCCATGCTACCTCCATATCCATTGATGTCATTAGGCTCCAGAAATCTATCAATTTTATCTTGAACATTCTCAATGACTGAGCTTCCACAGCCCTCTAGGATAGAGAATTCCAAAGATTCATTGGCCTCATCTCAGTGTCAAATGGCCTACCCCTTATTCTGAGACTGTGCCCCCTGGTTCTAGACTCACCAGCCAGGGCAAACATCCTATCGACATCTATCCTGTCACGCCCTGTCAGAATGTTGTAAGTTTCAATGAGATCACCTCTCATTCTTCCGAACTGTAGAGAATATAGGCCCAGTTTCCTCCTTCTCTCCTCATAGGACAAACCCACCATCCTGGGGATTAATGGGAAACCTACTGGGAAAATTTTCAAAGGGACGGTATTCATCAATGGGCATGGGTTAATCAAAGACAGTTAGCATGGATTTGTAAAGGGAAGGACATGTCTGACTAACCTGACTAACTTTTTAGAAGAGATAACAAGGAGAGGTGATGAGGGTAGTTCATTTGCTGCAGTCTATGTGAATTTAAGAGAGGCTTTTGATAAGGTCCCACAGGACAGTCTGGTCAGAAAGACAGAAGATTCGAGGAATACATCCCTAGCTTCATAAAAGCTGGTAATTTCTGATGTCTGGGCTCAAATCCCAATTCTAACAGTAGTGCTTTGTCTTTTTGCAAGAAAGGAATTTGCAGACAAAATTGAGGTCCAACTGGCCCAATGGATATTTGCCACTTCTCTTTAGATTGCTTGCCTCCTCAGCATGGCACAAATATTGTGTCCCAAGCAGTGTGACAAGAAGTGATTTGTTTTGTCTGTTTTCCCTTATACATCTTCTGAAAATCAAATGAGATCTGTACCCGAAGCATCTACTTACCAATTCTGACTTTTCTCCTGGCTACTGCAGGGTTGCAATAGATTTTGTGCAATACAGTAATATTGTGATAATGAGCAACTGCTGTTTAGCACCAGTGTAGCTTTGTCACAGCCCCATTGGGCTGCGGTGTTGCTAATTGCCTGGGTAGCTGAGTGTATTGATATTCCAGACTCTCCGGCTACAATCATGAGTGCTCAAGGGCAGCGTGCATTCAGATTTCCTTCAGGAGTTCAAATTCTGACAGCAGTCTTTTATCTTCTCAATACAGATTAATTCAACGAGAGTTTCTGTGACAATGGAAGTATTAATTGGAAGCATTAGTTTGTCAATTTAATTTTGCACTCTAACATTTGAGTAGTTTTTTTCTGTGGTGAGAATTGCTGTTTTAGTCTGTGCTTCTCTTCAGCACCTTTAGGCATAAAGACAGTCTCTGTAAACAGACCGAGGCCCATATTTTTGCCATGACGGAGAGGCTCTCCATCGTGGCAATAATCCTGGAAATGGCTGAAATTTCTAAGTCCTGCCCCTAAACTCAGCATTTCCCATCATCCCGGGATGGGCTAGAGTCCAGCTGAGGTTCATGCCTGCCCAATTCACGGAGGCAGCTGCCATTTAAATCACCTGCTGCCTCCACTAAAGTGGGTTTTTGGAAGGCCAGGATTGTGAAAGTCAGAGTGTGTGGATCAGAATGGGTAAAAGGAGGTCTGAACTTGGTGGATTTGTTTGGATAGCCAGAGTACCCCTTTGGAGAAGTAAGGTATGCCTTTGGATCGGGCCCTGAGACACCTTTGGGAGAGGTAAGGAATCGGTTGGGAGAGATAAAGCACCCTTTGGGATTGTTAAAAGTCAACATGATTATGCACTTTTTACAGTGGGGCATAGGGAGTGTGCATTGGGGCTGAGAGGGGTGAGGCATGAGGACTGGAGGTATGTTACGTGTTTTATTATCAGTTTTCATTTATTTAAACACAGTGCTGAGGCACAGAGGCAGGCCTGGTGCTCAGGCCATCTTTGCACTCAGCAGCCTGCACATTTGTTCCAGGGTTGCCCGCCCCGACTCCTGTTTCAGCTCACCCCCCACAGACCAAACATCCGGCCCGTGGTCGGCCATTTTTTAAGGCCGGGCTTGCTGAGCTGGGAAATCATCCCACTCAGTGAAGCCGGCCCCGGGACAAAGATCTGGGCCTTAATCTCCTTTAGACTGAAATCTCTATCCTTCCATGTGCTATGAATGGATTAGCACACCCATTTTAAACTGTTGATCTCTAATCACAGAAAATTGTTCTTTGGAAATTAATGTGACACACAACACATTCTTCTGTCTCTTTTGAAAGGTGGAAAGTTCCAAACCGACAGACTAATGCACGTCAGCTAAAATTACTTGGTCAGGTTCATCTGCAGGTAAAGCTTACACAGAAGCCAAATGATGAGAATGGTATTGGACAGTTTCTATAAAAAACACATTATCTTAATGAAAGCCAATTTTATTGTCATTTTATCAATAGTTGACTGAAAGCTCCTCTCTTGGAACAAAAATGGAGCTGCAAGAGATTGAAGCACAAAAATAGAGAACTTATTCAGATCTCAAGGAGATCTCAAGCACATCACTTTTGAGAGTTAGTGGTTGTTAGGAGTAGCCTGAGGTGGTGCAGAAGAGCTGCATCCCAGTGACTTAGAGGAGATGCCTAAGGAGTACAGGGCTTCTAATTCTTCACTGGCTTTAACTGTTATATATATGAGCATACAAAAATGGCCCACCATGCCTATCACACCTGGCAAAAAACTTTCGCCAATTTAGGAAAAATTCCAACTTCCATCGGCAATCGATGAGTCCGTGATGACGAATGATAACAAATAAAATATCCAATTGTAGAAAGCCTAGATAGATATCCAAATTAGTGCTTCATCCGTGAGCTAAAAAAATGCAACTATTTTTATCCTCTGAACAATGCTTATTTCTTAAGAAACAGCTGTATGGAACCTATTGCTTGGGGAGAATTTACATATGTAAAAGCTGAGAGATTTTAAAGTTCAGAGATTTTGTGTTAACCGTCAGCAGTTATTCCCTCTGGGTGTTGAGTCCAAGTCATGAAGCAGAGCAACTTACTATCACTTGTAGCCCTTACGTCCTCACCTCAATGAATTTCGGACTCAGCATGATGTTGAACTCTTCCTCTGTCGCCTTCGTCTCCGTGCTCACTTCTTTGGGCAGGAGTCTGCCCCCCCACCGTTCAACGGATCCTTTCACCCGCCTCCAGTATTCTCCCTCTACCTGGACCCCACCTTGTGGCCTCTTACCTGCTCTTGATCTTTTCATTGAGAACTGTCAGCGTGACATTGGCCATTTTAATTTCTTTGCTTCTCTCACCCACTCCAACCTGTCTCCTTCTGAACTTGCTGCGCTCTATTCCCTCAGGTCAAACCCTGACTTTGTTAGCAAACCTGCCGACAAGGGTGGTGCTGTTGTTGTCTGGCGCACTGACCTCTGACTCGCAGACACTTCCTCCTACCTCCCCCTGGACCATGACCTCACCATCGAACATCAAGCCATTGTTTCCAGCACTGTCACTGACCTCATCTCTTCTGCAGATCTTCCCCCCATAGCTTCTAAACCCACACAACCCGATTCTACCTTCTTCCCGAAATCCACAAACAGGACTATCTCGGTAGGCCCATCGTACCAGCCTGTTCCTGCCCCATGGAACTCATTTCTTCCTATCTTGACTCCATTCTCTCTCCCCCTTGTCCAGTCTCTTCCCACCAACATTCACAATTCCTTTGATGCCCTACGTCACATCAATAATTTCCAGTTCCCTAGCCCCAACTGCCTCTTCTTCACCATGGACGTCCAATCCTTCTACACGTCCACCCCCCACCAGGATGATCTGAGGGCTCTCTGCTTCGTCCTGGAACAGAGACCCAAAAATTCTCCATCCATCATCACTCTCCTCCGTCTATCTGAACTCATTCCCTCACTGAACAATTTCTCCTCTAATTTGTCTCACTTCCTCCAAATAAAAGGTGTGACTATGGGTACCCGCATGGGTCTCAGTTATGCCTGACTTTTTGAGGAGCATGTGGAACATTCCTTGTCCCAGTCCTACTCAGGCCCCCTCCCACAACTCTTTTTTCAGTATATCGATGACTGTTTCGGTGCCATTTCATCCTCTCACCTGGACCTGGAAAAATTTATCGATTTTGCTCCCAGTTTCCAAACCTCCATCACCTTCACATGGACACTTCCCTTCCTATCCTTGACCTCTCTGTCTCCATTTCTGGTGATAGACTGTCCATCAATATTCATTACAAGCCCACTGATTCCCACAGCTTACACGACTACAGCTCCTCACACCCTGCTTCCTGTAAGGACTCCATCCCATTCTCCCAGTTCCTTCGCCTCCATTGCATCTGTTCTGATGATGCCACTTTCCAAAATGGCACTTCTGACATGTCTTCCTTTTTCCTGAACCAAGGGTTCGCCCCGACGGTGGTTGACAGGGCCTTCAACCATGTCTGACCCATCTCCTGCACCTCTGCCCTTACAACTTCTGCTCCCTCCCAGAACCATGGTAAGGTCCCCCTTTGTCCTCTCTTTTCACCCCACCAGCCTACACTCAAAGGATCATCCTTCGCCATTTCCGCCAATTCCAGCATGATTCCACCATCAAACACATCTTCCCCTCACCCCGCCCCCTGTCGGCATTCCATAGGAACCATTCCTTCCGTGACACCCTGGTCCACTCCCCCATCAGCCCCAGCTCATCATCGCCTTCCCACGGCACCTTCCCATGCAATCACAGAAGGTGCAACGCCTGACCCTTTACCTCCTCCCTCATCAGTATCCGAGGCCCCAAACAACCCATTCAGGTGAAACAGCACTTCACTTGCACCTCCTTCAATTTGGTTTACTGCGTTCGCTGCTCCCAATGCGGTCTCCTCTACATTGGAGAGACCAAACGCAGACTGCGCGACCGTTTTGCGGAACACCTGCGGTCTGTCCGCAAGCATGACCCAGACCTTCCTGTCACTTACCATTTCAACACATCATCCTGTTCTCATGCCCACATGTCCATCCTTGGCCTGCTGCAATGTTCCAGTGAAGCCCAACACAAACTGGTGGAACACCACCGCATCTTCCGATGAGGCACTTTACAGCCTTCCAGATTTAACATTGATTTCAACAACATCAGACCATGAACTCTCTCCTCTTTCTACACCCCTTTTTAAATCCATTTATTTATTTTTAAATTAAAATATTCTCCCCCCACCACCACCCCACCCCACAGAGTCATCTTCACTTGTTCTTATGTTTTGCTCTGACAGAGCGCTGGCCCTTCTTCTGCTATTAACATGTTCTGCTATCTTATATTTATACCACTATCAGCACCTTCTTTAGTCTTTAGCACTACCATTAACACTCCCTTTGCCCTGTGTCCATGGCATCTTTGTCAAATTTCTCCTCAACTGACCTTCTATTTTGCTCCATCTGCTCCACCCCCTCTTAAACAGGATAAAATCCATCACATTTCTACTTCCCTTTAGTCCTGAAGAAGAGTCATACGGACTTGAAAAGTTGGGCAGAATTTTCCATGTCCGTTGATGTCGGATATTATAGTGGGTGTGAGCGGACAATGTGGCGGGAAGGCCAAAGATTGGTTTCACGTTGTTGTGAAACCAGTTTGCGATCATTTGCCCTGCCTGTCCATGGTGGGCTGCGTTTCCCACCGCCGAACATCGGGAATTTAATTTAAATACATCTGCATATCATTATAAGCTCTGCTCACCGGAATCATGGCCCCACACTGGATCATCTGGGTATGTCGGCGTTATTGACTGCGTTTGGGGCGGATTGTGGGGAGGCGGGGGCTCCATTGCATTTGGGGCAAATTGTTTTGGGGCAAAGGCTGCACTGCATTTAGGGCAGATTGTGGGGAGGCAGGGGCTCCATTGCGTTTGGGGCAAATTGTTTTGGGGAAGGGCTGCACTGCATTTGGGGCAGGTTGTGGGGAGGGGCAAGGGCTGCAATATGTTTGGGACGGGTTGTGGGGGCGGCACGTGTGGCACTGCTGCTGAGGCGACAGGGCGTTGGGGGGACAAGGGCTGCACTGCTGCTGGGGCGACTTTGGGGGGGCAAGGGATGCTCTGTGGTTGATGGTGGTGCACAATCATGTGCGGGGTTGTGGGGAGGGAAGCAGCCACGTGTCAGGGAAACCTTGTATAAAGTGACCATACCTCCACAGCTGAGACAGTTCAGACGCAGCCACATTGATATGTTTGGAGTTGGGTCTCCATCTTATCTGCCCACTCAAGCAACGCGGAGGTATGAAGGTGCCACCAAATGCTCCTGAGCTTTTCACCCCTCGGGCACAGACTGCAAATTAATTAGCATTTTAGTGGACTGCAGAACAATTGGATGCCTGCGCACATTGTACAATCTCATTGCTAAAGCTGGCCATGGAGCAGTCACTGGTGGAGGCCCCTTGCAATGTCATCATCCCAGTTTGGACCAATCTCCCCCATGGTTCAAGCTAACAGTGCAGCCTTGCAGCACGGGTTAGGAGAATGCCTGTACCTGAGCTGAGAGCACAGCATGCAGTCCAGTGGACAAAGCTACCGCCAATTGGTCAGATGAAGTGGAGCGGAGGTGGGTGGGGTTTTGGGCAGCCGGGCAGCGCACTAAACTCTGGCCATCCAAGTGATGGCCAGCGCTCTCCAGGGGACATTAAGGGGCCTTCAGACTTAACCAAGAGAGGTTCTTAGTCTACCCATACTAACCCACGTGTCTCTTTCTTTCATCCTGCCGGAGGAGTTCATCAGCAGTATGGAGTCTGGTGAACCAGCCTCATGGCTTATAGGAAGCAGAGATGAAGGAGAAGACAGCAACAGAGGTGCCCAGCTTGACAGAGGGAGGAGCAGAACCCTCAAGAAAAAGGCTGGGGCTCCCGCACTCACCACTGAAGTGCCACAGCGAGTCGGCATCTAGCAAGATACATGGTCTATAGACAGCACTTGTCATTCCTGCAGATGACTGAGAACCAGTGTCGCCGAAGACTGCGCATGTCTCAGAAACTGGTCGGTCACCTCTGCCACCTGCTGCTGGATTTGGCGCCACAGGGACATGGAGGGCATCCACTCCCAGTGGCCATGAAAGTTACCATGGTGCTCAACCTTTATGCCAGTGGCTCCTTTCAGGGCTCCACAGGTGATCTCTGTGGGATCTCAGAAGCCTCCACCCACAAATGCATCCATGAGGTCACGGATGCCATCTTTGCGAAGGCACAAAACTTTGTGCATTTCGCCCGGGATCAGGAAAGCCAGGAAGCAAGACCACTGGGATTTGCCCAGATCTCTGGTTTCCCACAGGTGCAGGGTGCCATCGACTGCACTCATATGGCATTCAGATCTCCGTAGCAACAAGCAGTCAACTACATCAACTGCAAGGGTTTCCACTCACTGAGTGTTTAGCTGGTGTGCGAGCACCACAAACGTATCCTGCATGTCTGCACACGGCTCCCAGGGAGTGTCCACGACTCCTACATTCTCAGTAGGTCTCAGATCCCTCACGTCTTCCAGGGTCCACAGAGGCTGCAGGGTTGGTTCCCCGGAAACAAGGACTACCCACAGAGGCCGTGGCTGATGACCCATGCGGCGGCCTCAGAGTGCAGCAGAGTGAACATAATGAGGCTCGTGCAGCAACTCGCAACTTGGTGGAGCAAACCATCGGGATGTTGAAAATGAGGTTCCGGTGCCTGGACCGGTCTGGTGGAGCCCGGCAAAACAGTCCACAGAGGGTGTCATGCATCATCGTCGCCTGCTGCACCCTTTACAACTTGCGCTGCAGTGGGGAGAGGATCTGGCTGCGGAGGAGATGGAGGAGGTGCACATCTCCTCTGATGAGGAGGATGTCAACGGGGATGAGGGTGAGGAGGCCCTTGAAGGCAAGAATGACAGCAATGAGACCCTCACACTGTCCAGATGTGGCAGGCGCGCCCTGGAGGCCCTCATAGTCGTTAGATTTGTGGAGGATGATGACGACATGCAGTGAGGACACACCATAGATCCTCATATTGCATCTGTGAACAGTTGACTTCTGCCTGGCTGATGGCAGTGCACATACCCTCAGTGATAAGGCTCCATAGGCCTTATGCCTATAGTCCCTACATTCCAGGAGGATGATGGTGACCTGCAGTGGGGACAGTCCATAGATCCTCACATAACTTATCTGAATGTCTGACTTCTGTCTGGCTGATTGCACCTCATTTACACTCTGTGAACAGGGTCATATCGTGGAGATGCAGCAGGGAAACTTTAACTTCTCCTGATCCTATGGCATCCTTCGTGATCTGAGCCCTTCAGGACCACACTGTCACCGGACACAGATGCTGATGAGATGTGGGCCAGCCGCACCTCAAAGGTGCTGGGAGCACAGAGAGAATCACCGTACTCGGTGCCACCGGCCCAGGACATTCTGGCGGCAATGATAATCCCCACTGAGGTACAGGCATGACTGATGTGTCCAGTGACTGTGAAGGTGCACCATCAGTGTGCTGGGAAGGTTAAACAAAGCACAGGAAAGAGGCCCTGGACTGAGACACCTGCCTTTATCTCGTACAGGGACCAAGCATTCACTTCAGACTGACACAAACACTGCTCATCATAACAAGGAGCCATAGACAGGGTGATGTTGCTGGGAGTTTATTTACAATAGTCAACATTTTGCACAAGTGATTACCACCTGTACCCAGACTGTGCATTTATATCTTCTTAACTTTCCTAACCCTGCCTTGGCCATCCACAGCAGAGGTGGAGGCAGCCTGCTGACTGCTATACCCTGCCTGTGATGACCTTGATGAGCATCCTCTGGAGGACTGAGACCTGAAGGGCCCTGGCCTGCTTTCAGGGTCCTGCTGTGTGGCAGTGGCATCCTCCTCTGCTTGTGGAGCTGGATTTGCTGGGGTCACAAGAAGAGGGGATTCAGATGGGCCGGAGACTCCTGGAGTCACTTGTGTGGATGGCCACAGGGTGCACACTTGCTGACTGTCCCCGCTATGGGTGCCCAAAGACCCCATTGATTCATTGAGGAGGAGAGGAAGTTGGAGTGAGACGGAGCTGCCCCACTTCCCTCTCGTGTTGACACTGTTGGAGGCTAACTACAGCATCAGCGATGGAGTTCAGCCCGCGCAGCAGTGCAGGAGCAACATCCTGGACGAAGGTCTCCATGGCAGCTGCCATCCGATCAGTGTTGACCTCGGTGCGTTGGCATGCCGGCGCTATCACCTCAGCCTGAAGGCGGACAGACTCCTCCATCATGCCTTGCAATCTGAGGAGCGTAGTCGAGATCCCTTCCTGATGTTCCCGAGCTTGTCATTGCAGCTCCAGCAACTGAGGTATGACCAAGTCCCGAGGCTCGTCATCTGGCTCAGGCTCAGCAGATTTCTGGCCTCCAGCAGCACTCCGAATGCTGGAAACCTGGGAAGTCACTGCTGCCACCTGCTGTGGACCAGAGAGTGCGATGTGCTCACCAGATTGTGACACCAAGGCTACTCTAAAGCTAGGCCCCACCGAGGTGTGTGTCTCTGCACTAGTGGAGGGTGTAGGTGAGCGCTGTGGATGGGTCTTCAATGAAGGTTTCAGCAGATTTCTCTTGAGAGGTGTCTTCGGGACTTGAGTCAAGGACCTGGGTTGTGGACCCGCTTGGCTGTTTCCCAGACGTGCCTGCAAAAGGAAAGAGGGATACTTAGTGCATGGTAGGGGGCTGTTGAACAGGACACATCACTCACAGCATGGTTGTCTGATGGACATTCACTGCTGGACCCTCACTTGGTAGAGCAGCTACGACATCACTGTCGGCACAGGAACAGTCCAGATATTGCCAGCCAGCTGGAGGACTGTGTTTGTATTGAGGCGTAAATAGCGTTGAAGTGGAAAAATGAGGCAGGCGTAAATTTCAGCAGAGCCTGTCAGGAAAAGTGAGGCTGGCAAGAGCATTTGTGCCGCTTAAATGGAATGTCAAGAGTGGGATTCGAATCCACGCCCCTAGAAAGGAGCCAGAATTCACCAAGCAATTGCAAGGAATCACACTCCTTGAGTCTCGTGCCTTAGACCACTCGACCATCCTGACAACAGTTGCTGAGGATTGCCAATGTGTGCTGCAAATTACATACACTAACTGAACTGGAGCACACCGTTGTCTCTTGTGCAATGACAAAGCACAACCATCAATTGCTCATGCTTGATTTAACAGGCAGTGCCAAAATTCTCCTTTCCTGCTCCACAAATAACCTTCAGACTCACAGCTTTTTTACACCTACAGCCATTTTACCACCTTGCAGCAATCATCATTTTCTGAGACACATTTCTGCCTCCACCTTCACCAAACGCAAACAACACAGTTGCCATTGGAACACAAGTCCTTCAAAAAACACAGCAGAAGGGAACAACCATTCAAAGCAGGCATTTCATCCTCTCATTCGCATGCCTTTCTTTTCAAGACATTAATGTGATGGACCTGCGACGGCTGAACACCAGACAATGAGCAGCAGCTCCCAATATTGGAACTGAACAAAGGAAATTTGCAGCCCCTGTGCCCGTGGCCAATGGCATTACTCTGAAAATTACCACCTGAAAGGCCTAGCCTTCAAAGGCATCTAGTCTGTCAGTACTGTGCTTCTCATCAGGGGATGACTTGGAATGTTAAAGACACTGGTATCCTTGCAAGTTCTTGCCAAAGTAGGGGAGATGCAGTGAGTTGTTTTTGTGTAGAAGAAGTGGCATTCTTTGAAACAGTTGTCCTGGTTATGAGAACCAGCAGTGTACGCCATGCCTTTGAAAGGTGCAGTCCTAGAATGCAGTGTGGAATGCAGCAAGGAGCTAGGAATAAATGTAGTTTCCTCAGAGTGGTGTGGTTGCTGTTTGGGTCATGATTGTTGGAGAAGTGTGATTTGATGCATGAGACATATTACGTGTGAAGTTTTGTGTGTCATGGACATGGTTGTGGAGGTGTACCTTGTGTTTGTATTGAGGCGTAAATAGCGTTGAAGTGGTAAAATGAGGCAGGCGTAAATTTCAGCAGAGCCTGGCAGGAAATGTGAGGCTGGCGAGAGCATTTGTGCGGTTGAAAAGGGAATGTCAGGAGTGGGATTTGAACCCATACCCTTAGAAAGGGGCCAGACTTCACCAAGCCACTGCAGACAAGGAACCACACTCTTTGAGTCTGGTATTTTAGGCCACTTGGCCATCCATTTGTGGTTGCCCATGCCACCTCAAAATGGGCTAGCATTCACAAGTTTGTTGTACGGGAACCAATCATACTCATTCACTCTGGCATCTTGGTTCTTTTGTGCAGCCTGACTTGTTTCCAATGTGTGCTGCAAATTCTGTGCACTTGCTGAACTGTAGCACACCCGTGTTCCTTGTGCAAAGACAACGCGCAGCCATCAATTCCTCCTAATTGTTTTTATCAGGCAGTGCCAAAATTCTCCTATGAATCAGAGGATGCCCTGCTAGCGACCCAGCATTTTCCCGGGAATGCATGATTAATGAGGCGGGATTGAGACGATACGTTGTGAAAAGCTGTCATCGCGTCCAACGGGTAAAACATCCTCTTTCCTGCCCACTACTGCACTTAGTGCAAATCTGGGACCATTTCGCTCATTAACTCTGTTTCTCTCTCCACAGATGCTGCCAAACCTGCTGAGTATTTCCAGCATTTTCTGTTTTTATTTCAGATTTTCAGCATCTGCAGTATTTTGCTTTTATTTTGAGCCTTCTCTTTTGCAATGTTGTGCCTGGCTGCCCCATCATTGAGGGTGCGGGTATTTGTGGTTCCTCCTCCTCTGGTTAGTTGTTTAATTGTCCACCACCATTCACAACTAGATGTGGCAAGACCGCAGAGCTTAGATCTGATCCATTGGTTGTGGGGTCTTTTAGCTGTTTACCACATGCCGCTTCTGCTGTTTGGCACAAAAGTAGCCCTGTGTTGTAGCTTCACCAGGTTGAAACCTCATTTTTAGGTATGCCTGGTGTTGCTGCTGCTATACTCTCCTGAACTCTTCATTAAACCAGGGTTGATCTTCTGGCTTGATAGTAATGGTAGAGTGAGGGGTATACTGGGCCATGATTGTGGTTGAATATAATCTGATTCTGCTGATGGCCCACAGCACCTCATGGATGCCAGTTTTGAGCTGCTAAATCTGTTCTGAATCCATCCCATTTCTCATGCTGGTAGTGCCACACAACATGATGGAGAGTGTCCTCAATCTGAAGATGGGACTTTGTCTCCACAAGGACTGTGTGGTGGTCACTCTTACCAATACTGTCATGACAGATGCATCTGCGGCAGGTAGATTGCTGAGGACAAGGTCAAGTAGGTGTTTTCTCCCCTTGTTGGTTCCCTCACCACCCAGTCTAGCAGCTATATCTTTCAGAACTCAGCCAACTTGGTCAATAGTGGTACTACTGGGGCATTCTTGGTGATGGACATTGAAGTGTCCCACCCAAAATACATTCTGTGCCCTTACCGCTCTCAGCATTACATCCATGGAATATTCATCGTGGAGGAGTGGTAATTAGCAGGAGGTTTCCTTGCCCATGTTTGACCAGATGCCATGAGAATTCATGGGGTCTGAAGACACTGTTGAGGACTCCCAGGGCAGCTCACTCCTGACTGTATACCACTGTGCCGCCACCTCTGGTAGGTCTCTCCTGTCGTTGGGGAGGATGTACCAAGGGATGGTGATCGTGATGTCTGGGACATTATCTGTAAGATATGATTCTTTGAGTATGACGATGTCAGGATGTTGCTTGAATGGGCTGTGAGACATCCCTCCCAATTTTGGCACAACCCCCAGATGCTAGTAAGGGGGACTTTGTAGGGTTGACAGGGCTGAGTTTGCCATTGTCCTTTCAGGCAGCTAGCTGATGCCAGGTGCTCTGTCCAATTTTAATCCATATTTGACTTTTATGAAGCGGTTTAGTACAGTGGAGTGGCTTGCAAGGTCATTTCACAGGGCACTCACAAGTCAGCCACATTGTTGTGGTCCTGGAGTCACATCTAAGTAAGGATGGTGGATTTCCTTCCCTAAAGACCATTCGTGAACTACTTGCATTTTTATGACAATCAATGATAGCTCAAAAATCAAGAAACAAACTTTATGTTCCATATTTATTAATTGAATTTAAATTCCACCAGCTGCTGTAGTGGGATTTGAACCAATGCCCCCAGACTATTAGCCTGAGTCACTAGCTTACCACATTGTGATATTAACACCATCTCCCCATCTCTTGCCAATGCTGCAGTTGCTAAACTCTAGCTTTGATAACCTCTCACTTCCTGAAGCCCCAATTGCTGAGTTTTTTTCTTATTTATTCTTTCACAGGATATGGGTGTCGCTGGCTAGGCCAGCATTTATTGCCCATCCCTAATTGCCCTTAAGAAGGTGGTGGTGAGATGCCTGCTTGAGCCTCTGCAGTCCGTGTGGTGTAGGTACCAGGATTTTGATCCAGTGACAGTGAAGGAAAGCTGATATAGTTCCAAGTCAGGATGGTGTGTGGCTTGGAGGGGAAATTCCAGGAGGTGGTGTTCCCATGTATCTGCTGCCCTTGTCCTTCTAGATGGTAGCGGTTGTGGGTTTGGAAGCTTACTTCTCAAGCCTCATTTGTTGGCTGTTTTTCACCCTTCTTTGTATCCTTCCTTTTTCCCAGTAAATATTGGAGACATAATTCTGACTGCCAACACCACCTTCAGTTCTCAGTATAATGAACGTGTTCACTGAATAACCAATCAAAACTATCACCTGGATTGAGAAACCTTCAGCTGAGGTTGAATTCATTGAATAAAAACTATTCTAGCATTAGAGATGTGAACAACTTTATGATGTACTGCCTAGCGTCACAAAAATTATACGATATGGTATATGAGAATGCACAAGCTGTTTCATCTGGTATTCTAATTAATGGCCTTAATCAAAATCCCACATAGCATATGTGGGTCACTGAGTTAATGCTTCGTGAATGAAATCTACATTTATAGCAATATCATTATATTAATTAAAACAAAGTCCTGTCCAGACTAATACTGCAGACAAAATTTCAAAATGCTGCACTCTGCAGAAAGTTGTCTGAGGCACAGACAAATCTTGTTAAATGCTCTGTTTTGTGTCTGACCTGTCTACATAATGCAGATTTGACACTTTTGGCATATTTGAGAAGCTTGGACAGACACAGCTCTGGATTTTCCTTTCGGCAGTTTAGCTGCTGCAGTTGCGATTCCTGCCAAGAGTCAGGACTGATTATGACTATAGTTGCAGCAGGGGGCGGGGGGTGGGGGTGGGGGGTGTTAGGGGGGAGCAGGGCAGGGTTCACATCTCTATTTCTACCTCACGGATGGAGTCCACTACTGCTAGGCAGCAAATTTGAGCAGTGCCACAACACCAGAACACATCGGACACCATTAAAGGAGGCACCCTGGAGAGCTTCCTTTTAAGTTTTATAAAGTCCTCTGAACAAGCCTCAATCCAAAGACTCAGAGCCAGAGGGGGCGGAGATAGGGAGAAGATTTTTTTTCCTTTATTTTTCATGGGAAGTGGGCATCACTGGCAGGGCCAGCATTTGTTGCCCATCCTTTACTGCCCTTGAACCATATGGCTTGCTAGGCCATTGCAGAGTGAGTCTGGAGTCACATATAGGCCAGGCTGGTTGAGGGCAGCAGATTTCCTTCCCTAAAGGACATTAGTGAACCAGATGAGTTTTTGCAACAATCGTTTCATGGTCACTATTACTGAGACTAATTTTCAATTCCAGGTTTTAATCAATTGAATTCAAACTCCACTAGCTGTCATGGGGAGATTTAAACCCATGACCCCATGGCATTAGCCTAAACCTCTGGATTGCTAGTCTCGTGACATTACCACTAAGTGACATTACCACCACGCCACCATGTCCCCCAACCAGCCACTGCTTTAAGACGTTCAGCACAACCATTCCACTTCAGGTAACATAGCTAAAAGCAAAATACTGTGGATACCGGAAATCTGAAACAAAAACAGAAAATGCTGGAAAAGTTCAGCAGGTCTAATAGCATCTGTGAGGAGAAAGACAGAGTTAACATTTCGAGTCCATATGACTGAAGAAGAGTCATACAGACTCGAAACGTAAACTCTGTCTTTCTCTCCACAGATGCTATTAGACCTGCTGAACTTTTCCAGCATTTTCTGTTTTTGTTTCAGATAATGTAGCGTCAGTCGGACAGCAGTGGGAGTGGAAGGAAACTGGCCAGCTTCCCATAGCCTGAATTCCATCAGCTGTCATTTAAATGCACCCAGGACAAAGAAGGGGCGTGTGGCAATGAATCTGGCTGGTGGTGGTTGAAGAAACTAGAGATCTTATTTTCTAGGGCTGAGATCCAGCAGTAAGCATGTCCGCCAGCCCCTTTGGCTCCCGATTCTGAGTGCAGGAAAAGCCTTCACATACACTACTCTTACAAGGTTAGGAATGAGGCTATTTTCTATCCATCAGATTCATTACAATGCAAACAGCCTCTAGATGGAGCTAAGAGATTCTTGCCTTTGTGGCAACCTTGCTCACTTTAGACTTTGAACTTCAATTTAATTTCTGTATTGAGGCCATTTGTCTAAGTTCACATTTGATTCAAAAAGACCAAAGCAATCTGTTAAGGCAATTCCATCCCAAAATCAAGTGTGACATGCTGATGACTAACAGGATAACACAACTGCCAGGAGCTCTGGGCTGAGCTATAGGGTTGAGAAAAGCAGAAGCAGTGATGGTGAACTAACCTGGCCTGCTGCAAACAACTCAGCTCCTAATATCAATCAAGTAATACTGGAAAAATTGGCATTAACATAAACCCACTGGGAGCAATTCAGTCTGATACATTCTCTGAAAGCACACAGCTAATAGATTCATTAATTGAATTTAAATTCCACCAGCTGCCATGGTAGGATTTGAACCTGTATCCCCAGAGCCATTAGCCTGAACCACTGGATTACCAATGCAGTGACTGTACCACCATCTCCCCACACTGCACAACCTCTAGCCCTGATGACCTCTCAATTCATCAAACTCCAATCACTGAGCTTACCTCTCAAGCTTCATTTGCCAGCTGTTTTCACTCTCCCCTGTATTCTTCCTGCTTCCCTATAACTATTGCAGCCATAAGTGTGACTGCCAATTCCACCTTCATTTGTTACCTCTGTATTTATGGGGTTGGTATGCACTCAACTGCGGTACCTAATAACTATTCATACTTGATGTTGTGCGCAGCTGGGAGCACCCGTCCATGTTGGTGGACCAAAACAAGGTTGATGGCTGTAACTGGAATGTATAAACTCCTTAGGACAGATAAAACACAACCTGTGTTCAATGCCGAGGAGACAGTGCAATAATCCCTTTCTGATATTGACAATGCAGTGATTTGGGTGCATTAGACGTCACCAGTAACTTGCAAACTAACTGAACACAACTGTTAGGGAGGCCACAGCATGTCTAGTGTGGGAAACAGGAAAATGGTACACCAGAGTAAGATGGCCTGTGCTTGAGGCCGTGGTGCTTGCTTATAGCTGCCAACAAGGGTAGAACATCTTCCCTGGAAACATCAAGACATGACCGCCTGCCTCCAGCTGCCCTGCTCCCACATTCTTGCCACTGGTCATCCAACATGCCTATCCTCATGATGCCTGGCCTTCCCATATCAATTGGATACCTGATTTATTACCCTGCTGGATCATTCTTGACTGTCTGCCAAATAACCATTTCCCATCCCCACCAAGTCTGATATTTTGATAACTTTTTAAAAATTCTCTCATGGGGTATGTGCATCGTTGGCTAGGCCAACATTTGTTTCCCATCTCTAATTGCCCTTGAGAAGGTGTTGGTGAGCCCACTTCCAGAACCGCTGCAGTCCATGTTTTGTAGCAACACACACACTGCTGTTAGAAAGGGACTTCCAGGACTTTGACCCAGCAATGGTGATATAGTTCCAAGTTAGAATGTAACTTGGAGGGGAACTTGCAGGTGGTGGTGTTTCCATGAATCTGCTGCCCTTGTCCTTCTAGGTGGGAGAGGCCACAGGTTTAGAAGGCGCTGTCAAAGGAGCTTTGATGAGTTCCCGCAGTGCATCTTGCAGATGATACACACTGCTGCTACTGTGTTTTTTTATTCATTAACAGGATGTGGGCTTCGCTGGCTGGGCCATCATTTATTGCCCATCCCTAGTTACCCTTGAGAAGGTGGTAATGAGCTGCCTTCTTGAACCGCTGCAGTCCATATGGTGTAGGTACACCCACACTGCTGTTAGGGAGGGATTTTCAGGATTTTGACCCAGTGAAAGTGAAGGAACAGCGACATATTTCCAAGTCAGGATGGTAAGTGACTTGGAGGGGAACTTCCAGGTGGTGGTGTTCTCATCTATCTGCTGCCCTTGTCCTTCTAGATGGTCATGGGTTCAAGGTCCTTCCAGGTGCTGTCAAAGGAGCCTTGGTGAGTTTCTGCAGTGCATCTTCTACTGTGCATCAGTGGTGGAGGGAGTAAATGTTTGTGGATGTGGTGCCAATCAAGCGGGCTGCTTTGTTCTGGACGGGGTCAAGCTTCTTGAGTGTTCTTAGGGCTGCACTCATCCAGGCAAGTGGGGAGTTTTCCATCACACTTCTGACTTGTGCCTTGTGGATAGGCTTTGGGGAGTCAAGAGGTGAGTTACTCATCGCAGGATTCCTAGCCTCTGACCTGCTCTTGTAGCCACAGTATTTATATGGCTAGTCCAGTTCAGTTTCTGGTCAATGGTAACTCCCAGGATGTTGATAGTGGGGGATTCAGTGATGGTAATGGCATTGAACATCAAGGGGCGATGGTTGAATTCTCTCTTGTTGGAGATGGTCATTGCCTGGCACTTGTGTGACGTACTTACCACTTGTCAGCCCAAGCCTGGATATTGTCCAGGTCTTGCTGTATTTCGACATGGACTGCTTCAGTATCTGAGGAGTCACGAATGATGCTGAACATTGTGTAATCATTGGCGAACATCCCCACTTCTGACCTTATGATGGAAGGAAGGTCAATGATGAAGGAGCTGAAGATGATTGGGTCAAGGACACCACCCTGAGGAACTCCTGCAGTGATGTCCTGGAACTGAGATGACTGACCTTCAACAACCACAACCATCTTCCTTTGTGCTAGGCTCCAACAGGGGGAGAGTTTTCCCCCTGATTCCCATTGACTCCAGTTTTGCTAGGGCTCCTTGGTGCCACACTCGGTCAAATGTGGCCTTAATGTCAAGGGCAGTCACTCTCACCTCACCTTGGGAGCTCAGCTCTTTTGCCCATGTTTGAACCAAGGCTGTAATGAGGTCAGGAGCTGTGTAGCCCTGGCGGAACCCAAACTGGGCATCGGTGAACAGGTTATTGCTAAGCAAGTGCCGCTTGATAGCACTGTTGATGACCTCTTGCATTACTTTACTGATGATCGAGAGTAGACTGATGGGACGGTAATTGGCCATGTTGGATTTGTCCTGCTTTTTGTGTACATGACATACCTGGGCAATTTTCCACATAGCTGGGTAGATGCCAGTGTTGCAGCTGTACTGGAACAACTTGGCTAGGTGCACGGCAAGTTCTGGAGCACAAGTCTTCAGTACTATTGCCGGAATGTTGTCAGGGCCCATAGCCTTTGCATTTTCCAGTGCCTTCAGTCATTTCTTGATATCAAGTGGAGTGAATAGAATCGGCTGAAGACTGGTATCTGTGATGTTGCGGTCCTCCGGAGGATGCTGAGATGGATCATCCACTCGGCACTTCTGGCTGAAGATTGCAGCAAATGCTTCAGCCTTATCTTTTGCACTGATGTGTTGGGCTCCCCCATCATTGAGAATGGGGATATTTGTGGAGCCTCCTCCTCCAGTGAGTTGTTTAATTGTCCACCACCAATCACGACTGGATGTAACAGGACTGCAGAGCTTAGATCTGATCCATTGGTTGTGGGATCACTTAGCTCTGTCTATCACTTGCTGCTTATGCTGTTTGGCATGCAAATAGTCCTGCTTTATAACTTCACCAGGTTGACACCTCATTTTTAGGCATGCCTGGTGCTGCTCCTGGCATGCCCTCCTGCACTCTTATTGAACCAGGGTTGATCCCCTGGCTTGATGGTAATGGTAGAGTGGAGGATATGCCAGGCCATGAGGTTACAGATTATGTTCGAGTACAATTCTGCTGCTGCTGATGGCCCACAGCGCCTCATGGATGCCCAGTCTTGAGTTGCTAGATCTGTTCAAAATCTATTCTATTTAGCACAGTGGTAGTGCCACACAACACAATTGTATCCTCAATTTGAAGAAAGGACTTCATCTCCACAATGACTGTGAGGTGGTCACTGCTACCGATGCTGTCATGGACAGATGCATCTGAGGCAGGCAGGTTGGTGTCAAGTATGTTTTTCCCTTACCAGCCAGCTCGGTCAGTGGTGGTGCAATTCTTGGGCCAGGATTTTACCCTCATTGGGCAGGCTCGAGCAGGAAGCTGACTGCGATTTCATGCTGGCGGGTCAATTAAGACCAGCATGAAACATGTGCTGCCACGCTGCCTATTTTGGGGGAAGGGGAGGGAGAAGTTTACAGGAAGATGCATGCAGGAAAAGCTCCCTGTTGCTTGACTAGTCTGTGAGACAGCTCTCCCACTTTTTATTTTGGCACTAGCCCCCAGATGTTAGTGTGTAGGACCCTGCAGGGTTGACAGGCTGGGTTTGCTATTGCCATTCCTGGTGCCTAGGTCAATGCCTTTTTTTAGGTGGTTATTTAACACTCAGCCACATTGCTGTGGGTCTGGGGGTCACATGTAGGCAGATTTCCTTCCCTAAAGGGCATTAGGGAGGACATTAGTGAACCAGATGTATTTATGACAACTGGCAATGGTCCAGATTTTTATTGAATTCAAATTCCATTTGGTGGGATTCAAACCCAGGTCCCCAGAGCATTACCCTGGGTCTCTGGAATACTAGTCCAGTGACCATACCACTACACCATTGCCTCCCTTGGTGGTAGCAAGAGTGAATGTTTGAGGTGTGGATGGGGTGCCAATCAAGCGGGCTGCTGTATCCTGGATGGTGTCAAGCTTCTTGAGTGTTGTTGGAGTTGCACTCATCCAGGCAAGTGGAACATATTCCATCCAAGAAATCGTGTGCCCTGGAGCTTCTCCTGCTTCCGATCCCCTTATTTCCATATTTCCCACCTCCTTTGCCCCACTTTAATCTTCCCCCTTCAATCATGCATGTTATTTTTTTCCCCTTTCAAGATTCACCAATAAATTCACCAAACAATCACAGAAAGACCTAGTAAAATGATAATGCCCATTGTTAGCATCTGGTTACAAATATCATCTGATATATATGCAGCATGGGTCATTAATATTAACAGTAGCAATGATATAATGCAGTGTTAATTTGTGTGTACCCTATATTGATCCACCACAACTATTAAGCAGAGATTAGAAATTTTTCTTTAACAGCATTGTGAAATATTGTTAATTTGACAGGAAAATATCCCACTATGCAGGTGATAACATTGACTTTGGTGACTGCCTCAGCCCTCATTAACATGTTCTGCGCATTGCACCATATGGACACAGTGATAGCACATTCATATTTGGGGGAAAGATTTAAAATATAGTAGAATGATTTAACAACTTAGGGTTTTACTGTCAGTGAGAAACGTTGGAGTCCTCAGGTGTCTCTGTGCAGCATAACTTTTAAGAGGCCAGAGGGTAAAGGCTGAATGGTTCACAATTGTATCTGTGTTTTCCTGATCAACAAGTCTGAAGAATCTGCTGGTTGCTGCTTCTCACTACAATATGTTTTCAATATCTACTATGTAACACAACTTTACCACAATATTTCGATGTCTTAAAAAAATAAACAAAAGCACCAAGATAGAATGGGACAATAGGTGAGTAGACAAAAGGATAAGATTGAAGTCAATGGAAAAGATTCTCAAGAATCATATGCAGTGTAAAACAGGTTACTGATTCACTATGAGCCATTATGCACTCCTGTCCTAACAATCTCATACCACAAAGCCCGCTTACAGTAAACTTTTATCAGCAACAAAATAAACAGAACTCCAGCCATTATTTCACCCTCTGTTCACAAGATAATTATGGATGACAAAGGCCACCTAGCCCAGCTCATCTCATCCATCCAGAATGACTTACAAATGTACGTATTAGGAGCTGGAGTAGGCCATTCGGCCCTTTGAGCCTGGCCTGTTATTTGATAGCATTGCTACATTATACCAGTGACTACAATTCAAAAGTACTTAATTGGCTGTAAAGTGATTTGGGACATCATGAAAGGTACTGTATAAATGTAAGTTTTGTCTACCTTTTATTACACCTGCATGCAGTAGGCAGGTTGACTGTAGCAATGATGACATTGGAGGCCTGATGTTGATTCTCTAAGGATAATTAATCACAGAGCAATCAACTGTTAGGAAAGTGACTACAAAGAAATCACTACATTTACAAAATAATTCAACTCTTTAGCTAATACAACCTTACCATTCTGACTTCTCTGGCACCAACCCCTTGTTGTCCAATTATGTTGTACACCATGAATTTACTACCTATCCACAGGTTCCATACGGTGTTGCATTATATTTGTACTAAATAAATGTTCAATAGTATTTTTTTAAAATTCTGATTGTTGTTTGAGGTATGAGAGAAACAGGCAACTTAAGAGAAAATGTAATTAATAAATAAGAAACTCCAATAGCAAAGAAAAAGTGTGACAGCAACGTTCCAAGAGAATTCATTTCTAGAAGCACTTAAGTCACAGGATTGGATTTCTATAAAGACCCTTTATGGTAAAAGCCCTTTATGCTGTTTCTCAGGGATTTTTTTTGCCAAAATTACAATTCGGGAATCCTCACCCTCGAGAGAAATTTTAATCCCACAGTGTCACCACATTCAGCTAGATTTTAAACAGATGGTGTAGGGTCGGGTGAACCTAGGACGGAGGAGAGATTTGTAAAACCTTTCTTTAAGCAATAAAAGCAAAGAACTGTGGATGCTGGAAATCCAAAACAAAAACAGAAACAGAAAAAGCTGGAAAAACTCAACAGGTCTGGCAGCATCGGCGGAGAAGAGCACAGTTAACGTTTCGAGTCCTCATGACCCTTCAACAGAACTCAATTTTGTTGAAGGGTCATGAGGACTCGAAACGTCAACTGTGCTCTTCTCCGCCGATGCTGCCAGACCTGCTGAGTTTTTCCAAGTATTTCTGTTTCTGTTTTTGCTTTCTTTAAGCAATCTCTTTGTGACAAATAAAGATTTAGTTCCCAGACTTTACAAGAGTAATAAAAGGGACGATAGTGAATCAACACCCTGTTTTGCATCACTCCCAGTTTTTACATTTACTTTGATGAGACCCTAGATTCTCAAGCCTCTGATACATCAATACACCATGCCATCAGGATTGTGTCTACTTTAGGGCAGAATAAAAATTTAGACTGCTATTCAAATGCTGGTTCTCATTTTGAAAAGTGTACAGTATTTAATTTTGTGGTATTAAACCTTAAAAATGACCACTTCACCCACAACATCCTCTCCAACCTCCTCTGCAAACCCCCTTCCCAAACCCCCCACCAACATCCTCCTCGCTCCACAACTTCCCCCACCCCTCGTCAACCTCCCGCAACCCATTTCCAACCTCCCCACCCAACCCCCTCCATCCCCCCTCCAACCTTCCCCAACTCCCTCCAACAATCCCCCAACCCCCTCAACCTCCCATCACCTAATCCACACCACACTCCCCTTCCAACCTCCCCCTACCCAACCTAACTCCAGGCCCCTCCAACCTTCAGATCCAACCCCCCTCCAACCTCTCCCAACCCCCCTCCAACCTTTCCCCAACCCCCCAACCTCCCCCCACCCAACTACCCCCCCCAGATCCTCCTCCAACCTCCCCACCCACTCCCACCTATTGAGAAGCAGCAAGTGAATAGTACTTGTAGTGAATCTGAGCTGACCCTGACAGAGCAGCTTTAAAAGAATCAGAACTCAGCCTGATGATTTGGATTTTTTTAAAGCCCATCTTTCAGGTCTGAAGCTCTGGCTTTTCAGTGTGAACGAGCCGAGGCCCCCAGGCCCCAGTGTTTGACACCATCTGCACCCTGCTCTCTTGGGCCCTGGTTTCTGCTCAATGGTAATGCCCAAGATGTTGACAGTGGGGGTTTCGGCAATGACAATGCCCTTGAATGTCAGGGAGAGATGGCTAGATTCCCGAATAAACAAAAGTCTCTAGTAAACTAATAAACAAAAGTGTTCAAAGACATTTAACAAAAAAACGTTTTTGTTAATACTCCACTGTTTATTCTCCTGGGTTCCTTCCAGCAGTGTCCTGGAGATTAATCTTAAATTCCTGCAGGGTTTGGGAGGGAGGATGTTGCTTTGCATCCAACTGTGCTACACCTGAGACTGCTTGATACTGGCACTAAGTACCTGGATGGGAGAGTGTTTCATTCCCTGTACTAGCAATCTTCTCTTCAAGGATCGTGAAATTCCTGAAAATGTATTTTAAAAAACAGCGATAGAAAAAGAAATGGAAAAGATATTTCTGATGCAAGTATGCAAGCAGATAATCTTTCAAAAATATTTTGATTAAAATAATGAGACCTGGAAAATGATGGGATTAGGATTAACACAAATTAAATAGGACAAGAGTAAACAGCTAAACACCCCTCTGTGAGTGTGGGCCCAAAAGAATAAAGTAACCACACTCTACAAAGAGCTCATGACACTGGGATTAAATTATTCTTTCAGCCTTAGTGTCTGATTTATCAAGTCATGTTAGAACTTGGTTATTTACTGAAAAATAAATCAATGAAAATGCATTTTCTATTTTCTATACCTATAACTTTAGAGAAAGTTATGAAAGAGTCAAGCCCACACACACACACACAGACTAAATGTAGCTTCTGGCTCTGTTGAGATGCATGTTTTTCCCTATCCGTACCCTATGCATGAATTACCAGAATGTGACCCCAGTCTGCATGTCAGCAGGAGAGATTTCTGGCACAGATGGCTTCATAGGCAGTGTCAGATTCATGAGTGGAGGATGAACCAATCTAGTGTTGCAAGAGCAACAGCCAGTCTGGACTGTGCGTAGCGGAGCAGCAGGTACTGCCTGCTTACGTTGTAAACAGCAGCTTGAGTAATTATACAGCCTCTTTGAAGGTTGATCACATGATACCACTTAAACGTGATTGGCTACCAGAGGCCATCTCCAGGCAAAGATTCCAGTTTTAACCAACAGAATTGGAATGAGGTGACTCTGTAAATGGAGCCCTGTCTGCTCTAGCTTTACTCACCTTTCATGATGATAGTCATTTCAGACAGAGTTCAGTTTCCAGTTTATGTAAAGGATACCCAGAACTGGTCAGTCTACCGTTCACTCCGGCTGAACCAGCTCTTCATCCAAGACTTTGCATTACAGATTTAATATTTCATTTTCAATGTATTGAAGGATCAGTATTTCCTTTACTTATATAAAACTCTCTTAAGGGTTTTCATTTCCTCTCCTGCAGGGATTGACTTTTTCTGGGGTATAGTCCTGGCTCTGTGACTCTCTTTGACTCTATAGGTTATCGGCCTAGTGCTGGAAAGTGGGATTAGAATAGTTAGGTACTTGTTTGACTGGCGCAGACTCGATGGGCCGAAGGGCCTTTTCCTGCACTGTAGACCTTTATGATTCTTGCCTGAGTACATCACCCAACTAGCCAAACTTCAGGACCGAGCTTGAATAGTATCAGCCAGCTATTTGGCTGCAGAAAGCATCCTGAACGAACGTAATCCTGACCTCATGTAACAGCTATCTCCTCTTTCACATTTTGCAGCAGGGTCACTGGATAATGATGTGGTTCAGGAACCCCTGCTGATTTCCCCTCTCTTCTCTCTCCTTATTCTGAGGACACAAAGGCCAGCTCCAAGGCCTTCGTAGCTGAGATGACTTAACTCAGCAGTGACTGGTGTAATATTCGCAAATATATTACAGTAGATAAGACAAAACTAAACTTCAAAATAGAATCTAGGCCCCGACTCAAGTCGGTTCTTTTGACCCTTAAACTAAATGGCTTGCCACACCATTTCAGAGGTCAGTTAAGAGTCAACCACATTGCTGTGGGTCTGGACTCACATGTAGGTCGGACCAGGTCTGTAGGTTATCCAGGCTACTGACATTTAGCTCCACAGGCAGAATCTTCTGCTCTGGAGTCCAAGTTCAGTGGCGGCCACTGGGTGGGGGGGCGGGCGGGTTGCTGGATGGCTGACATGCGCAACCTTGTGCTGTTCAGCTTATTACTTATGCATCTGTATAGAGCACGGCAAATCTCGTGGCGGGGGTAGGCAGGAAGTCGCCTTCCCGCTGTTACTTCATGGGCTCGAAGGTCCAGGTGTCATATTTAAAGGGCACCCAGACAGCCTCTCTCCCTTTCCCCCTTAACCAGACTCCCAGGTCAAGCCTCCGCTCCACACTTGCACCCTAATGCACCCCCATTCCAGCCTTTACGCAGCTTGTGCCACCGGCACCTGATATGAGTGAAGTTATGCGGCCCCCAAGAAGGTGAAAGCAACGTCTACTGACCACAAAGTTGTGGAAATAGTGAAGCTCGAAAGGTGCACCATACTTATATACAGTTATAAAAGTGATAACCAATGTAGCAGGACAGAAACTCATGTCAATCCTTTTTTCATTTATTTTTATATGGGATGTGAACATGCCTGGCAAGGCCAGAATTTGTTGCCCAAACCTCATCACCCTTAAACTAAGTGGCTTGCCACACCATTTCTGAGGTCAGTTAAGGGTCAACCACGTTGCTGTGGGCCTGGAGTCACATGTAGGTCAGACCAGGTAAGGGCAGCAGATTTCCTTCCCTAAAGGAAATTAGATGAACCAGAACAGGTTTTTACAGTGATCAACAATGGTTTCATGGTCACCAACACTGAGACTAGCTTTTCAATTCTTAGGGCAGAAATTTGCGCTGAGCGGTTGAGCGCGTGCCCAACCCACTCGAGCGTAAAATGACGTGTGATGAAGTTGGGCGAGCGTCTTGACGCCATCGTGCACTCGCATAATATTTCGGTTGGTGGGTGTGTGCGGGAGTCAGCAGCAGGCCCGCAGACAATTAGCAGACCTATTAAGGCCATTAAAGTTCTAATTGAATGAAATTTTTTGCTGCCTGTCCAACCTTACGGATGGCGGGCAGGCGAAAAGGCCAAGCAGCCTTTCGATTTTTTTAGGAAACCTCATCCACGGGCGGGATGAGGCTTCCAACAGCAAAAAAAATAAAGTAAAACTTTTAAAAATTCATTCATAATGTGTCTTTGCTCATGTGACAGAGTCGTGGCCGTTAATTGGCCAGCCAGCATGAAATCAATGTTGGGGCCCAGTCATGGGCTACAGTCGGCTTAGCGACCACTCCTGGGCCCGCCCGCCAAGGTAAAAATCCTGGCCTTAATTATTGAATTTAAGCTGCTGTGAAGTGGATTTGAATCCTTGCCCCCACCCTTGAACATTAGCCTGGACCTCTGGATCAGTGACATTACCACTATACCACCATCTCCCCCTGCATGAGTTTTTAGGCCGATGCTAAATTAGTTAGTGTGTTTTAGGTTCAGGTTAGCTTTCCCTCAAGCTCCAACTAGTTTTTTAGTGTTTGGAGCAACCTGTAACCAGAGGGCAGTAATGGGACTGCTGGAGGCCACTCATAAGAGATCCAAAAGGTTGAAATTTGTTAGTATTTAGTGAAATCAAAAGGAGCAGGAGTAGTTGCACAGGTCAACTGTGGGCCGCTTCTGACCTAGTCTCACATATCTTCCCCTTCCCTCCACACATTCACCTTTGCTGTCAACATTGGACTTACTTCTGGGTCTCAACATGGGGAATAATTGGTAAAATACTAACAGGAGACCTGCTTGGCGCTTGCATCCCGCCAAATTTAACCTGTTCTTTGGGCCTCTCTGTTCCTGGACACCACCAAAATCACTTCCAGGTTGTGGCATTGAGAAATTAGGGCCCCACCAACAAGTATAGTCAGGCAAATCTATTCCCTTAAAGGGGTGATTAGTAAATAGGATAGATGGCCAGTAAGGGTGGTGGAACAAGGAAATCTCAACAGAGTTCAAAATGGCTCATTTCATTATACATAACACAAGGCATTGGATTTCGAAAGGCAGCAACATAATCTTGTGGGAGGTCGGAAACCAATAGTTTACTTGATCCTCAAACTTCATATGTTGCTTGAAAAGGAGGAATATCAGAATCCAAGAAAATCAGTTCCTATCATGCCTGTTTTTTTAATTTTTAAAAATATTTTTGGGGACAATTGTGTTAGTCTGTGAAGAAGGCTGTGTGTATGTGTATATGTGTGTGTGTGTATATGTGTGTGTGTGTATATGTGTGTGTGGGTATGTGCATGTGTGTATATACGTGTGTGTGTGTATATGCGTGTGTGTATGTATATGTGTGTGTATATGTGTGCGTGTATATGTGTGTGTGTGTGTGTGTATGTGCGTGTGTGTATATGTGTGTGTGTGTGTATATGTGTGTGTGTGTGTGTGTGCATGTGCGTGTGTGTATGTGTGTGTGTGTGTATGTGTGTGTGTGTATCTGTGTGTGTGTGTGTATATGTGTGCGCGTGTGTGTGTGTGTGTGTGTATGTGCGTGTGTGTATGTGTGTGTGTGTGTGTATGATTTAATTAGGCTGGGCAGAGATTAATAGGAGACAGGTTGTCTTGGGGTTATAAAACATGAAGACGATAGAGGTGTTAGGTTGAGGTACAAGTAGATTGGTTGTACCTAGCATTTGCATTTTTAGATAAGTTGAGAGTTTGTTTGAATATCAAAGGGAAGTTAGAGGTTGCAAGAAACATATCTGCATCTTTTAGGAGCTCCAAAGGTAAACAGAAGTGGGGATGTTATATTTTATTGATCTGAAAGCAAAGACAAAATGGAGACATTTTATATTTGGACGGATGTGAGTTTCAAAGAGGCATGAGAGCAATGGAATCTGAGATGAAAGGGGGGGAAAGGTATTTTAGAGTTACTGTAGCTGTGAGCTATAGCTGTTGAGCTGGAGCTGTGAGATGTAGCTGCTGAGCTGTGGCTCTGGGCTGGGAGAAGACATAGGTTTGAATCAGCCATCCAGCCAAGCCAGAAAAGCCTTGGGCTGCAAAAAGCAGTTTTATTTTGAAGTTTGGATTTCCACAGCAGAGTGGAAGAGTTATAGGTCATATAGTATGCCTTTATTAAAACTTCAGCAGTTTGTCTTGGGTAATATTACTGGATTTTTATAGCTAAACATCCATTAGGGAGTGTTGCCTGGAAGGTGTTTACTTGTGGGTCTGACCAAGTAGAAAGTCTTTTTGGGGGAACGTGTTGTAAGACTAAGTTTAACTGTGTAACTGCAATCTTGTGTGTTTAAGTTTTCTTTTACTCTTAATAATAAAACTTTTACTTTTAAGTTTTAAAATCCCAAAAATGTTACTGGACTTCTTGCTGCTGGGATCAGTATGACTTCTTTTCATTTTCAGAATACAAAAACAAAGGGTATGACCCATAAACCAAGTTTCCCTCTGGGATTTGGTTTACACAGCAATTAACACCAGCTGTGATTATAACACTGCGAAAATAAAAACACAGATAAATATCTGTATAGAAATGGCTATGAGGATGAATATAGACAGAGGAATATTAAAGAGTGTGGTGAATGAGCAGAGAATGGAATTAAACTAGTTTGGAGAAAAACGCCAGCACAAAATTGATTGGGATGGTGGGGGTGGGTGGGAGGTGTAAGTAAGTGGGAGGGTGGGGGGAACAACCCTGTCTCAGCTGTTTCGAGAAGCCTTACTGGATTTTATGTCCAGCAGGCAGCCAATGAGTTGCAGTCAGGGCTCCCGTCCCTTTAAGGGATGTGACTCCACCTCCAGGAGAAGCTGGCCAGTCATAGGGCTCTTCAGTCTCAATAGCACCGATGGGAGCGGTGGCCACTTCCCCCAGCCCGGAGAAGCAGCATGGGCGCCACTTGCAGAACAAGATACATGGGGCGGAAGGTTGACAGGTCCAGTCAGACCCTGGCAAGGGCGGGGGTGGTGGTTGGCGAGGGCAGCAGGAGGGTGTTGCCATGGGAGCCAGCCATGGGCCACAGAGTGCCCAATCAGGAGAGCATCCCTCCTGACCCCACAGGATAGCTACCAGGGTTCACCTGGTAGTCTCTCAGGTGGCAGAGGCCCACCTGCTGCTGGTAAAATGCTAGTGGCAGTAGGAAGAGGCCCCTAATTGGACATTTAAGGAGCACAATTGGCCTCTGGGCAGGAGGGCCAAGCGGCACCTTCTTCAATGCTGACAAAATGCCATGGAGGCAGGAAGGCAACGGGCACTCCATCACTTGCCCTCACTCCCAATTTTTCGGCACCCCTGCCTCCTATCCTGCTGATTCAGGTCCTATAAAACCCTGGCCTATGACTCTAAAAGGTCTGAAGTAATGGGTTTAGCAGAGAAGCAGGGTACGAGTTCCTCATGTCCCTCAAAGGTAATCAAAACTTAGCCATCAATGTTTCCTCACATTTAACCCCAGCCAACATGAGCGTCATTTCCTCGGCTTCAGCAGCACAAGAACAAGTCCTTGGCCCACGGTGTTTAATTATCTCTGTCTATAATCATCCCCAGAACCATCCATGCCATTTCTATCCAATATTTATCTATGTTTTTATTTTGGTCTGATATGAACTGATGTTGCTTGGATTCTGATGCCATCAGAAGGACAATCATCACAGATAACCTCACAGCTTTCCCCTCCCACACTTACACCATTTAATTATTTTCCAGACAGCAACTCTGCATCTAACCAGATAAAAGCAAAAAACTACGGATGCTGGAAATCCAAAACAAATACAAAAATACCTGGAAAAACTCAGCAGGTCTGACTGCATCTGCGGAGAAGAACACAGTTAATGTTTCAAGTCCGAATGACTCTTCAACAGAACTAAGTAAAAATATTTCAGCTCTCTTCTATTTTTACTTAGTTCTGTTGAAGAGACATTCGGACTCGAAACGTTAACTGTGTTCCTCTCCGCAGATGCTGCCAGACCTGCTGAGTTTTTCCAGGTATTTTTGTTTTTGTTCTGCATCTAACCAGGCTTGGCTGACTGCTGCAGACTGCGGCCTTGAATACTTTGGCCATATTCTTTTCACAACATGTCACGTTCAGTCCTTCTTAAATTAAAATGAAAAAAGAAATTACAGACTCGAAATGGGCAAGTGGACATATCTTGTTATAATTAACATAACTGAAGCTTATATTCATGTCTGTGTTTGGCTCAGTGTTGCCTCATTGTAGCTTGCTTTTGTTATCATCAAAGAGGATTTCAGCAGACATTCTATACTGTTTGAAAGAGACTACTTTCAATAGGTGAAGAGGCCTCTTGCAATAATGGAGATGTTTTAAATAGCTGTTATGCAAATTTGTTGTCACTTCTTTACACACCAAGAATGTATTCACTCAATTTAAGCTGCAACAATATTTACTTAACATTACAACTCCTCCTGTGTTGTCACAGATGGGTACTGATCTGGGTGCCTGCATTTTCCTGGGCTTTTTAAGGAAATGACTGGGTGGGATTTCCGTCAAATCTACCAGCTACATTTTCCTTGGGTTGAGGGATGGGTGTCATGTCGTACTCGGGGTAGGTTTAGAACTGATCCTGACTGGCTCTTCACTGCAGGAGGAGGGGGGAGGCGAACTGCAGCTCTTCAAAGACTGCTGCAGTTTAAAGGGTATTTGCATTAGATGGGGGGGTGGGGGGCGAAGGAAAGAGAAGGAGAGAAATCTGGAGCTAGAGTTACAATTCTAATTCCAATGACAGAGATCGGCAACAATAGAACGATGTGCAACGGTCAAAGCCCCAGAGTTTTCTGACGTAGTACCGGCAGAGTCAAGGTTAAGAAAATAAAGACTTTTTGTCAGCCAGGGAAAAAAGGACCAGAAATAAATTTAATCAGTGTTCGAAGGAGGTGGCTCTGGCAGTCAGTGTTACTTCCACCTCTCAATGATTAGCTATTCAGTGGAGTAAATGTTTCACTGACCTCACTAAGATGGCCAAGGTGAGAGAGCCTATGAGTTTCCTGCAAGTGGGAAGAAAATATATATTTCTTTACAACAACAACTTATATTTAAGTAGCACCTTTGGCCTAGTAAAGTTTCTGAGGAGAGTTAGCAAACAAAACTTGACCCCAAGCCACTTCAAATATTAAGGTAGGTGACCAAACCTGGTCAATGAGGTGAGTTTTAAGAAACATCTTAAAGGAAGAGAGAGAGGCGGGGGAGTTTAGTGTGGGAATTCCAGGGTTTACAGACTAGGCAGCTGAAGGAAGGTCTGTCAATGGTGGTGCAGTGAAAATCAGGGATGCACAATTGGTCAGAATTGGAATAGCATAGAGATGTTGAGGAGGTTATAGAGATAATGCATTTCATGACCTCCATGTACACTTTTCATCAGGAATCACTGACATGGATTAGGAGAAAACTTGGCTCATCTTTTTCTTTCTTAGCCAAAGTCGCTCAGCTCATTTATAGCACCCACAATGTTACTCCATGTGAGAACAACTAACTGAACACAAAAAAGCTTTGCTGCTCTGTTCACCTCAGTAACACATTGCCTTTCTCACAAGTGTTATTGCAATGCGCAATTATGATACCATTAATAAGATCAAAGAAATTGCTTAGTCATTGGAAGGTTGACTAGGTTTATTGCTGTTCTCAACTACTGAATGTACTCTGGGTCGAGAACTCCACTGCCCATCATCAAGAATGGCTCGGTAGCACCACTGGTGATTGGGCTGGCCAATTACTGAATTACATAGCTGTCAAACTGGGTCTGCGACAGATGATGAGAGAACCAGCAAGGGGAAAAAACCTTGACCTCATTCTCACCAATCCACCTGTCGCAGATGCACCTGTCCATGACAGTATTGGTTGGAATGACCATGGCACAGTCCTTGTGGAGACAAAGTCCCATCTTCATACTGAGGACACCCTCCCTCATACTGTGTGGCACTACCACTGCTGCTAAATGGGATAGATTTAGAACAGATGTAGCAAGTCAAAAAAATGGGCAACCATGAGGCACTATGGGCCATCAGTAGCAGCAGAATTGTATTCAACCACCATCTGTAACCTCATGACTCGGCATATACCCCAATTTACCATTACCACCAAGCTAGGGGTCAACCCTGGTTATATAGGGAGTGAAGGAGAGCATGCCAGGTGCAGCACCAGGCAGACATAAAATGAAATGCCAACCTGGTGAAACTACAACACAGGATTACATTCATATTAAACAGTAGAAGTAGCATACAATAGAAAGAGCTAAGCAAACCCACAACCAACGGATCGGATCAAAGCTCTGTAGTCCTGCCACTTCCAGGCTATGAATGATGGTGGACAATTAAATAACTCACTGGAGGAGGAGGAGGCTCTATGAACATCCCCATTCTCAATAATGTCAGAGCCCTGTGCAAAAGACAAGACTGTAGTGTTTGCAACCACCTTCAGCCAGAAGTGCCAAGTGGATGATCCATCTTGGCCTCCTCCTGAGGTTCCCTGCATCACAGATGCCAATCTTCAGCCTTCTTGAACCGCTGCAGCTTAAGAAGTCAGCTCACCACCAGCTTCTCAACGACAAATAGGGTTGGGCAATAAATGCTGGCCTAGCCAGCGACACCCACATCCCATGAATGAAAAAAAACACTGAATGTGGGACTGGCAGTCAATCAGGAGGACCAGGTCGGCAGTGCAGGAGTCCCAGGAGGGCATGTTGTTCTCCAGCCAGTATTCAGTTATGAATATTAGTGGGAGCGATGGTTCTTCTGGGGGATGCAGTGAGAGCCAAGTCCACAGCACCACGGGCGGATCAGTTGTGTGGCAGGTAGGAGGGAACGCGCTAGAGATAGGGGATTTTATAATCAGGGAAACAGGCAGGAGCTTCCATCGCCGCAGACTGGAAAACAGGCTGGTAGGTTGCCTCCCTGGTGCCAGGGTGAAGGACATCACTGAGCGGCTGCAGAGCACCCTGAGGGCGGGGGTTGGGGGGGAGGTGGTGGGCAAGTGAACAGCTAGAGGTCGTGATCCATGTTGATATAGACAACATAGCTAGAAAGAGGGACGTGGCCCTTGAGGCAGATTAAAATCTAGGGGGCTAGGAAGGAGACAAGCATATGGGACCTCAAAGGTCATAACCCCTGGATTACTCCCGGTGCCACGTGCTGCTGAGTATAGAGATAAGAGGAGCAGATGAATTTGTGTCTGGACAGATGGTGGAGGAGGGAGGACTTTAGATTCCTGTAACGTAGGGACTGGTTCTGGGGGAGATGGGCCCTATACAAGCTGGATGGTTTGTACCTCTATGGAGCTGGGACCAATGACCTTGTGGGGAATTTTGCTCATGCTCTTTGAGAGAGTTTAGGTCAGCTTGACAGTGAATGGGAACCAGGGTGTAGCATTAGAATGGAGAAACAGGATACACAAAACATTAGGAGAAACAAATTGCACCAGAGTAAGAAACAGTGAGGTATTAGAGATGAGGTCAGAATAAGGGGGAATGTAACAAGGTCCAAATAAGGTTTACTGTGCATGTATGTGAATGCATGGAGTGTGGTAAACAAGGCTGATGAGCGCTAGGTGCAGGTAGCTGCATGGGGATATGATTTTGTGGCAATAGCGGAGACCAGGCTGCAAAAACGATAAGAACTGGGTACTAAATATCACAGAATACATGATGTTCAGGAAATCTAGGAAAAGTGAAACGAGGAGGGGTGGCAGCAGTGGTTAAGGAGAATTTTACAAGGAAGGGCAAGGATGTCCTGGAGTGGTCAAGTACAGAATTTATATGGATAGAATGTTAAGAAACAATACAGGTGCCATTACACTACCGGGTCTATTCTAGAGGCCACTAACTGGTGGGAAAGATGGAGGGACAAATTTGCAAGGAAATTACAGAGAGCTGCAAAAACTATAGAGTGGTGATAATGGGGGACTTTAATTATCCTAATATAGAGTAGGATAGTGTAAAGGGCAGAAAAGGGAAAGACTATTACTGACAAAAGACATCTTGTCGAAGCTTTTCATCTTGCACTCATCAGGACAATCACAAGAATACCTATGTCAGGGGAAGCTACAACTTTGCACTGTATGAGAAGTTATTCCTGACTGGTTAGCAAGTGGACTCTGATTGGTCGAGGGGTTGCCATGGAGAATGCACCAGTGAATGGTGACTGACAGTTGGCTGCCAAGCATTGCTTGAAATTTAAACTAGGAATCTTGGCTCTGATTGGTCAAGGCATTGCCCTGAGGAATGAACCAGCAAATGGCTGTCACTTTTTTGTTTAGCTGAAACAGACACATGTTCTTTCTGCCTGCAAAGAACAGGGCCCTGTGCATTAATATACTTCTAGTACACACAAATGTGCCACACTGCGAGCCCGAATGACAATCTTAAACTGGGGGAAGAGTTTCTGATGTGTGTACAGGAGAATTTTCTTGATCAGTACATTTCTGACCAAATAAGGTAGGAGGCATTGCTGTATCTGGTTCTGGGGAATGAGGTGGAAACAGTGGACCAGGAGGGCAACACTTAGGGAACAGTGATCATAGTATCATAAAGTTTAGATTAGCTACGACACCATCCAGGACAAAGCAGCCTGCTTGATTTGCACCCCTTCCGCCACTTTAGAGATACACTCCCTCCACCACTGCGCACAGTATCAGCAGTGTGTACCATCAACAAAATGCACGGCAGCAACTCACCAAGGCTCCTGTGACAGCAGCTTCCAAACCCACGAGCTCTGCCACCTAGAAGGACAAGGACAGCAGACACATGGAATACCACCACAAAGTATTTTGAATATGTCTTCACAGTCCAAGGCTCAAAAAGTATCCCAAGAATAGTAGAAAATCATGGGCAGAATTTTCCCGCTGGCGTGCGGGGGCGGGCCCCGCACGTCCGCATGTAAAAAATCACGCAGTGATGTCAGGCGAGCGTCTCGACGTCACCGTGCGCCATCGCGATATTTTGTTGGGCGGGCACGCGATGATATCCATTGCGTGCCCGCCATTAATTAACGGGCCACTTAAGGCCCTTGACTTACCAATCACTGCCGATTTTTCAGTGCCCGTGCAATCTTCGGATTGGCACACGGGCAAATGGGCAGGCGGGTAAGACACATTTGTATAAACCTCATCCACAGGCCTGATAAGAGGGCTTATTGGGGTCGTGAGTGTGCTCTCTCAAGTATTGATTTTTCAAAGTTACTGAAACTTTCCTGTGTGATCTGCAACACTTCAAAACGCATACCAGCTGCTTTGTCTGGACTCTTAACCTTCAGGTCAGCACTCTGCAGTGAAGAATCTTTTTTGGGCCTGCAGGTTTCAGGAAGCCTTCCCACAGCTTGGGAATGGGAGCTGAACTCTCCACTGGAGGCACCTCCTCTGAGGAGGAAGGGAGGTCTAGAAGGGGGAGGAGGCCAGGAGTCCACATTCAGCCTCCAGGGGAGCCACCTTTGGGAGGACAGGCGCAGGCACAAGAGGCGCAGGGCCAGCAGGTAGTCCAAGGCAGAAGGGGCCACAGAAGACGCCACTATCCTGCTGCCAGGGCATACAGTGGGTGAGGCAGCTACCTCAATATGTCTGAGGTGCAGTGCCGAAGGAGGCTCCGTCTGTCTAGGGAGACAGTCAACTATATCTGTCAGATGATTGGGCCTGAGATCTCCGCTAACTGTGTGGGTGGACACCCCATGCCAGTGGCTCCAAAAGTCACAGCTGCCCTCAACTTCTATGCCTCTGGCTCTTTCCAGAGGTCGGTGGGTGATCTTTGTGGTGTCTCCCAATCAGCTGTCCACACGTGTCAAGCAGGTCACAGACACTCTGTTCAGGCATGCATTAACCTTCATCCACTTCCGCTGGGACCAGGTCAGCCAGACAGGGCGAGCTAGAGGCTTTGCAGCAATTGTGGCTTCCCCTGCGTCCAGGGTGCAATCGACTGTACACATGTGGCCATCAAGGCACCAGCGGGTGAGCCCGGTGCCTTCGTCAACGGGAAGGGCTTCCACTCCATGAACGTGCAGTTAGTGTGTGACCACAGGATGCTGCTTTTACAAGTCTGTGCAAGGTACCTAGGCAGCTTCCACGACGCCTACGTCCTTTGACACTCCCAGGTGCCAGGGCTCTTCAGTGTTCCAGCCTGGCTGGATGGATGGCTGCTGGGTGACAAGGGCTACCCCCTCAGAAGGTGGCTCATGACACCTCTCCGCCATCCAAGAACAGAAGCTCAGCAGCGGTACAATAGGAGCCACGGCACCACAAGGGCTGTGGTGGAAAGAGCCATCGGTCTTCTCAAGATGCACTTCCGATGCCTGGACTGCTCAGGGGGCGCACTCTAATACCCCCCAGATCATGTGTCAGTGATAGTTGGTTGCATGCTGCACTCTCCACAATCTTGCGCTGGAAAGGGTGGATGCAGTGGACGATGAAGACGTCGACGCATTGGCTGCGGCTGCACATGATGAGTCCAGCAGTGAGTCCAAGGAAATGCTGAGGGAATAGACGCTGACCCGGACATACTGCAGGGAGGCAGGGACACCCGGGAGGCTTTAATCCAATGAACCTTCAGCTAGCACACCACAGATGGACTTCCAGGACAAGCCTGGCTGTAGACTCTATACTCAGTACCTAAGTGCAAAATCTTCCAGGTTAGGAACAGTAACTAAGGGCCTTGTTAATAAAGCTGAATTTCCACAAAGCACTCCTAACATTTTTGGAATCCATACACATGCAGAAGAAAAGAGGCAGCCTCAGCCATGCTCACATGTCTGAATTTAATATCACAGGCAAAGAAACTTATTTAAACACAACGACAATGGTGCTCCAATTTAAAGCAAATCATAAAGACCTCATCTTGGGCCAACACAAAAGCACCAGTGATAAAACCATGGTGTCCCTAAGGTGCCATATGTTTATGTTTCTGGGTGCTACGTCTTGGTGCTGCCCCATTGCTGGGAGTGGCACCTGAGTCAGCTGACATCTGCTGACTCTGATGACCTTGGCAGTTGTCCTCTGGCTCATGGAGCCTGTGCTGGCCCTGCCTAGGAGGGAGCTGCCAGTCCCACAGCTGGCATCTCCCCAGTTGTCGCAGCCTCGCTGGATGATACAATCACTGGGAGAGGGGTGGAGGAGCTGCCACTCTCATCTGAAGCGCTGACGTGAGGTCACTTCGGACCTCCTTGCTCACCGTGGATGGACGGGCACCGAGCTGGGAAACTTGGTGCCCACACCATCTCCCACACTGGCACTGACCAGCTGAAGTCAATGCCGATGTGAGGACTTGCTGGTCCGAGCGCATCCCCAGGAAGCCCTGATGGGTCTCCTGCAGTAGCCTCTCCACAAGAGTCGCCATTCTCTTCATGGAGGATGCATGGCGCTTGGACATGTGGCTCATTGCTTTGGCGATCGTCCGCGTAGACTCCTCTACCCATGGAGACCAAGCCAAGCATAGCCTCATGTATCTCCCCCAGATGCTCCTACACACCCGGCCGTATTTCATGCCCCTGCTGCGTCGTGGAGCACATCATCAGGCACCCAGTGAGCATGTGCCTGGTCCCTTGCAGTCCTCCGACTGCTGGTGCCATGGGCACTCTCTGTCTCTGCCAGCTCCTCCAGTGACTGTGAAGTGCCCTCACCACTGTACCCAGGGACACTAGCCAATGTTCTAACTCCCACCGAGGTGCTAGTACCTGTGCTGGTGCCTGCCTGGCAGTGATGGTGTGACGCTGGTGAGACTTCAGGGCCCTCAGGTGTGAGAGGGAGCCTCTGCTGCTCCTCCTCCCAGCCCAGCTCTGCTGATGCTGAAAGGAAGAACAAGGACATTGGATCAGTTAATGTGGAGACAATGACAAAGTGTATCCCTGTCCCCCGGATTATTATGCGCTCATCCCTCCATAAGCCACGGTCAAGCCATGTTGCAAAATTAAATCACTTAACATTCAGCACTGCTATGGCTGTTGGGAGAACAATGCTGACCTCACTGCTGGACATAAATACCTGGCCGTGGCACTCCAGCCTCACTGACACCAGTGGACCTGGGTACATGGCACCTCTCCAAATCCAGGGCCTCCTGCTCCAAATCGGCTGAGAATGGCTAACTGTGTCTGGCTGCCGCCAGTCCTCACAAGCTCTGCAGCATTATGAGTATTCTTCTCCTGAAAATGAGAGAAGAGCATTGATTTGTGCAAATTGTACATGGACTCTCTTCGCGCATGGCCCACCCCAGAGTGGGACATATCAGGGCTCCAGTGCCTCCTCACCCCGCTGCTGCCGAACACTCACACAAAGATGCTAGGCCTTTTCCCCACCCATCCCACCCCCACCTTGGCCACATGCTGCCTACATTACATTAGGCATCACACAGTATATCCTTCCATAGCAAGGAGGCACAAGCACAGAGGGCAGCAGATGGTTTGTTGCCACGCCACCTTGAAGCTCCCCTCCCAGCATGTCATCACCCTGACTTTGACATGTCCTGGAGTTCCAGCACTGCGCCTAGATGCATCTCCACCAGGTTGCCCCCAACCCAGTCATGTGGTCTCAGTGTAACACTTGCTGCGGGCGCAGAACCCATCTCTTCACCACTCTCTAAGGGTAACCTTGGCATGGGCAATATCTGCTGGCCCACCCAGCGAAGGACACATGCCGTCAATGATTCAATGCAGTCACTACACTCAGAATTGAATGCGGGTGGGGGTGGTGGGGTGGGGGGGGGGGGGGGGGGGGTTGTAGGGGTGGGCAGTAGTGGGGGAAGCCGACCTGCTGAGTTAAGTGACCAATTCCAACATTGTCCTCACCCTTCCTGAGAGCAACAGGTCGTTGAAGCACTTACGACACCGGACCCAGGTGCGCTCACGTCGCGGGAGCTCACCACCTCTGCCACCTCCTCCCAGGCACGTTTCGTCATGTAGGGGGTCCACTTCCTCCCGTCCTGGGGAACCAGCACCTCCCGCCGTGCTGCCACCTCATCGAGGAGGGCAGCAAGGCAGTCATCGGAAAAACGAGGGGCACACGGGCCCCCCCACCCTACCCTCCGGCCTGGCCTGCCCCAATGGCCTATCCTCTGGCCTGGCCTGCCCCGATGGCCTATCCTCCGGTCTGGCCTGCCCTGATGGCCTATCCTCTGGCCTGGCCTGCCCCAATGGCCTATCCTCTGGCCTGGCCTGCCCCGATGGCCTATCCTCCGGCCTGGCCTGCCCTGATGGCCTATCCTCTGGCCTGGCCTGCCCCAATGGCCTATCCTCTGGCCTGGCCTGCCCCGATGGCCTATCTTCCAGCCTGGCCTACCCCGATGGCCTATCCTCTGGCTTGGCCTGCCCCGATGGCCTATCCTCCGGCCTGGCCTGCCCCGATGGCCTATCCTCTGGCTTGGCCTGCCCCGATGGCCTACCCTCCGGCCTGGCCTGCCCCGATGGCCTACCCTCTGGCTTGGCCTGCCCTGATGGCCTATCTTCCGGCCTGGTCTGCCCTGATGGCCTATCCTCTGGCCTGGCCTGCCCCGATGGCCTACCCTCCGGACTGGCCTGCCCCCAATGGCCTACCCTCCGGACTTGCATATCCTCCATTGCCCCTCTGCAGAGCCCTTCACCCAGCCATCGTGAGCAGCCTTTACAAGGCTTCCTTTGTACAGGCCTCCGGGTCGCCATTGGACCCTGCGGGCTGAGCGCGCGCACCGCCGCCCGCCCACTCCCACTATGCATGGGAGTCGTGAAGTACGCCGGGAGGGCCTTAATTGGCCCGACCCCATAAAATGGCGGCGCGGACCCGATTGTGAGCGGCGATCGGGTCTGCGCCCTCTCCCACTCCATCCCTATCCTTGCCATCCAGAAAATTCTGCCCCATGGGCCAAAGGGAGGGAAGAACTGAAAACAATGCCTCTCACTAGAGAAAAAGGAAAACTAATGGGACTAAAGGCTGACAAATCCTCTGGGCCTAATGGCCTGCAACTTAGGATCTTAAAAGTGGCTGCAGGGATAGTGGGTGCATTGGTTGTGGCCTTTTAAAATTCCTTAAATTCTGGAAATGTCCCAGAGGATTGGAAAACTGCAAATGTAACACCCCTATTCAAGAAATGAGGGAGACAGAAAACAGGAAATTATAAGCGAATTACCTTAACATCTGTAATTGGGAAAATGCTAGATTCCATTATTAAGGAAGTAGTAGGAAATTTCAATCACAATCTTGTGAATAGGAAGAGGACAAACTAACATTTTTTCTGGAATTTTCTGTTCCCTCACTGCACACAGGGGGTAGGCCTGTGAAGATGAAGAATTTCACAGCTGTATCATTCACTGCTGCATGGACAACAAAAAGTATTCAACCTCTGAGATTTGAATAAATCTGGAAGACAAGGAGAAGAATGAGGAATATCTTGAAGACATTGCAGGATATGAAGAAAATACGACTTCCTTATTATACTTAGGGTACTACTTTCTCTTTCTGTAGGTAGTGGTCACATTGCCACGCTTGTTTCAGCATGAGGCTGCTCCACTGTAGCCAATGGGATGACGGTGTCAGCATAAGAAAGTAAGACTTCAACAATGGAATAAATCTCCAGAATTGGAATGAGATGAAATTTCTGTATAGGACTCTTCAGCCATAGAAGCTCAGTAGTTTTGGCCTCTGTTTCTGCACTGAAGGACAGGTTGAGTGTAAACATGACTTGCTGATGAGATTCAAGTGTGGGCTGCAGCTTACTCTCACACAAACTAGTAGACTTTGCAGTTCCTCTAGTGGTATTATCCAACTTGGAATCAAGCATTTCTTTCTCCCTGGATAGCTCGCTGTGGTCAGCTGCTGATTTACAATGCATTTCATTGGTGGGTTCAGTGGGACAAATATAGGAACTCAGCTCTTCAACAACTACTTCATATAACTCCTCAAAAAAATAACACAGACTTCATCTGTCTCGGCAGTGAGTCAAAGAATGTAACAATCTCTAGGACCTCATCTTCCAATGAATCACCTGTTTCTGCAACAGCCTCCTTCTCATGACCTTTTCCAGGAAAGGTCCAACCTAAGTCTAGAAGCTCCTGTAGCAGATGGTCACCGTCTTTTTCATTGTCTCCTACTTCCTCGCCTTCTAGCCCCTTTGCAAAAAGAGTTGAGAGACCTGCAATCTCCTCCTGTGGTCCAGTGGATGGTGCTTCTATAATAAAGAGTGACTCACTGGGTAACTAATGAACTTCATGTGCTGCTTCTAAATCAAAGTCTGTTGGTTCTTAACCAGCTTTGGAAATTCCTCTTTAAATGGTACTTCACTGCCTTGTACTGATTCCTCATTGAGCTTCTGCCTAAGAGCCAAGGGCGGAATCATCCCAGATTTACACAAAGTGTGGTAGTGGGCGGGAAAAAAGTTAATTGGCCTGCCGTCCGCAATGGCTGGTTCTGGTCCCCTTCCCACCTCATTAATTAGTCATTCATGGGGAGCACGACATTTCGCTGTGGGCGGCCTCTGATTTGCCCGCCTTGCAGCCATTTCCTCATGCCAGGCGCCATATTTAAACTGCAGCTATATGCACACCTCTCAATGTTTCCAACCCAGGACTGCCGCACAGAAGACAAGGCCCTGAAAGGCAGGAAGACCGCAGCCCCCCCGATTCAGTGACGCATCCCTGGAACGCCTTTTGGATGCCATGGAGGCCCACCATGATGTCCTCTACCCCAGCTCTGGCCACAGGAGGGGCAGCAACATCAGAGGTCCGGCTTGGGAGGCGGTGGCAGCGGTGGTGCTGCCCACAAGAGGACGGCCATCCAGCGCAGTTAGAAGATGAATGATCTCACCCGTGCCTCCAGGGTAAGGTACCCATCTCAACAATCTCAATTCACCCACTCACAAGCCCATCACACATTCACTGACACTTCACTCTCTGCCAGCTCAAGGGACCACTCACTCTCTCACACAAACCCTCAAAACTCCATATGGCCTCATCTCCTCTGCAGCTCGCCTCCTCATCCTGTCCATGGCTCCACTCAGCACACACACACACGCACACCTGGCATCCTTGGCCAGGCATGTGCCTTGCTCACACTCTCTCCATTTGTCTTTATGCAGGGAAAGATTGCGCACAATAAAAGGGAGAGGTCCCAGACTGGGGCCGGACATCTAGGTCCTCACTTACATCGAAGACCGCACATTAGAGCTGGCCGGAGAGGACATGGGCTGTTCCTGCGGCGATGGCGAGGTCGGCGCTAAGCATCCAAGTGAGGTTCATGCATCAGATCATCCCTCTGGCAACTCAACTGTGAGTCCACTGTTTTTGTGTACTGAGGCAACCTTGGCCCCGACTCCAGCACTGACAGCAACTTGGATGACAACCTTGAGGACAGCAGCCTCGAAGACCCATCACGGCATTTACCCACGCCCTCCATCAGCACAGAGACACACATCTCAGTGGGACCTACTGTACAGCAGGCTCGGCTTCACTATCTGGCGAGCACAGCAGGCGGAGGCAGGGACACCCGGGGTTGCCGGCACTTGGATGACTGCTGGAGCAAAGGGACCTGCTGAATCCCAGTCTGATGATGAGCCTCTGGACTCGGTCCTCAATCAGTTGTTGTAACTGTAGCGATAATCTCGGAAAAATCAGGAAGGGATGTCCGCAGCACTCCTCAGATTGCAAGGCATGATGAAGGAGTCTGTCTGCCTTCAGTCCGAGGTGATCGTGCTGTCATGCCAATGCACCAAGGCCAACATTGGCAGGATGGTGTCCACCTTGGAGACCTTGGTCCAGGACATCTGTCCTGCACTGCTGCACAGGCTGAACGACATTGCTGATGCCATAGTTGGCCTCCAACAGTGCCAATGCGAGAGGGGTGTGGGGCAGCTCGATCTCACTCCAGCTTCAGCCAGGGGCCCTCGGGCACCCATAGGGACCAGCTCGACACCCTGGGGCCCTCCACCCAGGCGACTCCAGGAATTTCCGGCCAATCCAACTCTCCTCTTCCTGTGACCCCATCAGCTTCAGCTTCACAGGCTGAGCAGGGTGCACCTGCCCTACAGTAGGAGACCCAAAGCAGGCTGGAGCCCTCCACGTCTCAGCCCTCCAGAGGGTGCCTGACAAGGTCACCGCATACAGGGTGTAGCAGTCAGCAGGCGGCCTCCACCTCTGCTGTGGATGTTAGGGGAGCACCAAAACATAGCGACAAGGTTAAGAAGGTTAAGAAAGTGTGGTTTCACCACGTGGGTATGGGCGTTAATCACTTGCACATAAACTCCCAGCGATGTCACCCTGTCTATGGCTCCTTGTTATGATGAGCAGTGTTTGTGTCAGTCTGAAGTGAAACCTTGGTTCCTGTGCAAAATAAAGGCAGGTGTCTCAGTCCAGGGCCTCTTTCCTGTGCTTTGTTTAACCTTCCCAGCACACTGATGGTGCGCCTTCACAGTCACTGGACACATCAGTCATGCCTGCACCTCAATGGGGATTATCATTGCTGCCAGAATGCCCTGGGCCGGTGGCACAGAGTACAGTGATTCTCTCTGTGCTCCCAGCACTTTTTGAGGTGTGGCTGGCCCACATCTCATCAGCATCTGTGTCCGGTGACAGTGTGGTCCTGAAGGGCTCAGATCACGAAGGATGCCATAGGATCAGGAGAAATTAAAGTTTCCCTGCTGCATCTCCATGATATGACCCTGTTCACAGAGCGCAAGTGAGGTGCCTTCAGCCAAATAGGAGTCAGACATTCTCAGAGGCTATGTGAGGATCTATGGAGTGTCCCCACTGCACGTCATCATCATCCTCATGGAATGTAGGGACTTTGGGCATCCACTGCATCTCTATGAGGAGCCTTATCACAGAGGGTATGTGCACTGGCATCAACCAAGCAGGAGTCAAATGTTCACAGATGCAATGTGAGGATCAATGGTGTCTCCTCACTGCAACTTGTCATCATTTTTCACAAATCTAGCAGCTATGAGGGCCTCCTGAGCACGCTTGCCTCATCTGGACAACGTGATGGCCTCATTGTCATCATCTTCGTCTTCGAGGTCCTCCTCAACCCCATCCCTGTCGATGTCCTCCCCATCGGAGCAGATGTGCAGCTCCTCCATCTCTTCCTCAGCCAGCTCATCACCCCGTAGCAGCGGCAGGTTGTGAAGGGTGCAGCAGGCAACAACGATGCATGACACCCTCTGTGGACTATATTGCAGGGGTCCTCCAGGCTGGTCCAGGCACTGGAACCTCATTTTCAAAATCTCAGTGGTCAACTCCACCAAATTGTGAGTTGCAGCGTAAGCCTCATTGTACCTTCTCTCTGCTGCGCTCTGAGGCCACTGCATAGGTGTCAGCAGCCACATCCTCTGCGGGTAGCTCTTGTCCCCAAGGGGCCAACTTTGCAGCCCCTGTAGACCCTTGAAGATGTCAAGGATCAGAGGCCTACTGAGAATGTAGGAGACACACCCTGGGAACCAGTGTCACCGAAGACTGCGCATATCCAGGGAACTGGTTGGTCACATATGCCACCTGCTGCAGGATTTTGAGCCACGGACACTTGGAGGGCATCCACTGCCAGTGGTGATGAAAGTGACCACAGTGCTCAATCTTTACACCTGTGGCTCCTTCCAAGCCTCCACAGGTGACCTGTGTGGGATCTCGCAAGCCTCCACACACAAGTGCATCCAGGAGGTCATGGACACCATATTCGCGAAGGTACACAACTTTGTGCTTTTCAACCAGGATCAGTCAAGCCAGAAAGCAAGAGTTTTTTTCAGTGACACTGGTTCTCAGGGTGTGTCTCCTACATTCTCATGGACAAACCCTGGGAATCGTGCACAGACTTGCAGGATGCATTTGCTGTGGTCACAGACCAGCTGAACATTCAGCGAGTGGAAGCCCTTGCAGTTCACAAGCTGCAATGCTTGTTGCCATGGAGATCTAAGTGCCACGTGAGTGCAGTCGATGTCACCCTGCACCTGTGGAAAACCAGAGATCTGCGCAAATCCCAGCGCTCTTGCTTTCTGGCTTTCCTGATCCTGGTCGAAATGCACAAAGTTGTGTGCATTCGCGAATATGGTGTCCGTGACCTCCTGGATGCACTTGTGTGTGGAAGCTTGCAAGATCCCGCACAGATCACCTGTGGAGCCCTGAAAGGAGCCACAGGTGTAAAAATTGAGCACCGCAGTCACTTTCACGGCCACTGGCAGTGCATGCCCTCCAAGATCCTGTGGCGCCAAATCCTGCAGCAAGTGACAAATGTGACCTACCAGTTCCCTGGACATGTGCAATCTTTGGTGACACTGGTTCTGGGTCATCTGCAGGAATGATGAGCACTGTCTGTAGACGCTGGGTCTAGCTAGGCACCAACCCGCGACAGCTCACTGTGGCTCTTCAGCAGCATGCACAGGAGCCCAGCTGCCCCTTCTTCCTGAGGCTACTGCTCCTCCCTCTGTGCAGCCAGGCACCTCTGTTGCTCTCTTCTCCTTTGTCTCCACTCCCTGTAAGCCATGAGGCATACAGCTAGGTCACCAGGCCCCATGCTCCTGATGTACTCTTGCAGATGAAAGGGAGTGATGCCTGGGTTAGCATTGGTCTCCCAAGGACCTCTCATGGTTACATGTGCAACTCCGGCTCCGTCTCAGGACCCCTTAGCATATGCTGGAGAGTGCTGGCCACCATTTGGATGTCCAGAGTGCACTGCATGGCTGCCCGAAACCCCACCCACCTCCGCCCTACTCTACCTAACCAATTGGCAGCAGGTTTGCCCATTGGACTGCATGGTGTGCTCTCAGCTCAGGCACAGGCATTCTCCTAACCCGCACTGCAAGGCTGCACTGTTAGCTTGAGCCATGGGGGAGACTGGTCCAAACCAGTGACATTGTGAGGGGCTGTTAGCACCTCCACCAGTGACTGCTCCATGGCCAGTTTTGCAAGGAGACTGTACAACTTGTCCAGTCATCCAATTGTTCTGCAGCCCCCAAAACGCTCATTAATTTGCAGCCAATGCCCATGGGGTGAAAATCTCGATCACTTGGTGGCACTTTCATGCCTCTGTGTGGCAGATAAGCTAGAGGCCCCATGTCAATGTAGCTGCATCTGAACTCTCTCAGCTGCAGAATAATGCTCACTTTATACAAGGTCTCCCTAATATGTGGCCGCTTCCCTCCCCTCCCCCCATGCATGTGCCTGTGCATTACCATAAGACCATGCTGCCTTGTACCCCACCCCAACCTTGCTCCAACCGCAGTACAGCCCTTGTACCGGCACAGCAATTCCAGCCCGCTGGGAAAAAGCGACTTGCTTGTGCCCTCGCCTGAATGTGTGGCGCCTCTTCCTTGAAGTCCAACGGGCGACCCTTGTGAGTGCTGTGCAATGTTAGTGTGCACTCACCTCCGAGTCCCCCTCGAAGTTCAGCTCGCCAGGTGCATGCCGTTTAAACGCTGTTGAGAATCATATTGTTCTGAAGTCACGTCGACGTGGGCGGTAAATTCGACATTGGGGGATGATTCCGACGGACAGGCAAGATGATGAGATGCAAATACATTGAAATTACATTCCTGACCTTGGACGGCTAGAAAGACGGCCCGCCATCGATGGGCAGAGTGGATGATAGCTAACTGGTTTCATGACGACGTGAAACTGATTTTTGGTCTTCCCGCCATATTGTTCCCGCCCCCACCCCCCGCCCGCCATCAACGGGGGTGGGACAATTCCGCCCCAAGCCTTACACACACTGACCTGCTGAGCAGAGAAATGGGCTGATTCTGTAAAATGTAGAGAGTTTCATTAATTTCTTTTTCTTCCTGGTGAAGGGTAGTGGTAAACCGACCGTGCTCCTGGAGGTTTGTGCCTCCAGGCCCCTGCATAAATCAGTTGATTGAATTTTGGCTTCTTTAGGCCATGACTGAGTATGAGCAAATATTTGACCTTGTGGAGGAGACCAGAACAGATCACAATCCTGCTCTTGCCAATGTTCACACATATATGCACATTCCAATAGGCATCTTTTGGCAGAGATCAGGATTTTTCCTTTTCCAGCCCAGGTTGCTTGTAATGTCCTCACTGCGATCAACCGACCCTGTGCTACACCCACTGGTTATCTGCTTTAATGACCTTCAACTTGTAGGTGAGATAAAGACACAGAAATACTCCTCTGTGTCTTCTTGCTTCAGGCTTGTGTACCAGCATTTTATTGATCTAACATGGGTACAGCCTTTCATTTAAACAATCTCTTCCAAAAAATCACGCTGATTTAAACTAATTTGATTGAGACAGTGATAATAATTAGGTAATTAAGAAAATTACACACTTAAGGCCATACAAGTCCTGAGTGATATTTGCAGTTTATTTCCACTTAACAAACTGTGTCCAGCCACCAGAAAGTCAAATGACTGCACAGAACATTGTCACATTCATTATGCTCAGCGCACACAGACCCAATGAAAGAAGAGAAATAGGACCGAAGGAAGAGGAGCAAGAGTGTAAGCATGAGAGAATAAGACAGACAAAAAGACATGTGGGAGACAGTATGAAAGAGTACCCTGAGAAAAGAGCAAGCAGAATGACCAGGCAGTATTACAGAGCTTTATTTAAAAAAAAGAAAGGTTTAACCAACTAGCTACTGGTAACAAATAAAATAAATTGTTTTGACAACCCTGAACCAACTACAACGTCAAGTTGAAGCTGCTGCCTTTCACTGTTTAACAAGACGGAAGCTTCATAGCAGCCATACATTACAGCATTGCAGATAGACAGAGTGAGATAAGGAAACCACAGAACACCATGAAAGACAACAGGAAAGTAAGACTAATGGCGAATACAAGAGCAAAATAAATTGGATGTTGGAAATTTGAAATAAAAACACAAAATGCTGGACACGCTCAGTAGGTCAGGCAGCATCTGTAGAGATAGAAACAGGGTTAATGTTTCAGGGCAGTGACCCTTTGTCGAAACTAAGAACTTGTGAAGACTGATGAGAACAAGACAATGGGGTAGAAATGACTATAAATGGAAAATGGTGTGAACATGATTGAAAGTAAGAATGGGAAAGCAAGGTTAGAAAAGGAATGTGAGTTTATCAGGTCAAAAGGCCCAAAGTGCAGCATTATTATATGTTCAACATCACAGCTAGGGTTTCCAGGTGATGATGTCAATGGTGATCTTGGCCGCTTTTCTGACTGCCTCACTGGGGTCATGTAACTTTTCCTGCAGGAGTACCACGTGGTCCAGCAGCAGTTTCCTACCCTCTGGGCTTTCAGACACAGTTGCGATGCTTTTGATGGCATTGAGCCGCACTTTATTTACTGGGTCGTTCACCAGGATGAGTAAGGATGGAATGATGTCAGCCTTCAGCGCTTCATACTTTCCTATGAATATATAACAGAGTCCATGTCACAGACACTCTCACACACCACTGTCAAAAAGTTCTTCGCAAAGGTTTCGAATTATTAGCAGCGAACAGAGCCAATCCTACAAGAGCAATTAGCTGATAAATCCATAAGAGTATAAGTATTTTGTTTTAAAAACTGGATAAAGCATTAGACCTCACAAACCCATCCATGTTTTTCTCAACTTAACCTGCATTTCTTCTCATTTATCTCAGTCCTTTCTCTCCTCAGAAACATTAGTTAGCTGTCTCTTGTAAACATATGCTCTCTTTTAATAACATAACAAATACAAGACAACATAGTCTGGAAATTACTATTGCCAATATTAATGGATCACTGCTTAATGCCTTTGATGTCTCATTTGTCTGTCGGCTGTTTTGACACAGACATTACCAGTTAATTTTAAATGGGTTGAAACCTCTACCAAAAGACCTGACAGTGGATCGCTACTACACTCATTACTAATATCAACACCAGTAATTTTTGACCTCAAATCTTAAAAAAATGTCATGATTATGCTTCTATATTCCACATCTAATGCTTTAGGGGTTTAAGATAATGGATATAAGTCTTAAAGGCTTACAGTAATATCATCATACTTTGATGGGATTTATCAATTATCCTGGTCTGATCACTCCTTATCCATGTTACACATTGTTATTCTCTAGCTCTGAAGAAGAGTCATACGGACTCGAAACGTTAACTCTTGTTTCTCTCTCCACAGATGCTGCCAGACCTGCTGAGTTTTTCCAGCATTTTCTATGTATATTACACATTTTTATTGTTCAGCTTAGACAGCGTAAGGATGGTGCCATGCAATGTTTCTGAAGCAAATAACTGTCCAATTATTGGACCAAGGACTGAGAGGTAAATCTTGGAGTGGAACTTACAGCCCACAATCTTCTGGGGTAAATTTTCAATTATAGAAACCACCTGATTTTTATTTTCATTGACATCAGTGAAAATTGGGCAGTTTCTAAACCTGATGGATTTGCAATGCCAGCCTGATGCATGAGTGGCAAATTGAAAATCCAACTCATCAAGTGAGGCATTGGGAAGAATATTCTCCACTTTAAAATTATTCAGACATCAGGCCCACTTGATGGTCCTGGTCCCGTTTGTCTTCGTGCACCCTTGCAGTGCAATGTTACAGGAGGTGCTCAATTAACAGTCTGCCTCCTCACTCACTGACCAATTAAGGATGCAAGCAGGAAATGGATGCAGGGGGTCCAAGGTCTGGAGGACTGGCCAGATGGCAGCTCCACTGACAAAGGTGGGTGTTGCTAACCAGACACAAAGTACAAGAGTGCCTCAAAACGGAGGCACTTGCAAAAAGCTTTGGAATGCTGAATAAAAATGAAGGGCCTGAACAGTTAGGGCCTTGACTGCTGAGGCGAAATCCATGCACTAAAGTGCTTTTTGCCATGACTGTGCTCGGTTAAGCCTTGTGTCACTGACAGAATTTACGTTGTCCTTTTTTATTGCCCGTGATCAATATATTTTTATGCAAGTGGTGTGGCATTTTCTTACCCTCAGAGTGACTGTCCCGATTACATAAGACAGCAGCAAGCTTTTTGTGAGTTTTAAGATAAAGAAGATTACTTATTATCATACATTTGTCCCAGATGGTTAAAAAGACAAGATGTCTCATTCATGCATCTAACACACACAATCACACATGCAAAGATTAGATAAATATTAAGGTAAAACAATACAATTACAATTTATGTTTGTCTCAGTCTCTTTCATGGCAGGCCTGTAGTTTCTTAGATGAGTTGATGCTTTAACTGAAGTGAAGGCCTTGTAAAGCAGACAATTCTCAGGAAGCTGTGAGGCTTCTTGTAGTCAAATTTCGAAGAAGTTGTTTCTCAGGTGAACTCGAAGTTGGAACAGTTTTGGGGGGGATGGCCTTCTCCCCTTTCAAGGTATTGCTGTTTATTACCTTGGCTGCTTAGATGACTTGCAGCTGGTTCAATAGATTTCTGACAGAACTCTGACTCTGCAGTACAGCTTCTTTCTGTTATTTTAGAAGCAAACAGAAAGTATGTCTTCCTCACCATGTCACATCCACAAGTTCAAAGACCTTTTCCAAATAAGGTGGGTGGTTAAGTCAATTATACAGCCTGCGTTGTGGATTTCACACCTTGAGAGTTTGAGACAGCTAGTGTCTTTGTATTTGAAAGACCCATTCAACTGGTAATATCCTTTTGAATTAGTTTCCGGAATAGGCATTGAGTCAACATCAGTCTGGAAGGTTCCTTTGTTGATAATGTGTGAATTCTCCTGATGACAGTGAATGTCCATGTTTAATTAGATATTTGCTTGACACTCAGGACCGACTGGAGCTTGAAATGCCAAAGGTCACATGATTTGCAGTGTCCATTTTAATAGTTTGTTTGTGTTCAAAATTTTAAAGTATCGGCTGAAAGTTCATAATATACCAGAACAGGATGCTTGCAACTCCTTGATAGTGCTATGTCCACAGCCTCCAATGTCCCTCTTAGGTCCCCGATGCCCCACTGGGCTCCTGGAAGCATGGGATCCAGGCACCTTCCATAAGATTCCACTGCTGCCCACAATTAAGGGCTAATTGGCTAAGTGCCTGCTGCACAGCCGCTGCCAAAGGAAGTCTGCCTCTGGGAAAATATCCTGGGGGATGGGGGGTGAACCCGAAGTGCCTCAGACTAAATTTTCACATCCCCCTTCCTCCAAAGTCACTTCCACGGGGCTGGGAATATTCCGCCCAATCTGTCACCTGTTCCTCCATTACGCCACATGTGGGTAATACCAATCCACTGTGCCATCGCCAGATTACATTCAGATTTTCTTTGCGTGACCTCTTAAAATAATCTGGATTTATTTTAAATTTGGTGCAGCGAGAAAAGCCTGAAAGGATTGAAGTTGAACACATCTGAGTATGACCATGCAGCTAGAAAGTCAATTTTGATGAGTAAAAACATTCAGTCATCATTGTTGTTATGAGCGGATACAAGGTGAGGCACCCCCAATTTGTTATGATCCTAGAAGAGGCTCCTCAAAATTGTTATGCTCCCCGGTGAGGGGGGATGAACTGGTTCACCTTCTTTATTCAACCCCCTCGGTTGGTAGCAACAAGGTTAATTTAAAAAGGATCATTTCCCTCATGGATACGTTTTCCCAGTCCAAATGTGTTTATGTTTTAAAAGGAGCCAATTTAACCAGGCTGCCTTGAGTCAAAGAAACAGTGAGTTTATTGGTTACTAAACATGAAGAAAAATAATAAAAATGCAACACTCGTACAGACAGATTAGAAATGAGAAATTGAGTCCAAAAATAAAAGTTGAAAAAAAGATATACAAATCAGTCCTCTGGCTTGTCTGTGAGGAGTAGATGGTGAAGGTTGTGGCCGTTAAGTTGAGGGTGATTCCAGTAGCGCTGACTTTGGCAGTTGAGCAGTTGGGTTGGAGATTCTTGGTTCTGCAGGTTAGCTGAAAGGAGTTGTCCTGTTTCCTTTTCGAATGTGGCTTTGCTGACTTGAGACTTGCTTCCAGCAATCAGAGAGAAAAAGAGCTTTTTTTTAACATGTAAGTGCAGGGATGACCAGTTGGTATTCTTCAGCTGTGACCTTCACAGCACACGCATACCAGTAAGAACATCAGACTAGCACACAGAACTAGGGTAGCAGTTGGATTTTAAAAATGCCTTTCCTTGTATATTCCTGGAAGGGAAAAGACAAACATATCTTTCACCCAGATCTGCTTTCTTTTCAGCTCAGTTTATGTTCACAGTCTGGGATATAACTCAACAGGAGGTGGTTTCGGCCGAGATGGTAATCATTTTCTATTATCTCCACAACCACAGGAGATTACAGTTCAGTTTGTATCTTTCCCTTTGAAGTGCCTCTGAATGAAGTAGGCCAGCCATGTCACACCTTTTAGGTGCGATATTCCGTTCTCTCTGAAGTAGCTGGTCAAGTAATCCACATAGGAATTTTCCAGCACGTGGTTACCTTACAGCCTCAGCTAGCTTTGCTTGTATGCCCTTTTTTAAAAGAAACACACATCCTACTTAAAAGTTCAATATGTTCATAAGCGATTCAGGGACAGGATTCGTGGTCATGACATTATGCTAACTCAGGTTCATTTCTGACTCCTTGTGGTGAAGAACACTACACTAATACATCTGTATCATAAGATTACAGAAGATAGATGGCACAGAAGCAGTTCATTTGGCCAAACCTGTGCATGATCCACTCGAGCCTCCTCCTATCTTCCCTCATCCAAATCTACCATTGTAATCCTCTATTCCCTTCTCCCTCATGTGTTTGTCAAGCTTCCCCTTAAATGCATCAATCCTATTCACTTCAACCTTTCACTGTGGCAGTGAGTTCCACATTCTCAACACTCTTTGGGTAAATATGTTTCTCCTGAATGCCCCATTGGATTCCTTGGTGACTAACTTATATTAACAACCTCTAGTTCTGCTCTCCCCCATAAGAGGAAACATTCTCTCTGTATCCACTCTATCAAAACCTTTCAGAATTTTAAAGACCTCTATTAAATCACCCCTCAGTCTTCTTTATTCAAGAGAGAAGAGACCCAGCCCATCAATCCTTTTCTGATATGTATACCTATGCATTTCTGGTATCATCCTTGTAAATCATCTCTGCATCCTCTCCAGTGCCTCTATATCCGTTCTTTAGTATGGCAACCAAAACTGCACGAGGTATTCTAATTAATTAATTAGCTAATTAATAATTGCCAATAATTTGCCAACTTTAACGTTTATTAAGAGGTATCAGCTGTGGCTCAGTCCATAGCACCCTCACCTTTGAATCAGAAGGTTGTGGGTTCATGTCCCACTCCCGGAAACCAAGAACTGTGATTATACTCAAAAGAGTTACAATCTGTGACTGTTGATAACGCAAAAGAATTTTTTTTTTTAACGTTTATTAATGACCTCCTGTAATTTATTGCACTCCTGCTCAGTATTCACCATCCCCTCCCAGAATTTGGTGTCATTTGCGAATTTAGAAATTGTACTTTTGGTTCCAAAGTCCAAATTGTGAATGTAAATTGTGAACAACAGCAGTGCTAGCACCGATCCTTTTGGAACATCACTTCCCTTCCCATTCTCTACCACTGTGAATAGCCCCTTTTAGTGGTAAATAATTATAATTTCACTTGGGTTAACACAGCAAGGGCCCGTTCCAGCTAACAGCAGACGGGATCACCTGACAAACTGCTACATGCAACAGGAGAATTGCAACATTCACATTAATGAAAATACATAGCATTGAAGGGGCATGATTCCAGTCTCTGAACATAAAATCTGCCCTAGTTTTCCATTCCAGCATTCACTGTTTGCAACTCTGCCTTATTATACAACTGCTTGGAGATTAATTAACTCTCTGGACTGTACAAAAATATAAAATATTCAAGAAAGCAGCATCGACTAGTCCTTTTAATTATACCTGCATGTGGCTGTGACAGCTGATGCGCTGTAAAACCTTTTAAATTATGTCCTGGTGTGTATTTTCTTTCCTCCCCTGAAGACCTGGATTCCTTGCTTTAGGTTATTCTGCTGGATCAGTTCTTAACTCTTTCATTTAAAATTAATTTGTGGGTTTTAATACATTTTTGTAGATATTTTATGCATTCAGCAAGGTGGGGGGTCATTTTCAACTTCAGAAGGTAGGGGTAGATTTTGACTTTGTGAGGCAATGGGCAGAATCGTCCCAGATTTGCACTATGTGGGGTAGTGGGCGGGGAAAAACGGCGTTTTACCCGCCAGCCACAATGGCAGCTTCTCACGCCGTACTGTCTCAAACCCGCCACATAAATCATGCATTCACGGGAAACATGCCGTTTCCATGGCGGGCGGGCTCTCATTCACCCGCCACTCCATTACCTCACTGCTTCATCACGCCGGGCACCACATTTAAAACGCAGCCACACACACACCTCTCAGTCCTTCCAGCTCAGGACTCCCGCACAGAACTCCTGCACAGAAGACAGGATGGCCCCAAAAGGCAAAGAGACTGCAGTCCCCAGGTTCAATGATGCATCCCTTGAGCACCTTTTGGCCGAAGTGGAGGCCCGCCGTGATGTCCTCAACCCGGTCTGGCCACAGGAGGGACAGCAGCATCACCAATACGGCTTGGGAGGTGGTGGCAGTGGTGGTCAGCATCAATGCCCTGCAAAAGAGGACAGCCACCCAGTGCCAAAAGAGGGTGAATGATCTCCTCCGTTCCGCCAGGGTAAGTCACTCTTCTCACTCTCAACTCACATTCACAAACCCATCACACATCCACAGGGCCCTCACTCACTGCCAGTTCAAGGGACATCATCATTCACTCTCTCACACACACCTTCATTGTCCTCATCCCGCCCGTGGGACCACTCACCACCCACACATGTCAGGCATACTTATCATCTGGCCTGGCAGGTGTCCTGCTTACACTCTCTCCATCTATTCATGCAGGACAAGCTGGCACACAACATGAGGGAGAGGTCGCAAACTGGTGGAGGAATGCCTGAAATCAAGGTCCTCACAGACTTTGAAAACAGGGCCATCCAGCTGGCTGGTGAGGATCTGAACTGGTCCTGTGCTGACGGTGAGGTCGGCGCTGCTCTACCAAGTGAGGATCCAGCAGTGCAACATCCATCAGACAACCATGCCATGTGTGACGTGTCCTGTTTCACAGGCCAATGCCATGCACTAACTATCTGTCCTTTCTTCCGCCAAGAGAGCCCACAACCCAAGGCCTCCAATCAAGCCCTGAGGGAAGCTCAGATGAGGAATCCGCTGAAACCCTCCCTGAAGACGCATCACAGCCTCACTCACACCCTCCACCAGCGCGGAGACACACACCTTGGTGAGATCTAGCTTTAGAATAGACACAGGATCACAATCTGGTGAGCAAATTGCACTGTCTGATCCACTACAGGCAGCGGCAGCGATTTCCCAGGTTTCTGGCAGAGGACTGCTGGAGGCCAGAAATTTGCTGAGTCCAAGTCAGATGATGAGCCTCTGGACTTGGTCATGTCACAGTTGCTGGAGCTGCAAAGGCAAGCTTGGAAACATCAGGAAGGGATATCTGCTGTACTCCTTAGATTGCAAAGCACGATGGAGGAGTCTGTCCACCTTCAGGCTGAGGTGATAGCTCCGGCATGCCAACGCACCCAGGCCAACACTGGCAGGATGGCGGCCTCCATGGAGACCTTGGTCCAGGATGTCACTCATGCACTGCTGCGCGGGCTAACCTCCATCACCGATGCCATTGTTGGCCTCCAACAGTCTGTACGCGAGAGGGGTGCGGGGCAGCCCGATCTCACTCCAGCAACCCCTTCTCCTCAAGGAGTCAGCCAGGGGTCCTTGGGCACCCCCAGGGTGGAGGATCAGTAGATGTACCCGCCCAGGGCCACCCATCCAGGTGACTCTGGGAGTGTCCGGCCTATCTGAATCCTCTCTTCCTGTGACCTCAGCAGCTCCAGCTTCACAGGCCGAGGAGGGTGCCACTGCCACACAGCAGGACCCCGAAAGCAGGCCGGGGCCTTCAAGGTCTCAGCCATCCAGAGGACACCCGCCAAAGTCATCACAGACAGGGCGTCACAGTCAGCAGGCTGCCTCCACCTCCATCGGGGATGTCCGGGGAGCACCAAGACGTAGTAGCAGAGTTAAGAAAGTTAAGAAGATGTAGTTGCACAGCCTGGGCACAGGTGTTAATCACCTGTACATAATGTTCACTATTGTCAATAAACTCCCAAGAATGTCTCCCTACCTTTGGCTCCTTGTTCTGATGAGCAGTGTTTGTGTCAATCAGATGTGAAACCTTTCTGCACAAGATAAAGGCAGGTGTCTCAGTCCAGGGCCTCTTCCCTGTGCTTTGGCAACCTTCAGACCAAAGTGATGGTCCGGCCTCACACTCCCTGGACACATTACTGATACCAGCACCTTGACGGTGCTTGTCATTGCTGCCAGAATGTTGTGGGCAGGCGTCATAGAGTTTTGTCATTTTCTCTGTGTGCTCTCAACACCTTTAAGGTGGGCTGGCCCCCATCTCCTCAGCATCTGTGACCAGTGACACTGTGCTCCTGAAGGGGTCAGGTACTGAAGGTGGACAAAGGATCAAGTACATTTAAAGTTTTATGGCTGCGTCTCCGTGTTATGATCCTGATCACAGAGGGCAAGCGAGCTGCCCTCGGCCAGACAGAGTCAGACATTTTCAGAGTCTCTGTCAAGATCTATGGAGTGTCCTCACTGCATGTTGTCATTATCCTCCTGGAATCAAGTGACTATTAGGGCCTCCATTGCATCTCCATCTCAGGAGCATTCTCACAGAGGGAATGTACACTGCCATAAGCCAGGCTGGAGTCAAATGTTCATAGATGCAATGTGAAGATCTATGGTATCTCCTCACTGCATGTCGTCATCATCCTCCACAAATGTAGCAGCAATGAGGGCCTCCCGAGCACGCCTGCCTTGTCTAGCCAGTGCGAGGGCCTCATTGTTGTCATCTTCAAGGACCTCCTCACCCTCATCGCCGTCGACGTCTTCTTAATCCGAGGAGACCTCCAGCTCCTCCTCAGCCAGCTCCTCTCCCTGTTGCAGCACCAGGTTGTAAATGGCATAGCAGGCAACGATGATATGTGACACCCTCTGCGGACTGTATTGCAGGTCTCCATCACGCCGGTCCAGGCACCGGAACCTCATTTTCAGCATCCCGATGGTTTGCTCCACCAAGTTATGGCTTGCAGCATGAGCCTCATTATACCTTAGCTCTACTGCAGTCTGAGGCCACCACACGGGTGTCATCAGCCATGTCCTCTGTGGGTAGCCCCTGTCCCCAAGGAGCCATCCCTGCAGCTTCTGTGGACTCTGGAAGACGTCAGGGATCTGTGACCGACTGAGAATGTAGGAGTTGTGGACACCATGGAAGCTATGCGCAGACCTGCGGGATGTGTTCGTGATGGTCGCACACCAGCTGCACCTTCAGCGAATGGAATCCCCTGCGGTTGATGTAGTTGACCCCTTGTTGCAACGGAGATCATCATGACGTGAGTGCAGTCGATGGCACCCTGCACCTGTGGGAAACCTGAGATCTGGGCAAATCCAGTCGCTCTTGTTTCCTGGCTCTCTTGGTCCCGGGCAAAATGCACAAAATGCTCAAAGCTGTGTGCCCTCGCGAAGATGGCATCTGTGACCTCATGGATGCATTTGTGTGCGAAGGCTTGTGAGATCGCACAGATCTCACCTGTGGAGTCCTGAAAGGGGACATTGGCATAAAAACTGAATGCCACTGTCACTTTCATTGCCACTGGCAGTGGATGCCCTCCATGTCCCCATGGCACCAAATCCTGCAGTAGCTGGCAGATGTGACCAACCAGTGCCCTAGACATGCGCAGTCTTTGGCGACACTGGTTGTCGGTCATCTGCAGGAGTGAAAGGCGGTGTCTACAGACCCTGGGTCTACCTAGATGCCGACCAATGACGGCTCGCTGTGGCTCTTCTCGCTGCTCCTCCCTCTGCACAGCCAAGTGCTTCCGTCGCTCTCTTCTCCATCGTCTCCGCTCTCTGTACACCATGAGGCATACAGCTAGCTCACCAGGCTCCATGCTCCTGATGTACTCCTCCTGCAGGGAGAAAGAGAGAGATGCGTGGGTTAGCTTGGGTGTACTAAGAACCTCTCTTGTTTAAACCTTAAGTCTTAACACATCCCGGAGAGTGCTGGCCACCATTTGGGTGGCCAGAGTTAAACGCGCTGCATGGCTGCCCGAAACCCCACCCACCTCCACCCATTCTACCTGACCGACTGGCAGCAGCTTCACCCCCTGGACTGCATGCTGTGCTCTCAGCTCAGGCGCAGGCATTCTCCTAACCCGCACTGCAAGGCTGCACTGTTAGCTTGAACCATGGGGGAAACTGGTCTAAACCGGGGTGATGACATTGCAAGGGGCTGTGAGTGCCTCCACCAGTGACTGCTTCACCGCCAGCTTTAGCAAGGAAATTGTACAATGTGCTCAGTCATCCAAATGTTCTGCAGTCCACTAAAACGCTCATTAGTTTGCAGTCTGTGCCCGAGGGGTGTAAAACTCTGGAGCGCTTGGTGGCACCTTCATGCCTCTGTATTGCTTGAGTGGGCAGATGAGCTAGAGACCCGACTCCAATCATGTTAATGTGGCTGCGTCTGAACTGTCTCAGCTGTGGAGGAATAGTCACTTTATACAAAGTTTCCCTAAAACATGGCTGCTTCCCTCCCACTGACTCCTCACGTGCTTGTGCACTACCATCAACTGCAGGGCAGCCCTTGCCCCACCCCCCTCCAATGTGCCTCAACTTTGAAGTCCAACAGGTGACCCAGGCGAGCGCTGTGCAACATTACTGTGCACTTACCTCTGAGTCCCCCTCGAAGTGCAGCCCGCCATGTGTATGCCTTATTATGCCGTTGTAAAACACGCCAGTGTGCAATCACGCTGACGTGGGCAGATGATCCAGCAGGGAGGATGATTCCGGCCAGCTGCTCTTCTAATAATATGCAGATATATTACAATGAGGTTCCTGTGTCCAATGGTGGCAAACGCAGCCCACCATCGACGGGCTGAGCGGACGATCGCAAACTAGTTTCACAACGTTGTGAAACCGATTTCTGGCCTTCTCGCCATACTGTCCGCTCACTCCACTGAACATGCCTGACGCCAGCAGGCATGGAAAATTCTGCCCAGTGTAAAACAGGTGATAGTGAATCAGCAGCTTGCTTTACATCACTCCTGATTGTCAGAGCCAATGAAAATTGGGCTGTTTCCATAACGGGAAAACAATCTAAGGCACCAGTTTTACAACTGAGTAACAAGTTAAAAATCAAACCCAGCATCTTGAGCTACTCCCATAAGTTTTACTATCTGATAGTGCTTTCACCAGAAATTTGATCCATTTGCAATGCGCAAGGATTGAACAGAAAGCCTCCTTCGCTTTGTTTTGGCTAACCGGGCAGAATTTAAACTGAGAAATGGGTGTGGTTTGGGTGCAGGTGGGGGTTAAACCCCCCCAAAAATGTTGGCAAGTCAGAAACTCAAGATGAACCTGTTGGCGTCTAGTTTTTAATTGGTGCTTTCAGAGGTGCGCAGGAAACCCCCGTGATGACAGGTCACTAAGTGGCAACCCAGCATCCTGGCTTTAACAGCCAATGGTTTCCTGAGCTGTGTGAAATGTGCCTGCATCAACAAGGCAAGGGCACAGTGAGGATTCGTTGCTTTATGGTAGTGACAGGCTGTAAAGCCTTTAAAGACTGAAACTGCGCAGCTGCTTTCCCTGCCTATGTGAAAAGCTTGTGCTCATAGAGCTTCTTCTGACAGCGTGTGTTCACAACTTTATCGGTGAGTCCAACATTTTCAGTCACTTCACTTATTTTGGATGTTCTTCCCCTTGATCTGCATTTCTCTGCTGCCAGCTTTCACTGCAGAATGGGAGCAGCTTATGAAGCTCAAGCTTGGAACAAGACATGCAGCAACAGTAACAGCAGCAGCTGCCTTCTCCTCAGCCACATGTTACTCCACAGGACAGAGGGGATGGACAGGGAGATCCAGCTCGAAGGATGTGATACCCGAAAGCACAGGCTATAATGGCAGAAGATCAGCTTTGTTGATGACGGAGCCTCAGGCTTTACCAGTAACTCATCGCTGACATCTGCAGCCTCGTGGCACAAGACTTCCTTCATGTGGACCGGGTGATCATGTATTGCCTGTGGTCGTCAAGGTTCCCACAACCCCGGAATTTCTTCGCTTCCAGCTCCTTTCAGGAATTTGCTGGTGACATCCACAGGACTTCACAATCTGCTGCCCATAAGTGCCCGCTGCCATGCTTGCCAGGGCAGCCACTTACATCCACTTTGCTATTGATGACGACAGCCAGAAGCAGAAGGTTCTCGTTTTTCGCTGCAGTGGATGGATTCCCACAGGTACAAGAAGTCACAGTCTGCACACAAATGACTATCAAGGCACTCTCAGGTCAGCCAGCTGTTTTAGTTAATGGAAAGAGATTTCACTCCATTGGGGTTCAGCTGGTATGTAGCAAGTCTGTGCAAGATAGCCAGGAAGCCACAATGATGCTATCATTCTGAACCAGTCACATCTCTCATAGGTCTATGCTCCTCTAAACAGAGTCAGTAGTCAGAGTCAGATAAGGATTACCTTCTAAGGATGTGACTGATGAGGAGTCCTATCATTGATGCAGAGCAAAGGCATAACTGGGGCCATCTAGCACAAGGACACTCACAGAACTGCTTATTTCACACGTTAACACAGAAAGTCGATAGCTCTGAACAGTTCCACAGGTACCAGAGCTTCACCTACAATGGCCACTCTTTACATTTGAATCTAGGCATTAGTTAGCAATGGGGTATTTGGACATTGGCTACATCACAGCTCAGTACAGTCTTGTCCGCCTGATGTCAGCATGGTGCACCCACTTTCCCCCCTAAACGGCTACACAGTAATCAGGAGCAGGAGCACTGGTTGCTGTTTCCCCCATTAACTAATGACACAGAGATCTATCAAAGTGCTTTCAACGCTGCCCTGGCTGAGATTATTTAATTCGGAATTAAGGCAAGGATGGACCCAGGGGCCATTGTGGTTTATACTACTCCATAGCACATTACATGTTATATTCAGCCATACAACTACTGAGAAAGCCTTGCTATTATGTTTTTATCAAACCAAAATAAATTTGATAAAAATATAAAGACATATAAATACAGGGGGAAAGAGGAAATCTCATTCTGTTGTCTATCAAATCGTATCCAGAAATAACCCAATTATTAGTCTCTGAGCCCATAGCTGTGTCATTCAACCATGCAAATGATATTTTATTATTTGTAAATTTCAGATCCAAGTAGAACTGAGTGCCTCAGTGAAACATCTCAGCTGTTTACTGCTCTCTCCGAATTGCCTTTAATTGGAGCGTCTCGTGGTAATTTCCGTCTCCTGTGGCTCATTTCCTCTTTCTTCATCACCTAATGCATCAAATATTCAAACTCTGTGACCTAAGGAAATTCATTCACCCAGCCATGATGCTGCAGAACTTTCAGGGCATGGAGGGCACATTGATGGGCTCCCAGAAGAACAAAATATTTTACCGGAGTAATTAGATTTCAACAAGTGAGGTCTGTCAGCCACTGATCCCAATCCAGAAAGTTGTAGGAGGGCAATAATTTAATTACAGGGAGTTGGAGTATGGGGCTCCTATGCTTCAATATATCATTCAGTAAGAGAGGGGTATATGGTAGGAGGTATTCCTCTCTGTTCTCTTCTTTTCACAGAAGCATAGAATCATAGAATTCTTACAGCACAGAAGGAGGCCATTCTTCCCACTGGTCTGTGCTGGCTCTCCATAGGAGCAACTTATCTAGTGCCATTCCCCCACCTTCTCCCTGTAGCCCTGCACATTCATTCTTTTCAGATAATAATCCAATTCCTTTTTGAATGCCTTGATTAAACTTGTCTCCACCACACTCAGGCAGTGCATTCCAGATCCAAACTTGCTGCATGGAAAAGTTTTCCCTCATGTTGCCATTGTTCCTTTTGACAGTTACCTTAAACCTGTACCCTCTTGTTCTCGATCCATCAACAAATGGGAACAGGTTTCCCCTTTCTACTCTTTTGATCACGCTAATGGCAGCTATGAACAAAAGGAGAAATAACTTGTTCCTATGCCTCAGGCTGGGTGCAATCTGGGGTGACTAAACCTCTAATCAGTAAGGGGCATGTGAGGAGATCAGCAATCAAGCAGGAGTGAGAAGGGGAATGAGTGAGTAACAAATTAGGTTCATGTGGGAATTTGGTGCATGGGGGAAAGAGGTGTAATATACACGGGAATTATTCTAAATTAATAAAGTGAGTAATTAAATTAAGTTAACCAAATAACATAAGTAACTGGCTGATCAGGTGTTATGTTGCAGCTGTGGAACGTGGGTATTTTGGACGCTAAGGCGATCCATGACAAACATGTCTGAAGAAAGTGCAAGCAGCTTGAGGAATTCTGGTTCAGGGTTATTGATCTGGAAGCTGAACTGCAGACACTGCACAACATAAGGGAGGGGGAGAAATACCTGAACACTTTTTTCCAGAAGACTCTTTTTAGAATTGGGTCGTTCGTTTTGGTCAGCAATGAGGGACAGGAGGATGTGACCATGAGTGAGGCAGATGATAGGACTGTGCAGACAGTAGTGGAGGAGCCTCAGGCTTTGCAATTGTCAAACAGGTTTGAGGTGCTCACAACCTGTGTGGGTGAAAGCAAGGTCTGCAAGGTGGATGAGCAGGCTGGCCATAGCACCATGGTACAGGAAGCTGATTAAGCTGGGGGAGCAAACAAGAATGTAGTGGTAGTAGGGGATAGTATGTAGTGGTAGTAGGGGACAGAATAGAGAGGGGGAATGACAGTGTTCTCTGCAGCAAAGAGCGAGAGTCTAAAAGGCTGTGTGGCCTGCCCAGTGCCAGGGCTCAGGACATCTGCACAGGGCTGGAGAGAAACTTACAGTGGGAGGGGGAGGATCCAGTTGTCGTGGTCCATGTAGGTACCAATGACACAGGCAGGGCATGGAAAGAGATTCTGCATAGTCAGTATGAGAAGCTAGGTACCAAATTAAGAAGCAGAACGCTTTTGGGATAGTTTTTTTTAGAGAAGCACGTTCTGGAACAAACCAGAGAGCAGGTTATATTAGACTTGGTATTGTGTAATGTGGCAGGGTTAATTAATGACCTCAGAGTAAAAGCACCCCTTGGTAGCAGTGATCACAATATGATTGAATTTTACATCCGGTTTGAAAGGAGAAGAGTGGGTCTAAGACTAGTATTTTAAACTTAAATAAAGGCAACTATATGGGTATGAAAGCTGAGTTAGCTGAAGTGAACTGGGATACTAAGCTAGGGATAGGTCAATAGAGAAGCAGTGGCAGACATTCAAGGGGATATTTCAGAATACTCAGAATAAGCATATTCCACCTATAAAGAAAAATTCTAACGAGAGGACCCATCATCTGTGGTTAACTAAAGAAGTTAAGGAAAGCATCAAACTTAAGGAAAAAGCATACAACTCCACAAAGATGAGTGGCAGGTCAGATGACTGGTCAGAATATAAAGAACAGCAGAGAATGACAAAAGGCTAATAAGGAGAAAGAAATTAGAGCATGAGAGGAAGCTAGCTAGAAATGCAAAAATGGATATCAACAGTTTCTACAGGTAGTTAAAAAGGAAAAGAGCAAGTAAAGTGAGTGTTGGTCCTCTAGAGAGTGACAATGGGGAGTTAATAGTAGAGAATAAAGAGGAGGCAGTGGCATGGAGGTATTGTCACTGGACTGGTAATCCAGATATCCAGGGTAATACTCTGGGGACCTGGGTTCGAGTCCAACCATGGCAGGTAGTGGAATTTGAATGCAATAAAAATCTGGAATTGATGACCATTGCCAATTCAAGCAACAGTCATCCTTATCCAACAGTCATGGAGTCATACCTTACAGATTATGTCCCAGGCACCACCATCAACATCTCAACATCCCTGAGTATGTCCTGTCCCACAGCAGGACAGACCGAGCAGAGGTGGCGGCACAGTGGAATACAGTTGCCCTGGGAGTCCTCAACATCAACTCCATCAGGCCCAACATGGGTAAGGAAACTTCCTGCTGATTACCACATGCCACCTCCTCAGCTGATGAATCAGTGCTCCTCCATGTTGAACATCACTCGGTAGGAAGCACTGAGGGTGGCAAGTGTTCAGATGTACTCTGGGTGTGGGTCTTCAATGTCTATCACCAAGAGTGGCTCAATAGCACCACCACAGGCCGAGTCCTAAAGGACATAACTGCAAGACTGGGTCTGGGGCAGGTGGTGAAGGAACCAAAAAGAGGGAAAAACATACTTGACCTCATCATCACCAGCCTGCCTGCCGCAGATGCATCTGTCCATGACAGTATTGGTCGGAGTGACCACCTCACAGTCCTTGTGGAGACGAAGTCCCGTCTCCACATTGAGGATCCCCTGTATCGTGTTGTGTGGCACTACCACAGTGCTAAATGGGATAGGTTTCAAACAGATCGAGCAACTCAAGACTGGGCATCCATGAGGGGTAGTGGGCCATCGGCAACAGCAGAATTGTACTCAACCACAAGCTGTAGCCTCATAGCCCAGCATATCCCCCACTCTACCATTACCACCAAGCCAGGGGGTCAACCCTGGTTCAATAAAGAGTGCAGGAGGGCATGCCAGGAGCAGCACCAGGCTTACCTAAGAGGTATCAACCTGGTGAAGCTACAACACAGGACCACCTGTGTGCCAAACAGCATAAGAAGCAAGCAATAGACAGAGTTAATTCCACAACCAAAGGATCAGATCTAAGCTCTGCAGTCCTGCCACATCCAGTCGTGAATGGTGGTGGATAATTAAACAACTCACTGGAGGAGGAGGCTCCACAAATATCCTCATCCTCAATGATGAAGGATGAAGCATTTGCAGCAATCTTCAGCCAGAAGTGGCAAGTGGATGATCCATCTCGGCCTTCTCTGGAGGTCCCCAGCATCACAGTTGCCAGTCTTCAGACAATTAGATTCACTCCACATGATATCAAGAAAAAGCTGAAGGCACTGGATACTGCAAAGGTTATGGGATCTGCCAATATTCCGGCAATAGTGCTGAAGACTTGTGCTCCAGAACTTGCTGCACCCCCAGCCAAGCTGTTCCAGTACAGCTACAACACTGGCATCTACTTGGCAATGTGGTAAATTGCCCAGGTATGTCCTGTACACAAAAAGCAGGACAAATCCAACACGGCCAATTACCGCCCCATCAGTCAACTCTCGATCAACAGTAAAGTGATGAAAGGGGTCATCAACAATGCTATCAAGCGGCATTTACTCAGCGATAACCTGCTCATTGGTGCTCAGTTTCAGTTCTGCCAGGGTCACTCAGCTTCTGACCTAATTACAGCCTTGGTTCAAACGTGGACAAAAGAGCTGAACTCCCAAGGTGAGGTGAGAGTGACTGCCCTTGACATCAAGGCAGCATTTGACCAAGTGTGGCATCAAGGAGCCCTAGCAAAACTGGAGTCAATGGGAATCGAGGGGAAAACTCTCCGTTGGTTAGTATCATACATAACACAAAGGAAGATGGTTGTGATTGTTGGAGGGCAATCATCTCAGTCCCAGGACATCAATGCAGGAGTTCCTCAGGGTAGTGTCCTAGGCTCAACCATCTTTAGCTGCTTCATCAATGACCTTCCTTCCATTATAAGGTCAGAAGTGGGGATGTTCACTGATGATTGCACAATGTTCAGCACCATTCTTGACTCCACAGATACTGAAGCAGTCCATGTCCAAATGCAACAAAACGTGGACAATATCCAGGCTTGGGCTGACATGTTGCAAGTAACATTCACGTCACACAAGTGCCAGACAATGACCATCTCCAACGGAGAGAACCCAGCCATCACCCTTTGACATCCAATGGTATTGCCATCACTGAATCCCCCACTATCAACATCCTGGGGGTTACCATTGACCAGAAACTGAACTGGACTAGCCATATAAATACTGTGGCTACAAGAGCAGGCCAGAGGCTAGGAGTTGTGCGACGAGTAATTCACCTCCTGACTCCACCACCTACAACGCACAAGTCAGGAGTGTGATGGAATATTCCCCACTTGCCTGGATGAGTACAGCTCCAATAACACTCAAGAAGCTTGACACCGTTCAGGACAAAGCAGTCCACCTGATCGGCACCCCTTTCACAAACATTCACTCCCTCCACCACTGACGCACAGTAGCAGCAGTGTGTACCATCTACAAGATGCACTGCAGAAACTCACCAAGGCTCCTTAGGCAGCACCTTCCAAACCCATGACCGTTACCATCTAGAAGGATAAGGGCAGCAGATAAATGGGAACACCACCTCCTGGAAGTTCCCCTCCAAGCCACACACCATCCTAACTTGGAAATATATCGCCGTTCCATCACTGTTGCTGGGCCAAAGTCCTGGAACTCCCTCCCTAACAGCACTGTGGGTGTACCAACACCACATGGACTGCAGCGTTCACCACCACCTTCTCAAGGGCAACTAGGGATGGGCAATAAATGTTGGCCCAGCCAGCAACGTCCACATCCCGTGAATGAATAAAAAAAGAGCAGTTGAGGCTTGGCCATTGAATATATTCAAGTTTGAGTTAGACAGATTTCTGATCTACTAGGGAGTCAAGGATTATAGGAGGCTGGCAGGAAATCAGAGTTATGGCCACAATCAGATCAGCCATAATCTTATTGAATGGCAGAGCAGGCTTGATGGGCCGAATGGGCCTATTTCTTACAATCTCTCGTGCCCGATTATATCCAGCCCAGGAGTCCCACTGCAGACCAGTAAGTTTGATATTTTTCCCAGTGCACTGTGCAATCTGCTTTGATTGACAAAGTGGACATCAATTTTTCCTGGATATTTTAGGTGCTAAGGAACCTGAAAGGTGGTCAGGGTGGAGTCTTTACAACAGTTTAACCCATGTTTAGACATCTTGGTAAAGGAGTTGAAGCTTGTGCTAGGAACAACCACCCGAAGGATCATTTTGGAGTTGGTTGCCACTTAAATTGCCCGTTAGAGCCCAAGAAGAAGGCTGCATGGAATTGTGCTGATCAAGTGCCCTCTCTAAACACTGACCAGCTGACTGGGAGCAAACTATTACATCCTTGCTGCCTGTGGTTTGAAGAGGACTTTTGAAACACATCGGAGACTTTCTGGGGACTTTGTCAAGATTTCACCAACAACCTAGTAACGTCATTCTGGAAATTCCTTGAGAGTTCATTAAGTACTGTGTTGCTATAGCTATTGGACATCTTATAGGAGACACCAGGAGAAAGGGGGTGCTTGATTGCGCATCTCTTTGTCCCCTTGGTCGGTACGAGAAATTGGAGGAGGACATAAGGCCAGGTAGAGCGGACCAGCTGCTGCAGAGGGGAGGGACAGGAGGAGTTACGAGACCCCTGTCCCCCCAGCCCCTGTGTACATGTCATTTCTCCTTGAGACCTCCTCCACCATGACCTCCAGTGCTACGTCCGAAAAACCCGTGCACCCTCTTCCTCGGTCCCTGATGAAACCTGATATTGGGTGTCAGCCAGCACACTCGGCACATTCAGTGGAAGGGGTTGTGTGGAGCTCAGTTACACTGCACCACAAAAATTGTATTTAATCAGTGCTTGAGTGGTAACCCTGCGGGTGTCTGTTAGCACCTCCAGGTGAATTCAAACTATAGTCGTCAGCAATGAGGCCCAAAACTGTGTGTTAAAACCAGACTTTCAAACAGGCATATCTTGTTATTACAGCGCCCATTCAGCACCTGTTCACTACAATAACCTCCAGAGTCTCTTCTATATTGCTTGTCAGTCACTCACCTTGTGTGGTGATGGTGGCAAACATCAGCGCTCCTGCTGCTGCAGCCCTGACCTCAGACTCTGAGTCACTGAGCAGCTCCACCAGGATTGGGATCACCTCCTCATCGCAAACTTTATTTTTTCCTTCCAAGGGCACACTGAATGAAAAAGAAAATGCAAAATGTAGCCAACAAAATCCACTTGTTACTCTATATTAGACCAGAATCTTACACAGAATTAGATAGGGAGAGTAATTTGCTAACTTCCTAAAACGTGCATGGGGATTGCGGTATATGATTAATCTGCGCCCATTCATTGCGATGAAGGCAGCATGTTAAATTTGCCACTTTAAATGATTTCTGCATGCAACCAGCACTACCTGCGATGCTTATTGGCTTCACACAGTAGCAGGGGACCCAATAACCTTAGTTTCTAGTATTTAAAGGCAGCCTGTACTATTAAAGGGGAGGTGCTGCGTGGCTAAATAGCTATTGGGAGTCCTTTGTGAGCTGAATCTGTGCCGTCAAAGATTGAAGAATGGTAGAACATGATAGAGAGTGTACACCAAGGTTTTCTGTTAAAGCACTGGAGGCCTTGGGTGAAAGAGGTGGAACAGAAGAGCGATGTCCTGTATCCACATGGGGTAGGAGGCCCTCCAGGTACATGCTGAGGAGAGTGTGTTGCTCCTCGAACATGGATGTAGTGCATCACTTAGGCCGTGGCAACTGGCAAGGCTAAAGCAATCGATGATGAGTATATCTGCAGAGTTAATTCTCCCTTACTTCTCCCTCATCCCTCAGCCTCTTCTGAGAGAGAAGCTGAGTGAGGGTGGTGTAAGCAGGTGCCTCTTACTTTATCATCTCCTCTCACCAAAACCAAACCTTTTTCCCTTTTTCATTTTACATACCAATAACATTTCACAGTACAGAAGAAGGCCCTTTGCCCCATGGTGCCTGCCCAGAGTGTGTAGGAAAATGAAGAGACTGAAAATAAAGAAACACCAGCTACAAAATTTGACTCCTTGCTGCCTGCTCTCTCTTGGCACTATGAGCCTGCAGCGCACATGCAGAATTCTGACATGAGCCACACTGGATGCCATTTTGGTGAGAGTATTAGTGTGGGGGCAGGGAGTGATCATCAGAGGACTGCAGAATAGAACTGTGACATTAATCAAGGCGTAATGCTAACTTGAGCGCTGACATTTTGGAGTTGCAAGCTCCAGTTAATGCCTCTTAAACACACAGATGCACATGTACTGAGCAGCAGGAAGGTCTCCACATTACAGCTATTTAAAGGGATCATCAATTCCTTACAGCTTAGCTGCTGATTAGTTTCTGCTGCCTCCTGGTGCAATTGTTGTAATGTTTGGTAGTTTCTGGGCTTCTTCAAAGTTACTAAAACATGCTGAAGGACTTTGTTCAGAAACCAAGGATTCAGCACAATCCACTTCCCCCACTTCCCAAAAATGGATGCAGTGATATTCATTCCTCTTGGGCTACCACCACAGGGAAAATAGGCAGAGGCGGCATAGAGGAGAACAAGCTGTTGGAAGAGGGAGGAAGAGGAGAAGAACGGCTCTCTGCAGGAGGCCACATGTAACCAGGATGTTCAGAGAGCAATTCTTCTACCTGAACTTCAGTGAGGAACATAGTGTGAGAAGTCTGTGCTTCACTAAGAATGTCCTCATCGAAAACTGCCACCGGCTGCAGCCACACCTGTAGCCTCAGAGCAGGGTGAGGGCAGAAGTGGCTGTGAAGGTATTGTGGCCATGAACCTTATCTGTCTGGCTGCTTCCAGGATGGGGACAGGCAATATTTCTACCATCTCCCTGTTTGCCATCCCCTGTTGCATAAAGAGTGGTCACTGGGTCTCTATTTCACAAGAAAGCTGAATGTGTTTCATCCCATTTGGCAGAGTGAAGCAGGGCAGAGTGAGTACACAAAATCATGAAGATTGCAGGCTTCCCTTTGGTGCAGGCATGTCACTTTCTGGCAGCACATATCGATTCGGAACTGGACTGCAACTGGAAGGGATTCCACTCCCACAACATCCAGCTGATGTGTGGCCATACACAGCACACATTGGAACGCAACATAACATTGCAAGTCAATGCCCAATATCTTGGCAGCAGTCATCATACCTTCATTCTGCAACAGTGTGCTGTGGCATCTACATCTCAGCCATCATGACAAAGCAGAGGATGGCTACCAGACGACCAGGGCTATTTGCTGATTGCATGGCTCATGCGTCAGCTCCATAAGCCATGCACACATGTACAACATGCATACAATGATAGCCATGTTGCCACAAGAAATATGATAGAGCAGACCATTGGCACACTAAGAAAACACTTCTGCTGCCTGGATCACTCAGGAGGAACCCTGATTAATTTCTCGGTAGAGCGAATGTTGGTCTGTTGAATGCTGCACATCATTGAGATGACAGTCCACCTACACAGTGTCCAGCTAAGGAGCAGGAGGAGGAAGAGGAAGCAGAGAGATGACAAGGAGAAGGAGGGGACAAGGCATCCAACACAACCCCTTTCTGGCCGGGTTGTCCATGAACCACTCATCTGGCTGCGATACCAGTGAAAGCAACTCCAATCCCCCATTCACAAACTGCAGTCCCAGCAGCTTATTTTCCTTTTGTCTGTGACCATCATAATGTCCACTTGGTCACAATGTAAAAATCAAAATCAACCCAAAATAAACATTCCAAACCAAATTTATACATAATCAAACCATGTCACATTGCATAATATAGTTAACAAATCATCCTTGTGCATTCCCTTAGTGCCTGTCCTCTGTGTGCCTTTCTTTACATCCTTATGTCTACATGCATATGTCAATGGCTGCAGTGTGGATGGTAGAAGGCTGTTGATTTTCACTGGGGGAGACAGCAGATGGTCTTGCAGGACAGTCTTGAACAAATCTGGCTCTAGAAGTCCCAGTTTCGGACTGCAGCACGTCAACGTGAGTGACAGAGGTCTAGGTTGACAGAATGACAAGCAGTAGCAAGGGCACTGATGGATTGGCAGGGGTAGAGGCTGTGGGTTTGGAAGGTGCTGTTGAAGGAGCCTTGGTGAGTTGCTGCAGTGCATCTTGTAGATGGTGCACACTGTGCATCAGTGGTGGAAAGAGTGAATTTTTAAGGTGGTGGATGGAAAGCCAATCAAGCGGGCTGCTTTGTCCTGGATAGCAGCCATATATTACACATGTTGTCAGTATCTGAGCTGGTGGCTGAAATCAAGTGATGGGTTTCTTCTTCATCACTGTCTTCCTGCTTTACCACTTCTTGCTCTTCTATCACTGCCTGGCCAGGATGCAGTTTTTGGGTAACTGCAAAGGGAAGGCTAGGCTTATGATGAGGGGAAAGTGGGGCGCCAAGAATGAAAAAACAGTAAAAACTGGGAAATAAGAGTACTGGTCCAAACTGTTTTTTCCTTCTGTGGGTGGGTTGTCTGGAACGCATTCCCCACCCTGTGGATAGATCACATCTCTACCTCTCCACAAAGGCATCCAGTGCATTGTCAGTGAAATTAGAGCATGCTCTCTCCCTGTTGCACCATATTTCATTCTCCTCCCTGTTCAGACTCTCTTCCTGCACAATCCCAGCACCTGCTCCAGTCAGGATGCACCTCCCCTTTAAGAGATGCAGGCTGCCTTTAGGTGGTGCTGCCCTCACAGAAAGTTGGGCCACCTGCTGAGGTGTGCAGTCACTCAACAGCATGTTTAGCACTGGCTGCATGCAGCAATCATACAAATTAGCAGGCAGCACTAAATTGGCAGCCAGCACACTGTAGAACCCAGCATGGTGTAGCTTCTGATGGCCAATGTCTCCATTGCAGCATAAGCAGCAAGCACCAAAGGAATGAATGCTGCAGTGGAAGCTCAGATTGAAGTCATACAAGCTCGGACTGCCGCCATCATTGCTGTGGATGCCAGTGTCCAAAGGGGCTTCCAAAAGGCACCAGAGCAATCCTTTAATATGCTCTCTGACAAATTATTTGGAATGCTGAGGCACTGCTCTTGGAGAGCCATTGGCTTCTGGAGTACAAATCTGATGCCCTCTCACAGGGTGATAACCTTCACGCTCTCATCCCTACCACTCCTCCAGTGTGCCCTTGTTGTTGGTGTCAGCCAGCCAGCCCTGTCTGCTGCAGCCCAGGCTGAGATGATGCAGGGGCCGAGTAGGCCCAGAGCTGCCCGGATACACCCTCCCAGCCTGCATGCTGTCTCATCAATCACAGGTCAGCAGTCTTCCACCAACCGTGGTGCAGTCACAGGGGAAGCAGCTCATAGAAGCACTGGGAGAGGAAAAAGCACATAGGAGATAGGAAGCAAAGGAATGCAAGGGAAAATGTTTGTTTTTGTATGTATGATGTTATGGCTTAATTTATAAATTTAGATGGGAGTGTGAATTTTCTGTTTTTTTTTTATTTTTGTGTTGCCAGGAAGATTTGATAGAGTGATAGAGGAAAGGTAAGGAGTTGGAACACCTGGGAATTGGGGAGGTGTGGTTGAGTTTACCATTATCACTCATTAATTATTTCATCATTTAGAGCCTGGGCAGATAGGGGCTATATATGTTGTCCTTTCCCCTCCTGGCCCTCCACTTCCAGTTGCATTTCCTCCTCCACTTTCTCCTCCTCCTCCTCTTGCTCCTCAGCTTCTTGCCTGATAGGTACTAATAAGTGCTGTTCCCTCATGGTGACCAGGTTGTGTAGCGTGCGGCATACTACCACCAATCTTGATATGAGCTCAGCTGAGTGGTGAAACCTGCAGAAGTACTGCTTGAGGATGCTGATGGTCTGTTTTATAATGTTCCTTGCCTACTCTGCACCTGTGCATGGATTTCAGGCGTCATGAGCCATATCATGAGTGAATGATCCCTGCCATCCAGTAGCTGTGACTGTTGCAGAATGAAGGAATCATAACTACTGCGGAAACAAAATACTGCAGATGCTGGAGTTTATGATGCTTGAGTTCTAATGAAAGGTACTGGACCTAAAAGGTTAACTCTGTTTCTCTCTCCACAGGTGCTGCCTGACCTGCTGAGTATTTTCAGCATTTTCTGTCTTTTTAAAAATTTTATGAATCATGCCCGCTGCCAGGTTAACAGACATTCACTGGTATAATGCGCTGCCTGTGGTCTCACACCAACTGCACTTTGAGGGAGTGGAATCCCTTTCAGTTCAGAAAAATGGCTGAGTTCACATGAGGCGCATGCAGAGCAATGTACACGCAATCAATGGCACCCTGAACCATAAGGTAGCCTGCAATCTGAACAAAACATTCATGCTCACTCCCAACTGCTTCTCTCTGGCAAGAGTCATAGAACCATTTACAGAAAAGAAGGAGGCCATTTGGCCCATCAAATCAATGTTGGCTTCCTGCAGAGTAAGCTAGCCAGTCCCATTCCCCTGCTCCATCCCTGAAGTCCTGCAGGTTTCTTTCCATCAAGTTCCCATCCAATTTCCTTCTGATATCATTGATCATCTCTGCTTCTACTACCCTCGTGGACAGCGAGTTCCACATCATTATCACTCGCTGTGTGAAGAAGTTCTTCCTCACATCCCCCATTGCATCTCTTGCCTAAAAATTTAAATCTATATCCCCTAGTTTTTGTACCATCAGCTAATGGGAACAGTTTACACCTTCACAACACCCTGTGGAGGATTCCCTCGGCGATCCACCAACCATCGATGAGCTTAAGCAGGCCATCCAACAGATGAAAACCAACAAAGCTTGTGGGCCAGATGGTATATCCACAGAGGTCTACCCTACTGGCAGCTATCAGCTCACGTCACAACTCTATCAGTGCATATCCGCCTCTGGGATGAAGAGGACATCCCCCGGGATCTCAAGAATGCGACCATCATTATTATCCACAAGGGGGACAGATCTGATTGTGAAAACTACAGCGGGATTTCCCTCCTGTTCATTGTGGGTAGGATCCTGGCCGCATCCTCCTGAACCGCCCTCGTCTGGTCACTGAGGAGATCCTCCCGGAAACCCAGTGTGGCTCTGACCATCCCGGGTACTGTGGACATGGTCTTTGTGGCTGGACAGATCCAGGAAAAATGTCGGGACCCAAATCAAGAATTGTTCCTCGCCTTCATCAACCTGACCAAGGCGTTTGATTCTTTAAATCATGAAGCTCTATGGATTGTTCTCCAAGGCTTTGGTTGTCCGTTGAAGTTTGTCACCATCCTGAGACTCCTGCAGGACAACATGACACCCATCATCCTGAGTGGAGGATCTGAAACTGACATCTTTCACATCCGGACCGGGGTCAAACAAGGTTATGTAATTGCCTGCACCTTGTTCATCATTTACCTGACTGGCATTGTCCACCATTCAGTATCGTCTGGATGGGAAGCTCTTCAACTTTGGTCGCTTCTGGGCAAAAACAAAACTCACCACCATGGACACCCTATACCTTCAGTTTGCGGATGATTGCTGCATGTTGGCTCACTCTGTACAGGACATGCAAAGGATGCTTGACCTCTTCAACACCTCGTATAAGAGGCTTGCCCTGTCCTTAAACATTGCCAAGATGAAGGTCCTTTACCAACCTTCCCTGGGCAGTTGAGCAACTCCTGTGCCAACATCCATGTAGAGGGGTGGCTCTGGAGTATTTTTAGCATTCCCCTTATCCCAGCAGCCACCTCTCCCAAGGGGCTACCATCGATGAGGAAGTCCAGCACTGAGTCAACTGTGCCAGCGCTGACTTCTTCAAGCTGTGCCAACATGTCTTTGACAACAGGAAACTTTGGAAGTCAACAAAGGTTCTGGGTTATAAGGCTGTTGTTTTTGACCACCCACCTCTACTGCAGTGAAACATGGACTGTCTATCGATGCCACATTAAGATCCTTGAGAGCTTCCGCCAGCAATGCTTGCGTTAAATCCTGGGGATCAAATGGGAGGACCGCTGGGCTAAGGCAAGCGTCTTCCATGAAGCTGCGTCTACCAGCATTGAAGCCCTGCTCCTCTGTAACCAATTCCAATGGATGGGCCAGTGCGCCCGGATGCCCGAAAGTCACCTCCCTTGGCAGGATCTCTTCTCACTGCTCTCCATTAGCCAACGCTCAAAGGGCAGCCAAAGGAAAAGGTATAAGGATACGCTCAAGATCACCCTAAAGCACAGGGGCATTAACACCGCTGACTTGGAGGAGAATGCTGCCTATCCCTCGGCATGGCACTACCTGATCGATCAAGGCGCAAGCCACTTCGAGGCTCAGCAACTCGACAGTGAGGCGGAACGCAGTGGCAGAGGAAGAAGGAAGCCAACCCGGGGCTGCAATTTCAATTCCCCTGCACAACAACGTGCCCCCCACTGCAGAAGAACATGTGGATCCAGAATTGAGCTCCTCAGTCATCTGAAGTCTCACCAAGCCTGACGGACGTCATCCTCGATTCCGGGGGACCGCCGCCAACAGCGACCATCAGCTAATGGGAACAATTTTTTCTTGTCTATGTTATCCAAACCTGTCATAATCTTGTACACCTCTATCAAATCTCCCTTCAACTTCTTTTGCTCCAAGGAGAGCAATCCCAGCTTCTCCATTCTAACTTTGTAACTAAAATTCCCCATCCCTGGGACCATTCTTGTAAATCTTCTTTGTACCCTCTCAAGCATCCTCAACCTCTCGGGCTTTTTGGGTAGGTTTTCTTTTTATACAATGCACTTTTGCCTGTGGGAATAAGACAAAGCTATCTTTCTTTCTATAGAAAGCCTCTGTGATCTTGTTTTTTAAAACATTCTTTCATGGGGGGTGTGTGTCATTGGCAAGGCTAGCATTTGTTGCCCATCCCTAATTGCCCTTGAACTGGCTTGCTAGTGGCCATTTGGGGGCAGTTAAGAGTCAACCACATTACTGTGGGTCTGGAGTCACATGTAGGCCAGACCAGCTAAGATGGTAGATTTCCTTCCCTAAAGGCCACTACTGAACCAGATGGGTTTTTAATAAGAATCAATGGTAGTTTCACGGTTACCATTATTGAGACTAGCTTTATACTCTAGATTCATTACTTGAATTCGAAATCCACAAGCTACCATGGTGGGATTTAAACCCATGCTCCCAGAGCATTAGCCTGGGCCTTTGGATTACTAACCCAATGACATTACCACTATGCCATCATCGCCCCTACACAATATGCAGCAGTGTACTGCAAACTGTGAAATGTGTCTTGTATCTCCAGCAGCAGCCTGGAAGGAGGCAAATGCATCAAGGTTAAGAGTCAAGGTCACCTTGACAGCCACAGGCAATGATGTCCTTGTCCTGCATTGAGGTTGGAGTTGTGGCTGGAGCAGTTGACAAAGTTCAGGCCTCCTTGGGGTGTTGGCTATCACTGAAGCTGAGGCAACGAAATTGCTCCCAAAAGACCCTCTGCCGACATTGTCTACTGTTGAGAACCCTTAACTTCCCCCCTCTACTCCCTCTTCCTGCAACATGCCCTGCTCTGAGTGACCTTTCTTCGTTCTTTCAGTCATACTTAATTCCAAGAGGAATCCCTATCAGACCACCCATGTCTGGAAACAGCTTGTTTCTGTGCCAGCCTTTAAACTACCAAATAAAGTACTTCAGCACTGGCCAGAACACTCCCTGTAGACCATTCAAACTTTAAATAAGTGTTGGAAAGCTCCAAAAATACATAGAATTGCAGCAGCAGCCAGAAAAAAAATTCCTGTAAATAATCTGTAAGTAGTCGATGATCCCTTTAAACATCACTGGTGGGCGCAGTTGTCTTCATATTGTTTAACATTACGTTCAGCTGTGCAAGGTTAAGAGAAGCTGTAGGTTGGAGAGCAGTGTTTAAAGATGTTAGTGTTGGCATTACACACTGATTAACACCATAATCCACCTGCTCTGCATGTTGCCAGTGGTCATTATGAGTGCACACACAAACCCTTTTGCCAAAATGGCATCTGGTGAAATTACTGTTGGAAGTGTGCATGTGCACATCTCAGGCACAGCTTTTGACCATCAGAAGGCTGATTAGCACCAATAAAGCAATCCCTACGGAACACAATTTCTCCCCTTCAGAATTTACAGCCCAATTCAGCCCAAATAGACTCCGCAGGTTTTTATGATGCGCACGAAGCTCTCCCCTTCCTATTTCATCTAACCTTATCAGCCTATCTACTGTTCCTTTTTTCATCATGCTTATCTAACTTCCCTTTCAATATGTCTAGTTGCCTCAGCTACTCCATTTGGTAGCAAATTGCACATTTTAATCACTCTCTGGTATCTTTCTCCTGAATTCTCCATTGGAATGATTATGACTATCTGATCTTTAAAGCTCCTCGTTTTGATCTCCCCCAAAAGTGAAGAATCTTCATATTTAATAGAATTTTAAAATCAATTTCTGTATGATTAATTTAATTTAATATTCTAAATCCATCAAGGTTAAAAGTGTTCAGTCCTAATTAATTTAATATAAAACACATTGATACCGAGGGATTAATTTTCTCTGGTAACACACAGGTTAATGTGTTCAGCTAAAATTCATTTCTACACCACTTCAATGCAGTGAGGATTAATTTTCAATGCATTAAGAACATACTTTCAAAGGATATTAAACCCCTCAGCATATATCTGACTGGTTCTATGCTGAGCATCATGATTGCTAGATGAATAGATTTGTAGCCTATTTTTTTAACCTTTTTTAAAATTTAAATGCATTTAACTTTAAATGACTAGACTAGCATTTATTGCCATAGCTAATTGCCTGTGAGAAGGTGGTAGTGAGCTGCCTTCTTGAACCGTTGCAGTCCAAGTGGTGTAGGTCACCCACAGTGCTGTTAGGGAGGGGTTTCCAGGATTTTGACCCAGTGACAGTGAAGGAACGGCAATATATTTCCAAGTCAAGATGCTGAGTAACCTGGAAAGGAACTTCCAGGCGGCAGTGTTCCCATCTATCTGCTGCCCTTGTCCTTCTAGTTGGTCAAAGTTGGGGGTTTGGAAGGTGGTGTCGAAGGAGCCTTGGTGAGTTTCTGCAGTGCATCATGTAGTTGGTACACACTGCTGCTACTGTGCGTCAGTGCTGGAGGGAGCAAACATTGAAGGTGGTGGATGTGGTGCCAATCAAGTGGACTGCTTTGTCCTGAATGGTGTCCAGCTTCTTGAGTGTTGTTGGAGCTGCACTCTTACAGACAAGTGAAGAGTATTACATCACACTCCTGATGTGCCTTGTAGATGGTGGACAGGCTTTGGGGAGTCAGGAGGTGAGTTACTCGCTACAGAATTCCCAGCCTCTGATCTGCTCTTGTAGTCACAGTATTTATATGGCTAGTCCAGTTCAGTTTCTGGTGAATGGTAACCCCCAGGATGTTGATAGTGGGGGATTTAGCAATGGTAATGCTATTGAATGTCAAGGGGAGATGGTTAGATTCACTCTTGTTGGAGATGGTCATTGCCTAACACTTGTGTGGTGTGAATGTTACTTGCCACTTGTCAGCCCAAGCCTGGATATTCTCAAGGTCTTGCTGCACGGACATGTACGCAAACCATTTCAGTCTATTCTATTCTATTATGAATGTGCTGTTTCATGTTAGGTGACAATTCAAAGGATGCTGGTAGGCATTCTGTACCTTACTGTTTAGGCTCTCGTATTTAATGCCAGGAGCTGGCTATCTAGCGAACTGTGCATGAGACCCAGCTCCACCTCTGAATGGGTGGCGCACTATTGCTCAGAACAAGCCCTGCAGCAAGGCAAAAACAGAAACACCTGGAAAAACTCAGCAGGTCTGGCAGCATCGGCGGAGAAGAGCACAGTTGACATTTCGAGTCCTCATGACCCTTCAACAGGTTCTGTTGAAGGGTCATGAGGACTCGAAACATCAACTGTGCTCTGCTCCGCCGATGCTGCCAGACCTGCTGAGTTTTTCCAGGTATTTCTGTTTCTGTTTTTGTTTTGGATTTCCAGCATCCGCAGTTCTTTGCTTTTATCCCTGCAGCAAGGCACCATTTAGGGTTGCAGGCCTTGACAAGAAATTAGGACAATACAGTAACAAAAAACCCTTGCAGTTATAAAACACCTTTAAAATACACTTCACAGAGGCATAATTAAAAATAATGGGCACTGAGCCAAAGGAGATATTAAGAGTGGTATCCAAATGCTTGACCTCGACTTTGGTTTCAAGGAGAGCCTTAAAGCAGCAGGGAATGGAGAGGCAAGCAGTTTAAAGAAAAGGCTGATCCTAACCAAACAAGTGTTATTCAACAATGTCACCCCATTCAAACACTAAAGCAAAAATTCACCTGCACATTTGTTCAACCAGAGCTATTATCTAAACTTTGACTTATTCTAAAATGGAGCAAGAGCTGCAACAGGCCTTGGAGATCTCGAAGGAGCAAGGAAACAGAGAAATTAAATTTGGAAGTACTAAAGCTGAAGGATTACTCACTGACTGGTGAGGCGCTCTATGTTTTTGAATTCAGCCAAAAGCTGGATAACTCACCCTGCATTAAGACACATGGGAACACTGCCACTTGCAAGCTGCCCTCCAAGTCACTCACCATCCTGACTGGAAATATATTGCTGTTCCTTCACTGTAGCTGGGTCAAAATCTTGGAACTCCCTTCCTAACAGCACTGTGGGTGTACCTACATCACATGGACTGCAGCGGTTCATGAAGGCAGCTCACCACCACCTTCTCAAGGGCAATTCTGAATGGGCAATAAATTCTGGCCTAGTCAGTGATGCTCACATCCCATGAATGAATGAATAAAATAAAACTTGTTGCCCGGGATCTAACAGCCCTGATGTGAGAGTCAGTTTGAACTTTCTAAGCTCACTAGTACTTTTAGTACTTCAGCAAATTCATTTCAAAACCTTATTTTCTCTCCAGTTAAATCGCACCACCAATTTAATTATGAGGAAACTGATTGTCCAAGTGAGACAAAAGCAAGGTATTTATTGGGCCTTCAGGTTCATGCTAAATTCTGTGCGACATTCCACATTGGAATTCAGCTGTGTCAGTCCTTCTCCTCCCAATGAAACTTACACATGGTGAGGCTCCCAACGATATTAAACTCTTCTCTGCACTATATGCTCATCTATATACTGAGGGCATTAATACTGGAGAAAGAGTCTTGTGCCAGAGTGACAAACATCACTGCCTCTGAGCCAGAAGCTTTGGGTTCGAGTACCACCCCAGGACTTGATGGCCAAGGAAGGTGGCCAAACAGGTTGAGTATCAACTTGTAAGCTCTTCTAACATACGCCAATGGTGGGTAGTAAGAACGGGAGAGATTCCTCATCAGCCATGAGATGGAAAGAAAATTGGAGTCCCTACCATCACTATCCATAGCGCAACATGCATGTAACAGTGTATGTTACACAGCAACCTAGACTCCTTGGGGGTTCCAACTGGCTGGGTGGCCAACAGCACAGGGTTTGATTCCTGTTCTGGCTGGGGAGGATTCGGGATCTGCCTCCTTGACCTACCGTGGTGGAGGTCGTGGCGCTATGGGTCAGACCTGCCTCCGGGCAGAGAACTGAAGAAGATATTACTGGAGGCTTTGGGCAGAATTTTACGACAGCAGGATTTTACAGTCCTGCCGGAGTCAATGGAGTTCAGAATGACAAGCTGCATTTTACAGCCCCGTCCCCGCTGTGACGGGGCCATAAAATTCCGGCCATTGTGTTCTTAGCTGAATTCTTCAACATGCATCGCTGCAGTGCAAGAAGGGAGACATTAAGGTTAAAACCACTGAAGAAAAAAAGATGTTTGGTTTCAGCAGTTTAAAATGGTTTGTGAGCAGGACATTATCCCCAAAATGAGAAACTCAACCACAAACTTCAATAGTAAAGCATGTGAAGCCACGTGAAGCTTCCAGAGACACCTTCACCAATCAGCTGTAGGGAGGGGAAAGAGAGAATGGGAAGGAGACAAGCAGCAACAACTGTAATCAGAGCCTAAAGTTTCTTAGATCAAGAGATGACGGCTGTGGATGCAGTTATGAGGGAGGCAGAGTTTTGGATCCCATGGAAAATTGAGGAAAAGGGAAAAAAATGCAGCTAATGGGATGGTTCCTTCAGAGAGCAGGCATAGACACAATGGACCAAATGGCCTCTTTCTGTACTGCTAAATTCTATCACTGTAGTTTCAACCTTATCTGGCTGGCAGCTGATGGGATTGGATTCCCTCCCCACTATTTTACTTTTTACTGACTTCAGTGGAGAGTAAAATTGGACGGGGTGAAAACGGACAGCCAATCCAATCCTATAAATTTCTCACCAGCCAGGTTAGGTTAAAATTAGCACTTATTGTTTTATGGTGTTTGGAGTAGGATTTTGACTGATGTCCAGTTAATTGATTGGGTATACAATGCAGAAAGCTGGTACTTTACCTGATGTTCATGAGAGCTTCTGCAGCCAGACTCCTCATGGTTGCAGAACTATGAGTGAGCTTGCTCTTCAGCACTGATATGCCCTCAGCGTCCAGGGCCTGCTTAGTGTCCACGAGCAAACAGAAGTGCAGAGTCTTCAATATCAACTCCTGAATCTCATCCAGCTCTGTGCGCAGCTTCATAATCAGGTCAGGAACCAGGCCAGCGTATACGATCGCAGTAGCACCTGAAGGAAGAGTTTAGTGCAAGTATTTAGGAGACATTGTAATAAGCTCTGTAATGAAGGTAGTATTCCAGCTGTCACAGCAGTTCCTAATTTGGGTAGGGGGGAATGGGAATGAGCTATGGCTCACACTCCTGATCACTGGCCTGCTGCTCAACGTATGTACATAGATGTTGGATATGGGCTGGACACTAAGATTTTCGGTAATTCAGTTGTAAGGTGAAGCTACAGAGATTGGAGCACCCTGGAGAACAGGAGGTACAGAGGAGCCTGATAGGGGTGCTGGAAATGTTATGGCTAAAGATACAATGAGTGCTAATACTTTGTACATTATCATAAACTATACAAAGTATGTGAAATCAAGTTCAGAGAGCAAAGGTGAACAGAGATGGTGGTGGGTGTGATTTTAACATAGAGCTATAGCGCCCTAAACAGGAATAATTTTGTATTAGAGTTCTATATGACTCTGTTTTTATGTGGTATAGTGGTTTATGTTTTAATAGTGTCCCCCAGCCTGCCACCACCACCACCCCCTCTCCAAAAACACCAACTAGAGTGAAAGTGGAAGCTGTCTTCATTTTCTGGGTTACCAGTGTGGGTCAGATTCACAGAGTCATCGAGTCATCTCCAGACAAGGCCCCTGATCAGCAGGTTATCCAGGGATAATCAGGTTAAACTAGTTATGATGGGATTTGAACAAAATGTGAACGGTGAAGCATCAAGTCATTTTCTGCACTGAATGTACCACTGTAGATAGATTGGTGGTTTTTCATTTGGAACCTGGGGAGCGGGTGAGAGTACAGCACATTATTCTATAATTTTTAGTTCAGTTTAGGTTGTATCTTAAGCTGACAGCCAAAGATTTTGTGGGAGGAACACAAACATATTCATGTATGAACAGTACAACAGTTATAGGAATTGGTATCTTGCACATGATCAGATTATGTAAGAAATACATGCAGAAGAATATGTAAATTCCTGTGGATTAATTTGATCTTTGTTGTTAAAAAAGTATTAGTTTTAACCATATCTTTCTATGTTTTCAGTTTTTGTGTAATGAGTCTCCTTGTAAATACATTAGGCTATTAGTTTTAGCCTGAATGTAACAGTCTGACATTTACCGAGTTTGAGGGGCCAGGAAAGTCTGGCGGGCAGTAAAGTTTCATTGTTCATTCTGGAACACACTATCGCACTCACATTGTGCATCAGTGCAGACCAGCAGTCTGCTGGAATTCTTAAGGGACCCAGAAGGAGAACTCTTCCCTCTGCCCACCAAAATAAAAATAAGCAAGCTATTAGGCCATATTGTGAGCAGCTTCCAGCTCGTCCCTTTAAGGATATCTGGTTCGGCTGCTCAAGGCCTGGCAGACTGGGCAGAGCCTGCATGGCACCTGCACCTGCACCTGAAAGCTGTACTGGGGGGCCTTGGGTGTTAAAGAGGAGATGGGTGAGTTGCTTCCCCATGTAATTTTCAATTTTCAATTGGTGTTCACTCGCTTTTCAGGTGAGAAACAGGTAACCGAGAGTTGAAAATTGTCCCATGTTATTCTTGTAACTTTTGACAGACTGCCCCTCAGAATATTTTCTTCTGTCTCTAGGACAGGCCTTGTGGGTCAATAGCTTGCCCATACTCATTGACTAAGTTCATCCACAAAATTTAGGGGCTTGTGCAAGGCTTCAGTACATAGATTCATATCCCTGTGTGAATCGCTACCTTCAGAATTGGAATCACCTCAAAGAAGAAAATTAAAAGGACATAAACAAAAACATTTCTGAAGGAATGAATGTTACTGTTACAGAAAAATAGCACCTCGAAGGCCTGGTAAGACACTCTCTCATGTTTAATTCATTCTCATTTTCATTACGATTCAATAGTGTAGTTACAGAGACTCTAGGGCCGTATCTGTTTGTTCACAAGTTAAATACTGCTCTTGAAACAATTGTCAAAGTTTAGTTTAAGGGTAATCTCCATTCAAGTCCATTCAGTAGTGTATATGCACATCCAATCATGTCATAACACTCATCACTGGTCACATTCCACTATCAAATTACTTTTAAGCACTTTGGTGAGAAAAATCTGTTTTGCAAATCTTTATGCTGGAGTAAGTATCGCTCGCATAGCAACTGCAAAATGGACACACTGTGCTGAATTATACCAAAACCCAGGAAGTCCCAGCGCGAGAACTAAAAGCAGGCCCCAAACCCACGTGGTCAGGCAGTGGGACACAGCCAGGGTTTCTTTGGTGTGACCAGTTAAGAGACTGCTGTCGGGACCACTGTCCAATTGAAGAAGGCAGTCTGCCTCTCAGAGGTGCTGGTCCAATCAGAGGCTCAGCAGCTCGGCCCAATCAGCGGACCAGCAGCCTGGCAACCTCAGCGGCACCACCGAAAAATGTGGCCACTGCTGAGTCTGTGGAGAAAAGTAAGAGAGCACCTTCATATTGAGGCAACCTCGATAGCCAGATGTTTTTTATACTGTGTCGGGTGCAGGCAGGCCCCGGTGAGTGGATGGGTGAACCTTCCAGCAGTGGCATTGGAGCCGCAGGTGGGGGCACACCCCGGGCTATAGATCAGCCATTAAGGAAAGCCCCCACTCCCAGAACTTCCTGGGAGATCCCAAGGGTAAATGCTGGTGGGGGCAGGCTGTCTATAAGTGAAGAGATGGTGACGGTGGGGAGGTGGGGGGAGCGTGCCAAAGTACTGAAGGGATGCTGGTGTTTGTGGAACTGTACCTCAGCCAAGGTCGGCCCATTCAGGATAAGAGGGGAAGGAAAAGAGGAATGTTGGAAAAAACACAAAGTTCAAATCTTATAGAATAACAACATTCCATTGCACCTCATTGGACTTAAAGCTGTGAGACCCAGTGAAGACTGTTGTTAAATTAAGTAACACTCACACAAAACATACCTCCATTAAAAACAGTAACCTACATACAGTATTTCTGTTTTGAAATATTAAAATAACAGGTTGCCAAATTGAATTTGAAGCAATGAATTTTGATAACCTACTGTTGACGCTCCAGCAGTGAGGGGAGGGAAAGAACAGAAGCAACATTCAAGATTTTAATCAAAGGGTTTAAAATATTAATGCATCCATGTTGATAAGATGATGGTTTCTCTCTCTCTCTCTCGCTGTCTAATTCCTGTCGCTCTGACTGCCTTGGACTCATGCTCATGCTTGTATCAGTCTCTCTCTGTCTCTGACTTTACACAAGGAAGCTAGAAAAATTGGTTATCTGCTTGTCACTTTAATTAGAGATGCTGGGAATGCCTAAGGATTGGTAAGTAGCCAACATGGCACAAACCCTGAAAATAAGGTATGGGGATAAACTAAGAAACTGTAGCCGAATGTCTATTCTGCAGATGTTTCACAAGGCACCCTGAAAGCGGGATTAAGGGTATACTTAAATTGGTGTATTACATAAAATCTACAGCACAGAAACAGGCCATTCAGCCCAAATGGTCTATGCCAGTGTTCATGCTCCACACAAACCTCTTCGCATCTCTCTTCACCTAACCCTGTCAACAAAGCCTTTTATTCCATCTTCCTTCACGTGTTTGCCTAGCTTCACTTAAATGCATCCATACTTATTGTCTAAACTACGCCTTGTGGTTGCGAGTTTATAACCAATGGTTTTGGTAAGTTTCTCCTGAATTCTGTATTGGATTTGTTAGTAACTGTCTTATATTTAGACCAATAGTTATATACTTCATTATAGTTTTAACTTATACGCTGTGTGACCTCTGTAAACCTACACTCACAACATTTCATTTAATTGCTTCTAAACTTCATTTCAAACTTTAAAAAAAAAAATTAATTCATGGGGTGTGGCCATTGCTGGCCGGGCCAGCATTTATTGCCCTTCCCTTGCTGCCCTTGAGAAGGTGGTGGTGAGTTGCCTTCTTGAACCGCTGCAGTCCATGTGGTGTAGGTACCCCCACAGTGCTGTTAGGAAGGGGGTTCCAGGATTTTGACCCAGTGACAGTGAAGGAACGGCGATATATTTCCAAGTCAGGATGGTGAGGGACTTGGAGGGGGACTTCTAGGTGGTGATGTTCCCATTTATCTGCTGCCCTTATCCTTCTAGATGGTAGTGGTCGTGGGGTTGGAAGGTGCTGTCAAAGAAGCCTTGGTGAATTCCTGCAGTGCATCTTGTAGATGGTACACACTGCTGCCACGGTGCGTCGGAGGTGGAGGGAGTGAATGTTTGTGGGTGTGTTGCCAATCAAGTGGGCTGCTTTGTCCTGGACGGTGTCAAGCTTCTTGAGTGTCGTGGGAGCTGCACTCATCCAGGAAAGTGGGGAGTGTTCCATCACACTCCTGACTTGTGCCTTGTAGATGGTGGACAGGCTTTGGGGAGTCAGGAGGTGGGTTACTCATTGCACGATTCCTAGCCTCTGACCTGCTCTTGTAGCCACAGTATTTATATGGCTAGTCCAGTTCAGTTTCTGGTCAATGGTAACCCCAGGATGTTGATGGTGGGGATTCAGTAATGGTAATGGCATTGAACATCAAGGGGCAATGGTTGGATTCTCTCTTATTGGAGATGGTCATTGCCTGACACCTGTGTGGCGCGAATGTTACTTGCCACTTGTTAGCCCAAGCCTGGATATTGTCCAGGTCTTGCTGCATTTGGGCATGGACTGCTTCAGTATCTGAGGAGTCGCGAATGGTGCTGAACATTGTGCAATCATCAGCGAACATCCCCACTTCTGACCTTATGATGGAAGGAAGATCATTGATGAAGCAGCTGAAGATGGTTGGGCCGAGGACACTACCCTGAGGAACACCTGCAGTGATGTCCTGGAGCTGAGGTGACTGACCTCCAACAACCACAACTATCTTCCTTTGTGCTAGGTTTGACTCCAACCAATGGAGAGTTTTCCCCCTGATTTCCATTGACTCCAGTTTTGCTAGGGCTCCTTGATGTCACACTCTGTCAAATGCGGCCTTGATGTCAAGGGCAGTCACTCTCACCTCACCCCTGGAGTTCAGCTCTTTTGTCCATGTTTGAACCAAGGCTGTAATTGGGTCAGGAGTTGAGTAGCCCTGGCGGAACCCAAACTGAGCGTCAGCGAGCAGGTTATTGCTAAGCAAGTGCAGCTTGATAGCACTGTCAATGACCCCTTCCGTCATTTTACTGATGATGGAGAGTAGACTGATGGGGCGGTAATTGGACGGGCTGGATTTCTCCTGCTTTTCGTGTACAGGACATACCTGGGCAATTTTCCACATAGCCGGACAGATGCCAGTGTTGTAGCTGTATTGGAACAGCTTGGCTAGGGTGTGGCAAGTTCTGGAGAACAAGTCTTCAAAACTATTGCCGGAATATTGTCAGGGCCCATAGACTTTGCAGTATCCAGTGCCTTCAGCTGTTTCTTGATATCATGTGGAGTAAATCAAATTGGCTGAAGACTAGCATCTGCTATGCTGGGGACCTCCGGAGGAGGCCGAGATTGATCATTCACCCGGCACTTCTGGCTGAAGATTGTTGCGAATGTTTCAGCCTTATCTTTTGCACTGATGTGCTAGGCTCCTTCATCATTGAGGATGGGGATATTTGTGGAGTCACCTCCTCCAGTGAGTTGTTTAATTGTCCACCACCATTCATGACTGGATGTGGCAGGACCGCAGAGCTTAAATCTGATCCATTGGTTGTGGGATCACTTAGCCCTGTCTATCACTTGCTGCTTATGCTGTTTGGCAAGCAAGTGGTCCTGTGTTACAGCTTCACCAGGTTGACACCTCATTTTAAGGTATGCCTGGTGCTGCTCCTGGCATGCCCTCCTGCACTCTTCATTGAACCAGGGTTGATCCCCTGGCTTGATAGTAATGGCAGAGTGGGGGATATGCCGGGCTATGAGGTTACAATTTGTGTTTGAGTACAATTCTGCTGCTGCTGATGGCCCACAGTGCCTCATGGATGCCAAGTCTTGAGTTGCTAGATCTGTTCAAAATCTATTCCATTTAGCACGATGATAGTGCCACACAACATGATGGAGGATATCCTCAATGTGAAGGCGGGACTTCGTCTCTGCAATGACACTGCGGTGGTCACTCCTATCGATAGTGTATGGACAGATGCATCTGCAGCAGACAGGTTGGTGAGGATGAAGTCAAGTATGTTTTTCCCTCACCATCTGCCACAGACCCATTTAGGGGTTGGCCAGCTCAGTCAGTAGTGGTGCTACTGAGCCACTCTTGGTCCCCACCCAGAGTATATTCTGCGCCCTTGCCACCCTCAATGCTTCCTCCAAGTGGTTTTCAACATGGAGGAGTACTGATTCATCAGCCGAGGGAGGGTGGTACGTGGTAATCAGCAGGACGCTTCCTTACCCATGTTTGACCTGATGCTATGAAACTTCATGGGATCCGGAGTCGATGTTGAGGACTCCCAGGGAAACTGCCTCCCAACTGTATACCAGAGTGCCACCACCTCTGCTGGGTTTGTCCCTCGTTGGGATGGGATATAGCCAGGGGTGGTGATGGTGTTGGCTGGAACATTATCTGTAAGGAATGATTCCGTGAGGATGACTATGTCAGGCTGCTGCTTGACTAGTCTGTGAGATAACTCTCCCATTTTTGGCACTAGCCCCCAGCTGTTAGTCAGGAGGTCTTTGCAGGGTCAACAGGGCTTAGATTACCATTGTCATCTCTGGTGCCTAGGTTGATGCCAGTTTCATTCCTTTTTTGTGACTTGTAGCAGTTCATTACAATGGTTTGCTAGGCCATTTCATTGCTGTGGATCTGGAGTCACATGGAGGCCAGGCAGATTTCCTTCCCTAAAGGGCATTAGTGAACCAGATAGGTTTTTACAACAATCGTTCCATGGTCATTGTTAGACTTTTAATTCCAGATTTTTACTTAATTCAAATTGCACCATCTGTCATGGCAGGATTCGAACCCCGATCCCCAGAGCATTACGCTGGGTCTCTGGATCACTAGTCCAGCAACAATACCACTACGTAATCACTTCCCCATCATGAGTTCATCGTCACTCCCTTTCAAAGTCTTCCTCTGCTAATTCTATTCCATTATCCATCACATATTCCATTACATTGCATCTAATATCTGGTATTTGCTAGTATAAAATTTAACTTGGCCTTTGTCTGACCAATGGCAGCACAGATCTAAAACCTTCAGCAATACTTTCAACAGTATCCTTTGTTCATTCTACACTGCCTATTTCAGTATAGGCTGCAAAGCTCAGAAGCTTATAATTGGCTTATGTGACCAGGTCATTTATTTAGATAAAAAACAACACAGGTTCAAGCATTGACCTTGCAACATTCCATTAAGTTTAACATGTACACCTCCTCACTGATTTAAATATTCATTGATACCACAATTGTATTGCATGCAATTCCATCAAAGTAATTGGATTGCGAACCTATTCCTTCCCCCCAAGTGGACCTTTCTGAAACATAAACATTAAGTTAATGAAGTTATTTCCACTTTCCCTTTAATTTTTATTTCTCCATTCACTGGATGTGGGCACTTTTGGCAAGGCCAGCATTTACTGCCAGTCCATAATTGCCCTTCAGAAGGTGGTGGTGAGCTGCTTCCCTGAACCGCTGCAGTCCATGTGGTGTATCCATCCAGAGTGCCCAGAGTGCCGTCAGGGAGGGAGTTCCAGGATTTTGACCCAGCAACAGCGAAGGAATGGTGATATAGTTCCAAGCCAGAATGGCAAGTGGCTTGGAGGGGAACTTGCAGGAGGCAATGTTCCCATGTGCCTGATGCCCTTATCCTTCTATGCAGTAGAGATTTTAGGCTTGGGAGGTGCTGTCGAAGAAGCCTTGGTGAGTTGCTGCAGGGCATCTTGTATATGATACAGACCGCTGCCTCTGTGTGCAAATGGTGGAGGAGTGGATGTTTAAGGTGGTGGATGGGTTAACAATCAAGCGGGCTGCTTTGTCCTGGATCTAATGGGTTGCATCCTAGAATTTTGAAGGAAGTAGCTACAGAGATAGTGGATGCACTGTTAGTCATCTTCCAAGAATCCTTAGATTCTGGAAAAGTCCCAGGGGATTGGAGAACGGCCAATGTAACACCCTTATTCAAAAAGGGAGAGAGAGACAAAAAACAGGTAACTATAGGCCAGTTAGCTTAACATCTGTCATTAGGAAAATGTTGGGGTCTATTTTAAAGGATGTAATAGCAGAGCATCTAGAAATACATAATCTAATCAAGCAGAATCAGCATGCCTTCATGAAGGGGAAATCATGCCTAACAAATTTATTAGAATTCTTTGAGGAGGTAACAAGCAGGAGGGATAAAGGGGAACCAGTAGATATAATATATTTGGATTTCCAAAAGGCATTCGATAAGGTACTGCACATAAGGTTACTTAATAAGATAAGAGCCCATGGTGTTGGAGGAAGTATATTAGCATGGATAGAGGATTGGCTAACTATTAGAAGGCAGAGAGTTGGGATAAGGGGGGCATTTTCAGGATGGCAACCTGTAACTAGTGGAGTGCCTCAGGGATCAGTGCTGGGGCCTCAATTATTGACAATATATTAATGACTTAGATGCGGGAAGCGAATGTATTATCGCCAAATTTGCGGATGACACAAAAATAGGTGGGAGGGCAAGTGGTGAGGATGACACAAAGAGTCTACAGAGGGATATAGACAGGTTAAGTGAGTGGGCAAAAACTCGGCAGATGGAATATAATGTGGGAAAATGTGAGGTTATGCACTTTGGCAGGAAGAATAGAGGAGCTGAATATTATTTAAATGGAGAAAGACTGCAGAAGGCTGCAGCAGAATGGGATTTGGGAGTCCTTGTGCATTAGTCCGAAAAAGCTAGCACACAAGTTCAGCAGGTAATAGGGAAGGCAAATGGAATGTGGGCCTTTATTTCAAAGGGAATGGAGTATAAAAATAGGGAAGTCTTGCTAAAACTATACAAGACACTAGTTAGACCACACCTAGAGTACTGTGAACAATTTTGGTCCCCTTATCTAAAGAAAGATATACTGCCATTGGAGGCAGTCCAGAGAAGGTTCACTAGGTTGATCCCGGGCAAGGAGGGATTTTCTTATGAGGAGAGGTTGAATAGGTTGGGCCTGTATTCGTTGGAGTTTAGAAGAATGAGAGGCGACCTTATTGAAACATATAAGATTCTTAGGGGGCTTGACAGGGTAGATGCTGAGAGGTTGTTTCCCTTTGTGGAAGAGTCTGGGGCCAGAGGGCATGATCCCAGAGTGAGGGGCATCCATTTAAAACAGAGATGACGAGGAATTTCTTCTTTCAGAGGGTAGTCAATCTGTGGAATTCTTTACCGCAGAGGGCTGTAGAGGCTGGTTAAGTATATTCAAGGCTGAGATAGACAGATTTTTAATCAGTAAGGCAATCAAGGGTTATGGGAAAAGGCAGGAAAGTGGAGTTGAGGATTATCAGATCAGCTATGATCTCATTGAATGGTGGAGCAGACTCGATGGGCTGAATGGCCTACTTCTGCTCCTCCGTCTTATGACCTTACGGATGGTGTCGAGCTTCTTGAATGTTGTTGGAGCTGCACTCATCCAGGCAAGTGGAGAGTATTCCACTACACTTCTGACTTGTGCCTTTTAGATGGTGGACAGGCTTTGGGGAGTCAGGAGGTGAATCATTCACCTACCATTTTCAATTTTAAAAGGCTTAACGGTGTGGTAAGAGGGAATCAGCACAGATTTATGGGAGGAAGGCATCGCCTAATAAATTTACAGGAGCTGTTTGAGGCAATGATGGACTGTGTTGACAATGGTCTTCTGTGCATGTGACTAGGCCTAACTAATTTCAGCTACTGACCATCCCCCCCATCATAAAATCAGAACTGGAGTAGATGCTGATTGCATTGCATTAAGCTCCACTCACAATTACTCAGATAATGAAGCAATCCATGCCCACATACAGGCTTCAAATGATAATTGGCAAGTAACAGTCATGACACCCAAGTGCCAATAATGACTGTCTCCAGCAAAAAACAGTGTAACTACCTCCTGTGACATTCAATGGCTTCCCTATTTTCAAACCCAAGCCCATGCCTCTCCCCCACAACCCCCCCAATCCCATTCCAGCCAACATCCTGGTGGCTGCTATTGGCCAGAACTCAACTACAGCTGCATAAATGCCTTAGGTCCTAAAGCAGGTCAGAGGCTGGGAATCCTGTGGCAAGTAACTCACCTCCTGACTCTCCAAAGCCTGTCCACTGTCTACAAGGCACAAGTCAGGAGTGTGTTGGAAGACCCTCCACTTGCCTGGATGAGTGTAGTTCCCACAACACTCAAGAAGCTCGAGACCATCCAAGACAAAACAGCCTGCTTGTTGGCACCCCATCCACCACCTTAATACATTCACTCCCTTCACCACCAATAGCAGCCTCCAGGATGTTGACTAGACTGGGGGAAATTGGGTTAGAGAGGATGGGAGAGGGGTGGGGTTGGATTTAAAAATAGGGAAGCAATTGAACGTCATGGGAGATAGTTAGACTGTTTCTTGCTCGAGACAGTCATTGCCTGGCATGGGTGGCATGAATGTTACTTGCCAATTATCAGCTGAAGCCTGTATGTTATTTAGGTCTTGCAGCATGTGCATTATGCCTGCAGTGTGCACCATCTAGATAACGCACAGCAGCAACTGATCAAATCTTCAGTAGCATCATCCATACCTGGGGCCTCCACCCACCTGGAAGGACAAAGGGCACACGGGAACACCATCACCTCCAAGTCATAGCCTATCCCAGCTTAGAAATAAAATTAAGGGAAAATTGGAGAATACTTAAGGGGTGGGTGATTGAATGGGGTCAATTTTTGGGACCAGACAGGTGGACTGCAAATTTTTCTGGTTTTTTTTGGGATGTGGGCGTTGCTGGCTAGACCAGCATTTAGTACCCATTCCTAAATGCCCTTGAGAAGGTGGTGCTGAGCTGCCTTCTTGAATTGCTGCAGTCCATATGTTGTAGGTGCACCCACAGTGCTGTTAGGGAGGAAGTTACAGGATTTTGGCCCATGGTTGTGCTTTTTCCTATGAGAATATGTATATAATGTGAAAACTGATAATCAATATGAGATTCGGGGCGATATAGCTTTAAGCCCGTCACTGACCTGCTCTCAGCAGAATTCTGGTGTTAAGCTTCCTGCTCAGACAGGTGAATGGCTCACTCACCTGACTGTAGAGGACTGTTAGACTTTCGTTTTCACAAATGGTTGTTTACAGAGTTCCAAACCTGGTTTAATTAAACAGTTGTTCCAAGTCACTGATGCATCAAATTAATGGTTTGGCAAATATTTACCTCAACATCTCCTGCAGCAAGTGACAGTACGCCTGCATGGACTGTTGATTCGTGATGATAGCATTGAATTCTCAAGTCCAAAGTTACTGTGGATTTTCTGAGCCAGGCCAACAATTAAACATGCAGCCCAGTTCAAAGTCTAACATTCAGCTGATATTCCTGCCACTTGCTGAGTTCCGCTAACATCTATCTATTTGATCTGTAAACACCAACCTGTGTTTGAAGCCTAGATTTCACAATATTACACCTTCTTTGATTTGTGTTTTTGCAAGAGTTCTAGATAACCATAGGTTTCATTTTAATTAAATCTTGTCAGAACTGCAACAGAACGTTAAGCAAACAGGGTTTCTGGGCAATAGTCCAGATATTTGGCCATGCAGTTTGAAGCTTGAAGGCTCACGATTAATGGCCTTTTATCTTCCAAGGGCCCCTTGTACTGTGGGACTGATCATCTGCCCTGTGCTTAGTGAGCTGATTTTCAGCACTCTCATGCTGTGGGCACTTTAAGTCACCTTATTAGCAAAGCAAGTGGTGGATGGTGTGGAAACAGATCAGTCAAGGGTCCTAGTTCCTGATCACTGCCCCTTGACTCTCACTAGTTAGAAGCAATGTGTTCATGTGGGCTGGACATGATTGCCCCCACAGTTGAATAGCTCAAAGGTGTGATGCAGGCAATTTCCCAATCAGCCACTGTGACTTCAGGGGAAGGTCAGAGGAAACCCCATTTCCTTGGTTTATCAGTAGTTTCTGCCAGAGTTACAGCAGCTGATTGGGCACTCCACCTCTCCGGACACACCTCAGCAACACTGTCTTGGGTCTCGAACACAGAATAGTTGCCTGAGCCCGGGTAGCAGAGAGCAAATATTAGCTCCACTTAAAATCTGAAATTGTTTGTCCAAAAAAGTATTAAAGTGAGACACCCACCACTTGGTGATTTCAAGGAAACAAAATGTTGGACGCCACTAGGCTGCATCTGAAAAGGGAAAGGTTTATTTAATGTTTCATGAGTACTCTTTCATCACAACAGGACTGACCAGAACAATAGGCAGATCAGTCCACTAATTCAGGTTCAGCAGATAAAAGCAAAATACTGCGGATGCTGGAAATCTGAAACAAAAACAAAATTGCTGGAAAAACTCAGCAGGTTTGACAGCATCTGTGGAGAAAGATAAAGCTAATGTTTCGAGTCCGTATGACTCTTCTTCAGATTCAGCAGAGTTCAGTGGAATGGGTTTGAAGTTAAAAACTAATTTAAACAATTAAATGAGCTGCCCGACCAACCCTAAGGTTGGCGGGCAGGTGAAGAGCCCAGGCGGCCTTGGCATTTTTCATGGAGCCTCATCCACGGGCGGGATGAGGTTTCATGAAGTATTTAAAAATTCAATAAATTTTTTAAAAAAAATCATTGACATGTCCCAGCTCAGGTGACACTGTCTCATGAGGGGACATGTTTTAAAAGTTTTCAAATACTTTATTTAGAAATTTTAAACTTCTTGTGCCTCAGGAAGATTTCTGCGCTCTTTCACGCACATCCAAAAGAGCGCACTCCCGACTCAGGGAATCCCCCTCCCACCCACACAGGGAGCGCACAGTGCTTCCGGGCGAGCGTCACGCTGGGCAGGTCTTAATTGGCCCGCCCACGTAAAATAGCGGTGTGCACCCGATCGTGGGAGTCGATCGGGTTCACGCTCGCTCCCGCCCGCCCCCGCACAACCCCCCAACTGGGGTCAAAATTCAGCCCTGTGTTCCTACGTTGTTCCTATATACTGACTTTATTAACAAAGGGGTCTAATTGATTTAAAATGTTCTAAACAGAATTTAAAATGGAAGATTTAAAAGATTCTTTACAATTGAAAGCTCACCTCAATGAGGCATGTATTGCTAAGTCACAGAGGCATGATGGTATAGAATAAGGTCATTCAGCCATTGAGGCCATGGCTCCAAAATGGAAGGGAAAGCAATGGATTATTAGTAGGTGACAGTTGATAGGCATGAGGTCTGGCTGTGAAGTGGGTAGCGTCCCTGCTTCTGAGACAGAAGTCCCCACTGGGACTTGATGCCCAAGGAAGGTGTATTCATAACGCAGGCAAACAGGTTGAGTATCAACCTATAAACCCCTCCAATGTGCCTATGGCAAGTGGTGAGAGTGGGAGAGTCTCTTGGTCAGCCAGAACCTGCAGAAGACAATGGCAAGCCACTGCAGTACCTTGCTAAGCATAACCATGGATCAACACTTGGAAGTCCATGGGTGTCAATGCCCTCTTAGGGCATGGTACCTGAAGAGAGAGAGAGAGAGAGAGAGAGACAGTTGATAAGGCACATTTACCTTGTGTCATATCTGCCCATTACCTCAAAATAAATGCCCTGAGATTGTGGTAATTAGTCCACAAAGGAGCATTGGTATCTCTCTCCATTACAGAGAGGCAATTGGTTATATGTAGCTTGAGGGGCAGCGCTCCATTAGCAGGGACAAGGTGAGGAGGTAGACTTCCATGACCTGCTACAGCTGGTACAGGGTTTGAACATGTGCTATTGGCATCATTATGCATCACACTCTCACCATCTAGCTAACCTGCCCGCCCATCTGTTTGAGATTTGTAGATCCAATGGAAGCACACACCCTGGATCCTGATGGATCCTCCATCTTGTTGCTGGATGAGATGCCTCCGGCTCTGGCCTGGAAAATCATGTGAAGCCACTTCAGTCAATCAGCTTGCTTCATGGTCTGATGGAAAATGACATCTTGATAGAATATACTGATGCAAGGGAGCAATGCAGCGCTTAATTTCCTGGGTTATTGTGTGTATCATGACTTTTTTTAAATAAATTAATTACATCTTAGTGTTAAAGCAAATACTGACAACAACCAGCAACAATATAAATAAAGAGAAAGATCATTCCTAGAATTCCTAGAAAGGTAATCCATTCGTTCAATTATTTTCAATTTTATTCTCAGTCAATTTTTAGACTAATACTGACAGACAAATTGCTGATTACCTTCTCCTGAATTGGAATATTAATATTTAATTACATCTAATTAATATTAACATTTCTATTATAAAATAGTTTCATATCAACAAATGAACAAGGAGCCCTCAAGCCTGCTCCACCATTTAATTAAATCATGGCTGATCTGATAGTAACCTCAAATCTACATCCTGCCTACTCCTGATAACCTATCAACCCCTTGCTTACTAAGAACCTATCCACCTCTGCCTTAAAAATATTCAAAGATTCTGACTTTTCAGGGAGAGAGTTCCAAAGGCTCACAACCTTCCTGAGAGAAAAAGATTCACCTCATTTCTGTTTTAAATGGATGGCCCCTTATTTTTAAACAGTAACCCCTAGCTCTAGATTCTCCTACAAGAGGAAACATCCTCTCCGCATCCACCCTGTCAAGGCCCCTCAGGATCTTATATGTTTCAATCAAGTCACCTCTTTCTCTTCTAAACTCCACCAGGTACAAGCGTAGCCTGTCCAACATTTCCTCATAAGACAACACGCCAATTCCAGGAATTAGTCTGGTAAAACTTCTCTGAAGCGCTTCCAACGCATTTACATCCTTCCTGAAATAAGGTGACCAGTACTACACACAGTATTCCAGACGTGGTCTCACTAGTGCTCTGTATAACTGAAGCATAACCTCCCTACTTTTGTATTCAGTTCCCCTCACAATAAATGATAGCATTTTATTAGCTTTCCTAATTACTTGCTGTACCTGCACACTAGCCTTTTGAGATTCATGCACTAAGATACCCAAATCCCTCTGCACCTCATGGCTCTGCAATCTCTCACTATTTAGATAATGTGTCTCTCTTTTATTCTTCCTGCCAAAATGGACAATTTCATATTTTCCCACATTATACTCCATTTGCCAGATCTTTGCCCACTCACTTAACCTTTCTATATCTTTTTGAAGCCTCCTTATGTCCTCTTCACAAATTACTTTCCTACCTATCTACGTGTCAACAGCAAATTTGGCAACCATGCCATCCATCCCTTCATCCAAGTTATTTATACAAAATGGAAACAGTTAAGGTTCCAGCACTGATCCCTGTGGCACACCACTCGTTACATCTTGCCAACCTGATAAAGGTCCATTTATGTCTACTCTCTGCTTCCTGTTAGCTAGCCAATCTTCTATCCATGCCAACATGTTACCCCTATACCATGAACTTTTATTTTCCACAACAACCTTTGATGTGGCACTTTATCAAATCTCTTCTGGAAATTTAAGTGCAGTACATCCACCGGTTCCCCTTTATCCACATGTTACTTCCTCAAAGAACACCAATGAGAACATAAGAACATAAGAAATAGGAACAGGAGTAGACCATTCGGCCCCTTGAGTCTGCTCTGCCATTCAATAAGATCATGGCTGATTTTTTTGTGTTTCGATTTCCACATTCCCATCTAACACCGATAACCTTCGATTCCCTTGCCTAACAAGAATCTGTCTACCTCTGCCTTAAAAATATTCAACGACCCCGCCTCCACCACCTTCTGAGGCAGAGAATTCCAAAGTCGCACAACCCTCTGAGAGAAAAAAATTCTCCTCAAATCTGTCCTAAAAGGGTCATCCCTAATTTTAAAACAGTGCCTCTTATTTTTGGACTCACCCACAATAGGAAATATCCTTTCGACGTCCACCTTGTCAAAGCCATTTAGGACCTTGTATACTTCAATCAAATCACCCCTCACTCTTCTAAGCTCCAGTGGAAACAAGCCCAGTGTGTCCAACCTTTCCTCATAAGACAGCCTGCTCATTCCAGGTATCAATCTAGTAAACCTCCTTTGAACCTCCTTTGCATTTACTTCCTTCCTTAAATAAGGAGACCAAAACTGCACACAGTATTTGAGGTGCGGTCTCACCAATGCTTTGAAGAATTGAAGCATAACATCCTCACTTTTATGTTCAATCCCTCTCGTAATAAAGGCTAGCATTCCATTAGTCTTCTTAATTACTTGCTGTACCTGCATACTAACCTTTTGTGACTCATGTACTAGAACACTAGATCCCTCTGCACCTCAGAATTATGCAGCCGTTCTCCATTTAAATAGTACTCTGCTTTTTTGTTCTTCCTCCCAAAGTGAACAAATTCACATTTTCACACATTAAACTCCATTTTCCAGATCTTTGTCCACTCACTCAACCTATCCATATCCATCTGCAACCTCCTCTTCACAGCATACCTTCCTACCTATCTTTGTCTCATCTGCAATTTAGCTACCATGTCTTCATTCCCCTCATCTAAGTCATTGATGTAAATCATAAGAAGTTGAGGCCCCAGTACAGACCCCTGTGGGACTCTACTTGTCACATCCTGCCAATCAGAAAAAGACCCATTTATGCATACTCTCCGCTTTCTGCCAGCCAGCCTATCTTCTATCCAAGCTAATATGTTACCCACTACACCATGTGCTTTTATTTTCCATAATAATCTTTGATGTGGCACCATATCAAATGCTTTCTGGGAATCCAAGTACAGCACGTCTACAGGCTCCCCTTTATCCACTGCGCATGTTGCTCCTTCAAAAAACTCCAGTAAATTGGTTAAACATGATTTTCCTTTCACAAAACCATGCTGACTTGCCCAATTGCCTTGAGCTCTTCTAAGTGCCCAGCTATAACCTCCTTAATGATCGATTTTAATAACTTCCCCAAGACAGACGTCAAGCTAACTGGCCTATAGTTTCCTGTTCTCTGCCTCCCTCCCTTCTTGAATAGAGGGGTTATATTTGCTACTTTCCAATCTGATGGAACCTTTCCAGAATCTAGCAAACTTTGGAAAATTAACACCAGCGCATCTACTACCTCATTAGCCACCTCTTTTAAGACCCTAGGATGTAGTCCAGCGGGACCCGAAGACTTACCAGTCTGCAGCTCCATCAATTTGCTCAGTACCATTTCCCTAATGATTTCTATTTCACCAAGTTCCTTTCTCCTGTTTACCTCCTGATTTGTAGCTATAACTGGAATGTTTTTTGTATTCTCTATAGTGAGCACTGAAGCAAAATATTTGTTCATTTCTTCCTCCATTTCCTTATTATCTACTATAACTCCCCACTGTCACTCTCTAGAGGACCAACACTCACTTTACTTACTCTTTTCCTTTTTAAGTAACTGTAGAAACTTTTGCTATCCGTTTTTACATTCCATTTACAAGAATAAGTTGGTTAAACATGATTTCCCATGTTGACTCTGCCTGATTACCTTTAACTTGTCCAAGTGCCCTGCTATAGCTTCTTTTATAATAGCTTCTAACATTTTCCATATGGCAGATGTTAAGCTAACTGGTCTGTAGTTTCCCGCTTTCTGTCTCCCTCCCTTTTTGAATAATGGAGCTACATTTGCTATTTTCCAATCTAATGGAATCTTTCCTGAATCTAGGGAGTTTTAGAAAATTAAAACCAATGCATCAACTATCTCACTAGCCACTTCTTTTAAGACCCTAGGATGAAATCCATCAGGACCCAGGCACTTGTCAGCCCACAGCTCCAACAATTTACTTAGTACCAGTTACTTCTCTAGTGATTTTAATTTTCCTGAGTTCCTCCCTCCCTTCCATTTCCTGGTTTATAGCTGCATCTAGGATGTCACTTGTATACTCCATTCTGAAGAATGATGCAAAATGCCTGTTCAATTAATCTGCCATTTCCTTGTCTTCCATTATCAATTCTCCAGACTCACTTTCTATAGGACCAATGCTCATTTTGTTAACACGTTTCTTTTTAAAATATTTATAGAAACTCTTACTATCTGTTTTTATATTTCTGGCTAGCTTTCTCTCGTATGCTAATTTTCCCCTCCTTATTAATCTGTTAGTCATTCTTTGCTGTTCCTTATGTTCTGTCCAATCTTCTGGCCTTCCACCTATCTTTGCACAATTATATACTGTCACTTTAAGATAAAAGCAAAATACTGCGGATGCTGCAAATCTGCTGGAAAACTTTTTCTTTAAGTTTGATACTGTCTTTAACCTTTCTAGTTAACCACAGATGGTGTGTCCATCCGTTGGACTTTTTCATACTCGTTGGAATGTATCTATTCTGTGTATTCTGAAATATCCCCTTAAAAATTTGCCACTGCATCTCTATTGACCTATCCCTTAACCTAATTTGCCAATTCATTTTAGCCAGCTCTGCTTTCATGCCTTCATAATTACCCTTATTTAAGTTTAAAAACATAGTCTTGGACCCACTCCTCTCGCCCTCAAATTGAATGTAAAATTCAAGCATATTATGGTTGCTGCTACCTAGGGGCGCCTTCACTATGAGGTCATTAATTAATCCCATCTCGTTGCACAGTATCTGGTCTAGTATAGCCTGCTTCCTGGTTGGGTCCAGAATATGCTGTTCTAAGAAATTATCCCAGAAACATTCTATGAACTCTTCATCTAGGATATCTTTGCCCATCTGACTCTTCCAGTCTATATGTAGATTAAAATCTCCCATGATTATTGCCATGCCTTTCTGACAAGCTCCCTTTATTTCTTCCTTTATGCTTCCTTCTACCATGTGGGAAGCCGTACATGACTTCCACAAGTGACTTCTTGCCTTTACTATTTCTCATCTCTACCCAAACCGTTTCCACATCCTGGTTTCCTGAATTTAGGTCATCCCTCTCTATTACATTCCTTGTAATTTTGTGTTTTATTTAAAAGCTTTCTAATGGATATTGGCAAAAAATGTACTTCGTAGTGTGAAATATTATTTGTTTACAATTTAATTATTCATTTTAGCATAGGGCATAAGTATATATTTATGCTGCAATGTAATAATTACAGGGGTGGTAGCATTGTGGACCAGCCATATAAATAATGTGGCTATAAAAGAAGAGCAAGGGCTGCCAACAAGTGGCTCATCACCTGACCCCTCAAACATTCCCCACCATCTACCAGATCAGATCAGGAATGACATAGAATACTCATCACTTTATTTGAATGGTTTAAACTGAAACTACAACCAATAAACTCAAGACTATCCAGAACAAAGCAGCCTGTGAATTCAGTGCCCCCTGCCATGGTACTAATATCCACCCTCTGACATGCTGTGGCTGTAGTATGTACAATCTATGTGGTGTGTACTGTTAGCTGTGTCTTAGTTGGTAGCACTCTCACCTCTCTGTTACAAGGCTCTGGATTCAAGTTCCACTCCAGCACTTGAATGCAAAAATCAAAGCTGGCACTCCAGTGCAATACTGAGGGAGTGCTCAGAGTCAGCAATTCTGTCTTTCAAATGAAATGTTAAACTGGGCTGCATCTGCCTGCTTGGGTTGAGATTTTAAAAAATCCCATGACACTATTTTGAAGAGGAGCAGGAGAGTTATCCTTATTTACTTAATCTCTCAATCAACAACACAGAAACAGATTATCCGGTTATTATTGCTTTGCTGTTTGTGGGAGTTTGCTGTGCACAAATTGGTTACTGCATTTCCTACATTACAACAATGACTACACATCAAAAAGTACTTCATTGGCTGTAAGGCCAATGCTCCTAAGGTGCTTTAAGATATTCAGTGGTCATGAAAAGTGCTACATAAATGTAAGACTTCCTTTTCTTTTTGCCCTCCAGACACATTCTAAAGTTACTTCGAAGCACCTCTCCACCATCTTGTAGCTTCACCTCCCGCCCCTTCAATCTCTGCACCAGGAAGGATAAGAGCAAGAATAAATTAGAAACATCATCAAGTGCAAGTCCCCCCCGCCCCATGTCATACATTATCATATATCATCATTCTTTCATTGTTGCTGGGTCCTGGGATGCCTATCTACCACCATTATGGGAGCTCCGTCGTCACAATGATTAAAGTTGGTCAAGGAGAAATCCCACTGCCACTCCCTCAGGGCAGGAAATAAATGCTGGCCTTGTCAGCATTGCCTATATCCAGGGAGCAGACAGAGAAAATTGTATCAAGTCTCTGATTTCAGAACTGGCCTCCAAGAAGCTTACACAGAGACCAGAATTCGATGGCAATATAATTGGGGAAAATACTGAATGTAGGTCACTCTGGTGTAACTCTCTCTGGTCCCAATCTGTTTCTAACTGGGTGATGCCTGCACTGGCTGACTCAGGCTATAGATCTGTTGAATTACACAGCTGACATTATTTGTTCCTTCATTTTACAGTGAATCATCAAATCCCATCGACATTCTGTATATTCATGCCATAAAATTGTTTAATCTCAAAGAATTGAATCTGAACCATTGGAACATTTTCAATTCCAAGTAAACAATATTATGAGAGCATTAAGGGACCATTAGAAAACAGCGTCTGCATTAGTTTCAGCAGGGACGTTCATTTAAACAATGTCCTTTGAAGATCTGCATTCAAACTTGCAGTTCCCTGAGCAATCATGACACAGAAGTAATCAGGTTTCCTTGCAGTAATGATGCAAATGAGTCAGTGGATACAATTTCTTTGCACCAAGGGGTAGTGAAAGATAGCTTTCTGATAAAAGAGTTTATTGATATAGGAAACACAGTAAATAAGCCTATGTAGAAACTATGGAGCACTTAGAAGAGAAAATCATATTGGAAATCTTGCCTTGATTTGATCCTAAAGGATTTACTCATGTTTGGGAATGACATTCAGACCTGTAGCTCCACTGGAGAATGCACCTGTGCTGCTGCATGATGCATTGCCCACAATGCACCCCATGTTGAGAAGGGCACTCGTGTGGGCATCCCTTACCTATGTCAGTAGCAGCCTCTGCCAAGTTGGAGCCGAACACCTCCATACTCTTTAAAGTGATGGGGGCAGACTGTGGTGTATGGGGGAGACTGTGGTGTATGGGGGAGACTGTGGTGTATGGGGGAGACTGTTATGTAATGGTAATGTCACTGGACTAGTAATGCAGAGGTTAAGGCTAATGCTTTGGTGGCATGGGTTCAAATCCCACCATAGTACAATTCAGGAGTGTTATGGAATACTCTCCACTTGCCTGGATGAGTGCAGCTCCAACAACACTCATGAAGCTCAACACCATCCAGGACAAAGCAACCCACTTGATTGGCACCACATCCACAAACATTCACTCCCTCCACCACCAACACACAGTGGCAGCAGTGTGTACCCATCTACAAGATGCACTGCAGGAATTCACCAAGCCTCCTTTGACAGAGCCTTCCAAACCCATGACCACTACCATCTAGAAGGACAAGGGTGACAGACAAATGGGAATACCACCACTTGGAAGTTCGTTTCCAAGTCACTCACTATCCTGACTTGGAAATATATCACCGTTCCTTCACTGTTGCTGGATCAAAATCCTGGAGCTCCCTCCCTAACAGCACTATGGGTGTACCTACACCACATGGACTGCAGCAGTTCAAGAAGGCAGCTCACCGCCACCTTCTCAAGGGCAATTAGGGATGGGCAATAAATGCTGGCCTAGCCAGCCACATGCCATGAACAAACTTTTAAAGAGGCAGCTAGTAGAATTTGAATTCAATAAATTTTTAAAAAATCTAAGTGGTGGTGAGCATAGCTGCCTTCCTAACTGACAGTCTCTTTTTGATTTCCAGCTGGTGCAATCTTTCTAAAGCTAAGACATGGCAGGGCAGCTCGGTCCTGTGGAGTGTATGTCTTGAATTACATGGGACCTTGTGGACGCTTTTGGTGTCTGAGATGGCCACATGTGTGGGAGGTTTCACCAACTGCAGAAACTTGAGCTCCGGGTTTCAGAGCTCAAGCAGTGGCTGGAGTCACTGTGGTGCATCCACCAGGCTGAGAGCTGCTTGGATAGTACGTCCAGTGAAGTGGTCACACTGCAGTTTAGGAGCCTGGAGACAGAAAGGGAATGGGTGACCGCCAGGTAATCCAAGAGAACTAGGCAGGTAGTGCTGGAGTCCCCTGGGGTCCTGCTCGCTAACTGGTTTTCTGTTTTGGATATTGGTGAGGGTGCTGGTTCCCAATTTGAGCACAGTCAGAGCCAGGTTTGTGGCACCACGAGCAGCTCGGCTGTATAGGAGGGGAGGAAGAAGAGCAATAATGATAGGGGATTCATTAGTTAGGGGAACAGACAGGCGCTACTGTGGCTGTAGATGTAACTCCAGGATGGAATGTTGCCCCCCTGTATGTCACAGCTGGACATTCTTCTGGGGGAGGGTGACTTAGGTAGGAAGGGGGATGTGGTCCTGCAGTCAGAATTTAGGGAGCTAGGTAGAAAATTAGCGAACAGGACTTCAAAAGTAGTAATCTCCAGATTACTCCCAGTGCCATGTGCAAGTAAGTACAGAAATGGGAGGATAAGATAGATGAATGCGTGGCTGGAAAGATGGTGCAGGAAGGAGGCCTTTAGATTCCTCAGACACTGGGACTGGCTCTGGGGGAGATGGCACCTGTACAAGTCAGATGGGTTGCACCTGAACAGAGACAGGGCTAAGTTCCTTGCTCGTGTTGTTGGGGGGGGCGGTTTAAACTAACTTGGCAGGAGTGCGGGAACCAGGAGAGAATATTAGAGAGTAATACCAAGGTGCACAAAATACTGAGAGAGACAGATAGCACTAGGATAGAGAATAGTAAGTTAATAGGTGGAGTTGGAGTAAGGGAGAAAGTAATGAAGTCTAAATCAGGGTTATGCTGTATGTATGTGACTGCATGGAGAATAAATAAGATTGGTGAGTTACAGGGGCAGATTGTCATGTGGAAATATGTTGTGGTGATAATAGAGACCTGGCTCAAGGAGGGGTGGGACTGGGTGCTAAATATTCCTGGGTACAAGGTGTTCAAAAAAGATAAGAAAGAAAGAAAAGGAGGAGGTGTGGCGGTATTGGTTAAGGAGAGCACTGCAGTGCTGGAGAAAGAGGATGTTCCAGAGGGTTCAAGGACAGAATCAGTTTGGCTAGAGCTAAGGAACAAAAAGAGAATGATCACATTGCTCAGTGTAGTCTATAGGCCGCCAACTAGTGGGAGGGCTGTAGACGAACAGATCTGCAAAAATTATAGAGTAGTTATAATGGGGGACTTTAATTACTTGAAAATAGACTGGGACAGTGGCAGTGTAAAGGGCAGAGAGGGGCGAGAATTCCTAGGTTGTGTTCAGGAGAATTTTCTACAGCAGTATGTGTCCAGTCCAACAAGAAAGGAGGCACTGTTAGACCTGGTTCTTGGGAATGAGGTGGGCCAAGTAGATCAAGTGACAGTGGGGTAACATTTAGGAGACAGTGATCATTGTATCATTATGTTTAGACAGTAGAAAAGGACAATGGGCAATCCAGAGTAAAAATAATTAACTGGGGGAGAGCTGACTTCAATGGGGCAAGAACGGAGCTGGGCCAGAAAGACTGGAACCAAAGGTTGGTGGGAAAAAGTGTAGCTGAACAATTTGTTTTATTCAGTCAGGGGATGTGGGCTTCACTGGCTGGTCCAGCATTTATTGCCCAACCCTAGTTGCCCTTGAGAAGGTGGTGGTGAGCTGCCTTCTTGAACTGCTGCAGTCCATGCGGTATAGGTACACACACAGTGCCATTAGGAAGGGAGTTCCAGGACTTTGACCCAGCGATAGTGAAGGAACGGCGATATCTTTCCAAGTCAGGATGATGAGTGACTTGGAGTGGAACTTACAGGACGCAGTGTTCCCATCTATCTGCTGCCCTTGTCCTTCTACGTGGTAGTGGTCGTGGGTTTGGAAGGTGCTATCTAAGGATGCTTGTTGAGTTCCTGCCGTGCATCATGTAGATGGTACACACTGTGACACAGTGCATTGCTGGTGGAGGAGTGAATGTTTATGGATGGGGTGCCAATCAGGGATGATTTGTCCTGGATGGTGTCAAGCTTTTTGAGTGTGGGAGCTGCACTCATCCAGGCAAGTGGAGAATATTCCATTACACTCCTGACTTGCCCCTTGTAGATGGTGGACAGGCTTTGGGTAGTCAAGAGGTGAGTTACTCGACACAGGCTTCCTAGCCTCTGACCTGCTCTTACAGCCGCAGTATTTATGTGGCTAGTCCAGTTCACTTTCTAGTCAATGGTAACCCCCAGGGTGTTGATAGTGGGGGATTCAGCGATGGTGATGCCATTGAATGTCAAGGGGCAATGGTTAGCCCTTGTTGGAGATGGTCATTGTCTGGCACTTGTGTGGCGCGAATGTTACTTGTCACTTGTCAGCCCAAGCCTGGATATTGTCCAAGTCTTGCTGCATTTGGACATGGACTGCATCAGTGTCTGAGGAGTCGCGAATGGTGCTGAACATCGTGCAATCATCAGTGAACATCCCCACTCCTGACCTTATGATAGAAGGGAGGTCATTGATGAAGCAGCTGGAGATGGGCTACCTTCAAAGAAGAAATGGTTTGGGCACAGTTAAGGTATATTCTCTCAAAAGGAAAAGGTAGGGCAAACAAATCCAGAGCTCCCTGAATGAAAAAGGAGATAGAAATTAAGATAAAGAAGAAAAAGTGTGTCAATGACAGGTGTCAAGTAGAAAATACAATTGAGAACCAAGCTGAATACAGAAGATTCAGAGGAGAGGTGAAGAAGCAAATAAGAGAAGCGAAGGGGGATTATGAGATAAGATTAGCAGCCAACATAAAGGGGAATCCCAAAGTCTTCTATAGGCACATTAATAGCAAAAGGGTGGTAAAAGGAGGAGTAGGGCCAAATAGGGACCATAAAAGGGTTTTACACATGGAGGCAGGGGGCATGGCTGAGGTGTTAAGTGAATACTTTGCACCTGTCTTTACCAAGGAAGCAGATGCTATCCAGGCCTTGGTGACAGAGGAGGAAACTCTGTAACTAGAAGGGTTCAAAATTGATAAGGAGGAGGTATTGGATAAACTGTCGGTACTTAAAGTTGACAAGGCACCAGGACCGGATGAGATGTATCCAAGGATATTGAAGGAAGTGAGAGTAGAAATTGCAGGGCACTGACCATAATCTTTCAGTCTTCCCTAGACTCAAGGATGGTGTCAGAGGACTGGGAAATTGCAAACATTATGCCCTTGTTCAATAAAGGTTGTAAGGGTAAGCCCAGCAATTGCAGACCAGTCAGTTTAACTTCAGTGGTGGGGAAGCTTCTAGAAACAATTATTCAGTACAGAATTAATAGCTATATGGAAAAATTTGGGTTGATTAGGAAGAGCCAGAATGGATTTCCTAAGGGAAAATCATGTTTAATTAACTTGCTGGAGATTTTTTGAAGAGGTAAAAGATAGGGTTGACGAGGGTAATGCTGTTGATGTGTTCGTGGACTTCCAAAAGGCATTCGATATAGTGCCACACAACAGACTTGTGGGAAAAGTTATAGCTTATAGAATAAAAGGGACAGGAGCAATGTGGATACAAAATTGGCTGAGTAATAGGAAACAGAGGGTAATGGTTAATGAATATTTTTCGGGCTGGAGGAAGGTTTGTAGTGGAGTTCCCCAGGGGTCAGTATTTGGGACCCTTGCTTTTCCTGATATATATTAATGATCTAGATCTTGGTGTGCAGGGGACAATTTCAAAGTTTGCGGATGATACAAAACTTGGAAGCATTGTAAACTGTGAGAAGGACAGTGTAGAACTTCAAAATGAGATAGACAAGTTGGTGGAGTGGGCAGATAGATGACAGATGAAGTTCTATATGGAGAAGTGTGAGGTGATCCATTTTCGTAGGAAGAACATGGAGAGACAATATAAAATAAGGGGTACAACTCTAAATGTGTGCAGGAGCAGAGCGACCTAGGTGTATATATGGATAAGTCATTAAAGGTGGCAGGACAGGTTGAGAGAGCAGTTAATAAAGCATACAGTGCCCTGGGCTTTATTAATAGGGGCATAGAGTACAAGAGCAAGGAGGTTATGCTGAACTTGTATAAGACACTAGTTAGACCCCAGCTGGAGTATTGTGTATGGTTCTGGGTGCCACACTTTAGGAAGGATGTGAACACATTGGAGAGAGTGTAGAAGAGGTTTACAAGAATGGTTCCAGAGATGAGAAACTTCAGCTATGAGGATAGATTGGAGGTTCTCCTTGGAGAGTAAAAGGCTAAGAGGGAATTTGATAGAGGTATCCAAAATCATGAGGGGGCTGGACAGAATACATAGGGGGAAACTGTTCCCGCTCGTAAAAGCAGCCACAGATTTAAAGTAATTTGCAAAAGAAGCAACTGCGACGTGAGAAAAAACTTTTTCACACAACAAGTGGTTCGGGTCTGGAATGCACTGCCTGGAAGTGTGGTGGAGGCAGGTTCAATCAAGGCATTCAAGAACGCATTAGGTGATTATTTGAATAGAAACAACAGAAAAATGGGAAAGGCAGGAGAATGGCACTAAGTCATTCTGTGAGGAGGTTGTCTGAAAGGCCAGCCAATAAGGGCATGAGTGAATCAGATGAGATGGGTTTTTACAACAATAAATAATAGTTGAACAATCATTATCATGGTCACTGAGGATGGTTTTCAATTCCAGATTTTTAAAATTAATCAAATTCCACCAGCTGCTATGGCAGGATTTGAACTCTTGTCCCCAGGACATTAGCCTGGGCCTCTGGGATTATTAGTCCAGTGACATTACCACTACACCACCATCATGTACTGCATTGGAAGAGCTGATACCAGGACCTTTTATTGTTTATTTTGTATCAAGATATTATCTGAGTCTTAACAAATTACCCTATAAAGCCAAGTTCTATCCAATACTCAAATGCTACTCCACTTCCAACTGATCCTATTCTCTTCTGCTGGGTGGAGGGAGATGCATGGGGGTGGGACGTGACTCCCACATGTGGGAACCTGTAACTCAAGTTCAAACAGACCCCATTTTTGCTGGAGCAAGAGTCTTAACCTGCAGTTTGGGAGTTATGAATCTTTAGAGAGGTTATAAATTGAGATTTAAGAAGGGCAGATAAGTCCTGTAGAACTGTCAAGTTGTCAAAAGTTATTTAAATGACCAATCCTTTAAAAATTGAAAAAAAAAAACACTACCTGTCTGTGTCTGTGAGAGTTGAAAAAATCTGTTCGAGCAATTTCAATTGCTATTTGTTGACATCATCTTAAGTGCTATAATTATAGCATTATTAATACTTGTCTGTTTTCCACAACCTATCATCATCACAACAGTGAGTTGTAAGTTCATATTTTGATTGACAGCTCAAGGAGGTTATTAAAGGGTTAGCTGTCTTTGATGTGGGGTTATGAATACAAATGTTTGTTTGATAAAGGATTAAGTACTTGAGGGGATTTAAATATATTGAATGGGCTTTCATGAAAGGGGAAGATTTTTATATAGTGAAGTCTGTAATAGGTATTTAGAACTTTATTTTATCTCAGCATGGCTCCTGAAGTCTGTCCATGGTGAATATTGGGTAAGTTGGCATAGGGTCTATAAGGGGCCATGCGTATGGGTGGGGGGCATGAAATGGCATAGGTTGGCACTAAGTTGGCATAGGTATTATAAAGGGCCATGGGAAGGTGTGGGGACTTCTTGAGTTGGCGCTAAGTTGGCTTAGGGGCTATAAGGAGCATGGGATGGGTGGGAGTCATCAAGGGTTGGCATTGTGGCTATAAGAGGCCATTGCGGCGGATGTGAGGCATGGGTTGGCATGATTTGGCAAGTATGGGAATGGGTGGGGAGACTAAGAGACTGTGAGAGGTGTTAGAGAATCTTATGTTTAAGAAAATAAGTGGGGTGAATTCCCAGAGAACCTGGGGTGGACCTTTTAACTAGCCTGCCTCGGCACTTGGCAGCCACTATGGCCCCTCCAATCTGTCCCTGGGGGCGGCAGGCCCAATTACATCCTGCAGCCATCCCCCAGAATGAAGATCCTGCCATTTGGGGCACTTAATCCCAAGGCGGATGCGGTGATCCAGGAAATTTCTTGACTTGAGCTACCCGACTTCCAAGTGAAAATCTAGGCCAGAGAGTCAGGGTAAATGAATCATTTTTAGGTTGTAAAACTATAACTAGTGGAATGTCACAGGTATCAGTGATGGGGCCTTAATTATTTACAATCTATATCAATGACTTAGATGAAGGGACCGCCTGTATTGTAGCCAAATTTGCTGACAATACATAGGTAGGTAGGAAAGCAAGTTCTGAGGGGGGTGCAAAGAGTCTGCAAAGGGATATAGATATGTTAAGTGAGTGGGAAAAAATTTGGCCGATGGAGTATAATGTGGGAAAATGTGAGGCTGTCCACTTTGGCAGGAAGAATAAAAAAACAGAATGTTATTTAAATAGAAAAAGATTGCAGAATGTTGTGGTACAGAGGAATCTGGGTGTCATCATACATGAATCACAAAAAGCTAGCATGCAGGTACAACAATTAATTGGGAAGGCAAATGGGATGTTGCCCTTTATTCCAAGGGGAATGGAGTATAAAAGTAGGGAAGTCTGGCTACAACTGTATAGGGTATTGGACTGTGTACTGTGTACTGTGTACAGTTCTGGTCCCCTTATTAAAGGAGGGATATACTTGCATTGGGAGCAGTTTGGAGAAGGTTCACTAAGCTGATTCCTGAGATGAAAGGATTGTCTTATGAGGAAGTATTGAGCAGGTTGAGCCTATACGCATTGGAGTTTAGAAGAACGAGAGGTGATCTTATTGGAACATACAAGATTCTGAGGGGGCTTGACAGGAGAGCTGTTAATAGGATGTTTCCCCTCATGGGGGAATCTAGAACTAGGGGACACAGTTTACAAATAAGCAGACCTCCTTGTCGCTTGCCATTTCAACACACCACCCTGCTCTCATGCCTACATGTCCGTCCTTGGCCTGCTGCAATGTTCCAGTGAAGCTCAACATAAACTGAAGGAACAGCACCTCATCTTCCAACTAGGTACTTTACAGCCTTCCGGATTGAATATTGAGTTCAACAACTTTAGATCATGAACTCTCTCCTCCTTCCCCACCCCTTTTCCGAACCCCCTTTTTCCAATAATTTATATATATTTTTCTTTTCCCATATATTTCCATTATTTTTAAATGTATTTCCATCCATTGTTTTATCTCTACCTTTTAGCCTATTTCGATTCCCCCCCACCCCACCCCCACTAGGGCTATCTGTCCCTTGCTCGTCCTGCTTTCCACCCTTAATGTCCCCATTAGCACGTTTCTTAGCTAATATCACCACCGTTAACACCTTTTGTCTATGACATCTTTTGGCAATCTCCACCTATCACTGGCACTCTATCCAGCTCTACCTGTCCCATCCCCCCTTAAACCAGCTTGTACTTCACCTCTTTTCTATTTTTCCTTAGTTCTGATGAAGAGTCATTCGGACTCTAAACGTTAACTGTATTCCTCTCCACAGATGCTGTCAGACCTGCTGAGTTTTTCCAGGTATTTTTGTTTTTGTTCTAGATTTCCAGCATCCGCAGTATTTTGCTTTTATCCTCAGGGAGCTTAATGGGCAGTTAATTGGGGACAAGCAGGTTCCCTGTTCCCAACGCACCTCCCACCCCCCACCCACCACCACCATCCCCTCTGCCACTTTAAAAATCGGTGTGCACTCTGGATGCATCATGATCCAGAGATGCCCACCTGGAATGCGATTTTTAAATTCACCTGATCCCAACCCAGCTGGCTTTCTGTTCCTCTTTGTTTAGTTCTGTGGGTTTTAATGAACTGCAGGTATTGGCAAACAGTGCTTAGTTAGTCGATCAAAACTAGTCCAGGAGCTCACTCTGGCTGTGCTTAATATTCCCAGGTACCTAACTCTTTTATCAGGAGATCTTGACTCCCAGCCAGAAACAAGTCCAGAATCTTCAACTTTCTCCACTTCTTTCCTGGGGTCATTAACTCATGCTGGGATATAGATCCAGGCAAGAACTGTTTTCCATTACCCTCACCAACTGCCATTCTTCATAGGCGAGCCTTGGCAGTGAGGCTTAGCAGGCTTTTCAGCACAGAAGACATCACACTTGACTCTGAATTTCTCCTCACTCAACACTCACACTCATTCCCCCTTTCTAGCAGCGACTAGATGGAGGACTGACATCCCAGAGCGTTTTCCCTCTCTGTCACCTAGAAGTACAGAGGGGAATTTTGCTGGATCTGACAGGCTCAACACAGCACTGGGCAATAGCTTAACTCACTGAACTACTGGAGGAGCCAACATTGTAAAACCCTGTAAGAATGGGTAAATACATATGTGAAATATCATACCAGGCTAGCTGACAAAACAAAACCTCAGCTCAGGATAAAACTGATCGGCAGGAAATTACTGTCACCTACACTTTGCATGCATTTCAAGTGTTTCAGAATAACTGGATTTTCCAAGTGTTTGATTTCACATCTAATTCTGAAAAAGGGAAGCAGCTTGACCTTCTCCTACACATACGCCTCCATCTTCAGAAAACAGCAACATACCAAACTAAAGGCAGCCAGCATGAGGGAGAACCAAAGACAATAATTAGAAAGAACAGGCACCTGAAAAACAGGCACTTCCATGTCACTAAGGGAGACTTGCTTGTTGCTATGGGAAACAGCTGTTGCACCAAGCGACACATTTAGCTTAGAAGGGATTTCTGCGAATTATAGCATTGATTTAATTGTTAAGGATCTGGGAGCTGGTGAATGTATAACAGCTGTTCTCAGCACATGGATGCAGGGAAAGATTTCACAAAACTTGTTCTTTTGTTTGAAACCACTGAGTGAATGGGATCAGCAGGACTTCATTAGAAAGTAGCTTTGTTTAAATATAAATCTTCTTTTTCTTGCTAATTTTCTCCTTTCTCCATGTCCTCAAGCCTCTTGGTGGACTAAGTTCTACAGGCACTAGTTTCCCATACCTTGCCCGTGCAGTCATCCTTGATTTGGCAGCTTGACAATGAGTGACAATACTATTTGAGATGCATCACATTTGAACTCAATCCCATTCTCACTCCTGGCCACACATACTCCCTTGCGTTAAGCTCCACTGAATAATGTTCAAGAATGGGAATGTTGGCTGATTATCCCTTGCCTAAACCAGGAGTTATGTGGCTGTACTCCTACACCTGCCTTGCTGAAATGATCTGATTGAGCATGGAACTACGATCAAAGCCAGTTCATTCCTGGCCTCCTAACTTCAGCTATTCAGTACATAAAATCCCTGGGACACAGGAGTGATACCCAACATAGTAGATCTGAAGACCACTGGGCTTTGAGACATTGCTTATAACCTGGCACAGAGTGAAAGGGAACAATAATCTGGCACAGAGAGAAAGGGAACACTTCACCTCTCTGATATTTTTAAGGATTGTGAACAAAATGAATTTGTTTTGCCACCCAAGAGAAGTTCAATACATGCTATTTTACTGTACTTAGTAGCGCTCTCACCTCTGAGTCAGGTCATGGGTTCAAATCCCACTCCAGACGCTTGAGCACTTTATCCAGACTGACACTCCAGTGCAGTACTGAGGGAGTGCTGTACTGTTTGAGGTGCCATCTTTTGGATAAAACGTTAAACCAAACCCCTGGTTTCCCTCTTAGGTGGAAGTAAATGATTCAATAGCACTATTAAAGAAGAACATGGTTCAAATCCCACCACAGCAGCTGGTGGAATTTAAATTCAATTAATAATCTGGAATTGAAAAGCTAGTTTCAATAATAGTGACCATGAAACCATTGTTAATTGTCACAAAAAACCCACCTGGTTCACTAATGTCCTTTAGGGAAGGAAATCTGCCATCCTTACCTAGCCTGGCCTACATGTAACTCTGGACCCACTGCAATGTGGTTGACTCTTAACTGTCCTCTGAAATGGTGCGACAGGCCACTTAATTCAAGGGTAATTAGGTTTGGCCTAATGTTGGCCTTGTCAGTGATGCCCACATCCCATGAAAGAATAAATAAAACAACAAAATTGGGGACTTGCAATTATCTGCTTGTTTCCACAAACTAAGTAAAGCTAAAAATAAGCGGCCCCATTTCTCAGTCCTGGTTTCTTCCTGGTCTTAAAAATGTTACATTTTATTCACACCAATTATTATATTTTCTTAGAAACCAACCTAAAAACAAAAGGCACAATTGTCCTGTCTGTCTAAAGTTTGCACCGATTATTTTGCTGTTATTGTCACTGTTGAACAAGCACAGTGAAGATAGGTTATTAAAAATCTGACTGAAGTAAGCCAACCAGTATCATTACAGATGAAACAATTCTAACTGAGGTTCATTTAAATAGTGCTTGTGATCGCAATTGTTTTGCTTTAGTTACATTAAATAGCAGACTGTCTTGAGTCTTGGGGGAGTGACTGCCTGAATCCTGGAGGAGTGACAGAATCCATGGAGAGTGACAGTTTGGATCCTGGAGGATGCAGAGTGCAAGAGTCTAGCTGCTGCAGACAGTGCACTTTCAGTACTCAGGGGAATAACAGTAAAGGTTACACATTGTTTCTAAAAGAACACACGCAAACTTAACAGATATTACACATATCCTAACGTAATTAGAATCATGCCTGATGATAACCTATAGCCTGTTGTTAGCACAGTCTTCCATGTAGTAATCAGGTGTATTGTCCCTCCCTCCTGTCAATCACTCATCATGTGATGCGATTATGGGGGCTTCGACCAATAAGCTTATTGCGTGGGTAATCCTGTGGACGGGGCTTCCAACAGAGAGATCGCATCTAGCTTGCAAACACCTTTACATGTCTCCTAAATAAAGTTAAGCCTTTTCTTCACCAAACCTGCTGCTCCATTAAGTTATTACATTCCAATTATTTTTAACCTGCAATATGTAAATCCTAGAGATATGATTATCGGCCAAATTCCTATTTTGCTTCTGTTTTGGGGCTGTTCTGTCATAATTGTTATTTAAATTAGACAACTGTAAGGGTGGTGGAAACAGCTTCACCAATAATTTTCAAAAGGGAATTGGGTAAATACATCAAAAGGAGAAATTTGCAGAACTATGAGGAAAGAGCATGAGTGAGGGACCAATTGGATAACTCCTTCAGAGAGCTGGGACATACACGATGGGAGGAATGGCCTCTTTCTGTGCTGCGTGGTTCTGTGAATCTAACTAAAAAGTATCACAAAACATTTGACATACCACACATACTTTCCAGAAGTGCATAAGACTGAGTGCCTGGAACTATACACATCAACAGAAACAAGGTTTACAATTCTGGTTTATTTGGATCAAAAGTCTGCACATTTTTTGGTATTATACACCATTTTCCAAACCGCTTTGCTGCAATTACTCCCTGTGCGCCTCCATTCTTGTCACAACATCAGAATCAAGGATAACAATTGTTCAAAGGCACACAGAAAGATCAAACATAAAAATAACCAAAGGTTCACAACAGGATCTGTTCCCCAATGCTTCCTTTGTATGTGTCTTCCAGATTGTCTTTTTATACTAAAAATCAAAATCCTCCACTTTACTATTTCTTAGATTCTAACCACCATAACGGGAATGGCAATTATGCAAATATCCTTATCCACTGCCATTCATTTCATTTACATAGAGATCATAATCAGACCTTTCTCTGCGCTATTACTCTGCGCTTCCCTTCACATGGCCTTTAAGGTTCTTTTTTATTCATTGTGGAATGTGGACATCGCTGGCAAGGCCAACATTCACTATCCATCCCTAATTGTCCTAGGGAAGGTGGTAGTGATTCGTTTTCTTAAACCACTGTAATCCATGGAAAGTTCGGGAACTAGAGGACACTGACTGAAGGTGATTGACAAAAGGAGCAAGTGTCTCCTTCTTTCAGCTTCTCCATTTTACTTGAGGTTGCCACAATGATGGTTGATCACCCTTCTCCATCTCCTTCTGTCAGTTACCCATTCCTCTTCCAGTCCTTCTGCGTTCAAGTCTCTCACTACCGCCTCTTTCCATTGGGTCTTAGGTCTTCTTCTTCTTCTTCCTGGCAGTGCCATCTCCATCACTCACCTCACCACATTTCCTCTCTCTCCCTCTCTCTCTGCCCCAGATGACCATACCATTTCAATCTCTTCTCGGCTACCTTCTCTGTTGCCCCCAAAATCTTCACTGGTTTCCTGACGTACTGGTTCCTGATTTTGTACTTTCTCATTACTCCACATGTCTACCTCAGCATCTGCATCTCATTAAGATCCAGTCTTTGTTCCTCTCTTCTCAATGCTTCTGCACTATATAACAAAGCACAGCTGTCATAATTGTCTTGTAGATTCTTCAAAGAAATAACAGTAACATGAGGAAAAGCTTTTTTACTCAACGAGTGGTTAGGATCTGGAATACACTGCCTGAGAATGTGGTGGAGGCAGATTGAGTCAAGGCTTTCAAAGGAGCTTGGGATAGTTATCTGAAGAGAAAAAAATTGCAGGGCTACGTGGAAAAGGTGGGGGAGTGGGATTAGGTGAGTTGCTTTTACAGAGAGCCAGCATGGACTTGAAGGGCTGAATGGCCTTTTTCTGTGCTGCAACCATTCTATAATTTTATGTGGTGGTGGTAACAGAGCAGATAGGTGGGGAGCTCCAGGCTTTTGACCAAGCAACAGTGAAGGAATGGCAATATATTTCTAAGTCAGGATGTCTTGTAACTTGGAGGGGACCTCCAGATAGTGGTGTTCCCATGCCTCTGGTGGTAGGAGTAATGGGTTTGAAAAGTGTTGTGGAAGGAGCCTTGGTGAGTTGCTACAGTGCATCTTGTAGATGTTAAACACTCCTGCTACTGTGCATCAGTGGTGGAGGAAGCGAATGTTTAAAGTGATGGAATGAGAATCAAGAGGGCTCCTTTGCCCTGGATGGTCACTCCATCACACTCCTGACTTGTCCTGGGGATGTGATGATGGGTGCTAGGTAGGACCCCAACCAGCAGATTTAAGACCATAAGACGTAGGAGCAGAAGTAGGCCATTTGGCCCATCGAGTCTGCTCCACCATTCAAAGAGATCATGGTTGATCTGATAATCCTCAACTCCACTTTTCTGCCTTTTCCCTATAACCCTTGATTCCCTTACTTAAAAATCTGTCTATCTCAGCCTTGAATATACTTAATGACCCAGCCTCTACTGCCCTCTGCAGTAAAGAATTCCACAGATTGACTACCCTCTGAGAGAAGAAATTCCTCCTCATCTCTGTTTAAATGGGTGCCCCCTTACTCTGAGATTATGCCCTCTGGTCCTAGACTGTCCTACAAGGGGAGACAACCTCTCAGCATCTACCCTGTCAAGCCCACTAAGAATCTTATATGTTTCAATAAGGTCGCCTCTCATTCTTCTAAACTCCAACGAATACAGGCCCAACTCACTCAACCTCTCCTCATAAGAAAATCCCTCCATACCCAGAATCAACCTAGTGAACCTTCCCTGGACTGCCTCCAATGCCAGTATATCTTTCCTTAGATAAGGGGAACAAAATTGTTCACAGTATTCTAGGTGTGGTCTAACTAGTGCCTTGTATAGTTTTAGCAAGAATTCCCTATTTTTATACTCCATTCCCTTTGAAATAAAGGCCCACATTCCATTTGCCTTCCCTATTACCTGTTGAACTTGTATCTTAGCTTTTTGGGGTTCATGCACAAGAACCCCCAAATCCCTCTGTGCTGCAGCCTTCTGCAGTCTTTCTCCATTTAAATAATATTCAGCTCCTCTATTCTTCCTGCCAAAATGCATAACCTCACATTTTCCCACATTATATTCCATTGCCACTTTTTTGCCCATTCACTTAACCTGTCTATATCCGTTTGTAGACTCCTTGTGTCATCCTCACCACTTGCCTTCCCACCTATTTTTGTAACATCCACAAATGTGGCAATAGTACATTCACTTCCTTCATCTAAGTCATTAATATATATCGTAAATAATTGAGGCCCCAGCACTGATCCCTGTGGCACTCCACTAGTTAGGGGTTGCCATCCTGAAAATGCCCTCCTTATCCCAAGTCTCTGTCTTCTATTAGTTAGCCAATCCTCTATCCATGCTGATATACTACCCCCAACACCATAGGCTATCTTATTAAGTAGTCTTATGTGAGGTACCTTATTAAACGCTTTTTGGAAATCCAAATATATTACATCTACTGGTTCCCCTTTATCTATCCTGCTTGTTACCTCTTCAAAGAATTCTAAAAAATTTGTCAGGCATAATTTCCCCTTCATGAAGACCTATTGACTCCACTTGATTAGATTATGTAATTCTAAATGCTCTGCTATTCCATCCTTTATAATAGACGCTAACATTTTCCCAATGACAGTTGTTAAGCTAACCTACTTCCTTTAATATCCTAGGATGCAACACATCTGCTCCAGGGGACTTATCGGCCTTTAGCCCCATTAGTTTCCCTAGTACTTTTTCTCTAGTGATAGTTATTGTATTATTATTTCCCCAGCCTCATTCTCTAAGGGGCCTTTATTGACCTTGGCCTCTCTCTTCCTTTTTATATATTTAAAGAAGCTCTTACTGTCCATTTTTATATTACTTGCTAGTTTACCCTGAAAGTTTATTTTCTCTCTCCTTATTATTTTTTGGTCATCTTTTGTTGTTTTTTAAAACTTTCCCAATCCTCTGGCTTACCACTAATCTTTGCCACATTCTATGTCTTTTCTTTTAATTTGATACTATCCTTAACTTCCTTGGTCAGCCATGGTTGGTTTATCCCCTCCCCTGAATCCTTCTTCCTCACTGGGATAGATCTTTGTTGTGAGTCATGAACTATTTTCTTAAACGTCTGCCATTGTTCATCAACCGTCTTTTCTGCCCTCTGATTCCTACTGACTTCAATTTTGCTAGGGCTCTTCGGTGCCACACTTGGTCAAATGCTGCATTTATGTCAAGGGCAGTCACTCTCATCTCAAGTTCAACTCTTTTGTCCATGTTTGGACCAAGGCCGTAATGAGGTCTGGAGCCGTGTAGCCCTGGCAGAACCCAAACTGAGCATTGCTGAGGAGGTTGTTGCTGAGTAAGTGCAACTTGATAGCATTGTCAATTAAGTTTTCATTACTTTTCTGATGATTGAGAGTAAATTGATGCAGATGTAATTGTCTGGATTGAATTTGTCCTACTTTTTGTGGACAGGACATACCTGTGTAAATTTCCATTTTTTGCGTAGATGCCAGTGTTGTAGCTGTACTGGAACAGCTTGGCTAGGGGAGCGGCTGGTTCTGGAGCATAACTCAGCAGTACAGCTGGGATGTTGTCAGAACCTATAGCCTTTGCTGTATTCAGCGCACTCAATCTTTGTTGAAATCACGTGGAGTGAATCAAATTGGCTGGTGACTGGCAGCTGTACTGGTGGGGGCATCAGGAGGAGCCTGAGATGGATCCCCCACTCAGCACTTCTGACTGAAGGTGTTTGAAAACATTCCAACCATGAATTTTGCACTGAGATTTTGGGCTCTGCCATTATTAGGATGGGAATGTTCATGGAACCTCCCCCTCCCATTCGTTGTTTAATTGTCCACTCCCATTCACAACTGGCCATAGCAGCGCTGCAGAGCTTTGTTCTCATCCGTTGCTTTCCATGTAAGAACACAATAGTCCTTGGCTGCTGGAGGAGAGGGAGGGGGCAAGTTTTCTGCAGAAGGACATTAATTTCAGAGTTTCAGAGTGGAAGTGTTAGGATAGATGAATATTTTGGAATTTTCCTTGACTATCTTTGGAGATCAGGGAATCTTCCCGAAGGAGTTTAATGGGTGACTCCAAAGCTCAGGAGTGAGAGCCCTGGCCTTGTAAACTAGACATTGTGAGTTCAAACTTCACTGGCCTGTTCACATTTACTGGTACACAGTCTCAGGATGAGGGGCTGATCATTTAGGACTGAGATGAGGAGAAGCTTCTTCTCTCAAAGGGAATTGGCTACCCCAGAGGACTGTGCACGCTTTATCATTGACTTTTTTGAAGGCTGGGATAGACGGATTTTTGGTCCCTTGGGAAATCATGGGATATGGAGCGGACAGGAGAGTGGAGCTGAAGCCCAAGATTTAGCCGTGATCGTATTGAATGGCGGAGCCAGTGGGCCATATGGTCTACACCTGTTTCTATTTCTTGTGTTCTTGCGTGACCACAAAGGATAGAACGTACACAGCCCGTGGGAAGACTGGCCTTTTTCTCATTACATATTCTCTTATATCCATAGTGCAAACACAGAAGAAGCAAAGAAACATAACGTTTGTTATATTAGTGAAGAAACAGCTGTTTCAGCCACTCAATTCAAAGTGCTGTGCCCTCAGCGGCCATAGAAAATCACTGGCTTGCTGACGTCTAACATCTTCTTGTAAATGCAATCGTGACCAGTAAACAGACCAAGTCATTCATTTTCCCCTTCCCTTTGCTGTCTGTTGAACCTTCCTAAACCCTCCCTGCTGCCACTCAACAAACTTCTTGCATTGCACTGGTGGAGTGGACAATGCAGGGAGTGGGTGAAGGGCATTGCGAAAGTGAAAGTCCTTGGAGACCTCGAAAAAATAGGATTCTCTTTTCCCTTTCAAACAAATAACCCACCAAATAACCATTGCTGATCAGGCCTTTTGAATTGTCACTATTTATATTAACTAGTCTGAGTTACTATAGCAATAAAGACACTTTATCATTATATATTGTTCAAAAAAGAAGGCAATTCAATTTCTAATTCGGCAGTGTGTTTTGTTTTAGCTTGTTTGTGATCTGTCTTGTTAAGCAATGCATTCTCCCGATTTGAAGCATTTTATCCACAGTTCCTATTTTTCAGATAGGATTATCTGCCTCCTACAATGACAAAATCCACTGCAAAATATCTCTAAGTTATTCCTCCACTTTTTATTTGTTATGTCCCGAAACATGAACACAAGTGAATCTTGTCAGTGTTTCAGAGCCAATGAAGTAATGGAAAGGGTTCATGAAGGGACTATAATAGATGCATACATGGACATTCAAAATACATTTGATAAAACAGCACGTTCTGAAATTAGGAGTGCACAGGATTGAAGGTTCAGTAGTAATTTGCGAATGTGGTAACGTTTCAAGTCAAATATGACTCTTTTTCAGAACTGCTCTGAAGAAGAATCATATTCGACTTGAAACATTAACTTTGTTTCTCTCTCCACAGATGCTTTCAGACCTGCTAAGTTTTTCCAGCACTTTCTGTTTTTATTTTGGATTTCCAGCTTCTGCAATATTTTGCTTTTATTTCTTGGGTATGTAACTGGTTTAAGAGATAGGCAGCAGAGAATAGTGATGAGCAGATGTTCTCTGACTGGAGAGAAGGATACAATGGGGCCCCCTGAAGTTGATACTAGGACCATTGCTTTTTGTGTTATATTTAAATGACCTGGATTTGAGAACATGGAGTACAATTTTGAGGTTTGAGAGTGATACAAAACTTGGTAACATTGCGAAAGCAAACTCAGGTGGTGAGATGGTAAAAGTCGTGGGTTTAGAAAATGCTGTTGAAGGAGCTTGGTGAGCAGCTGGAGTGCATCTTGTGCATCAGTGGTAACTCTTTCGAGTACATTCACAGTTCTTGGTTTCCGGCAGCGGGACATGAACCCACAACCTTCTGATTCTAAGGCGAGGGTGCTATGAACTGAGGGAATGAATGTTGAAGGTAGTTGATGGGATGCCAAGCAAGCGGACTGCTTTGTGCTGAATGGTGTCAAGCTTCTTGAGTGTTGTTGGAGCTGTACTCATCCAGGCAAGTGGAGAGTATTCCATCTCATTCCTGACTTGTGCCTTGCAGATTTTGGAAAGGCTTTGGGGAGTCAGGAGGTGATTCCCAGGAATCACCTCAGGATTCCTAGCCTCTGACCTGCTCTTGTAGCCACGGTATTTATATGGCTAGTCCAGTTCAGTTTCTGGTCAATGGTAACCCCCAGGCTGTTGATAGTGGGGGAATTCATCGATGGTAATGCACTGAATGTCAAAGGGAGATGGTTGGATTCTCTCTTGTTGGAAATGGTCATTGCCTGGCACTTGTGTGGCACGAATGTTACTTGTCACTTATCAGCCCAAGCCTGAATGTTGTTCAGGTCTAGCTGCACATGGACACAGGCTGCTTCAGTATCTGAGGAGTCACGAATAGTGGTGAACATTGTGCAATCATCAGTGAACATCCCCACTTCTGACCTTATGATGGAAGGAAGTTCATCGATGAAGCAGCTGAAGATGGTTGGGCCTAGGGCACTACCCTGAGGAACTCCTGCAGTGATGTCCTGGGACTGAGATGACTGACCTCCAACAACCACAACCATCTTCCTTTGTGCTAGGTATGACTCCAACCAGCAGAAGGTTTACTCCCTTATTGACTCCAGTTTTGCTAGGGGTCCTTGATGCCTCACTCGGTCAAATGCTGCCTTGATGTCAAGGGCAGTCACTCTCACCTCATCTCTGGAGTTCAGCTTTTTTGAATTAAGGCTGTAATGAGGTCAGGAGCTAGTGGCCCTGGTGGAACCCAAATTGAGCGTCAGTGAGCAAGTTATTGCTGAGTAAATGTCGTACACTCTAGCATTGCCATTTTGATCTCAACACTCCAGCTAACACCCTTACTTCATCTTGCACAGCAGGTAGGACCCTCCCATCTGCGCCGATTAAAGGGATTGCAAACTATTTTCAGGTTAGTTGCTGATTGATTTCTACTGTTTTTGGCTGAGTTAGTAGAATTGTTTGGAAGTTTTTGCTGCTACTTAAAATTGGTGAAGTCTACAGGGAGTGGCATGGCATGTGTTGAAGGTTCTGACTTCAAGGGTTCTGCTCATACCACTTGCTCCCATTGATGGGTTCTGTTATTTTTCTATTCCCCTTTACCCACAACATGGCAGGGAGAATGAGCAGAGGTGACACAGAGTAGGACAAGCTGCTTAAATAAGGAGGAGGAGGAGCAGGGGTAGAAGGACTCTCACTAGGAGGCCATATCCACCCAGACTCTTCAGGGGCCAATTCTCTTATCTCAACCTCAGTGAGGAACTGTGCATGGGGGATGCCTGTTTCATTAAGCAGGTTACACAAATCTGCAACTTGTTTCGAGGCCAAAAGACTTTTCAAAGTAAAACTGCTGAATATTGCAAGCTGCTTTTCACAAGTAAGGAAGACCTCAGGCAAGAATGAACTGCCAAGAGTGTAACTGGGATAGGACATTCCTAAACCTGAAAAGGTGGATGAAAGAACCTGGGAACAACTCACATTCACTCCCTCCACCACTGATGAACAGTGGCAGCAGTGTGTACCATATGCAAGATGCACTGCAGAAACTCACCAAGGCTCCCACTACCATCTAGAAGGACAAGGGCAGCAGACAGATTGGGAACATCATCACCTGGAAGTTCCTCTCCAAGCCACTCACCTGACTTGGAACTATATCGTCGTTCCTTCACTGTTGCTGGGTCAAAATCCTGGAACTCCCTCCCTAGCAGCACTGTGGGTGTACTTACACCAAATGGACTGCAGTAGTTCAAGAAGGCAGCTCACCATCACCTTTTCAAGGGCAATTAGGGATGAGCAATACTTGCTGGCTGAGCCAGTGAAGCCTCCCATAAGTGAATAAGGTATTGACCAAGGACTTAACTTGAGAGCAGGCTTTTACTCCATGATCATAGACAAAAACCTCAATATACTATTGGATATTTTGCATTAAGAACTTTTATAGGACAATAAGGTATTTCCAAAATAACAGCCAGGTCCACTCCTGATAAACGGTATAAAATATGTAAAAAGGCATTCAAGGCTGCAGTCAGGAGGGCAACTTAGTCAATTATCATTAAAGAGCTATGTCGAGCTCAAACCTTTGCTGGTGTTTGTACGTATGAGATTTTTGTTTAAAGTCATTGGAGCTTAAAGTAAAGGGTTAGATCTTTGCATGTGTATGTGTAATCTGGGATTACTGTGTGACAGTCAGATGCTTACTTGTAATCTCTTGCTGATTTTTAAGTAAAAAGAGTCTATTCCAGGACTTTCTGTTGTACGTTGTTTGTTCCATGGGTCAGAATTCTGTAAGCTGTTCAACAAAAAGAAAGTCTCACAGTTCCCTCCAGGCTGGAGCAGACTATATCTCCACCATCTCACTGTTCAGTGTTCACTGTTGAATGAGGGAGATCGCAGGCACAACATATGAAAAGAGTGAGGGAAATACATTGCATCTTGTCTTTGCAGAGAGAAACACCTGGAGTGAGCATACAGCTTGCTCATTGTGTAGAGTGCTACTGATTGCACACAAGTTGCTTTGCATGTACCTCAATGACAGAGCCTTCAAAGAACTGGTGTAAGAAGCCGACAAGGACTATTTACACCATTTCCAGGGAGGTTGAACGAGTCTTCTTTCAGTGTCATTTGGGAGACCAGAAGGGTCCCTGCTAAATGCAAGGACCATGGTTGGTATTTGGTATCACTGGGGAGAGGTAATACGCTTTGACAGATCTGGGGTGAGGGTGCTGGCATCTGATTGAGCTGGGGTGAAGATCCTGGGGTTTGGCAGTAGCTTAGTGGAGCTCCTCTTGCTTGGAAGTGTGGTAGGTTCCATGATCTGGCTTTACTGTAGAGGGGAGACAGAATTGTGAAAGACCTGAGGTTGGCACACTGGCAAGTTATATGTGAAATGAGCCTCATTAGTCGAGGCCTGGTGCTGAATTTTACATGGAGACGTATTCCTCTCCCCCCCCTCCAGGCGGAAAAGTCAGTCTTGAGCCCATTAACTCAGAAATCAGCGGCCCTGTAGCGATAATATGTTAGGAGCACCCTTTATTGATTTAGAGTGGGGAATTCTGCCTCCATCTGGGAGGAAGTCCCACACTAGAGAGCTGATTGGCTGGTAGCTCTGTGATCCTGGCAGCACCAGGATCAAGCAGTGGCCATTGCTCGGATTACAGATAGTCCCCAAGGAGGAAGAGTCATGGAGACCCGACTCTGAGGTAAGTCCGGCATTTTGGATGGACCTGGCTGAAAGAGCCCAGCAGGGGTGAGGTGTGGGGGCTGGGTTAGAGAGGCCAAGAGTTAGGGTTAGGGTTGGGGGAGGGTTAAAGAGGAGGTTTGATCTTGGCGGTGGGGGGGGGGGGGGGTGCCTCTGATGGGCACAGGAGAGCCTGCATAGTGAAAGCTGCCAGGCTACCCGCCTTCCCCTGCTGCAGGTAAAATAGTTGCGGAGGCGGGATGAGACCCCTAAGTGGCCATAAGTGAGCCTAAGGACGGGCTGCCTGGCATCTTCGCAACCAAATATGAGAGACAGGTCGGGGGTGGGTAGGAAGGCCACCCAATTTATTTTATGAGCCCTCCCCCTCGGCTTCAAATATGCCAGAGAGGTGGCGGGGAGAGGTGGGGAGCGTAAAACCCTACTGTCTGTGAGAGGTGAGGGGAGAGGCAGTGTGTTCGATCTGTTGTTTTACTGAACTGAGTGGAAAACACTCAAATGTGCCTGAACAGTGTTGCAGTCAGTTGCCATTTGCAACATGCTCTTATAGGGAGATTCCTTCATCAACGTTTAACTCCTGAAAATGGTCATTCACAAAATATAATCACTGTTCTTCAAGCTATGGTTCTTAGCTGCCGATCTGGGTAAATTTGCAAGATTCAAGCATGAAGAAATATTAATCCGTGTGATCAGGTGATGCACCCTAGCTGCTACCTTATCCCCTTGGGGTATTTCATTGTCTGCTCCTTTATGGGCCTTCGTTTGTGTACTGCTGTTTTTGTAAGTTCATAGAGATGAAGGACGAAGAGTAGAGGAGGCATGCCGGACAGCTATATCAGCAGCTTAGATGCTTCTTCACAAACACACCCAACATCACACAGCCATGCAGAACAAGGCATTTGTACCTGGTTATGTGCAAACAGATTTGCACACAGTAACAATGATTCACCAAGGCAACCATGACAGAACTGAGCACAATCCTGCAGCCACACTTGTAAACCATTTCCACGACAGGGATGGCTCTGTCAGTGGCTGTCAAGGTAACAGCGACATACAGGCTGCATACCAAATCTCCTGACCTACAGAACACTCAACTTGCCCATTTCTCTAATGAAAACATACAGCAGCACAGCTTCATCCTCTAAAGAGGGATTTGCCATGAGGCAAGGAGGCAAAGGTGAGGCAGCATTAACCGTACCAGATATGGGCCTAACTAAAAGCCAGAAATCATATCTAAATGATCACACAGTTAGAATCTAAAGACAGGCTCTGATAGACAGCATAGTCACTTCGGTGCCTGAAAAATGCAATATACAACAGACATCTTCGCATCTATTCCACATCATGGTCAAATAAACCATAGCAGCATTTCAAAGCCTTATATCCTCCCCACAATGAAATACTTTTAAAGCGCAGTCATGGTTTGAATTATGTTACTTCCCCAGATTCTTATCCTGTGTCAGCTCATCTGCTGCTGAAACCCTCATTCGTACCTTTGTTACCTCTAGACTTGATTCTTCCAATGCACTCCTGTCTGCCCTCCTTAATTCTGCCCTTCATAAACTTGAGGTCATCCAAAACCCTGTCATCAGTGTACTAACTCGTACCAAATTCTGTTCACCCATTACTCTGTGCTTGTTCACAAAGATTCCTGGTTAAGCAATTTGCCTCAATTTTAAAATTCTATTCATTGGGCAGGATTTTAAGGTGATGGGGTTTCCCACTCCATGGCCAAAAAAGTCACCATTAAATCACCTCCATTCTGGTGGGTTGCCCCACTGCCATTTAACATTCTGAATCACGTTAATTCGGTTGAGATGGGCCTCTGCCGCATCTGATGTATTGTGTACAGTTCTGGACTCCTTACTTAAGGAGGGACATACTTGCATTGAGAGCAGTTCAAAGAAGGTTCACTCCACTGATTCCTGGGACAAGAGGTTGTCGTATGAGGAAAGGGTGACCAGGTTAGACTGGTACTGATTGGAGTTTAGATGAATGAAATGTGATCTTATTGAAATCTGTAAGATTCTGACAGGGTATATGCTGGGAGGATGTTTCTCCTCATGGGAGTATCTGGAACTTGTCTCCAGGGAGCAATCTTGTCTGCAGGGAGCAGACTCGGAGGAAGGAGCGCTGGAGCGGTGAGTATAAATCTAGCTTACCTCGGGGATTCACGGCCTTGTCTCTAGGGAGTAGTCTCGGAGGGAGGAGCACCGGAGCGCTGACCTCGGGGCACAGAGTAATTGAAGCCAAAACTGAAAAAGTGACGTCACAGGAAAGCTGTGGTCTGATTGGTTGGTAGGAAATCTGCACCAAATTTGAAAAAAAAACTCTGCAAAGCTAATTAATAAATTAATTATCTAAGTAGAGATGGCTGGGCAGGTGATGTGCTGTAGTTGTATGATGTGGGAGCTGGCAGATCCCATTGTGAGCCACAGTGGACCACATCTGCAGCTAGTGTTGGTTGCTGGAGGAACTCCGGCTCAGAATTGATGAGCTGGAGTCCGAGCTCCGGACACTGCGGCACATCCAGGAGGGGGAGAGTTACCTGGACGCTTTGTATCAGGAGGCGGTCACACCCGGTAGATTAAGTACCTCAAGTCCGGTCAGTGGTCAGGGTCAGCAGGGTGTGACTGCAAGTGAGGCAGGGAGAGGGATCCTGTGTTCAGGAACAGCGGAGCATCAGCTCTTGACCTTGTCCAACAGGTACGAGGTACTTGCTCCCTGTGTGGATGAGGAACAGGGCTGTAGGGAGGATGAGCCAGCTGACCATGGCACCGTGGCACAGGAGGCCATTCAAGTGGTAGTTGTAGGGGATTCTATAATTAGGGGAATTGATAGCTTCCTTTGTAAGCAGGATCGAGAGTCCCGCACGGTATGTTGCCTGCCCGGTGCCAGGGTGAGGGACATCTCTGACCGGCTTGAAAGGATATTGGAGAGGAAGGGGGAGGATCCAGTTGTTGTGGTCCACGTCGGGACAAATAACATAGGTAAGACTAGGAAAGAGGACTTGTTTGGAGATTATCAGGAACTAGGAACTAAATTAAAGAACAGGTCTTCAAGGGTTATAATCTCCGGATTACTACCCGAGCCACGTGCAAATTGGCATAGGGACACGAGAATAAGGGAAGTAAACATGTGGCTAAAGGAGTGGTGCGGGAAAGAGGGGTTCCATTTCGTGGGGCACTGGCATTAGTATTGGAACAGGAGGGATCTGTACTGTTGGGACGGTCTCCACCTGAACCGATCTGGGACCAATGTTCTAGCGAAAAGGGTAAATAGGGTGGTCAACAGGACTTTAAACTAGAAAGTTGGGGGGGGGGGAGGGAAGGGTAAAACTCCAAGAAGTATGACTAATGGGAAACAAAGCAGCAGGTTAGCGTGTGAGGGGGTGGATTCAACTTCATGGAAATTTATGAAAAAACTGAAAAGAAAGGAGAGCCCAGGAGAGGCTATTAAAGTCCCCAGAACACAAAATAGGACAGAGTGTTTGGAAAGGGCTAGGAATCTAACTTCAAGCACATCAGATAAAGGGACGACAATGAGAAAGGGGACGGGAAATACAGGACTGAAGGTGTTGTATCTGAATGCACGAAATAAGGTAAATGAGCCTGTGGCGCAGATTGAAATTGGCAGGTATGATGTGGTGGGCATTATGGAGACATGGCTGCAAGGGGATCAGGACTGGGAGCTAAATATCCAAGGATATACATCCTATCGAAAAGATAGGCAGGTTGGCAGAGGGGGTGGGGTTGCTTTGTTAGTAAGAAATGAAATTAAATCGATAGCAAGAAATGATGTAGGGTCAGATGATGTAGAATCTGTGTGGGTAGAGTTGAGGAACAGCAAAGGTAAAAAAACCATAATGGGAGTTAAGTATGACCTCCGAACAGTAGTCAGGATGTGGGGCACGAGATACACCAGGAGATAGAAAAGGCGTGTAAGAAAGGCAAGGTTACAGTGATCATGGGGGATTTCAATATGCATGTAGACTGGGAAAATCAGGTTGGTAGTGGATCCCAAGAAAAGGAATTTGTGGAATGTCTACGAGATGGCTTTTTGGAGCAGCTTGTGGTGGAGCCCACTAGGGAACAGGCAATTCTAGATTTAGTGATGTGTAATGAGGCAGATTTGATAAGGGAGCTTAAGGAGAAGGAACCCTTAGGAGGAAGTGACCATAATATGATAGAATTTACCCTGCAATTTGAGAGGAAAAAGCTAGAATCAGATGTAACGGTATTACAGTTGAATAAAGGCAACTACAGAGGCATGAGGGAGGAGCTGGCCAGAATTGACTGGGAGATGAGCCTAGCAGGAAAGACAGTGGAACAGCAATGGCAGGAGTTTCTGGGAGTAATTTGGGAGTCACAGCAAAAATTCATCCCTAGGAAGAAGAAGCATACTAAAGAGAGGACGAGGCAACCATGGCTGACAAGGGAAGTCAGGGACAGCATACAAGCTAAAGAGAAAGCATACAATGCGGCGAAGAGCAGTGGGAAACCAGGGGATTGGGAAGCCTACAAAGACCAACAGAGGACAACTAAAAAATAAATGAGGAGGGAGAAGACTAAATATGAGGGTAAACTAGCCAGTAATATAAAAGAAGATTGCATGAGTTTTTTTTTAGATATATAAAGGGTAAGAGAGAAGCAAAAGTGGACATTGGGCCACTGGAAAATGACGCTGGAGAAGTAGTAGTGGGGAAAAAAGAAATGGCGGAGCAACTGAATAGGTACTTTGCATCAGTCTTCACAGTGGAAGACACAAGTGACATCCCCAAAGTTCAAGAGAGCCGGGAGGCAGAGGTGAGTATGGTGGTCATTACCAAGGAGAAGGTGCTAGGAAAACTGAAAGGTCTGAAGGTGGATAAATCACCTGGACCAGATGGATTACACCCCAGAGTTCTGAAGGAGATAGCTGAAGAGATAGTGGAGGCGTTAGTGGTGATCTTTCAGGAATCACTGGAGTCAGGGAGGGTCCCAGAGGACTGGAAAATTGCTAATGTAACCCCTCTGTTTAAGAAGGGAGTGAGGCAAAAGATGGGAAATTACAGGCCGATTAGCCTGACCTCGGTCGTTGGTAAAATTTTAGAGTCCATTATTAGGGATGAGATTTCAGAATACTTGGAAGTGCATGGTAAAATCGGGCAAAGTCAGCATGGTTTCATCAAGGGGAGGTCATGCCTGACAAATCTGTTAGAATTCTTTGAGGAGGTAACAAGTAGGTTAGACAAAGGAGAGCCAGTGGGTGTTATCTACTTGGACTTCCAGAAGGCCTTTGACAAGGTGCCGCACAGGAGGCTGCTCAGTAAGATAAGAGCCCATGGTGTTAGAGGCAAGGTACTAGCATGGATAGAAGATTGGCTGTCTGGCAGGAGGCAGAGAGTGGGGATAAGGGGGTCCTTCTCAGGATGGGGGCCGGTGACTAGTGGAGTTCCGCAGAGGTCAGTGTTGGGACCACAACTTTTCACTTTATACATTAATGATCTAGATGAAGGAACTGAGGGCATCCTGGCTAAGTTTGCAGATGATACAAAGATAGGTGGAGGGACAAGTAATTTTGAGGAGGCGTCAAGGCTGCAGAAGGATTTGGACAGGTTAGGAGAATGGGCAAAGAAGTGGCAGATGGAATACAACGTGGGGAAGTGTGAGGTCATGCACTTTGGTAGGAAGAATAGAGGCATAGACTATTTTCTAAATGAGGAGAGAATTCAGAAATCTGGAGTGCAAAGGGACTTGGGAGTCCTAGTCCAGGATTCTCTTAAGGTTAACTTGCAGGTTGAGTCGGTAGTTAGGAAGGCAAATGCAATGTTGGCATTTATTTTGAGAGGACTAGAATATAAAAGCAGGGATGCGCTGCTGAGGCTTTATAAGGCTCTGGTCAGACCACATTTAGGATATTGTGAGCAATTTTGGGCCCCGTATCTGAGGAAGGATGTGCTGGCCCTGGAGATGGTCCAGAGGAGGTTCACGAGAACGATCCCAGGAATGAAAGGCTTAACATATGAGGAACGTTTGAGGACTCTGGAGTTTAGAAGGATGGAGGGGGATCTAATTGAAACTTACAGAATACTGAAAGGCCTGGATAGAGTGGACATGGGGAAGATGTTTCCATTAGTAGGAGAGACTAGGACCCGAGGGCACAGCCTCAGAATAAAGGGAAGACCTTTTAGAACAGAGATGAGGAGAAACTTCTTTAGCCAGAGAGTGGTGAATCTATGGAATTCATTGCCACAGAAGGCTGTGGAGGCCAGGTCATTGAGTGTATTTAAGACCGAGATAGATAGGTTCTTGATTGGTAAGGGGATCAAAGGTTACGGGGAGAAGGCGGGAGAATGGGGTTGAGAAACTTATCAGCCATGATTGAATGGTGGAGCAGACTCGATGGGCCAAATGGCCTAATTTCTGCTCCTATGTCTTATGGTCTTATGGTCTTATGGAACTAGGGGCCACAGTTTCAAAATAAGGGGGCCTCACTTCAGCCGGAGTTAAGAAGGAATTTCTTCTCTCATTAGGTGGTTATTCTTTTGAATTGTTTTCCCCAGACAGCAGTGGAGCCTGCGTTCTTGTATATATTCAAGGCTGCATTAAACAGATTTTTGATCGATAGGCAGGAAAGTGGAGTTAAGGCCATAATCAGATCAGCTATGATCCAATTGAATAGCTGAGCAGGCTCAAGTGGTTGAATGACCTTCTCCTGCTCTTATTTCTTATGATCTGGGGAGGAGGTCCTGCCTCCAAGAGCCACCATCCAATCTGATTGGCCAGCAGTTCTCTGGTCCCAACAGTGCCACTGGGTGCAGTGGCCACCACTGGAACTGTATCTAGTCCCTGAGGAAGAGGGGCCAGGAGCCAGATGACAGGACATCTGGAGGGAATTTCAGTGGGGCCAGGACAGGAGGCCCAGATGTGTGAGGGAGGGGATGAAGGGAGTGGGGACAGGGGTGCGCTGGGAAGGGGGGAGGGGTCACCCATGAGGGGATAGACCTTGCGTGGGAGGCATCCAATCAAAAAGGGGGCCCACGAAGGAGACACCCCACCCCCCTTTTCCACCCGAGGCCCAATCAGCCTTACCTGCCGGGCTTTTGACCCATGGCCAACCTCCTGCCCATAGCTGGAAAATTGCAGCCAGGCACAATGTGGCCCTTAAGTGGCCATTAACTGGTGGTGAAAGCACCCACAAAATTTTACGGAATGCCCGCACTTGCAAACCTGCCTGCAGGGGAACATAAAACTCTGTCCCTTGTTTCCAAATCCTTCCATGGACTTGCCTATCTCTGTAGGGCAGGATTTTGAGGTCGTCGAGCGGGCGCGGGCCTGGGACTGGCCAGGAAATGGTCCGCCGCCTGCGATTGGTCCCTGGCTGCGATTTCACACTGGCGGTCCAATTAAGGCACGCCCAGAATGAAATGCGGCTCGTCACTGGTCAGGAAGGGCCGAGCGGGAGAGGGTGCCTGTCAGCCATTGTGTCCAATGGTGACATGGCGGCCAGTTTAAAAGCGGCCCAGGCAGCCCCTGGAAGGCTGCCACTGAAGAACTCTGTGTCTTCAACATTCAACAGATGCTGTTAGACTTTCTGAGCTTTTCCAGCATTTCCTTTGTTTCAGATTTCCAGCATCTGCAGCATTTTGTTTTTATCTTCAACATTTAAGTCAAGGAGACGCCAGGTGGGAGGGCAGGTCGGGTGGGTACTCGGCCCCCTGGTTTTCGGGTGAGTGCCTCACGGCCCTCCTGGAAGAGGTGGCTGCCAGGAGGGACACCCTTGTCCCCAGAGATAGGAGGAGGAGGCCACCACACCTCACAAAGAGGGCATGGGAGGAGGTGGCAGCCCTGGTGAGCAGCCACGATGTGGTGTGGTGCACACGTGTGCAGTGCTGGAAGTGCTTCAAATGACCTACTGCACACAGGAAGGGTGAGTACCGTGTTGGCATGGATTAGTATTAAGGTCTGGCCATTCCTCCCATGGAGCTCAGGGGTGTTAGAGTCTGAGTGCCAACTGTCAACGACGCTGGAGCTGGCAAAGGGGGTGAGCCCTGACTGCTTGGACTGAGTGCCTTGCAGCTCAAGGCCTGCGACTCGGATGTGCCCTGCGAGGTGTTCCTCAGCTAGGGTTGGCCAGGCTGCGATGGCGCTGCAGTTAGAGAGTGGACTAATCAATGCTCCTCTGTCCTTTCAGGAGAAGATGAGCCATAACCAAGCAGAGACGTCACAAGCAGGCGGAGGGCTGGCCAACCTCCTGCTGCTCAGCAGGTTTGAGCAGGACGTCCTCGAGCTCGAGAGGCAACTGGGCATGGAGAGGCAGGGATGCCAGACGAAGGCAAGAGCACAGTGCACAGGGATGAGAGTTTTGGATTGTGCAACCATTCTAATGTAGGCCCTTCATTGATGGGAACCTCGAACCTGGAGTCCCCATTGATCATTGAAAGATGATGGCACCATGATGCAGATCTCCATTGTCTCACCAGGGTGCCTGGCATGCACAATGGCAGTGTGATGACTTAAACTAATGACATGTCCTTCTTCTCCCTTTTAGATTTGACAGCACATGATCGCTCTCTGGACCCCAAACAGCCAACCCTGATGCCGGAGGATCACCGGGATTCACTTGCACCTGCGGAACACCCACTATCTGAAGCAGGCACCAGCGCAGATACCAGCATCTTGGTGGGCATTAGATCAGCGGCTAGGATGTCAATGCACATTGGCAAGGACACTTCACACTAGCTTGAGTTGCATGCAGAGGCAGAGAGTGCCCAGGGCACCAGCAGTCGGAGGACTGCTGAGGACCATGATGATGCTCAGATGAAGGCTGATGCTAAGACTCTGGAGTCGTCCATTAGGCGGCAGATGCTGGATCCCCAGTGAGATGTGCGAGAGGATCTGGCGGAGACCCATGAGGGTATGCATGCCATGGTTTCCGTTATGAAGGAGTGCATGTGGAGCGTGAACTCTGCGTTGACTCTCATGGCCGAGTACACTGCTTCCTCCATTGAGAGTGGTGACTCGCATGGAGAGGAAGCTCCAGGGACAGTATGAGGGGTTACCGTGGATCTGCAAGCCCTCACACACGCAATGACCTCAGGTGGTCAGTGCCAGTGTGGGAGATGGACGAGGCACCCAGTATCCCAGCTAGGTGCCCGTTCATCAATGGTGAGCAGGGACGTCCAGAGCGACCTCACATTGGTGCACAAGCTGCCTGTCGTCTCTGTTGGCTTCCCTCAGGGCACTCTGGATGATGGCAGCAGCTCTTCTGCCCCTCTGCCAGTGACAGTGGCATCTGATAAGGCTGTGATGACTGGGGAGGTGCCAGGCGTGGCACTGGCCGCTTCCTCCCAGGCGGGGCCAGCACAGGCTCCACTGGCCAGAGGACGACCGCCAAGGTCATCAAGGCCAACAAGACAGCAGAGTCAGCAGCTGTCACCAGCGCCGGGGCCAGCGAGAATGGGCACCAAGACATCGTACTCGGAAACGTAAGTTAAAGGCACCATGAGCACAAGAGGGACTGTTCATGGGTGATTTTATGTTCATTTATGTTTGGTTTATCTTTACTGGTCTGGGAACGAAGACCAGAGAAGGTTATGTAAATTTTTTTGGTATGTGAAAAAGAGATAAATTTTGTTTTTGTCATAATGGCCTGAGTATGCTTTACCTTTTTAATTTTTTGCTGCAGGGTATGCTAGTATGTAATGCCAGATGTGAGTGGCTCTAAACTTTATTTCTTGGGCACTGAGTGGATTTTGGGTTCAAATGAAAAGGCCACTTCACACATCGGGATGGAGGTGGCAGCCCTGACATGTGGTTGAAGCTGATCTTTGGAAGCCTAGCTAAAGGAACGTTAGATTAAGGCGTCCCTGTTGTCCCTGCCTCCTTGGAGGTTACCGAGGTCTGCCTCCACGCCCTCAGCGTTCTCCTCACCGTGCTCCTCTTCTGATTCACCACTGGACTTATCATCTGTGGCCTGTGCAGCTGTCTCAGGATCCTCTTCCTCCAGTGGGTGCCCCCTTGCCAGTGCCAGATTGTGGAGAGCGCAGCATGCAACCACTATAGGTGACGCCCGCTCTGGTGGGTACTGTAGTGCACCCCCTGAACGGTCCAGGCATTGGAAGCACATCTTGAGAAGACCTATGGTCATCTCTATCACCTCCTTTGTGGAGACATGTCTTGTATTGTAACACTTCTCTGCCTCTGTTCTTGGGTAGCGGAGAGGCGTCATAAGCTACCTCTTCAATGGATAGCCCTTATCGCCCAGCAGCCAACCATCCAGTGGGGTTGGAGCACTGAAGAGCCTCGGCACCTGGGAGCGTCTCAGGATGTAAGCATCATGGGAGCTGCCCGGGTACCTTGCACACACTTGCAGAATCTGCATCCTATGATCACACACTATCTGCACGTTCATGGAGTGGAATCCCTTCCTGTTGACGAAGGCACCCAACTGACCCGCTGGCACCTTGATGGACACGTGTGCAGTTGAAGGCACCCTGGACACGAGGGAACTCAGCAATCATTGCAAACCCTCTGGCTCGCTCAGTCTGGCTGGCCTCATCCGTATGGTAAAGAATAAAGGTCAGAAACCGCCTGAACAGAGTTTCTGTCACCAGCTTAATGCAACTGTGGACAGCTGATTTGGAGACTCCTCACAGATCCCCCACTAACTCCTGGAAGGAGATGGAGGCATAGAGGTTGAGGGCCACTGTGACCTTCAGAGCTACTGGCATGGGGTGTCCACCCACATAGTCAGAGCTGATCTCAGGCCTAATCATCCGACAAATGGATGTCACTGACTCCCTTGAAAGGCAGAGCTTCCTTCGGCATTGCACCTTGGACATATTGAGGTAGCTGCATCGCTGCCTGTAAACCCTGGCAGCAGGATATTGGCATCTTCTGTGGCCCCTTCCGCCTTGGACTACCTGCTGGCCTGGTTTTTAGTTGGTCTGGCCATTGTCCGATACTGAATACCTTCATATCCGGTAATTTGACTCTTAGTCCACTTACTTTAATGGAACACCGCATGCTTATGCTCATTCCTTTCCCTGACTCCATCAGCCTCGATATGATGAGGACACAAAAAAATGGATCTGTTTTCATTCTTTTCATTGCACCCCTCCTTTCCCCCACTGTCTATTCAAAATTGTGCAATCTCCAAATGTGATGCTGTCGCCAATGGTGCAGTGTCACAACATGTAATGGAGCACTCATTGGCCTGAGGCCTTTTTGCACTCTTGTTTTAGTATGATTGTATTGTAATTATGAAAACATAACATCTAGACCCACTCCAGAGGATAAAAATAAACAAAAGAATCAATTCTAGCTGTATACACTTGTTCACTGAGAACCAAATACTTGGGCAGGCCTGTGAAACAGGATTATTTTATACATTAAAATAAGGACAATATCTCAGGAAATATATTTAAAAACTGCTTTTTTTGGGCTGGGGCTATGATATCTTTGCAGGCAACAAGAGACTATATGCCACATGGAGTTCAAGTACCTAACTGAACTGGTTTATTCTGGTTTTCATTTATATATATACATACATAAATGGCCACAAGAAGGTGCTATTACACTCCTCCCTCCTTAATGGAAAAGTTACACAATGTTCAACCTAATATATTTCTTGTTTTTCATTTATTTACAAAATTAACTTCACCACTGGCTTTCTATTCCTAAGAGAAAACTTCCATTCTTGACTCAAACTTCCAAAACTTGGAGAAAGCCCTTGACACATCTTAGGCTGAGTCTGAGGAGAACTTTTTTCCAACAAAGACTGATTTTGCCCTTGACTTTCAGTTGAATTTTGCACTTCTTCAGACATGTCTGTCTGACTCTGACTCAGATCTGAACTGGTTTCTAACACATTTTGTATTGGAATAACTATTGGTAATCTACTTGTATCCCAACTACTCAGTTCATCAGACTCATTTGATTCTTCCCAGCTCCCATCTTCTTCATGAACCTCTGAAGATAAAACATGATCTGTATGTACAAAACCTAACCTTTCCACTACTAAACATCTTGACCAAACATGTACGAGGACCACATATTTTCCCGACTCTTCCTGGTAGCCACTTCAACCACTTATGACGATGCTCTTTCACCTTAACCTTCTGGTTCAACTTCAGACTTCTTTCTCTTACTCCACTCCTATCATGACTCTCTTTCTGCCTGGATTGCTTTCTTCTACTGACTGTGCTAAATGTGGCTTCAGCAATTAAAACCTCGTTCTAAGCTGTCTTCTAAGAAACAATTCAGCTGGCATTCTGCCGGTAGTAATGTGAGATATGGCACAATAAGTAAACAAAAAATTTGACAGTTTGTGATTCAATGAGAACTGATGTTTCTTCCAGTTTGTATGTAGCATTTGATTAACAAGAGCATGCTTAACAATTTGTACGTGTGCTCTGCTGCTTCATTTGAAGCAGGATGATACAATGGAACACGGAGTGTTTTACAGTGGTCATTCTCATAAATTTTACAAACCCTTCTGAATGAAACTGAAGTCCATTATCTGACATGATTTTCCCTGGGAACCCATAAGCAGCAAATACACTATGCAAAATATCTAGAGTTTTGCTGGTTGCTGTTTGATTCATCGGGAACCCGTCACCCCATTTTGAATGACTATCTATCACATTGAATAGCTGTTGCCCTTCAAATTCTGTGAAATCTATATGCAGCATCTACCACACTCTAAATGGTCCTTTCCATGGTTGCAAAGGTACTGATGGTGGCTTCTTTACAGCTCAGCATACACTACACTGTTTCACTATGTCTTCTATGTCCTTATCTAACCCTGGCCAGCGAAGATAGCTTCTCACTAGGCTCTTTGTCAAGCTTCATCCCTAAGTCCGGATCATGAAGATCACATTACAACTGTGATCTGTACCTTTCAGGAATTACAACTCTGGTTCCCCCAAATAACACCACCTTTATCAACTGACAACTCATTCTTACGCATTAAAAAATGGCCTGATTTCTAAATCCAGAACTGCGCTGCCCACCCATTTGCGATATAGTCACACATCCTTGCCAAAACGCGATCTGTGAGTTGTTCTCCCAATGTCATCAGTTGTGACTGGCAACTCATCCACGTGTGAAGAGAAAAATACATCTTCCCTGTTTGGTTCTACCTTGGATGGGGATAGTGATCTAAGCACCGCATCGACATTACCATGATCTTCCAATGTTCTGTATTTTATGTCTTACTGATAAGCAGACAAAATCAAAGCCAGTTTCTGCATCTGGGTTGCAGCTAAAGTGGATACTGGAGACTTTGGATTCAATATAGCCGTTAGTGCTATGATCAGTTTCAATTGTGAAACTACAATCATACAAGTATCTATGAAATCTTTTTTTTCCAAAAATCAAAGACAACACTTCAAGTTCTATCTGACCATAATGCTGCTCACTGGCACAGAGGATGCATGAGGCAAATGCAATCAGTCACTCCGATGCATGAGAGGTCAAAGCACCTACTCCATATGGAGAGGCATCACACGCTAACTTAATCTTATTGGACTCAGCGTAATGTACAAGCATTGTACCATCTACCAATAGACTTTTACACAACTTGAACACTTAATTATCACACTCTTTGTCCAAATTCACAGAACCTTCCTCAAGCATTTCATTCAATGGATGCAATAAGATTGCCAAATTTGGTATGAATTTACAGCAGTAATTCACTAGGCCCAAAAAAGATCTGAGCTCAGAGATATTGTGAGGGTGTGGCATATTTCTTATTGCTTAAACTTTACTCTTGGTAGAATGTAACCCATCTTTGTCTACCCTGTGACCCAAATTCTCCAGAGTTTTGAAGCATTTCACATTTGTGTGCCTTCGCCTGAACTCCATGATTTCCCAGACATTGGATCATCTTTTTCAGCCTGTCATAATGGGTTTGCCTGTTTGGAGCTGAAATAAGAATGTCATCCAAATAGCACACTACTCCATTAATTCCTTGCAAAATTTCATTCATCACCTCTTGGAAAATTCTAGGGGCTGAAGGACCACCAAATGACAGCTTATGGCAGAATTTTACATTCCCCCGCTGGCCTGGTGGTGGTGGGGGGTGGGGAAATGAAATTCCTTGGATGGTCTTCCCATCAGGCTCCTGCCTGCCTCAACCTCTCTGCAATTAATTTACAGTGGCACAGGCGAGGTCTAGGCTGGCCCACCCAGTTGAGGCCCTTAAGGGGCCAATTAATGATCACTTAAGGGCCGTTTCATGCCCAGCCTCAATTTTCAGCCTGGCGGAAGGTGTTCAGGAGCAGGAGGAAGCTTGAAAAGTGATCCTACTCAGGCCTCAGGCAGAAGATGGGGAGATGGGGGCGGGGGGGGGGGTGGGTACCCCCATCAATGGCCGCGTTTCAACATCGGGCATCCTACCCCCCCCCCCTCCATGAGGTCTGTGCCCCATGGGTGAACCCTCCCTCCCCGTTGCTCACCCCCTGGGCCTCACCTCCCCTTCCCACCCTGAGACCCCCTATACTTACCTGGTTCTGAACTCCCAGGATTTAGACTCTGGGGACTGCCTGCAATCCCAGTCCTGTCCACTGCAGCTTCTGCCGCTGCTGGGATTCGAGAGCTGCTGGCCAAACAGATTGGTCAGCAGCTCTCTGAGGCGGGGTTTCCTCCCAAGTGAGGGGCAGAAGTCCTGCCTCCAACCAATTTTCAATGGTTGTGGAACATCCAGGCGGCGATGTGTTTGCCACCAACTCTTCAGGTGGCAGAGTGGGAAACCCTACCATCCTAAAAATCCTGGCCTATGGAACTAAATTGGCCCATGCGTGTATTAACAGTCAAATATGACTTAGACCCATCATCTAGCTGAAGTTGCAGATAGGCATTTGTCAGTTCTAACTTTAAAAAGATACGGCCTCCTGACAACATTGTGAACAGATCCTGCATGTTTGGCAAAATATCAGGTGGATTACATTTCAGTACCTGATTTGCAGTTCCCTTATAATCCCCACATATTCTTACACTATCATCTGACTTTGGTACTGCCACTATGGGAGTAGCCCAATTACTTTCTTCTACTTTAGAAGTAATGTTCTCAGTCTCATGTCTTTTCAGTCCTTGCTCTACTTTCTCCTTTAGAGCATAGGGTACTGGATGAGGCCTGCAATAAATTGGTTTTGTGTTCCTCTGAAACTCTTTCAAGTTATCAACAGTCACAGATTGCAACTCTTTCGAGTACAATCACAGTTCTTGGTTTCCGGGAGTGGGACATGAACCCACAACCCTCTGATTCAAAGGAGAGGGTGCTATGAACTGAGCCACCCATACATTAGCCTTGTATCCTTGAATTGGTTTGCCCATTTCACTAAACACCTGAGGGTACTTGTTGATTATGTCATCTTGCATTGTGAATTTCACTTTAACACGAGTAAGCTTGTTCCAATTTAACTTAAGTGCTGCTAACTAGTTTCTTCCCATAAGGCTGGTTTTTCGCTCTTCACCACAATGATGGACAATTTTTCATACTGCTCATTGTATGTGACTGGAACCGTCACATTTCCAATTATGGGAATTTTCTCTCCTCCATAACAGTGGAACTGTATGTATGATTTCTTTAGTTAATGTTGACTCAACTTTTCAAGAGGCAACAACTCAGGAATCACAGTAACTGATGGACCATGTTTACCGGAGCTCCATCCAATGCTACTTGGTCCATGATGCCTTGCGAATTTCCAGTTGTTAATTCTAACTTCTCTCAGACCATGTTCCACCATGTCCATGTTGCTGTTTGGCAAGCTATGTTGAATGTTAACTTTGACAATGTCAACACCTTACTGCGAATGCGTTCACTTTTTAAACTGCATACAAATCTGTCCCGTCATGCTCTCTTTTGCAATTCTCCAAAATTACAATGAATGGATAGCTTTTTCAAAGCCGCAATCTTCTCCAATGTCCTCACTGGGCAACTGATTCCTTGTTCCAAACCAATAGCTTTCAGCAATCGCCAATGGTTTGAGATTGTTGTGCTGCTCAAGCTTACACAAAATGTCTGACAGTCTTTTGGCTTTACTGTAACGAGCAAATTCTTGAGCATTTCATACACTTCAGGGCCTGCTTCAGTCAAAAAGGTGATCCTTTTCCTTTCCCCCACTGCTTTATTAACAGTGGGATTATCAGGATCTTTGAGGATATTGGTAGCAGTGAAAAACACCTCTAGCTGCTCTACTTATGCACCGAAAGATGCTCAGTTGCAGCTATACCCTTCTAGTCACCCAATAATACCTGCTGATGCAGGCATCTTTGAAGATCTGTCCAGCCGTGTACAAACAGCTTTTTCACCCAGGCCGGATTTTTAAGCCTATTCTCACCGAAAACAATTCAAGTTCCTCTGCTGGTTTGCTGGAAACTTCTCCAACCCAAATTTGTTCAGCTAGAGAATCTGTAATCCAATCCTTATCACCAGACTGTGATATATTTTCAGGACAAGAAAAGACTATGTGCCACATGGAGTTTAAATACGCAACTGAACTGGTTTATTCCAGTTGTGTTTAGATACATAGATACATACACAAATGTCCAAAAGATGGTGCTATTACAGGAACTGAAGTAGAATCATCAAGTGATCACTAAAATTACATTACATAAAATTACACAGAATTCAACGCATAGAAACAGGCCATTCAGTCCAACTCTACTCATGCTCCACGCAAACCTTGGGCAACATTTAATGGAGGAAATGGGAATGTTGCCCACCTGCTGGAGAGCTGGTGAAAACCCTGTGTCGTCTCTGTTTGTGAAGGTCCACCGAATTAAGTGCCAGCCAGGCATTTAGTTGGGTAGCAGCAGGCTTCCCTGTAATCAAGGATCCCAGAGTCGGAAGCCCCATCTGCCGAGACTGGTAGCTTGTCATGGCTCAGCAGCGACATTGTAGAGGTGGTGGCTGCTGCGAGTACTACACCTATCTGAGGCCAAGGATCGACAAGGAATCCAGGCACAGGTGAGTGATGCAGGACAAGGGCCGTGAGATGGGGTTATGGTGGAGAGGGTGTGGGGGGGTGGTGGGGTGGTGGTGGTCAGCAGCAAGGGCAGGAGAGTGGCATTAAGCAGGCCCCCCCATTCCTAATGCCAAGTCTCTCCATCAGGCACTGAGTGCCTTTGAATGAAGGACGCCTTTGGAAGGCCACAAGCAACCCCAACAGGGTTTGTTTTTCATGCTTCCTGCATGGCAAGTCTCCCACCCGCAGCTCAGTGAATATCAGTGACCACAGGATGAGGCCCTTAAGTGGGAATTAGCTGCCCACTTAAAGGCCTCAATTGGCCGTGGGGTGGGAAGGCAGTCCATGAACATTCCTGCCATGGACTTAATTGAGGCAGAGGTGGGAAAGTGGCAGGGTCCTCATCTGCCACCCTCCTGGCTGATTAAATGTCCCCTACCACCAAACTCACTACCAGAGGATGGCATTAAATTCTGCCATTTCTCTTACTCTTCTTCATCTAACTTTATCAGCTTAACCTTCTATATTCTCCTTGCATATGGTTATCCAGCTTCTCCGTCAATGCATCAATGTTAACTGCCTCAACTATTTCTCAGAAAGTGGCTCTGTAGATTCTGTATCAGCCACAAATCCAGAGCATGTAGGAAAAAAGAATAAAATTTCTCTGGAAAAATCAAAGAGCAGTTGAATATTTACCCTTGCCATGAAGCTATTAATGTATATAATATTATTGGAAAATATTCTTTTTCAAATAAATGTTTAGTTTGTGGGTGTGTCTTAATTGGATTAAAGTCAGTTAGTCTGGGTGCTTTGATATGTACTGCTTTTGAGATGTAAAAGGAGAGGTAGAGTGCATTTGCATTTTTTGAATAGAGCATTCAAGAAGATGAGTGAAATCTGGCATCTAGCTAGCAGAGACCAAACAACATGTTTATATTACTAATAAAACTGGTACTATGAAAGGGATTTTATTGTTAAAAGAGGTGGAGATCAAAGAGGCTAGTGATACAATGAGAATTTACATTCAATGAACTGTGCTAGGTATAAGGATAGCAGTTTTGTGTGTGCGGGGCAGAGACAATGTCAGACCAAAGTAGCTGTAATCCTACAGCTGTCTCCACAGGAACCAAAGTGAGAGGAACCTCATTTTGAATTTGTAAGGTGAAAATGCTTTGCCTGGTGTCTGGTAACTCTATGGGTTGCTGTTGCCTTAATGGAGATTAGTTTGGGGATTTGTTAAAAGTTATGATAGTAATAATTTGTAGCCATGTGTATATATTTAACTTGTGTAAATTAATAAATGTCTCATGTATTTTGATATAAAACCTTTCGAGAACTGGTGGTCTGATTCCTGAATTTGGAGCTGCATCTCAAACATACCACTTAAAAATATAGGTTATGACAGTTGTTTAAAGTTTCCCTCTGGGGTTTTTTAATAACTCAGCTTTACCGAAAGGCTGTCTCACAACACTTTTCTATCTTTAAATAAAATTGCCTCTTTAAAGTGTTATATTGTTTCCTCCATCAATCCCCATCCTGCAATTCCTTTCCTTTCATTCTGCAATTCCTCTTTTCTTATTTTACTTTTCTTGCCTTGAGTCATCCCTCTTCCTGTAGATTTTGTCTTTTCACTGGGGTAATTGCTGATTTTCTATCTTGCTTTTTGAAACATCAGTTATTTGTGTTTTTCCAGCAGGGACCAGTCCTGCTCATTCATTGGGTATTTCCCAGCTTGATCCCTTCTTTCCTATTTACATTTCTCTCATTACCAATCGCCTTTGGCAACAAGCACACCCCCTACCTCCTCCCCACTCAAATTCAACACATCCCACGGCTCCCTACAGATACATCTCCTGGCTAACAGTTGCCAGGGATGCTGACTGATCATGTCCCTCCAGTTCTACACCATCCTCCATCATTACTGCATCCACAGTGCTCATATAGATCACAAACTCCCCCTTTCCAGTGCAGCACCTGGTGCACTCAGGAAAACAACCTACACAAAGGCCCTCTCCCTACAGCACAGCACCTAGCAAATTTAAAGATCACTACTCCATGAGTTCTCAATGGTATGAGACAGATAATACCCCTTCTCTTAATCCTACCTACCATGCAAGCATTTAAAGCATCATGCATCAGCTGACATAGAGGGAGGACAGTATGATAAATTAATTTTCCCTAATTCAAACTACAACTGCAGCAAAATGGTTAAAGGACGTGTTGAATTCTCCAAGTCCCCATAAGCAACACAACACATTTGACAATTATTCTGTGTGCTGAAACCAGAAGATAACAACCTGGTTTAATAAATCTCTCAGGATGTATTCATAAACCACTAATGATTAGGTTATCCATTTCAGAATGAGCAATATATTTGGTGCACTGCAGGCTAGTCTGATTTAAAGGTCAGGACATATTGATATGCTTAAACATCTTGCACTAGATGTGCAACTGCAACCATCCTACTTCTCCAAAGTGTTACATTTCAAAAGTGTCATGCGCCTATATTGCAAAAAAAATTGTGAGTGCATGATCTCAGACCCTAACCACAGCACATGTGCTATTGGACCCGGATAGATGTAAGGTTGACCTGCTTACTTTGCTCAGGACTAACAGATCCACTGGGCGGTTATTTTGGCCAAAGGGTGAACACAGGTGCTGAATGAGGGCAGCGCTAATAAGGCTAGCTTGTTTAGAAGTCTGGATTTCGCACACAATTTTGATCTGAATTGCTGATTGTCATAATTTGAACATGTTTGACGTCTTGACAAAGTGTCCTATTTATTTCAGACCTCTCTTCACACCTCCAACAGCACTGACCATGAAATGGTGAGTATCCCTTTAAGTAGTGAGCATTCCTTTAAGTAGTGCTTGAAATCGACATTAAAGATTTGTATAGTGAACCTGGACAATGAGCAGAGTAAACTGGCAGTCTGAGGAACCCCAGTAGCAAATACTAAATCTTGAATTGCATAAAAATTAAAACAGGTTCTTCAGTCCAAGCAATCCGTGTAGGTGGCTGCCGTCGTCTACACAAGCAGGACGATTCCATGTACCTTCCTTGTTCCAATATCTTGTTCCCTTTCCTTCCCTATCTAACATATCTAAATGCTGATATACTACCTGCTTCAATCACTAACTCTGCAGCCACATGACCTGGAATCATTGAACAGAATCACAGAACAGCTACAGCACAGAAGGAGGCCATTTGGCCCAGCTTGCCTGTGTCAGCTCTCTGCAAGGGCAGCTTAGCTAGTCCCACTCTCCTGCCTTTTCCTCCTAGCCCCGAATTCTATTTCTCATCAGATAATTGTCCAATCCCCTTTTAAAAGCCACGAGTGAATCACCCTCCACCATACTTTCAGGCGATGGTGGTGTACTGGTAATATCACTGGACCAGTAATCTAGATGCCTAGACTAAAGCTCTGGGAGTATGGATTCAAATCCCATCATGGCAGTTGATGGAGTTTGAATTCAATTAAAAAATCTGGAATTAGAAGCTAGTCTCAATAATGGTGACTGTGAAACTATCATTGATTCTTATTAAAAACCCATCTGATTCACCAATGTCCTTTAGGGAAGGAAATCTGCTATCTTTACTTGGTCTGGCCTACATGTGACTCCAGATCCACAGCAATATGGTTGACTCTTAACTGCCCTCTGAAATGGTTGAGCAAGCCACTCAATTATAGGGTAATTAGGGATGAACAATTAGGGCTGGCCTTCCCAACAGCAACCACATCCCTTGAAAGAATAAAGAAAAAGGAAGTCTGTAGAACCAAGAATTCTCCACAGCTCTCTGTTTCCTACCACTCAGTCAACTTCTTAACCGTGCTGTTCCTTTTCTTTCATGGGCTTCAACTTTGCTCACAAACCTATTGTGCGGCACTTTATCAAATGCCTTTTGGAAGTTCATTTACACCACATCAACCGCATTATTCTAACGAACCCTCTCTGTTACCTCATCAAAAAACTCAAGCAGGTTAGTTAAATATGATTCGCCTGAAACAAATCTGTGCTGGGTTTCCTCAATTAATCCACGTTTGTCCAAGTGACTTTGCCCCAGGTTATTGTTTCTAAAAACTTTCCTACCAATGAGGTTAAACTGATGGATCTGTGCTTGATGAGATTAACTTTACATCCTTTTTTGAACAAGCTGCCTATATATCTAAGAAGGACCAGAAGCTTACAGCCAGAGACTCCACAATTTCCAACTTTACTTCCCTCATAATCCCCAGATGCATCTGATCCTGTCCTGATGTCTTATCAATATTAAGTACAGTCAGCCTTTCTAATACTTGCCCATCTAGTGGCTCAAATATTTCCTCATTCCTCATGATTTTGGCAGCATTTTGTTTAATGCTATCTCAGTTACATCCTCTGCCTCCATGTGTAAATTATCTTTTGGTCTTTAATCAGTCCCATTCCTCTTTCTCCCACCGTTTTACTATTTGTATGCCTATCGAAGATTTTTAGATTCCCTTTTATGTTGCCTACCAGTCTGTTCTCATACTCTGTATTTGCTGTTCTTATTTTTCTTTTCACTTCCCCTTGAACTTCTTATATTTAGCCTGGTTCTCAATTGTATTATCAACCAGACCTCCGACACATGCACAATTTTTTTGCTTCATCTTATTCTCTATCTCTCTCATCATCCAGGGAGCTCTGGCTTTGTTGGTTCTAACTTTCCGCTTCATTGGTAATATATCTTAACTATACCCAAACTGCCTTCTCTTTTAAGGCAGCTTATTCTTCCATTGCAGTTTTTCTGCCTATCTTTGATTCCACCTTACTAGGGCAAGATTTGTTCTCACCCCACTGAAAATGGCCCTCCCCTAATTAATTAAATTTCTCTGGATTACTCTTTGTTCTTTTCCATTGCTAAACAAAACCTTATGATCCTATGATCATTGTTCCCTGAATGATCAAGCCTGACACTTGATCCACTTGACCCACCTCATTCCCCAGAACAAGATCCAGCAATGCCTTCCTTCTTGTTAGGCTGGAAATATGTTGACCTACAAAATTCTCCTGAATGTACTTCAGGAATTCTTTCCCTCTCTGCCTTTTACACTATGACTATCCCAGTCTATGTTAGGAAAATTAAAGTCCCATTAGAACTACGCTATAGTTTTTGCACCTCTATGTAACTTCCTTGCAAATTTGTTGCTCTGTATCTTTCACACTAGATGGAGGCTATAGAGCACTGTAATATTCTCATTATCAATCCTGCCAACCCTCCTCCTTTCTTTCCTTCATTATCTTTCCTGAACATCTTTTACCCACAAATATTTAGTACCCAGTTCTGCTCCTTTTTGAGCCAGGTCTCCCTTATCAACACAACATAATATTCTCTGGCTATCCATTGCAGTTTAGCAACCTTATTTACCACACTCTGTGAGTTCACATATATGCATTGTAAACCTCATTTAGACCATATTGCAATCCTTCTTGCTCTGACCCTACCTAATCCCTTACGATGTCCTACTTGATTGCTATCTGCCTCTCTGAATTCTTTCTACACCTTGTTTTTCCTCTCTACTGTTACTTCCAGGGGTGGGATTTTATGCTCCCCCATCGGCAGGTTTGAAGGCCGGAGGGCACATAAAATCCAGCGGGTGGCTTGCTCACCATCTACCCACCCGCCCCTGCCTCACCACAATTTTACCAGAGGCGGATGGAGGTGGCGTCAGGCTAATTAAGGTCCTTACGTGGACAATTAATGCTCCCGTAAGGGCCTCATCCCGTCACCACCAGGATTTAATCAGTGGCAGGAGAGGCACATACCAAACGGCCAAACTGGCAGTTTTCCTTGGAGGTAGCGAGTGGGGTTAGGGGAGTAGGGTTCCCTACTTAATAGGACCACTGGGCCAATTGGAGAGCCCCCCCAAGATGTTACCCCCACATGCCAGGGTCCCCTCCCCCACAATGGGCTCTCAAACCCTGGAACCCCACCCCCTTGCCAAGGCCCAGTGAGACCCCCAAACACTTACAAAGTTGCGATCCACCGCAGCTCACCTCCTTAAGCATGAGACAGTGACAGCATTGCCACTGCTTCCAGTGGTGTTGCTGGTACCGGACAGCTGCTGGCCTCTGATTGGATGCAGCTCTCTGGGGCGGTACATCCTGCCCCTGAGGGGTGGAGGTGCTGCCTCAAGTCTATTTCTGCCCAATTTTTACAATTAAGTGGCTGCAAAGCAGCCATTCCTTTGCTGGGGGGGCTGCCTACTGACATTTTAGCTGAAGCGGGGCTGGGGATCCACTGTGCTACTAAAATTCAGCCTCCTAGGTTCCCAATTCCCTGCCAAGTTAGTTTAAACCCTCTTGAATAGCACTAGCAAGGCACCTTTGTGAAAAAGAAATGTCTCCTGTTCTCTCTCCTAAATCACAGATATTTAATCCTATACAGTGGTGTTGTGCTGCCAGAGCGCCGCTCTGACATCTTCTATTTAAAGCAGGCTTTTCCAACTCACTGTGGCCCGTCAAACCTGTTGGACATTCAAGTGACTTATATTTGAAAAATGCTGTAAATCTGCTCATCCAATCACAGGCTGGTTCCTCCCTGCATTTGCTACTGATAGGCTCACTAGTGAGTATAACAGCAGCAAATGCAGGGAGAAACCAGCCTGTGCTTGGACGAGCAGCAGAGAGTGGGAAGGTAAGTTTTGAAGGTAAGTTCCGTGGCCCAGAGCATGAGGCAGCTGAAGCAATGGGGCCCAGGCAAGACAGCTGGAGCAGTGGGGTCTGGGCGAGGCAGCCGGAGCAGTGGGGTCTGGGCGAGGCAGCCGGAGCAGTGCGGTCTGGGCGAGGCAGCCGGAGCAGTGGGGTCTGGGTGAAGCAGCCGGAGCAGTGGGGTCTGGGCGAGGCAGCTGGAGCAGTGGGGTCTGAGTGAGGCAGCCGGAGCAGTGGGGTCTGGGCGAGGCAGCTGGAGCAGTGGGGTCTGGGCGAGGCAGCCGGAGCAGTGGGGTCTGGGCGAGGCAGCTGGAGAAGCATCTGGGTGAGGCAGCTGGAGGAGCGGGGCTCGATGGCATCTGAGTAAGTGAGTGACTGGAGACAGTGTGAGAGAGAATGTGAGGTGGTGGGGTGAGAGAGAATGTGAGGGGGTTGGGTGAGAGAGAATGTGAGGGAATGAGGGGAGCAAGAGTGTGAGAGGGTAGGGGAGAGACAGTGTGAGGGTGTGTGGGGAGAGAGTGTAAGGGGTGGGGGAGAGAGAGTATGAGGGGGTGGGGGAGCGGGAGTGTGAGAGGTTGGGGGAGAGAGAGTGTGAGGGACTGGAGGGAGAGAGAGTGTGAGAGTTGGGGGGATAGTAAGTGTGAAGGTGGGGGAGAGAGTATTGGGGGGGAGAGAGAATTTTGGCAGGGAGAGAGAGTATGGGAGAGAGAGTATGGGAGAGGAGAGTTTGTGGGGCGAGAGAGTGTGAGGAGTGGAGAGAGAGAGTGATTCACATTAATTCCTTGGCTGTGATGGCCTGAGGATGTGAAATGCAGTAAAGTGTTTGTATTCCCTGCTGGCAGCTTTACATGGAATTTACAGCACAGAAACAGGCCATCTGACCTACCCCATCCATGTTGGTGTTTATGTTCCACAGAAGCCTCCTCCCACACTTCTTGATCACACTATCAGGGTAACCTTCAGCTTCTTTCTTCCTCATGTGTTTATCAACTTCCTTGAATGTATCTATACTAGAATCATAGAGTGGTTACAGCACAGAAGGAGGCCATTTAGCACATTGTCTGTGTGTCAATTTTCTGCAACAGCAACTCAGCTAGTCCCACTCTGCTGCCTTTTTCCTGTAGCCCTGTAAAATCTTTTCTCTTCAGATAATTATCTAGTTCTCTTTTGAAAACCGCAATTGAATATGTCTACACCATATGCTCCAGCAGTACATTCCAGATCCAAACCGCTTGTTGCATAAAGAAGATTTTCCTCATGTCGCCTCTGATTCTTTTGTTAATCACCTCAAGATTCTCGACCTTTTGCCAATGGGAACAGTTCCTCCCCATTTATGCTATCCAGGCCCCTTGTGATTTTGAAAATGTCCAACAAATCTCCTTTCAACTTTCTCTTCTCCAAGGAGAGCAGCCCCAGCTTCACTAATCTATCCATATAACTGAAGTCTCTCATCCTCGGGATGTAAATCTTTTCTGCACCCTTTCTAAAACCTTCACATCCTTCCCACTGAGGCTGAACCAGTGTTTTATGAAGGTTCATAACTTAATTGCTTTTGTACTTTGTGCCCCTTTTTATAAAACCCAGGATTCAGTATGATTTATTAGCCGTTTTCTCAACCTGCCCTACCACCTTCAATGATTTATGCACATATACACCCAGGTCCCTCTGCTCCTGCACCTCTTTTTGAATAGTACCCTTTATTTTATGTCAACTCTCCTTGTTCTTCTGACCAAAATGTATCACTTCACACTTCCCTACATTAAATTTCACCTGCCACATGTCTGCCCATTCCACCAGCCTGTCTATATCCACTTGAAGTCTATCACTATTCACAATACTCCCAAGTCTTGCATCATCTTCAAATTTTGAATTGCGCCCTGTACACCCAGGTCTAGGTTATAAATATAAATCAAGAAAAGCAGTGTCCCCTCTATATACCATCCCCCAGTCAGAAGTAAAGATTTCTGTAATTCGTGTTTTTAATAGGTTTGAAATTCTAACTATGCTGAAGACTACTGATTCAAAATACCACAAGGTTTGAAATAAAATGCCTACTGACTGACACTAATATATTTCACTTAAAAAGCATAGTTTTACTGATGTTTGGGGACTCAAATGATTTATACATAGGAAAACAACGTAATGGAAATTATATGGCCAACACATTTTCTTAGAGCTCCTGCACCTGAAAATTTGGCACCACAGCGCTAATCTTATATCTATGATTCCCTGTTCTGAGCCTCTTAATCCCTATTTACATAAATTTGCTTTGTGTATGCTTGTTGATAGGTAAGAGATTCACAATTCTACAGCCTGGGGAGGCCTCTTTAGTAGGAGATTGGTCAAGAGCCCACATAGGAAAACAATGCACAGTGCCTGTTTTCATCAGTTCCCACCATCACTCTGGGATTTTGTCAGTCTCTTATCAGAGGCTATGGCCAATGATTTTGTATATTGTGGTGTATTACACTTCACTTAGAGAGTCACAGTTGTTGTGGCAACATGCACCTTTACACCCTTGTTTATTCTGAAGCTATGGATAGTGAGGCTCCAGCATTCTTTCCATCATCTGGCTGAGCAGGAATAGCTCCCACTCTTACCATAGCATGAGTTGGAAGGATTTGCAGACTAACATTCAACCTATTTGCCTGCATTATGAACACACCCTCCTTGGCCATCAAGTCCTGTGGTGGGACTTGAACCCAAAGCTTCTGGTTTAGAGACTGAGGTACTACTCATGTGCCACAAGATCTTGCATTTATACACAGGTACACTTTTGGTGATATGCATCTGCTTTTAGTAAACATTTAATGGGCCTAATTCCTACTCTTTCCTTGTTTTTTTTTACAGAGTTGTCACTATTGAGTTCTGAACTGCAAAACTGTTTTGAGTGAAATATCCAAAACTCCCAGACAGCCATGGCCTTTTTTAAAATCTCTCTTTTCCACTTTGCTTTCTCTGTCCTGCAATATGAATGGCTAGTTCTACAGGTTTTCAATGTGCTAGATCATAACCTTATGTGATAGCGTAAAATAGATCATGGCAAGTCAGCCGTCTGCTTTACAGCTCGCCACAGTTTTGATTCCATTTAAATAAAAGTGGGGGGAGATGGAAATAAGGGTGGTCAATTCGCCATTACCCATTTTATATTACAGGACAAAGTCAAAATTTCCTTCAATAAATTTTCATCAGTAACAAAACAAACAACAATAACTTCCTTTTTCTGCACCTTCAGGACAGTAAAATCTCCCAAAGGCTTTGAAGCTTTGATTTCCCCCCAGTCACATCCTGTCTGAATTTGAACTTGGGAAAAGGTAGCAACTCTGCTATGGATCTGAGTTTTGGCTGATCTGATTCACATTCATAGAGCCTTCATTGGATGAGTATAATTAAGAACCCTGGACTGTATTTGTACGGAAGCTTTAGGGTCAGAACGTAAAGTTGGCTAGGCTATCTTAATACAAACTAAAGTCAGTCAGTTTACCCACATAACTTGCCCAGATATATAGCTTACCTAGCTTACTGACCTGGTTAACTTAGTCAGTCACTTTACCTGGATAACACACCCAAAATAATTCATGCTGTATACTCCCAGATAATTTACCCTGTCAGTTTACCTGGGCTAACTTACTTAGATAATCTACCCAAGTAACTTACCAAACCAGTAGCTTTGCAGAAACCTCCACTACAAACCTGTAATTGCCTAAAAAAATTCAGAACATATTGTTGCTTCATAGCAGCAGAGCTAAAAATACATCCTATGAAGATAGAATCCTGCACAGTCTGATGGTCAGGTCCTGCTATCAAGTTCAAATTCTTAGCACATTCATAAATTTAGTAACTGTGATAATAGCCTGCAGGGTAATGACATGTAAATATGCTTATATCTCAATCATATCGTCAAACAAAGCTAGAATGTAAATTAGCCTGCAACATCAAGGGTTTCGGATCTGACTGTGGTGTAAAATTATGAGCCCACCAGGAGCCATGCAACAACCAACATCGTAAACAAGTTCTTTTCAAAGTGACATGATACCAAGGTCAGGAAGTGTTCCCAGGTGATTCACCAACATGGGAACCTGCTTGGCTTGAACAGCTGGCTCTCAGCATGTGATGCATTCAAGCTGGCATGGTGGGGAAGAGCATGTTGGGGTTGGGGGTGGGGGAGCTGCTGTTGGGTTTTATCTATTGGCTGATAGCTTAAGTGAGAAGAACACACTCCAGATTAAACTTAACCCCGCTGAGCTTGATTGCTTTGACTTAGTGAGATGTTGATGATGAGTCAGCTTCTTCTGAGAGCATGAGGTTTGCAATTAAAAATTAACTTGCTCTCAATGGAAATTCCTTTTAAGCAATGCCAACATTGCTGCCAACACTGTAATGTAGGAAAGTGTGAGGTCATGCACTTTAGTAGGAAGAATCAAAAGGCAGACTGCTATTTAAGTGGAAAGAGACTCCAAAAAAGTGAAGCACCGAGGGATCTGGGTGTTCTTGTGCATGAAATGCAAAACGTTAGCATACAGGTGCAGCAAGTAATTAAGAAGGCAAATGGAATTTTGGTCTGTATTGCTAGGGGGTTGGAGATTAAAAATAGGTAAGTCTTGTTACAACTGTACAGGGTGTGGGTGAGGCCACATCTGGAGTACTGTGTACAGTTTTGGTCCCCGTATTTAAGAAAGGGCATACTGGCAGTGGAAGAAATTCACTAGGCTGATTCATGATCTGAAGGGGTTGACTTATCAAGAATGGTTAAACAAGTTAGGCCTTTATCCATTAGAGTTTAGAAGAATGAGGGCTGATCTTATTGAAACGTGCAAGACTCTGAGACGGCTTGACAGGGTAGATGTTGAGAAGATGTTTCCACTAGTGGGGGAATCTTGAACTAGGGGACATAGTTACAGAATAAGGGGACACTCATTTAAAACTGAGATGTGAAGGAATTTCTTCTCTCAGAGGGTAGTGAATGTCTGGAATTCTCTACCTCAGAGCATTGTGGCTAGATCACTGAAAGTATTTAAAGAGGAGGTAGATAGATTTTTAAAATATTGGGGAGTTGAGGGCTATGAGGAGCTGGCATGAAAGAGGAGTTGAGGCCTGCAGTAGATCAGCTATGACCTTATTGAATGGTGGGGTGGCTAGAGGGACCGAATGGCCTACTCCTGCTCCTATTTCTTATGTTCTTAACATGGTGCTGACTATTTGTGCTGGGAATGCCTACAGTTTCAATTTTTTGATTACAATATCCTTGTATTGCTAAAAAAAAGAGATTTTTTTGTCAAAGCTTTCCGTCTTATACTCACCAGGGCAATTTGCAAGAAAATACTAATGTCAAGGGAAGCAACATATTTATACTGTATTAGAAGACAGTACTGATTGGTTGGCAAGTGGACTCTGATTGATAGAGATGTTGCCATGGAGAATGCACTAGTGACAGTTAACTGCCAAACATTGTTTGAAATTTAAACCAGGCAGCATGACTCTGATTGTTCAAGATATTGCCCTGGGGAATGAATCAGTGAATGGCTGTCATTTATTTTATTTAGCTGAAATAGGTGCATTTTTTCTTAATTCATTCATGGGATGTGGGCATTGCTGGCCAGGCCAGCATTTATTGCCCAACCCTAATTGGCCTTGAGAAGGTGGTGGTGAGCTGCCTTCTTGAACCACTGCAGTCTATGTGGTGTGGGTACACCGACAATGCTGTTAGGGAGTTCCAGGATTTTGACCCAGTGACAGCAAAAGAACGGTGATGTATTTCCAAGTCAGGATGATGAGTGTCTTGGAGGGGTACTTCCAGATGGTGGTGTTCCCATGTGCCTGCAGTCCTTGTCCTTCTAGATGGTAGTGGTCGTGGGTTTGGAAGGTGCTGTCTAAGGAGGCATGTGAGTTACTGCAGTGCATCTTGTAGATGGTGCACACTGCTGCCACTGTGTGTCGATGGTGGAGGGACTGAATGTTTGTGGATGCGGTGCCAATCAAGTGGGCTGCTTTGTCCTGGATGTGTTGTTGGAGCTGCACTCATCCAGGCAAGTGAAGAGTATTCTATCACACCCCTGACTTGTGCCTTGTAGATGGTGGACAGGCTTTGGGGAGGCAGGAGGTGAGTTACTCACTGCAGGATTCCGAGCCTCTGACCTGCTCTTGTAGCCACAGCATTTATATGTCCAGTTCAATTTCTGGTCAACGTGTGCACATGATTTTTCTGCCTGCAAAGAACAGGGCCCTGTGTATTAATATATGTAGGTTCAAGTACGTGCAAATGCACCACACTGTGATCCTGACTGATAATCTTAAATTGATTGTCAGCATGATTCTTAGCACACTGAGGATTATTCATGCATAATAAGTATGTTGTTTCCCCTGACATTAGTATTTTCTTGCGAATTGCCCTGATGAGTGCAAGATGCAACCAAAAATGTCTCCTTTTTCAGTAATGCTCAAGGCCTGTACTACCAAACGACTATTTACAATACATTTTATTACTGATGTTGAGGGAGGATTTCCCTGTCAATCATGTTTCATCTTCAAAAAACTAATACTTGAACAACCTAGCGTATCTGATTCTTGAGCAAATTGTCCATCGATAGATTAATCTATTTGCTCTCTGGGACAAATTTGTGCCAATTAGAGCATTCTGCACCTGAGAGGATATGGTGCTTTTGGCATAGATTTTGCAACAAGGCTCGACTCTAAAGCCAGCCTATCATGGAAGACTTTGCAAAGACAGCTGTGAGAGGAAAAAATTGATCACTTGACTTAGGGAGGCAGAGACAAAACAAGTTGACAGAGTTATAAAGGTTCCTCTAATAAGTCAGGAAGGAATATATGAATATATGAAATGCTCGACCTGAGTGTCAGGTGGCAAACCTCGATCGACTGTCTTGGCTCTTACATGGCCTGATGGAAAGGACTCATTTTTGCATGAAACAAAAGTGATTTTGCTTTTGGGAAACACGTCTCTCAGCAAATGCACACTTAGATAATAATGATCTGATTGGTCAACATGGATTTATGAATGGGAATCATATTTGACAAACCTGATGGGGTTGTTTGAGGTTGTTGCTAAGAGAATTGATAAACGGGAGTCAGTAGACATAGTATACTTGGATTTTCAGAAGGCTTTCAATAAAGTCCTCCACGGGAAGCTGGTTAGAAAAATTAAAGCACATGGGGATAGGAGGTAATATACTGGCCTGGATTAAGGATTGTTTAACAGGCAGAAAACAGAGAGTAGGAATAAAGGAATAAATTCTCATGTTGTCAGGCTGTGATTAGTGGGGTACTGTAAGGATCAGTACTTGGGCCCCGGATTTTCACAATATATATCAATGATTTGGATATGGGGACCAAATGTAATATTTCCAAGTTCATGGATGACACAAAGCTCGGTGGGAATGTGTGCTGTGAGAAAGATGCAAAGTGGCTTCAAGGGGATTTGGACAGACCTAGTGAGTGGGTAAGAACATGGCAGATGGAATATAATATGAAAAATATGAGGGTGATCCACTTTGGTAGGAGGAACAGATATGCAGAGTATTTCTTAAAAGGAGAGAGATTAGAAAGTGTAGATGTACAAAGGGACCTTGGTGTCCTCATCAATAAGTCACTGAAAGTAAGTGTAGCAGGCAACTAGGAAGGCATATGCCTTGTGTTTTCAACCTGCCTTGACAGCTTCAATGATTTTTGCACATATACTGCCAGGTGTCTCTGTTCATGAACCTCCTTTAGGATTGTACCCTTCATTTAAATTGCCTCTCCTCGATTTTCCTTCCAAAATGTATCCCCTCACACTTCTCTGTATTAAATTTCATCTGCCATGTGTCCACCCATTCCACCAGCCTGTCTGTGTCCTCTAGAAGTACATCGCTATCCTCCTCACAGTTCACAGTACTTTCAAATTTTATGCCATCTGCAAGTTTTGAAATAGTGATCTGCACGCGTAAGTCTAGGTCATTAATGTGTATCAAGAAAAATAGTGGTCATAATACCGATCCCTGGGGAACCCCACTATATACCTTCCTCTAGTCACCACTAAGATAAAAGCAAAAAACTGTGAATGCTGGAAATCCAAAACAAAAACAAAAATAAAAATACCTGGAGAAACACAGCAGGTCTGACAGCATCTGCGGAGAGGAACACAGTTAAAGTTTCGAGTCCGTATGACTCTTCAACAGAACTAAGGAAAAATAGAAGAGAGGTGAAATATAAGCTGGTTTAAAGGGGGGGGGGGTGGGGAACAGTAGAGCTGGATAGAAGGCCAGTGATAGATGGAGATTGCCAAAAGATGTCATAGATAAAAGGACAAAGAGGTGTTGACGGTGGTGATATTAGCTAAGAAATGTGCTAATAGGTGACATTAAGGGTAGAGAGCAGGATGAACAAGGTACAGATAGCCCAGTGGGGGTGGGATGGGGGGAAGGGGTCGAAATAGGCTAAAAGGTAGAGATAAAACAATGGATGGAAATACATTTAAAAATAATGAAAATAGGTGGGAAAAGAAAAATCTATATAAATTATTGGAAAAAAAGGGAATTGGAAAGGGGGTGGGGACGGAGGAGAGAGTTCATGTTCTGAAGTTGTCGAACTCAATGTTCAGTCTGGAAGGCTGTAAAGCTAATATCACCACCGTCAACACCTCTTTATCCTTTTGTCTATGACTTTTGGCAATCTCTACCTATCACTGGCCCTCTATCCAGCTCACCTGTCCCATCCCCCCTTAAACCAGCTTATATTTCACCTCTCTTCTATTTTTCCTTAGTTCTGTTGAAGAGTCATACGGACTCGAAATGTTAACTGTGTTCCTCTCCGCAGATGCTGTCAGACCTGCTGAGTTTTTCCAGGTATTTTTATTTTTGTTTTTGTTCCAGTCACCACTACCCTATTTTCTGTCGCACAGCCAATTTTGTATCCCTGACTCTCCCTTTATGCCGTGGGTTGCAACCTTCCTGGCAAATCTATTACGTGCCATTTTATCAACGCCGTTTGGAAGTCCATATACACCTCATTAACTGCAGATCCTCATCAGCCATATCTGTTACCTCATTTTAAAAACACAATCAAGTCACTTAAGAAAACACAGAATGAGAAAAGGCTACTAGATCCAGCTAATCCAGTCCATCCACAGTCCATGTATAATGTGCCTAAAACTTGCATTCCAAAAAACCAACTTAATCATACTTGGCAGACTATGATCCAGCCCGTGGCTGTACCAGGGAAAGAATGCAACGTGTGCCGGCAAACACAGTGCACATGCACAACTGCTACTGGCATCTGGCTGATCGGCATCAGGAGCTGTGAGAGCAAAATGTAAATCCCGGGCAGCTTCAAGGGAAGTACTTTAAGACAAATGGAAATACCTTCAGGTAAGTTGGAGTTGGAAAGTGAACAGAGGATGGAGGTGCACTTCTCTCAAGGACTGTGGCCACCAAATTAAAGGGATGTACACATGTGGAGCAGCAGCAGAAACAACACAAGGTAGGTGTATATTTAAGATTACTTATTAGATGACTGCACTTTTGACTTGCATTTTTGTTTTGCTAGTATTTAAAATGTAGGGTGGAATTTTACGTGCCCGCTGGCAGTGGGTGTGAGAGGTGGTGGGCGTGGACAATACGGCGCGATCTGGTTAACGATGGTGGGAAGGCAGGTCACGATTGTCCGCTCAGCCCTCCAGAGGGTGAGCTGCATTTCCCGCCAACTGTCAGCAGGGAGCTCATTGTAATACATCAGCATCTCATTAAAAGGCCATCCCACCAGGGTCTGGACCCCCGCTGGATCATCCGTCCACATCGGCGGGAAAGCACCTCGCTGTGTTTCACAATGGCACATGGGTGACATGCACTTGGCAGCCTTCACTTTGGGGGAACTGAGGTGAGTGAACAGCATTGTTTTCCACAGCTCACCGGGGCTGCCTGCTGCTTTGTAGGCTTCAGGGGTGCCGGGAGGCCTGGGCGAGCTGCTGCCCTACCTCAGAGGCGATTGTTTTTTGGGGGGGTGTTGTCTAGGGGTAACTGCTGCCCTGCCACAGAGGTGACTGTACTTGGGGTTGGGGGGGGGGGGGTGTCCGCGGACAACTGCTGCCCTGGTGTTGGATCCCACGCACAAGCAATCAAGGTGGGGGGCAGGGTAAGCGAGGGAAGTGGCCACACAGTAGGGACACCTGTATAAACTGACCATGCCTCTGTAACTGAGACAGTTCAGGCACAGCCACAGTGATATGATTGGGGTCAGGCCTCTAGCCTGCCCACCCACGCAAGTAATGCGGAGGCACCAAAGGGCCACCAAGCGCTCCAGACTTTACCCCCCACCACCCCAGCACAGAATGCGAGTCTGCGACCACTTTACTGGACCGCGCAGAAGTTGGACTGCACACATTGTACAATCTCCTCGCCAACGCTGGCCATGTAGCAGTTACTGCTGGAGGCGCTCACAGCCCCTTGCAATCTCAGTACCCCAGTTTGGACCGTGTCCCCCATGTCGCAGGTTGACAGGGCAGCCATGCAGCGCACTCATCTCTGGCCATCCGAGGGGTGACCTGCACTTCCTGGGAAGAGTTAAGGGGCGGTCACACAGGGCCAGGAAAGGTGCTAAGTTTACCCATTCTAACCTCGTCTCTCCCTCTCTCCTTCATGCTGCAGGAGGACCACGTCAGGATCATGGGTCCTGGTGACCTAGCTGTATTCCTGATGGCCTACAGAGAGCAAAGAAGACAGAGAAGAGAGTGAGGCACCTGGCCGTGCAAAGGCAGGAGCAGCAACTTGAGGAAGAAGGGGTTGCTGGTGTTCCAACAGACGCTGCCCAGGAGCGACAGCAAGCCGTGGCTGGTCGGAGCCGAGCGATACCCAGGGTCTATAGACGCCGCCTGTCATTCCTGCAGATGACCGAAAACCAGTGTCGCCAACAACTGCGCATGTCTAGGGACCTGGTCGTCACATCTGCCACTTACTGCAGGACTTGGCGCCAAGGGGACATGGAGGGCATCCACTGCCAGTGGCTGTGAAAGTGAACACGGCGCTCAATTTCTATGCCAGTGGCTCCTTTCTGGGCTCCACAGGTGACCTCTGTGGGATCTCACAAGCCTCCACCCACAAATGCATCCATGAGGTCACGGATGCCATCTTCTCAAGGGCACACAACTTTGTGCACTTCGCCCACGACCGGGACAGCCAGGATGCAAGGGCCATTGGATTTGCCCTGATCTCGGGATTCCCACAGGTGCAGGGTGTGATTGACTGCACCCATGTGGCGTTCAGGTCTTGATTGCTACACACGGTGGACTACATCAACCGCAAGGGCTTCCACTTACTGAACGTGCAGCTGGTATGCGACCACCAGAAACACATCCTGCAGGTGTGCGCATGGTTTCCAGGGAGTATGCACGACGCCTACACCCTCAGTCGCTCGCAGGTCCCTGATGTCTTCCAGGGCCCACAGAGGCTGCAGGGTTGGCTCCTCGGGGACAAGGACAGAGGCCGTGGCTGATAACACCCACGCAGCGGCCTCAGACTGCAGCAGAGCGATGGTATAATGAGGCTCATGCCGCAGCTCACAACTTGGTGGAGCAGACCATCGGGATGCTGAAGATGAGGTTCCGGTGCCTGGACCAGTCTGGCATTGCCCTGCAATACAGTCCACAGAAGGTGTCACACATCGTTGTCGTCTGCTGCGCTTTTTACAACCTGGCACTCCAACGGGGAGACGAGCTGGCTGAGGAGGAGATGGAGGTCATAGAGTCATAGAGGTCTACAGCATAGAAAAAGGCCCTTCGGCCCATTGAGTCAAACAAGTACCTAACTATTCTAATCACATTTTCCGGCACTAGGCCCATAGCCTTGTATGCCATGGCATCGCAAGTGCACATCCAAATACTTCTTAAATGTTATGAGGGTTTCTGCCTCTACCACTCTTTCAGGCAGTGAGTTCCAGATACCCACCACCCTCTGGGTGAAAAAATTCTTCCTCACATCCCCTCTAAACCTCCTGCCCCTTATCTTAAATCTATGCCCCCTGGTTATTGATCCCTCCACCAAGGGGAAAAGTTCCTTCCTCTCTACCCTATCTATGCCCCTCATAATTTTATACACCTCAATCATGTCACCCCTCAGTCTCCTCTGCTCCAGGGAAAATAACCCCAGTCTATCCAATCTGTCCTCATAACTAAAACTCTCCAGCCCAAGCAACATCCTGGTAAATCTCCTCTGCACTCTCTCTAGTGCAATCACATCCTCCTTATAATATGGATTCCAGAACTGCACACAATAGTCTAGCTGTGGCCTAACCAACATTTTATACAGTTCCAGCATAACCTCCCTGCTCTTATATTCTATACCTCGGCTAATAAAGGCACGTATCCCATTTGCCTTCTTAACCACCTTATCTACCTGTCCCGCTACCTTAAGGGACCGGTGGACATGCACACCAAGATCCCTCTGATTCTCAGTACTTCCCAGGGTCCTTCCATTCATCGTGTATTCCCATGCCTTGTTTGTCCTGCCCAAGTGCATCACCTCAAACTTATTCTCCTCCAATGAGGAGGATGCCAACGGGGATGAGGGTGAGGAGGTCCTTAGAGGCGACGATGATGGGGATGAGGCTCTTGTACTGGCTAGACGAGGCAGTCGCGTTCGGAAGGCCCTCATAGCTGCCAGATTTGTGGAGGATGATGACTACATGCAGTGAGGTGTCCCCGTAGAGCCTTACATCGCAGCTGTGAATGTTTGACTCCAGTCTGGCTTATCGCAGTGCCAATACCCTCTGTGAGAATGCTCCTGTCATGGAGATGCAGTGGAGGCCCTAAAAGTCGCTTGATTGCAGGAGGATGATGACAACATGCAGTGAGGACACTCCACAGATCTTAACATAGTCTCTGTGAATGTCTGACTCCTGTCTGGCTGAGGGCAGCTCGCTTGTGCTCCATAATCAGGGCCATTTTATAGAGACGCAGCCATGAAGCTTTAGACGCATCTGATGCTGTGTCCACCTTCACCACCTGAGCCCGTCAGGAGCTGGTGCACAACATCAGTGGTCGCAGATGATGGTGTGATGGGGGCCAGCCCCACCTTAAAGGTGCTGAGAGCACACAGAGAGAATGAGAGCACCTGCCCACTACATTCTGGCAGCAATGACCAGCACTGCCGAGGTGCAGGCATCTTGGAGAACCGTGAAACCCCTCTTTGAGTCCCTGACACACTGGTGGGAAGTGATCAAGGGAAGCATCAAGAGGTTTTTCATCCGCAAAGGCACCCAGAAAGCTAGAAAGGAACAGAGGGAAATGTCCCGACTCCAGGAAAAGATGCAGAATCTGCTCCGGCTGCGGTCGATGGGGGTCGATGTCAAGGAGGAGCTCCAAGAGGTGAAGGGCCAGCAAGCCTCGCACTTTGCCTCGGAGGCCTCCAAGATCATCTTCCGTTCCAGAGTCCGCTCCGTGGAGCAGGATGAGACGTGCTCACGTTTCTTCTTCCAAAAGGTACACAGAGAGCGCTCTGTGATCAGCAGCCTGAAGGAAGAAGACGGCTCAGTAAAGTCATCACGGTCCGACATTCTGAGGATCAGCAAATCCTTTTATGCCGGACTGTATGACGTGAAGCCCACGGACAGCACGGCCTCCCAGTCCTTCCTGTCCTCTATCACGGAGGTCTTAGACCACAGTACGCGGGAGAGCCTAGACAAACCGCTAACTCCTGACGAACTGACTAAGGCCCTCGAGTCCTTCGAGAAGAGTAAAACCCCCGGAAGCGACGGCCTGCCGGCGGAGTTGTATTCGGCTCTGTGGGACTTGATCGGCCCAGACCTGCTAGAAGTGTACGAGAGTATGCTCCTGGCCGGCAGCATGTCAGAATCCATGAGGAAAGGCATCATCACCCTCATCTACAAGCACAAGGGGGAAAGGGAGGAAATTAGAAATTGGCGACCCATTTCACTGTTGAATGTGGACTATAAGATTCTGTCCAAGGTCATCGCCAACCGGGTCAAATCCGCTCTGGAATTGGTGATTCACCCTGACCAGACCTGCTCTGTGCCAGGCAGGAAGATCTCTGACAGCCTGGCGCTGCTCAGGGATACGATTGCCTATGTACAGGACAGGGGTGTGGATACCTGCCTCATCAGCTTGGATCAGGAGAAGGCCTTTGACAGAATATCGCACACCTACATGGGGGATGTGCTCTCCAAAATGGGCTTTGGGGAGGGAATTCGAAATTGGATCCAACTGCTCTACACTAACATCAGTAGCGCAGTCTCAATCAATGGGTGGGAAACAGATAGCTTTCCGATTAAATCTGGAGTCAGGCAGGGCTGTCCTCTCTCGCCTGTCCTTTTCGTGTGCTGCATAGAACCCTTTGCCGAGTCCATCAGGAAGGATCCGGGCATAAGAGGAGTGACGATCCCAGGCAGTGGAGGCACTCAGGTAAAAGCCTCCCTGTACATGGACGACGTCGCCGTTTTCTGCTCGGATCCGCTGTCGGTGCGCAGACTGATGCACGTCTGCGACCAGTTCGAACTGGCCTCGGGAGCCAAGGTAAATCGTGGGAAGAGCGAGGCCATGTTCTTTGGGAACTGGGCTGACCGATCCTTTGTCCCCTTCACTGTCAGGGCTGACGGCCTGAAGGTGCTGGGGATATGGTTCGGAGAGACCGGGGCATGCGTTAGAAACTGGAAGGAGCGAGTGGCTATGGTGAAAAGGAAACTGGGCATGTGGGAGCGACGCTCCCTCTCCATTGCGGGTAAGAACCTGGTCATCAGGTGTGAGGTACTCTCGCTGTTGCTGTACGTGGCGCAGGTCTGGCCCATTCCACACTCCTGCGCGATGGCGATCACTCGAGCCATCTTCCGCTTTATCTGGAGGTCGAAAATGGATCGTGTCTGCAGGGACGCGATGTACAAGCCTCTAGATAAAGGGGGAAAAAACGTGCCCAACATCGCCCTCATACTGATGGCCACCTTTGTGTGTGGCTGCATCAAGCGGTGCGTAGACCCTCAGTACGCAAACACCAAGTGTCACTACGTGCTGAGGTTCTACCTGTCCCCGGTGTTGCGAAGGATGGGTCTGGCCACGCTGCCGCGGAACGCTCCAAGTAGTTGGACCGTGCCGTACCACCTGTCCCTGGTGGAGAAATTTATGCAGAAAAACACCTTTGACCACAAGTCCATCAGGCAGTGGTCAGCACGTAACGTCCTAGAGGCCCTGAGGGAAAAGGAGAGGGTGGACCCTGTGGGATGGTTCCCCGAGCAGACTGTCAAAGTCATTTGGCAGAATGCCTCATCGCCAGAACTTTCCAACAAGCACCAAGACGTAGCTTGGCTGGTGGTGAGAAAGGCCCTCCCCGTCAGATCCTTCCTACACGCCAGGAGGCTCACCCCCTCTGCACGTTGCCCTCGAGGTGGCTGTGGTGGGGAAGAGACCGTTGTTCACCTCCTTGTGGATTGTGCCTTTGCAAAGAAAGTCTGGAGAGAGATGCAGTGGTTGCTGTCGAGGTTCATCCCGAGCAGTTCTGTGACACAGGACTCTGTGCTCTACGGGCTGTTCCCAGGGACACACACCGAGACAAACATCGACTGCAGCTGGAGGATCATCAACTCGGTGAAAGACGCGCTTTGGTCTGCCCGAAACTTGTTGGTCTTCCAGCACAAAGAGTTGTCCCCGACCGATTGTTGCGGACTGGCACAATCCAAAGTCCAGGACTACGTGCTGAGGGACGCACTAAAGCTTGGGGCAGCTGCCGCAAAGGCGCAATGGGGAAGGGTCGCTGTCTAAGACCTTTCTACCACAGCGCACCGAGAGACTGGGAACTGTTTAGAGCCCCTCGGGCTGTACAGATCAAAATGAAAGGCTGTAAATGATTGTAATATTGTTTGTACTGATGCACCTGGTGATACATTTTGTAAAAGTTTAACCTGGATTGTACCCTTGTAATGTTGTTTTTGAAATGGTTTTGAATGTGACTGAAGATTTTTATGAATAAAGTATATTTTTATAAAAAAAAAAAATCAGTGATGTGTGAGGCCGGACCATTACTTTGGTCTGAAAGCTGCACAAAGCACAGGGAAGAGGCCCTGGACTGAGGCACCTGTCTTTATCTTGCGCAGAAAGATTTCACATGCGAGTGACACGAACACTGCTCATCAGAACAAGTAGCCATAGGCAGGGAGACATTTTTAGGAATTTATTGACAATAGTGAATAGTATGTACAAGTGATCAACACCTGTGCCCAGGCTGTGCAACTACTTTTCCTTAACTTTGCTAACCCTGCTGCTACGTCTTGGTGCTCTCCGGACATCCAAAGCAGAGGTGGAGGCAACCTGCTGACTGTGACGTCCTGTCTGTGATGACGTTGGCGGGCGTCCTCAGGAGGGCAGAGATTTGGAGGGTCCCGGCCTACTTTCGGGGTCCTGCTGTGGCACCCTCCTCGGCCTGTGAAGCTGGAGCTGCGGAGGTCTCAGGAAGAGGGGATTCGGGTGGGCCGGACACTCCTGAGGTCACCTGGGTGGATCACCCTGGGGCGTGCAAATGCTGATCCTCCTCCCTATGGGTGCCCAAGGGCCCCTGGCTGACTCCATGGGTGGAAGGGGTAGCTGGAGTGAGATTGAGCTGCCCAGCACCCCTCTCGCACACACACTGTTGGAGGCCAACTATGGCATCTGCCACTGCCCTTGCTTCCAACACCCCCTGCCTCCCTGTCCCCGTGACCTCCAGCCAGCCAGCGAAACCCACAACCACCAACCCCGCACCCCCCCACCCACCCCCCCCCCCCTCCAACCCCCACCACCCCGCCCCCTCCATATTAGTTACCTGTAGCCTGGGTCCTCCACGATCCTGGACGCTGGGTGGGGAGTGTGGGGGGTGGGGGGTGGGGGGGTGGGGGGGGGGAGTGAATGGCGGGGGGGCATGCGGGGGATGGTGGTGGTGGTTAGTTGGGGGGTGGGGTGGGGTGTCCTTCTGGCAGCAGCCACAGCCTCCTCAGTGGTGCTGCTGAGGGCAAGAGCTGCCAACTGGGTCATCAGGGTCTTGATTTCAGGGGCAGGCCCACCAGTGGCTCACCACTGCCTGATTGGCTTGTGTTTCAGCAGACCTTCCTGAAAAAGGCACCGTGGGTCTCTCGCTGGTTCTCCAGCCTGCAGGTGAGACCCCCGCCGCCTCAGCAAGATTCCGCCCTCTATTGCCTCTACCCATCCTTTCTGCCAAAATGCATCACCTCCACTTTTCGGTATTAAATTCCATCTGTCTCTTGTTTGTACGTTCTGCTAGTCTATGTCCAGTTGCAGTCATTTTGTATCATCGTCACTGTTTGCCACTCTTCCAAGTTTGGTATCATCAGGATGAATTTTTCCTCTGTATTCCAAGATCCATGTCGTTTATGTATAGCAAAGAAAAACATTTATCCTAACACTGACCCTTGGGCAACCCTACTGTCTACCACCTCGCAGTCCAAAAAACAACCATCTACAATAACTCGCTGCCTACTGTCCCTAAGCTAAGGTCCCTTGGGACCTTCAGATCTGCATAGGCATAGCAACACACTGAAGAGTGCCTTCGCCTACTCGAGCCTATAATCTATTAAAAACTCTTGCGTCGGTGTGTATGTCCAGACATCTATGGCATTATAAATTCCGATAGCCACGATTAAAATGGTACCGGGAATGTGCAACTTCAATTAGTGGGAAGATGAGCAAAGCTGGGGTTGTTGTCCTTAAGAGCAGAGAAAGTTACGGGTGTATTTGAGGCATTCAAAATCATTAAGGATGTTGATTATGTAAATAGGGAGAAACTGTTTCTGGTGACAGAAGGCTTGGTAAGTTGAGGGACACAGATTTAAGGTAACTGCAAAAGAATCAGAGACTATCAGATTTTTAGACTCAGCAAAAACTTGATCTACAATTCTGCTGGTGGCAAGGGATTAAAATATTTAAGCATAAATGCTGCAGTGAGTCCCAAGATATGTATGACTGAAGTTCTCCGTGAGCAATCCCGGTTTAACATTTTGAGATGGGCACCTGAAGATTAGTTGTTTATACACTTCTGAAAATTAGAATTGAAAAACTATCTTCTGTTCCTGCCAGGAGTGCAGTTAAATTTTAGGCGTTTAGGAGAAAGATGATGAATGTAATAGCAAATGAAGAATGTGTGGTTTTAGTTCAGGGTTTTGTGTTTTGAGAAAATTGAAAAGTAGGAACATGTTCCCTAACAGGTGTGGAACAGATTGCAGATGTACTTGATCGGAACTAGAGATAGTTTAAGTTATATTTGATAAAAACAAAAAACTACTGCGAATGCTGGAAATCCAAAACAAAAACAGAATTACCTGGAAAAACTCAGCAGGTCTGGCAGCTTCGGTGGAGAAGAAAAGAGCTGACGTTTCGGGTCCACACGACCCTTCAACAGAACTGAAGTATAGTTAGGAGAGGGGTGAAATATAAGCTGGTTTAAGGTGGGGGGGGCGGGGGAAGAGAAGTTGAGGGTGGGGTGGTTGTAGGGACAAGCAAGCAGTGATAGGAGCAGATAATCAAAAGATGTCACAGACAAAAGGATCAAAGAGGTGTTGAAGGTGGTGATATGATCTAAGAAAAGTGCTAATTAAGAATGGATGGCAGGACACTCAAGGTACAGCTCTAGTGGGGGTGGGGTGGAAAGATTGACAAGGTATTAGTTGTAGATTTAAAAATAATGGAAATAGGTGGGAAAAGAAAAATCTATATAAATTATTGAAAACAAAAAAAAAAACTGTTCTGATGACGCTACCTTCAAAAACAGTTCCTCTGACATGTCCTCCTTCTTCCTTAACCGAGGTTTTCCACCCACGGTCGTTGACAGGGCCCTCAACCGTGTCCGGCCCATCTCCCGCGCGTCCGCCCTCACGCCTTTTCCTCCCTCCCAGAAACATTAAAAGATCCCCCTTGTCCTCACTTATCACCCCAGCAGCCTCCGCATTCAAAGGATCATCCTCCGCCATTTCCGCCAACTCCAGCATGATGTCACCACCAAACACATCTTCCCTTCACCCCCCCTGACGGCATTCCGTAGGGATCGTTCCCTCCGGGACACCCTGGTCCACTCCTCCATCACCCCCTACTCCTCAACCCCCACCTATGGCACCTCCCCATGCCCACGCAGAAGATGCAACACCTGCCCCTTCACTTCCTCTCTCCTCACCGTCCAAGGGCCCAAATACTCCTTTCAAGTGAAGCAGCATTTCACTTGCATTTCCCTTAACTTAATCTACTGCATTCGTTGCTCCCAATGCGGTCTCCTCTATATTGGAGAGACCAAACGCAAACTGGGCGACCGCTTTGCAGAACACCTGCGGTCTGTCCGCAAGAAAGACCCAAACCTCCCTGTCGCTTGCCATTTTAACACTCCACCCTGCTCTCTTGCCCACATGTCTGTCCTTGGCTTGCTGCATTGTTCCAGTGAAGCCCAACGCAAACTAGAGGAACAGCACCTCATCTTCCGACTAGGCACTTTACAGCCTTCCGGGCTGAATATTGAATTCAACAACTTTAGATCTTAAACTCCCCCTCCCCCCATCCCCACCCCGTTTCCTCCCCCTCCTTTTTGTTTGTTTGGTTTTTTTTTGTTTTCAATAATTTATATAGATTTTTCTTTTCCCACCTATTTCCATTATTTTTAAATCTACAACTAATACCTTGTCAATCTTTCCACCCCACCCCCACTAGAGCTGTACCTTGAGTGTCCTGCCATCCAATCTTAATTAGCACTTTTCTTAGATAATATCACCACCTTCAATACCTCTTTGATCCTTTTGTCTGTGACATCTTTTGATTATCTGCTCCTATCACTGCTTGCTTGTCCCTACAACCACCCCACCCTCAACTTCTCTTCCCCCGCCCCCCCCCCCCCCAACCTTAAACCAGCTTATATTTCACCCCTCTCCTAACTATACTTCAGTTCTGTTGAAGGGTCGTGTGGACCCGAAACGTCAGCTCTTTTCTTCTCCACCGATGCTGCCAGACTTGCTGAGTTTTTCCAGGTAATTCTGTTTTTGTTTAAGTTATATTTGTATGTGTGGGTGTTAGGAATGAGTTTTAGCTTTAAATTTAAGTTGAATTTGTATTTCTGTATTTGTGTGTTAAGGGAGGAACTTGAGTTCTGGTTTCACTTTAAAAGATACCTGCATTCTAATGACTCTTGAAGGGAAGTTAAAACAAACACAAGGTAGGAAAAACTGTGCTGTTGCCTATCAACAGGGGTCCAGAGAGGGGGACTCACAGAGACAGAGAAAAAACGAAAAGTAGTTTCAGTTCAGTTGAATGGAGTTGCCAGGATTTGTACCAACATTTATCTTTATTATAATTGTTCATTTCATGAGCATTTGTGGCAAGAACCACCCCCCACAAGCCCCCACCCCCACCACCACCTCCAACCCCAATACCATTTCTATACACATATTCAGCTCTCTGGCTGAAAAGATTGCACACTCCTGTACTTAACTACTGGTGAAGGTTTGGAAATATTTCTCCCTGACACAATAAGGATAATCAACCTGAAGTCCAGGATGCTTAACTAACCTTATCACTTTCACAAATCAGTTATTTTTTCACTAATGACATTCCCATGGCCTCAGATACATTGTGATCCTTGAAGTTTATATTAAATTCTGTTCTTATCCACATGACCTTCAAGACAAATCAAAACAGATAGTCTTCTTGCTATTTTGAAAGGTGCTATTGAAGGCACCATCAACACATTCTATCGGGAGTCTTCAACATATCCATCACAATCTGGGGAGAAAAAGATCTGCCAACTTTGCCTCTCATCAGCTCTATGCCCTGGAAGCATCCATGCTAATCTTCTCTGAAGCTTTATCTAGACACAAATGCCAAGTAGGAGTAAGGAACTGAGAATTGTACATAGTAGGTTCAAGTCAACAGTCAAAGCTAAGTTGATGTAGCTGGTATAAAGTTGGCCTATGTTGCAGTGAGCTGACTGTAATTTTTGTGAGGTCAGCTCATTTGCTGAATAATTTATCCTGGTACAGCTTTCAGCCTGTTCATTGAGATATCCGAGAGAGTTGTGGAGCTGCTTAATCAAGCTTTAGCTGAAATTCCAAGGGCTGCAGTTACATAAAGATTAGCAGCTCCTTATTGTGGAGTTAAACACTAAAGCCTTTGGTGAGACCCAAATCCATTTCAACTCCTTGGTAGGTTTTGGTGAGATTGTAGGGAGAGTTGAGAAAAGGAATTGTCAGGAAACTAGCTGAAGGGAACCTTAAGTAGTGACATGAAATAGAGTCTTCTGGAAAATGAGAACAACAACAACTTGCATTTATATGGCATCCTTAATGCAATAAATTATCCTAAGGTGCTTCAGAGGAGCGTTATCAAACCAAAGTTGACTCTGGGTCACATAAGGAGTTATTGCAGCAGATGGCCAAAAGCTTGGTCAAAGAAGTAGGTGTTAAGGAGTGTCTTAAGGAGGAAAGTGAGGTAGAGAGGCAGAGAGGTATAGGGAGGGAATTCAAGAGCGGAGGCCACAGGCAGCTGAAGGAACAGCTACTGATGATTGTTTGTCAGCAGTTTGGACAGAGGCATTAACTCTTCATATTAAGCAGTTTAGTATCTCTGCTAAAGTAGGCAAGAGAGGAGTTTAATCTGAACATGTTAAACATGGTTTCTGGAAGTTGCACAGTATAATTTCTACTTCAAATGATTAAAAGGTTAATTGCATGGGACTGTCTGTATCAATTTACAGAAGGATTTGATGTGAACATTTTTTCCACTGCGCCATGCCAGTGCAGGCATGAGGATATTACATTTTTTTTTTAAAAACTGTATTCCTTTTAAAATGGACCCCAATAAACTGTAAGATGGCTGCTGAAGGGTCACCTGACTTTTACTGCTTTAACAGCCTAGTAAGCTTTCTGGAAAGTTCCAAACTGGATTATAATGGGCAGCCTGAACAGCACTCTTCTGTGGAATTTCACACCTGCTATTGTCAAGGATCAATCCAAAACACAGGGAAAATAAACTCCCGGACTCTCTGACTCCAGGTCTGCCATGTAATGAAGGAGTGCTATCAATCCACAAAAAGTGCTAAAGACTACTATCTACCTTCTATTGAATATCAATGACTTTAGACCACGTAACTGAAACTCCTTCTTCACTATGAACGACCGTCCATCATTTAGCATCCACTGTGTATCAATGGCCATTCATCATGTGATCAAAATTACCCTCTGATTTCGAAATCCTTTTAGCCAAAAACTGAGAGACCGGGCAGTCTGCAGAATGCCAGCAACAGCATCACATCTATCAAAGAAAGGCTGTGTCATCTTGTCTTTTCAAGACCTGTGAGGCTTAAAGTCTTTTAAAAGCCTCCTCCAACCTGTTTCAAAAAGTTCCAAGTTGTCCTGTAAGAAATTGGACCTCTGGTTACAACAGCCATCAGGATCTATTTATACACCCTGCTGAACCATCTTTACTTTGAAGGAACCTTGCAGTTAATCTGGGTTTGACCCTAGCAATCTGAATTTACCTGAACTTCAATTCCAGAGTGGTAAAGGTTCCCTCCTTCACTGGACTCCCAAAGACACATGAACTGCTAGTCATTCTGTTTGGTTTTAATATTTGTAGAAGTGTACTGCTGTCTTTAATTGTATCTTTCTTGGTTGTGTGATTGACGCTGCGATAGACATTTCGGGGGTGTGTGTGAATAAATAATGCTCCTTGTTTAAATCCATGAAAGTCTGCTGCTGGTGACTTTGAAATTGATTGCACGCTAACAGGGAAGGTTTGGGAACACATCAAAATTAAACTACACTGATTACAGACAGAAGGGAAAGGAAATTGAGGGTTTCAGTCTATCTCTCTCCGCAACAACTGCCATGATCAATGCTTTGACTTGCATTTGAAAAGTACATTTAAAAACATGATGTATGGTGTCATCAATGAATGTCTCTACTGTTTCCCCTTAACTAGCTAATTAATGTGGCAGTACGGATATTTAACTCTTCCATATTTTACAGAACACGTTAGGTTAGGATGAGCCAGTTAATCACCCTCATGCCCCACAATGTTGAACATTCATCATACATTACCTGTAACAAAACAAAAAGGCTTCTCTGCACCATCTGTTGCCAGCTCTCTACAAACACAGCTTTATGAGATGAGAGAAATCAAGGCTGTGCTGCAGAAGTGTAGAGATAACAAGCTGTTCAAAGCTCCCTACAGCTTGTATCAAATCTCTTGTTTCCAAACAGCCTCCATTGTCCTTGACCTTCACTGTTCTTCAACTGCGTCAATGTGTCCCACGTCAGTGGCAACTGCTTGTAGCTTGGTGTTTGCATTTTTATCAATGATGCCCACAGTCCTGGAGCATTCTGAAGAGAGCATTTTGTTTTGCATCCCTAATTGAAGCTTTTTAATTTGAAATTCACAACTTTAATCATAACATCCCTAAGGATAGTTGTGACAGGAGTCATTTAAGAAGCAGATGGATATTGTAATGGGAAGGTGGTAGGGTTGGAATTCTGGATGGATGAGATTGAATGGGCACCAGGGCCTTCTCCATCAACAGGTTGTGGGGTATAGCATGCTGTGACTGCCTCAAACATTGTTTTTACTACATAGAACCTTAGCACAGAACTAAGCCATTTGACTCAACTCACCCATGCTGATGTTTATGCTCCACTTGAGTTTCTTCTCACCTTACTAATGTCATCCTATTAAAAACCTTTCTCTTCATTTCTCCCTCATTTGTGCTTTTCTTATTTCCCCTTAAATGCTCTCTATGCTATTCACCTCAACTACTTTATGTTATAGTGAGTTCTACATTCTCACCACTCTCTGAGTAATGAAGATTCTCCTGAATTCCTTTGCTGCTGGGTTGTCAATGCCAGGAGCTGCTGGGTGGTGACACTTGAATTCATGTCAACTTCAAGAGTGTCAAAAGTTTCCCACATCTAGTAAACAATTCTTGTGTCTCCAGTCAGCTTTTCATGAATTGTCATGAGACAATGATGTATGTGTGGAGGGCCTTTGCAGAAAATGGATATGATAGAAAAAGTGGAAAGGTTTGTGATGATGCAGATTGGCTGCACTAATACTGAACACACAATTTGCAGCTGTGGCTGCTTCATGACAGATAGAGGTTGATCCAGGAACAGTGCCCGACCAATAAATTCTTCCCAATGTCCCATTAAGAAGCCAGCCCCGCTTGGGAAGAACCTTGTCCAGCGAGGTCAGGCATGGCCATATTTGATTTCTGATCTGTTAATTTCAACGACGGTGACAGTACAGGTTCTCCATTTGTCCTCAGTACCTCCGCACCAGGAAAGGGAATAAAAATGAGTCAGGATTTCCACTCCTGAACACCATTCAATATAAAATGCATGCATGTGAACATTGAGTGAGGACAGTATTTTTCTTAACTGTAATGTCCCTAAGTTACATGTTGACACTCTGTCTAGGTAAGCGATTATGTTGCTGAGGTATTGCAGGGTGATTACAACTGGTGGAAGCATCAAATCCCAACGTGGGTCAAAAACTTCAAGGCAGAGGAGATGAAATTGGAGGGAGACTGCTTTTTTTAAGAGCTCCACTGAATTGGTCCAACTTCCTTTGTTGCTTGTTGTAGTTTTCTCAAGATGGGTTTGATTTCTGATAGACATCATCAAAGCGTAAAATTTCACAAAAAACTGAGAAAATCCCTCCATGGTTTCATCTCCCTTTATCTCTGTAAACCCCTCCAGCCCTAGAACCCAGTGGGATGCCTGTGTTCTTCCAACTCTGGTCATTTGTGTATTTCCTCACCCCCTTCACACCAACATTGTTGGCCATGCCTTCAGGCACCTCGACCTTAAGTGCTGGAATTTCCTCTCCAAACCTCTCCAATTCTCCTTTAAGACATTGCTTAAAATCTACTTCTTCAACCAAGCTTTTGGTCACCCATCCTCATGTCTCCTTTTATTTTTGCCTGATTATGTTCCTGTGAAGTGCTTTGTGACATTTTGCACTGTTAAAAACACTACATAAATGTCAGTTTTTGTTTTCTCATTTGAAATACGGCATCTTTGACAGTTCTGGTCTCTCTCAGTACTGCTCCTCCAATAGAACAGCACTCCCTGTACTGTTCCTCCAACAGTGTGGCATTCTTTCAGTGCTGACTCTCTGGCAGAACAGCACTCCCTCATGCTACGGATGGGAGAGAGATGGTGGGATAACTTTTCTGCATGCTTGTCACCTCTCAGTTGTCCACAACAAGATGTGTATTTTAGAGGGAGTGTTTTAAAACCCTTCTGGTCTTGTGTCTTTTAATAATAGACGTGAGACAGGCTTTCTGATAAGTTTAAATCAGAAGAAAAGATAAACCTTGATTCACATAACACCCTGAAATGTAAACACAACAGAAACACTCATTCCCTCAAACAGGGGAAAAGATGAATTTTAGAGATGAATCATACCCTTAGGTTGTTAACAGAATAACCAGAAGCAAAATATCATGTGTTTGAATTAGTCCTTTATTAAGTTGCAGCATTACAGGCCTGGATGGTTCTCCCTTGTGATTCTTTTGGGATGAATGAAAGTTGGATGTCTCTCAACAGTGCAGCGCTCGCTCAATACTGATCCCCCGATGGTCCAGCGCTCCCTCAGTACTGTTCTTCTGACGGTCCAGCACTTTCCCAATATTGTTCCTCTGATAGAAAAGCGCTCTCTCTGTACAGCTCCTCTGACGATGTAGCATTCCCTCAGTACTGATCCTCTGACAGTAGAGCACTCCATCTGTGCTACACCTTTGATAGTACAGCACTCCCTCAGTACTGTTCCTCCAACAGTACAGCATTCCTTCAGCATTGTTCCTCTGACAATGCAGTCTCCACCTATTTTATGTGGTCAAGTCTTTGGTGTGGGGCATATTTCAAAATGATTAGGGTAGATAAATGATTCATGATGAATTGTTGCTGCATATATCCAAAGCTGCTCGAATGACTCCAATTAGCTTGTCATCACCTCCCTCCCTAAAAATATCCACTACATTACAACAAAAACTGCACAGAAAACATGAATCAAAAGCAGGTTGCTGCTTCATGCTGATATTCTGACATGAGTTAAAACAGCCTCTCAATGCAGAATGCAGTCTATTGCATGAGTAAGGACTGAGACATAATCAGAGATCAATGCACCTCTGGATTACAAAGGTCTTACCCATAAGAAGATAAAATCATAATCCTCCTGGCTCACTCTAATGGTTCCACTCATGCACCAAACCTAGCAAATATCTTAATTTCAAATTTCAAATTTATTTCCTATGGAATGGGAAACAATTAGGCTGAGAAAGTCATGGTTGTCATGGTTACCCCACACGTGAACTGAATGGCTGTCTTTAACTCTCAATGGGAACAGGTGGAAATCTTGCCCAGGAGTTTGAGTAAGAAGCCTGTCAGATTTTAACAGCTGGCCCACACTGCAATGCTGCTGGTGAGGAGATGACCCATTTCAGGCAGAAAGAGGCAGCTGGTCAGTCGGGGGGCAGGGGGCGCTGAAGGTTGGGTGAGCCAGATGCTTACCAAAACAGAGCTACTGACAGCAAGGGGACTCATAGCAGGAAAGCTATAACGAGGGACTCATGGCTGAGAAGCAGGTGGCGGGGGTTAGGAAATCCAAAAGCAGTGGTGGCCTCCTGCTCTCCCTGGCCTCACTGAGGAAGTTTTTTTTCACTTACCTTCAGTGGCCTTGTCCTCCATTTACATGCTGCCCTTCAAAGATACCATCCAAAAACACAGCATTATTTTCCACATGTACACTGACATACACTGACATCCAGCTCAATTTCACCACCAACTCTTTTGACCACACCACTGTCTCTAAATTCTCACATTATTTGTGCAATATCTAGTGTTGGATGAGCTGAAATTTCCTCCAACTAAACGTTGGAAAGACCAAAGACATCGTCTTTGGTCTCTGCCACAAACTCCATTCCCTGGCCACTGATTCCGTCCCTCACCCTGGCAACTATGTGAGGATGAACCAGAATGTCCACAAGCTTGGTGTCTTACTTAACACTGAGATGAGCTTCCAATCACATTTCCGCTCCATCACCATGGCCTCCTGAGGGGTTGGGGTGCTGGGTTTGAGAGGCCAAGGGGGAGGGTTAAAGGAGAGGAATGAATTTGGGGAGTAGTGCCTTCAATGGACGTAGAGGACCCTCAAAGGAGGCTAGCACCTTGCCCAACACCAGCTCACCTAGTAAAAGCTGCCAAAAGGCTACCCATTTCACATGGCCTCACCTTGCTGCATGTAAAATAGCAGCAGGGGTGGGGTGAGGCACTTAAGTTGCCATTAATTGGCCATTTAAGGGCCTCACTAGGCCCAAGGGTGGGGAGTCTGCATGACACCCCTACCACGCCTCCCCCCGCCCCATAAAGTAGGAGGCAGGTTGGGGGTGGGAGGGTAGGCAGCGGGCAGCGCTGCATCTTACAAGCCCCTCTGCCTTCAAAGCCACTGGCGGGCAACTGTAAAATTCTACCCCTGATATGATCAGGATCCTGTTAATGGTTGGTTGATTATATTGTTGAAGATACACATGCGATAGGAAATGTTTAATTAAGGACTGAGAGCACATATACAGAGAGTCAACTGGGACACTGGGCAGGAGTTTGGAGGCAGAGATCATGAATACTGCATCTTGTGAATAAACCTACTAACAAGGAAAATATCTATGCCTTGTTTTATACTTTACCATCTGGCTTGGATCCATTTAACAGGCCCTATGGGGAACCCAGACCCTACCACACCACTTGCTCCAACACATTGTGGAACTGTGCGAACCTCTGTATTTTTTTTTGTCAGTGTGTGGCACCTGAAGAAACTAGAAGGCTTGAGATTGCTTCCTGTCAACCAGATGCCAAAAGATACTGTAATAGATGTTTTAGAACAGACATTATTAGTTTGGAATAAACAAAACATAAAACAAAGGCAATGAAAGTAGAAGAAAAAATGAGGAATGACAGGATCTGTAGAAAGAGAATAAATTTAAAACTGTTCTTAAGTATTTGTTCATATAACCTGTTAAATATGGAGTAATAAGGTACCCCCAATGTTTCAGCAGGTACATTGCTGCACTACTAATATTCTTTTCAGCACCATAGTATGTGAGGTGAAAATGTTAAAAGCAAATGTGATAATTTGAGGGGTTAAAAGAGAAGTGAACTATAGGGAGCCATTCTCAGGCTAGTCAAATGTTACGTTGAGACATTTTTTGGGTTACTATTTATCGATTCCTAGAGGCCATTTCCACTACACAGAAAATGAAAGCTGGGGAGTAATTGTCTTATAAATGCCAAATTGTGATTTACGCGGAGAGGCAACTAATATTCAGTCAGGGACTGTGCGATTATTATGCACAGCAGAAGACTACAAAAGAAACTCAGTGTTCAGGCTGTCAATTTATAAAACTGGAGAAAGAGTTCCATGTCAGCAACTGCAGATGTTTTAATGAACTCTTTGGATGTCTTGTTTCTCAACATCACTGGGGCCATAACACACTGTGGTACCAGAACAAAGATGGATGGAAGCTTTCTTGCATGTGCCAGTTTAAGCTAACATCCGCCTCTTGCCATGGATCATTGTGTTTCACAAAAACGAAGAAGCAGAGCTGTGTGCTCTGAATAGCAAACTGCTGGGACTCACCAAGGTTAACACAATAAGAACATTCATAACACATAATCACTGCCTCTAGCCAGTGTAAGGACATAATGGAGTGTTTCAGCGCTCTGGAAAAATTACCAGTGTACAATTTTACATTATTCTATCTGCACAATTTGAGATTTTTATTGCCCGATGGAAAAATAATCCACACTTGCAAAAATAAACAGAAGATAATTGAGAAGTCTGAAATTACTCTTAACCCTGCAAGCGCTGAAAGACATTTTCACTGATCCACTGACATGACTTGGCATAAGATTTGATGTAATTTTTTTGAAAAATTCCAAAAGTTATTGTTTAAAGAGGAATTTATGAAATGAACAGCCACAAGCAACACTTTTTAATTAAAAGCTTCATCTAGCAAAAGCAACAGAGTTTCACTCAAAACATCATGGAGAGTGGACAAGTTACTTTTGACTTTTTGACTGGCCCTTGTGAAGGAACATAGGAACAGGGGTAGGCTACTCAGCCCCTCAGACTGTTACACTGGAAGAGCCAACGAGACCAGAGCTGAATTCAATTTTTTTTTTGCACTCATAGCATTCTGAAGGTATTCTATCTGGCATGTTGTTGCTTATCTGTGAATGTACAAAAGAGTATAAAAGATTCTAAAAGCAATAGCTCTCAAAATTGCTGCAAGGTGCACTAAAATTGCAATAAACGCCGTGGATTATTAAAATTGTAGTTTTTCGTCTTGTCACAATCCCAACCCAATCCTATAGCTTTAGTTTACATTACTTTCGGAACAAACTAGAAGATTATCGTCTTGTTATAATCTGGGGGAGAAAGGCAACCATAGTTCTCAGAGAGTTAATGGTCACCAATAGGAGTCTTAAGTCCAGAAATTACTTTTCAAAAGATGCTCATGGATGGGATAATCTCATTTATAGGTGGCCAGTTTAGCTACCCTGATGCCTCCTGTGGGATATTTTCTTTGAGGGGTCCAGAGTGACAACTGTGGTGATATCCAGTATTAGAGGCCTTGGGCTTCCACCTAGTGTACCACTGTGTCGAAAGCTTTGCTAAACTACAAGTGAACAGGGTTAGATTGTTTTCTGAACAAGAGTCATATGGGTTTGAAACGTTAACTCTGTTTCTCACTCCATAGATCCTGCCAGACCTGCTGAGTTTTTCCAGCATTTTCCGTTTTTATTTCAGATTTCCAACATTCGCAGTATTTTGCTTTTGTATTAGATTGTTTACTTATTCAATGGCTGGAAAGCCTAGCAATGTCTGCTGAGTACTCCTTATCCACCTTATCTCCTCAAAAAAATCAGATAATTCAGTAACATTGCCATGATGCTACATTCCTGTTTTTGGATGAGGTCGCCAAGGGGCAGCACGTGGATGAGAAATAGGAAGAGACCAAGGATAGACCCTTTGGGGACATCAGAGGTAATGGTGTCCAACCCAAATGGACAACAGCGGAAAGGAGTTGGAGGAGGATGGTGCAGTCAACCATGACAAGAAGGATGAGGAGGGATAGTTTGCCTTTACCTTGGGAGAGATGGTAGGGTAGTGTTATTGTCACTGGACTAGAAATCTAGAGAGCCAGGGTAATGCTCTGGAGATAAAGGCAAAATACTACGTATGCTGGAAATCAGTTCTGAAGAAGAGTCATATGGACTCGAAACATTAACTCTGTCTTTCTCTCCACAGATGCTGTCAGGCCTGCTAAGTTTTTCCAGCACTTTTTGTTTTTGTAATGCTCTGGGGACCTGGGTTCGAATCCCGCCAGGGTAGATGGTGGAATTTGAATTCAATAAAAATCTGAAATTAAAAGTCTAATGACGGCCTTGAAACCATTTTCAATTGTTGTGAAAACCCATCTGGTTCGCTAATGCCCTTTAGGGAAGGAAATTTGCTGTCCATACCAGGTCTGGCCTACATGTGACTCAAGACCCACAGCAATGTGATTGACTCCTAACTGCCCTCTGAAATGACCCAGCAAGCCACTCAGTTTTATCAAACCACGACAGAAAATTGGATAAGGAATGAAATTGTATGTACCATCCAGAATTGACCTAGGCACCTGAAATGTCAACAGCAAACTCAGCCCCGTCAACCCTGCAAAGTCCTCCTTATTAACATCTGAGGGCTTGTGCCAAAATTGGGAGAGCTGTCTCACAGACTAGTCAAGCAACAGCCTGACATAGTCACACTCACAGAATCAGACCTCACAGATAATCCTCTACACACAACCATTACTATCCACTACCATCCCGGGGTTTGTCCTGTCCCACCAGCAGGACAGATCCAGCAGAGGTGGCGACATAGTGAAATACAGATGGGATGGAGTTGCCCTGGGAGTCCTCTACATCGACTCCAGACCCCATGACGTCTCATGGTATCAGGTCAAACATGGTCAAGGGAACCTCCTGCTGACTACCATGTACCGCCCCTGGCTCCCCACCTCCCCAACACCCCACACGCCCCCACCACCGCCTCTGATGATGAATCAGTACTCCTCCACTTGGAGGAAGCACTGAGGATGGCTAGGGTGCAGGATTGCAGGATGTACTCTGGATGGGGGACTTCAATGTCCATCACCAAGAGTGGCTCGGTAGCACCACCACAAACCGAGCTGGCTGAATACTAAACGATATAACTGCTAGACTGGGCCTGCAGCACGTGGTGAGGGAACCAACAAGAGGGAAAAACATACTTGACCTCATCCTCACCAACCTGCCTGCCGCAGATGCATCTGTCCATGGCAGTATCGGTAGAAGTGACCACCGCACTGTCATTGTGAAGACAAAGTCCCATCTTCACATTGAGGATACCCGCCATTGTGTTGTGTGGCATTACCACCGTGCTAAGATTTCGAACAGATCTAGCAACTCAAGACTGGGCATCCATAAGGCGCTGTGAGCCATCAGCAGCAGCAGAAATATACTCAACCACAATCTGTAACTTCATGGTCCGGCATATCCCCCACTCATTTGTCACCAAGCCAGGGGATCAACACTGGTTCAATGAAGAGTGCAGGAGGGCATACCAGGAGTAGCACCAGGCATACCTAAAAATGAGGTGTCAACCTGGTGAAGCTATAACACAGGACTACTTGTGTGCCAAATAGCATAAGCAGCAAGCGATAGACAGAGCTAAGCAATTCCACAACCAACAGATCAGATCTAAGCTCTGCAGTCCTGCCACATCCAGTCATGAATGGTGGTGGAGGAGGCTCCACAAATATCCCCATTCTCAATGATGGTGGAGCCCAGTACATCAGTGCAAAAGATAAGGCTGAAGCAATTTCAACAATCCTTAGCCAGAAGTGCTGAGTGGATGATACATTTCAGCCTCATCCAGAGGTCTCCAGCATCACAGATGCCAGTCTTCAGCCAATTTGATTCACTCCACATGATATCAAGAAGTTGAAGGCACTGCATTCTGCAAAGGCTTTGGGCCCTGACAATATTCTGGCAATAGTGCTGAAGACTTGTGCTCCAGAACTTGCCGCACCCCTAGAAAAGTGTTCCAGTACAGCTAAAACACTGGCATCTACCCGGCAATGTGGAAAATTGCCCTGGAATGTCCTGTACACAAAAAGCAGGACAAATCCAACCCAGCCAATTACTGCCTCGTCAGTCTACTCTCGATCATCAGTAAAGTGATGGGAGGGGTCATCAACAGTGCTATCAAGTGGCCTTAGCAATAACCTGCTCACTGATGCTCAGTTTGGGTTCCGCCAGGGTCACTCAATTCCTGACCTCATTACAGCCATGGCTCAAACATGCAATAAAGAGCTGAACTCCCGAGGTGAGGTGAGAGTGACTGCCCTTGACATCAAGGCAGCATGTGACTGAGTGTGGTATCAAGGAGCCCTTGCAAAACTGGAGTCAATGAAAATCAGGGGAAAACTCTCGGCTGGTTGAAGTCATACCTAGCACAAAGGAAGATGGTTTTGATTGTTGGAAGGCAATCATCTCGGTTCCAGGGCATCACTGCAGGAGTTCCTCAGGGTAGTGTCCGTAGCCCAACCATCTTCAGGTGCTTCTTCAATGACCTTCCTTCCATTGTAAGGTCAGAAGTGGGGATGTTTGCTGAGGATTGCACAATGTTCAGCACTATTCACAATGCCTCAAATACTGAAGCAGACCATGTCCAAATGCAGCAAGACCTGGACAATATCCAGGCTTGGGCTGACAAGTGGCAAGTAACATTTGCGCGACACAAGTGTCAGGCAATGACCATCTCCAACAAGAGAGAATCTAACCATCGCCCCTTCACATTCAATGACATTACCATTACGGAATCCCCCACTATCAACAGCCTGGGGGCTTACCATTGACCAGAAACTGAACTGAATTAGCCACATAAATACTGTGGCCACAACAGCAGGTGAGAGGCTAGGAATCCTGCGGCGAGTAACTCACCTCCTGACTCCCCAAAGTCTATCCACTATCTGCAAGGCACAGGCCAGGAGTGTGATGGAATACTATCCACTTGCCTGGATGAGTGCAGCTCCAACAACACTGAAGAAGCTTGACACTATCTAGGACAAAGCAGTCCGCTTGATTGGCACATCATGCACAATCATTCACTCCCTCCAACTCCGGTGCATAGTGGCAGCAGTGTACACCATTTACAAGATGCACTGTAGCAACTCACCAAGGTTCCTTAGGCAGCACCTTCGAAACCCACGACCGCTACCAACTAGACGGACAAGGGCAGCAGACACATGGGAACACCACCACCTAGAGGTTTCCCTCCAAGCCACACAGCATCCTGACTTGGAAATAAATCACCGTTCCTTCACTGTCGCTGGGTCAAAATCCTGGAACTCCCTTCCTAACAGCACTGTGGATGTACCTACATCACATGGACTGCAGCAGTTCAAAAAGGCAGCTCACCACCACCTTCTCAGGGGCAACTAGGGATGGGCAATAAATGCTAGCCTAGCCAGCAACGCCCACATCCCATGGATGAATAAACAAAAATCACAGTTACGTTGGATGTTATTTGTTACTTTGATGAGAGCGATTTAGTACTCTGGCAGCTGCGGAAACCTGATTGGAGGGATTCAAACATGGAGTTTGAGGAAAGATGATCAAGGATTTGGGAGGTGACAACATGCTCCAGGGCTTTTGAGAGGAAAGGGAGGGTGGAGATGGGGCAGTAGTTTTCAAGGATGGAGGGATTGAGGGTTGGTTTTTTGAAGCAAGGGTGAATTTGGCAAAGATTTATAGCAAAGAGAGGCAACACTTGAAGAGATAGAGTCATTAACAAGATCAGCTACATGGGGACCAGGAAGGGGAATTGGGTGGCCAGTAGTTTAGTGGGAATATGGTGAGGGAGCAGGAGGTAGGTCTCGTGGAGAAGATGAGTTCGGAGAGAGCACATAGAGAACAGGAGAGTAGCTAGAGAAATAAGTGAGTTCAGGGCTAGGGCAGTGGTGATCCTGAGAGGATGTTTGGCCCAATGGGTTAGTAGAAGGTAGGGAAGTGGCAAAGGCAGGATGATCAGATGGTCTTGATCTTAGTGGCAAAGATGTCCATGAGCTCCTTACATGTATTGTTGGAGGTGAGGGTGGAGGAAATGGGAGAGTGTCTAAGGAGATGGTTTGCAGTCAAGAAAAGATGCTGGGGTTATCTTTGCATTTCAGGATGCTCCTGGAATAGTGAGGGGTTTTAACAGACAAGAGCAGGCCTCGATTATGTGATCCAGCCAGATATGAAAATAAATGGCTAAATCATTTTCCTGGTATATCCTATTAAACGTGTAGCCCTTGAACTTAAGGGAGCGGAGATGAGAACTGTATCAAGTGAATGGCCAGCATAAAAGAGAGTTTTAGTTTTATTGTTATAAATTGCCATTATATTTGGCCTTTAATTTCTCAAAGTCTACTCCAATTCCCAATGAGTCCCTAAATATGCCTGACTGGATGTGACCGATTTTCAGTCAATTCTTTAAGCACCTTAGGAACATAGAAACACGGGACTTAGGAGCAAGAGTAGGCCATTTAGCCCTTCAAGCCTGCTCCACCATTCAACAAGATCGTGGCTGATCTGGTTATGGCCTCAGCTCCACTTTCATGCCTGCCCCCAATTACTCATGACTCCCTTGTCTATCAAAAATCTATCAAACTCAGCCTTGAGTAAATTTAAAGACACAGCTTCCACTACCCCTTGGGAAGACAATTTTACATTCTAATGATCCTCTGAGAGAAAAAAATTTCTCCTCATCTCTATCTTAAAAGGGAGATCTCTTATTCTTAAACTATGTCCACAAGTTCTAGTCTCCCCTACCCCTACAAGGGTGAACATCCACTCTATCAATATAAAAACAAAAAACTACTGCGGATGCTGGAAATCCAAAACAAAAACAGAATTACCAGGAAAAACTCAGCAGGTCTGGCAGCATCGGCGGAGAAGAAAAGAGTTGACATTTCAAGTCCTCATGGCCCTTCAGCAGAACTGAGTAAAGTTAGGAGAGGGGTGAAATATAAGCTGGTTTAAGGTGGGGGGGTGGTGGGGTGGGGGGAGAGAAGTTGGTTGGGGGGGGTTGGCTGTAGAGACAAGCAAGCAGTGATAGGAGCAGATAATCAAAAGATGTCACAGACAAAGGAACAAAGACGTGTAAAAGGTGGTGATATTATCTAAGAGAATGTGCTAATTAAGAATGGTTGGCAGGACACTCAAGGTACAGCTCTAGTGGGGGTGGGGTGGAAAGACAGACAGGGCATTACAGTTATAGATTTAAAAATAATGGAAATAGGTAGGAAAAGAAAAATCTATATAAATTATTGGAAAAAACAAAAGGGAGGGGGAAGAAATGGAAAGGGGGTGGGGATGGGGGAGGGAGTTCAAGATCTAAAGTTGTTGAATTCAATATTCAGTCCGGAAGGCTGTAAAGTGCCTAGTCGGAAGATGAGGTGCTGTTCCTCTAGTTTGCGTTGGGCTTCACTAGAACAATGCAGCAAGCCAAGGACAGACATGTGGGCAAGAGAGCAGGGTGGAGTGTTAAAATGGCAAGCGACAGGGAGGTTTGGGTCTTTCTTGCGGACAGACCGCAGGTGGTCTGCAAAGCGGTCGCCCAGTTTGCGTTTGGTCTCTCCAATGTAGAGGAGACCGCATTGGGAGCAACGAATGCAGTATACTAAGTTAGGGGAAATGCAAGTGAAATGCTGCTTACTTGAAAGGAGTGTTTGGGCCCTTGGACGGTGAGGAGAGAGGAAGTGAAGGGGCAGGTGTTGCATCTTCTGCGTGGGCATGGGGAGGTGCCATAGGTGGGGGTTGAGGAGTAGAGGGTGATGGAGGAGTGGACCAGGGTGTCCCGGAGGGAACGATCCCTACGGAATGCCGCCGGGGGGGTGAAGGGAAGATGTGTTTGGTGGTGGCATCATGCTGGAGTTGGCGGAAATGGCGGAGGATGATCCTTTGAATGCGGAGGCTGCTGGGGTGATAAGTGAGGACAAGGGGGACCCTATCATGTTTCTGGGAGGGAGGAGAAGGCGTGAGGGCGGACGCGCGGGAGATGGGCCGGACACGGTTGAGGGCCCTGTCAACCACCGTGGGTAGAAAACCTCGGTTAAAGAAGAAGGAGGACATGTCAGAGAAACTGTTTTTGAAGGTAGCATCATCAGAACAGATGCGACGGAGGCGAAGGAACTGAGAGAATGGGATGGAGTCCTTACAGGAAGTGGGGTGTGAGGAGCTGTAGTCGAGGTAGTTGTGGGAGTCGCTGGCTTGTAATGGATATTGGTGGACAGTCTATCACCAGAAATTGAGACAGAGAGGTCAAGGAAGGGAAGGGAAGTGTCAGAGATGGACCAAGTGAAAATGATGGAGGGGTGGGAGCAAAATTTATAAATTTTTCCAGGTCCCGAAGAGAGCATGAAGCAGCACCGAAGTAACCATCGATGTACCGGAGAAAGAGTTGTGGGAGGGGGCCGGAGTAGGACTGGAACAAAGAATGTTCCACATACCCCATAAAGAGACAGGCATAGCTGGGGCCCATGCGGGTACCCATAGCCACACCTTTTATTTGGAGGAAGTGAGACGAGTTTAAGGAGAAATTGTTCAGTGTGAGAACAAGTTCAGCCAGACGGAAGAGAGTAGTGGTGGATGGGGATTGTTCGGGCCTCTGTTCAAGGAAGAAGCTAAGGGCCCTCAGACCATCCTGGTGGGGGATGGAGGTGTAGATCGATTGGACGTCCATGGTGAAGAGGAAGCGGTTGGGGCCAGGGAACTGGAAATTGTTGATGTGACGTAAGGCGTCAGAGGAATCACGGATGTAGCTGGGAAGGGACTGGACAAGGGGACAGAGAAGGGAGTCAAGATAATGAGAAATGAGTTCCGTGGGGCAGGAACAGGCTGACACGATCGGTCTGCTGGGACAGGTCTGTTTGTGGATTTTGGGTAGGAGGTAGAAGCGGGCCATCCGAGGTTGGGCAACTATCAGGTTGGAAGCTGTGGGAGGAAGATCTCCAGAGGAGATGAGGTCAGTGACAGTCCTGGAAACAATGGCTTGATGTTCAGTGGTGGGGTCATGGTCCAGGGAGAGGTAGGAGGAAGTGTCTGCGAGTTGACGCTCAGCCTCCGCGAGGTAGAGGTCAGTGCGCTAGACAACAACAGCTCCACCCTTGTCAGTGGGTTTGATGACAATGTTGGGGTTGGACCTGAGAGAACGGAGTGCAGTAATTTCAGAGAGAGACAGATTAGAATGGGTGAGAGGAGCAGAGAAATTGAGACGACTAATGGCACGCCGACAGTTCTGAATGAAAAGATCAATAAAAGGTAAGAATCCAGAGGGAGGGGTCCAGGTGGAGGGAGAATATTAGAGGTGGGTAAAAGGATCCGTTGAATGGGGAGAGGACTCCTGCCCAAAGAAATGAGCACGGAGACGAAGACGGCGGAAGAAGAGTTCAGCATCGTGCCGAGCCCGAAATTCATTGAGATGAGGGTGTTAGGGTATGAAACTAAGTCCTTTGCTGAGCACTGAACGTTCAACATCGGAGAAGGGAAGGTCAGGGGGTATAGTGAATACGCGGCTGGGGCTGGGATTGGAAGATGGGGTGGGGACGGAGGGACAAGCAGGGGTGGAGGGTCCACTCTATCAAGTCCCCTCTGGAACTTATATGTTTCAATAAGGTAACAGGCAGGATAGATAAAGGGAAACCGTACATGTAATATATTTGGATTTCCAAAAGGCGTTCGATAATGTACCACACATAAAGCTACCTAATAAGATAAGAGTGTTGAGGGTAGTATATTGGCATGGATAGAGGATTGGCTAACTAATAGAAGACAGAGACTTGGGATAAAGGGGACATTTTCAGGATGGCAATCTGTAACTAATGGAGTGCCACAGGGATCAGTGCTGTGCCACAATTATTTACAATATATATTAATGACTTGGATGAGTGAAGCAAATGTACTATCGTCAAGTTTACAGATGACGCAAAAATAGGTGGGAAGGCAAGTGGTGAGGATGATACAAAGAGTCTACAGAGGGATATAGACAGGTTAAGTGAGTGGGCAAAATATAATGTGGGGAAATGTGAGGTTATGCACTTTGGCAGGAAGAAAAGAGGAGCTGAATATTATTTAAATGGAGAAAGACAGCGAAAAGCTGCAGCACAGAGGGTTTTGGGGGCCCTCGTGCATGAATCATAAAGGGCTAGCATACAAGTTCAGCAGGTAATAGGGAAGGCAAATGGAATGTTGGCTTTTATTTCAAAGGGAATGGAGTATAAAAATAGGGAAGTCTTGCTAAAACTATTCAAGGCACTAGTTAGACCGCACCTAGAATACTGTGAACAGTTTTGGTTCCCTTATCTAGGGAAGGATGCACTGGCATTGGAGGCAGTCCAGGGAAGGTTCACTAGGTTGATTCCTGGTATGGAGGGACTTTCTTATGAGGAGAGGTTGAGTAGGTTGGGCCTGTACTCATTGGAGATTAGAAGAATGAGAGGCGACCTTATTGAAACATATAAGATTCTTAGGGGGTTTGACAGGGTGGATGCTGAGAGGTTGTTTCACCTTGTGGGAGAGTCTAGGACCAGAGGGCATAATCTCAGAGTAAGGGGTAACCATTTAAGACAGAGATGAGGAGGAATTTCTTCTCTCAGAGGGTAGTGAATCTGTGGAATTCTTTACCGCAGAGGACTGTAGAGGCTGGGTCGTTAAGTATTTTCAAGGCTGAGATAGACAGTTTTTTAATCAGCAAGGGAATCAAGGGTTATGAGGAAAAGGCAGGAAACTAGAGTTGAGGAACATCAGATCAGCCATGATCTCATTGAATTGCGGAGCAGACTTGATGGGTCGAATGTCCGACTTCTGTTCCTACGTCTTATGCTCTTATGGTCATTCCTCTAAACTTCAATGGGTAAAGGTCCAACCTGTTCAACCTTTCTTCATAAGATAAGCCCTTCATCACAGGGATGATTCGAGTGAACCTTCTCTGAACTGCTTCTAAAGCAATTATATCTTTTTTCAAATTAACAGACCAAAACTGTACACAGTATTCCAGGAGCGGTCCCTGTACAGCTGTAGTAAAACTTCCCAACTTATATATTCCTTTCATCTTGCAATAAGTGCCAACATTCTATATGCCTTTCTAATCACTTGCTGTACCTGCATGCTAACTTTATGTGATTCATGTACCAGGACACCCAGACCGCTCTGTACTACCAAGTACTCCCTGCTTCCTATTAGCTAAATAACCCTTTATCCAGCTAATATATTACCCCCTACACCATGTGCTCTTATCTTGTGTAGTAACCTTTGCTGTGGTACCTTATCGAATGCCTTTTGGAAATCCAAGTACACCACATCTACTGATTCCCCTCTATCCACTTTGAATGTTATTTTGTCAAAAACACTACTAGATTAGTTAAACACAATTTCCCTTTCCCTTTCACAAAGCCATGTTGGCTCTGCCTGATCGCATAAGTATCTTTTCCATAACCTCCTTAATAATGGATTCTAGCACTTTCCTTATGACAGATGTTAGGCTAACTGGCCTTTGGTTTCCTGCTTTCTTCCTCTTTCCTTTCTTGAATAAAAGTGCTACATTAGCTATTTTACAATCCACTGGAGCCTTTCCAGAATCTAAGGAATTTTGGAAGATTATAACCAATGCGCCTGCTATCTATGCTGCGACTTCTTTTAAGACTCTAGGATGCAGGTCATCTGGTCATGGGGACTTGTCAGCCTTTCAGTCTAATAGTTTTCCTAGTACCTTTTTCCAAGTGATGGTGATTGTTTAAAGTTCATCCCTCCCTATCACCTCTTAATTTTCAATTATCTTTGGGAAGTTTTCTAAGTCTTCTACCGTGAAGACAGATTCAAAATACCTGCTCAATGCCTCCGCCATTTCTTTGTTTTCCATTATCAATTCCCAAACTCACTCTCTAGAGGGCCACCATTAGCCTTAGTTACTCTTTTCCTATTCAAATACTTGTAGAAACTCTTACTATCTGTTTTTATATTATTAACTAGCTTTCTCTCATACTCTGCTTTCTGCCTCTTTATTGTATTTTTAGTCATTCTTTGCTGGTTCTTAACGTCTGTCTAATCCTCTGACCTACCACTAATCTTTGCAGATTTGTACAGTCTTTCTTTCAATTTAATACTGTCTTTGACTTCCTCATATCCCCATGGCTGATACAGCCTTCTCAAAGAGCCGTTTTTTTCTCACTGGAATAAATTTTTGCTGAGTTATTAAATGTCTCCTTAAAAGTCTGCCACTGCAACTCTACTGTCCTACCTTTTAACATAGTTTCCCAGTTCACCTTAGCCAGCTCTGCCTTCATATCTTCATAGTTACCTTTATTTAGGTTTAAAACACTAGTCATGGACCCACACTTCTTGCTTTCAAACTTAGTGTGCATTCCACCTGACCCTGGTGACTTGACCTCTTTTAATGCTCCTGGCCTGTTCATTACCTCCTTATTTGTAATCTTTAGCATTCTTATAACTTCCTTGTCTCTCCCAGAAAGGTTCACATCTGTACTTGGATGACAGTTTGTAGTTCCTACTATGAGCAGTGATGCAAAGAAGTTGTTCAGAATATCTACCATCTTTGGTCAGTCAATATTGTGTCCTTCTCGGGATCCTTCAGGGATCCTTGTGTTCCCTGAGCACCTCTTTGCTATGGATATATTTATAAAAAACATTTCACACTGCATTTTGTATTCACCACAATCTTAATCTGTTCCTCTATGTTAGCTTTCAATCTCCTTTACTGCTGTCCTCTGATCTACATGGAGCTCAATGCTTCAGCAACGTTTTATTATTTAGTGCCCACATCAGCTTTCTTCATCCTCTGCTACACTTCCACACAATGGCTTTAATCCTCAGATCAATGGGCACCATCTGCTGTTCAATAATAAATACAATGAACAATGCAAGCAGGTGAGCCCTCCCCATCACCACAAACCATGCATGTCACATCTTTTCTATAAAATAGTGGACTGGGAATGCTGGGTGTAAACAAGTTTTTCATTAAAAAAATGCCTCGGAATTGCCATCAAGATGGACCCTCATCCTTCTTAGTGCAAAGTTTTTCCCAGGTTTCTGGAAACCTTGCCTTCATTACATTTAGCTCTGGCCTTGTGTTTAGAAACATCCATAATATTGCATTTGGTTTCCTAGTCATTAGGCCTCCAATGCAATGAGACCAGTTACAGGCTGGGGGACCAAGCATTTACAACATTAGATTCATTACCTTGTTAGGCCACAGTCATTACCTTCAGTCTGTTCAATCTGCCTTCATTGCACTACGGTGTCTTATTTTATATTGCAGACAATTATCAGGAATCACATGTGGGAAATAACCGGTGAATTTCATAAGCAAGATATGTAGTGCAGCAGAGACAAACCCCACAGGTTCAATAACTACATTGAAACTCCAACATCTTGTCTCCAGCACCTCCTCACAAGGACAAAATCATTTGAATGTACTCCAATCAGAGGCAGCCAAATCATCAATTGACAGCTGGTCACTGTACTGGTACCTATCCAAGAGCTGAATGTATTTTAACATTGAATCTCTTAACAATAGTTATCTATATAGTTATAGATATATATCTATACATATATATATATATATATATGTATATAGACATACCCAGACATACATGTGTATAAATAATAAACAGTATAACAGTTCCATCTCATGCTTGCTGACATTGTAAATCATCCCTTCCTCTCAGGGTCTGCCTCTTTCCCTTTCAAAAACACAGTTATCACCCTCTCTTCAAAAACCCACCCTTGACCACTCTCTCCACGCACACTACCACTACACCACCAATCTCCCTTTCCTCTTCAGAGTTATTGAACGTGTTGTCACCATTCAAATCCATGCCTCTCTTTCTCATGTTTGAATGTCTCTACTCAGGTTTCTGCCACTGTCACAGCACTGAAATGGCTCAAACCAAAGTCACAAATTACATCCTTAGTGACATTGGCTATGGCCATGAATCATTATCCCTCCTTGCTCGTCTCTATCTCTCTATAGTCTTTGACACTGTCAACCACACCAACCTCCTCCCAACACATCCTCTGTTATCCAACTCAGCAGCATTGGTTCCACTAGTACCTTTCCAATCATAGCACACGCTCTGCAGCATTGTTAGCCTCTGGAGCCTCCAACGATCTATTCTTTGTTCTGCCCTTTGGTAACATTACCTGAAAATTTGAAGTTAAATTCCACACATACACTGGCCACACTCAGCTCTACCCTTACCACCCACTCGAATGACCCCTTGAGTGAATCTGGCTTCTCAGACTGCTCATCTGACATCCAGATCAAAACTTTCCGTGCCCACTGGTGTCGGGTGTTAGTCAACAATACGGCGAGAAGGCCAGAAATAGGTTTCACGACATCGTGAAACAGTTTGCGATCACCCGCTCAGCCAGTCGATGACGGGCCGCATTCCCCAACATTGGACATCGGAAACCTCTTGTAATACATCTGCATATCATTATAAGGCCAGCCCGCCGGAAGAAGGAATGTCCATGGCATGCTGGGTGGATTCTCATGGACATGGCTGTGCTGTGAAGCAGCTCACGGAAGTTGGAAAGTCACCATTGAGGGCATGCTCAGAACAGATGATGGTCGAGGGGGTGGAGAGGAAGGTCCAGCTGTGTTTGGGACAGGGAGATGTACGGGTGGGAGGGGTGGTGGGAGAGGAAGGTCTAGGATTGACTGGGAGAGAAAGAAGTATCAGGATGGGTGAGGTTGGTAGGAAGGAATGTAGGTGTCGGGAAGTGAGGTTGGTAAGGGAGGAATGAATGTGTCGGGGGAAGATTGGGAAGTACACGCGGGGGAAGACGGCAACTGGTGAGGTAGGTGTAAGGTGGGGTGGAAGGTGTAAGGGAAGGAGTTCGGAGGGGGAAGGAGTGTGGAGAGGGGAAGGTGTAAGGCTGGAGGAAGAAGTAAGGGTGGAGGAAGGAGTTGGGAAGGGGATAGGAGTAAAGCTGGAGGAAGAAGTAAGGCTGAAGGAAGAGGTAAGGCTGGAGGAAAGAGTCAGGAGGGAAGGATTAAGGGTGGCGAAAGAAGTAAGGCCGTCTGAAGGAGTCAGGAATGGGAAGGGCTAAGAGGGGATGGAGTCCAGTGGGAGTTGGGGGGGGGATTCTGGGAGGGGCGGGGGAAGAAGTTCCAAGGGCGGAAGGGGTTCTTGGGGGGGAAGGTGTCCGAGGGGGAGGGATGTCCAGGTGAACATGTTAGGGAGGGCTCTGATGAGTCCATGACTGCCTCCTGGGGAGCAAACTGAGGATGGGCGTAGAATGAGGGAATGGTGAGAATGAACAAGGGCAGAGTGAGGCAGAAGGGTGAGAGGGTAAGGGTTCGAAGGTAGTGGCAGAAGGGCTGTCGAGGGTGGTTGGTGGGGACTCAGAGGCAGACATGGACCTTGGGGGCGGGAAGGAGGAGGTCGGGGAGGTTAATGTGGATGTGGGGGTGGGATTTTCAGGAAGGAAGGGAATTTGCACGTTCACCTGGACATCCCCGAGGGAAAAGGGTTGTGGCTGGTAGGTGATGGAGGGGAGGTGGAAGGTAATGCCGGGGGGGTCAACAGTGATGGGGGAAAGGAAGTGAGTGACTGAGGAGGGGAAAAGACGGGGGGGAGCGCAGAAAAGCTGAATCACGACCATGCTATCCAAATTGAAAGTGAAATGAGAGTCGTGATGGGTGAGATCAGGTGCTGCATGGGAGTGTGATCAAAAACACTGGCTCAACTTAAACTGGAGTATTGTATCCAAGTCTGGCCACTGCACTCTAGGAAGGCTGTGAAGGTTTTAGAGAGGGTGCAGAAAAGGTTTACGAGAAGGGATAAGAGATTTCAGTTATGATTGAAGAAGCGGGGGCTGTTCCCCTTGGGTAAAAGAAGGCTGAGAGGAGAACTGATAGCGGTGTTTAAAATTATGGAGATTCGAGACAGAGTGGATGAAGAGAAACTGTTCCCACTGGTGAAAGGTTCAAAACCAGAGGGCACCGATTTAAGGTGAATGGCAAAAGAGCAAAGGTGACATGAAGGAAAATGTTTCTTATACCTTATGAGGGCCTCCTTCTGTACTGTAGCCATTCTGATTCTATGATTCTTGAAACGTAATTACTATAACTTTTTTCTACATGGCTGTCCACAATGAATCCACACTGTATTGATCTAATCAATATTATGTTGCTGATGTGCTGAGAATCTGAGAAACTACTAATGATATTATTCCCTTCAATATGACAGACAACCATACATTAAAAAACTCGTTAGTGCTCAACATTTGCCCCTGAGCAAAAAGCACTCTTTTGCCATTAGTATTTGCTCGTACTTTGCAGGAGGTTTAAATATTTCATGCCATGTTTCTATACCCTTTGGGTTTCTGAGGCTTATAGAATTGACTAACAGTCTTAGGCGCTGATCCTTATTACACAACAGATCTATCACTGTGCCCCCCAGCCTGTAGCCCCTTACCAGTAATATAACCACAGGAGACTCGTAGCAAGTTGTTAAGATCTGGAAGGCCCTCCATGAAAAGATGGTAGAAGTACACTTAATAGTAACTTTCAAACGGGAAGTGTATAAGTACTTGAAGGGGAAGAATTTGTAGGGCTATGGGAAAGGGGCAAGGGAGTAGGACTGAAAACAGGAAGCGCTGGGGCAACCCAGTCAGCCTGGCAGCATCTGTGGAGAGAGAAACAGAGGGTAGGATTTTTAGTTTGGTGTGCAGGTGTGATGGGCAGGCCTGGGAGCGGCCGTGGAACGGACCACCACTCGCGATCAGCCCCTGACCGCGATTTCAAGTTGGCTGGCCAATGAACAGCCAACCAGCATGAAGCACAGACTGATATGATCAGCGCTGCCTGGATTGGGGGTGGGGGAATGGGAGCGCTGAAGTCAGCGCGGGCGTGGGGGAGCACTCACAGAAAGCTCCCTGAAGTAGAGAGCTGCTTCAGGAAGCTGAAGACTTCAAAAGTATCAAGTAACGATTTTTAAATCCAGAAAAAAATGGCCACGCAACACAAGCAGTCACCTGAGCACTGACATTATAAACATTCTGTGCACAGATTTTTAATTTTTTTAATTCAAAAACGGAAACCTCATCCTACCCTTGGATGAGGATTCCTGAAAAATGCAAAGGCTACCTGGTCTTTGAACAGGCAGTGAAAAATCCCAGTTAATTGCTCCGTTAATGGGATTAATAGTCCTTTTAATTGTTGGCGGGCGCGCTTCCAAGTTTAGCGTGCGCCTGCCAACTGAAATATCGCGTGAGTGCGTAATGATGTCGGGATGCTTGCCCAACGTCATCACATGCTATTTTACGCTGGAGCGGGTCGGGCATGTGCTTGCCCGCTCACAAAAAATCCTGGTCAGAGTTAACATTTTGAGTCCAATATGACTCTTCTTCAGAACTGGAGTAGGAGGAATTGGATTGCTCTTTCAAAGAGCTTGCATAGGCATGAAGGGCTGAATGGCCTCTTTTTTGCTGAATGGTTCAATGATTCTATGATCAATATCAAAGAGGGGACTCACAGTGTATCATTATCTTTTCCCTCTCTTGTCCTTTAATGGTAGTACAGAGCACACGGTTTAGAAAGCGATACTCACATGATGAATTGCATTCCTGCAAATTTACTGTAAAGTTGAGACTAGACTAAAGAAACAGTCACAATTGGTGGTAAGCCCTCTCCATCTATCCAGCATTCTCATTTGGAAACATATGTAAGCTAAGTTCACTGGCGTCTGCCTCACACATTGGTTTCTCATTGAATCAGGGAATAAAAATTGAAAGCTATAGCAAAGAATATTGTGGTGAAAAGTTATTCCTCATCTAATTGTGCTCTAATTTGCTATTCAAATTATATTACTTTTAGATCACAAAGTTAATTCAACATACTTCATATTCACAGCTCACTTCCTATACGGAGTCTCAAACAAATTTATTTTCCATAATTCCTTCTGATTAGGCTGCTTCCATCACTGATTATTTTGTTCCATGTACACAATACTATTATTTGTGACACTCTTGGCTACTGAAACATTCACGCCACCTCAATTTTTTTTGATTACATTTTTTTTAATCTTTTTTTACACAGGTATGTTGCCCCTATGGGTCAAATACATGGTGGGAAATTACAGGCCACAGTCAATACCTTCCCTAGCCCTCCTCCCACTGAGAGGTATCAAGGACTTCCCAGTGTGACACTTCCTTCAAACAGCTACAGGATGGTGAGTACTACTGTTGTGTTATTATAATGATAAAGTACATAGGGCTTATTTATTGTATAAGACACAAGGCCCCAATCGCTCCTAAGGGATTGTGTAAACACATTATGGGTTCATTTATTAAGAATAGGCACTTGAGAACCCAGTGTAAATATTATGTTGTCTTGGAAAATAGGTACTTGTAAATATAATATGTATAGCTGAGTTAAAGGGGGAGGAATGTAGTAATCATGGTTTATTTAGTGTGTAATGTACCTTTAAGGATAATGCTTGTTAGGAAAGATTACATGATCTGTGGTAACCAATAGGAGAGCAACACGGGCTACCTCAACAGTCAATGTAGAGATAGAGTTGGACTTGAAAGCTCGCGTGTAGTTGCTGCTGAGTATATTGTAAATAAACTTAATGTTTCCACTTAAGAAGTGTCAGCAGTTCAACCCTATTAATAATAGTACAACTTGGCCCCCCTACAACAAACTGGCGATGAGAATAAAACAGGATTGAACAGAAGGAATCAGGTTAGAAAGAAATTGGCACTGTATCTCTCCCAGTGATTGTAAGTAGCAAGCTCCATTAGAATTGAAGAAGTTATCCTGTCTTAAAAGGCCACAATTTGGGAGAATTGATCCTTTTGAAGCACCACAGACGATTGGTCTCAGTACATATAACGCCTGCTTCTATTTCAAGCGAACGAGATTATGGGGGTAGAGAAGAGGTGAGTGGTCCTCTTGAGTACTTGTGGGTGCAAAACCTATGGTTTGATTAGAAGTTTGACAGCACCCAGTGCCCCAGATGCGAAGAATTTTGATGAATTGGTGGACCACGTGAAGGGTCACTTTCAACCCAAGCCCTCAGTCACGATGCAGAGGTTCAGGTTTAATTCACGAAATAGAGTCCCGGGTGAGACAATTTCATGCTATGTGGCAAATTTGAAGCAGCTAATGGAACTTTTTTAGTTCAGTATGACTCTGAATGACATGCTCAGAGATTGTGTAGTGTGTGGTGCGAAAGAGGACACTATTCAGAAAAGATTATTGTCTGAAGTGAATCTGGATTTCGAGAAGGCACTAGGGATAACGCTGGCCATGGAAAGCACTGTAAGAGATTCATAAGCAATACAGGATGTGCAAAATGGCGCCGTCCCCCACATCGGGCGAAAGTGGCAAGAAAAAGCGAGACTCTGCCGAGAAGCAGGAAACTGCCCCAGCTAGCTGGAAAATAAAGAAAAATAACTTAGCAGTGAGATTGAAGAATAATTTTAATAGATGTGGAAACAATCAGTCTTTTAGCGATTGGCAGTTTAAAAAAATTGAATGCAACTATTGTCACAGAAATTGACATACGATGAGGCAGTGCAAGAAAAGGTAAAAGCAGGCTTGTAAACAAAAGAAGAAGCCCAATGAAATCTACAATGTAGAAGAGCCTGAAACAACACATTCTGACATTTACTCGTTTAATCTGAAAGTTGGAAAGACAGAAACCTGTTAGAATGGAAGTGGACATGGGAGCTTTCACTACAGTAATTGGGGAACATACCTTCAGATATTTGAATAATGATGAACATCAATTAAGTTGAAAAGAAACAGCTGCCAGGCTAAAAACATATACGGGTGAAGGCATTCAAGTAAAAAACATAAGCAGAGTAACTGTCCATTATGGAAGCCAATATGGTGGTAGCAGGTGAAGGGCCAAGCCTCCTGGGGCAAAATTGGTTAAAGACGATTAAGCTAAAATGGTCTGAAGTTTTCCAGTTGAGAGCAAGTGGGCTACCAGATCGACTTAGAAAGTACGCCACCATCTTCAAGGACGAACTGGGTAAAATCCAGGGGCTGCAGGCCAAGATTCATGTGGATCTAGCAGCAACCCCTCGCTTCATGAAGGCGAGACCGGTGCCATACGCCCTGCGAGAAAAAGTTGACACTGAGCTGAACAGATTAGAGAAACTGGTCGTTACACAACCTGTTCAGTTCTCAGAATGGGCAGCAGCCATAGTCCCCGTCCTTAAACTTGACCAAAGTGTCCAAATTTGTGGAGACTACAAACTGACAGTTAACAAAGTAGCCAAACTGGACATGCACCCCATTCCAAAAATGGCAGACCTGTATGTCAAGCTGGCAGGAGGGACAATGAACACAAAGCTTGACATGAGTCATACTTATCAACAACTAGAATTGGACAGTGCCTCCAGGGAATTTGTCACAATTAATACCCACAAAGGGTTGTACCAATATATACAATTGCCTTTTGGTGTCTCCTTAGCTTGTGCCATCTTTCAGAGAACAATGGAAAGCTTACTGCAGGGACTGCCCCAGGTTGTAGTCTATTTAGACGATGTATTGGTGACAGGATTCACTGAAAGAGAGCATTTGGCAAACTTAGAAGAAGTCTTAAAATGTTTCTTGCAAGCTGAAATGCGTCAAAAAAAAAGTGCACTTTCTAAATGAGGGAGGTAATCTATTTGGGTCACCGGGTAGATTCACAGGGCCTCCACCAGGTTGAGGAGAAAGTGAGAGCCATAAGAGAGGCACCTGCACCAAAGAACGCCTCAGAGCTCAAATCATTCCTAGGAATGATCAACTATTACAGATGATTCTTATCTAAGTTGTCTACAGTGCAGACCCCCCTGCATTCTCCACCCAAAAAGAACATATGTTGGTCTTGGGAGGCACCCATCGGGTGACATAAATGCAGTGACTGGACATCTATCTTACCATGTGGAGGCAAAAGACCGGATCATCCATAAACATGTGACCATTTAAGGAAGCGAGAGACATATCATCAAGACATGGTTCCACGAGTGACCATGACTGGGTCTGCGTTTCCTGTTGAGCAACCCAGGACTGACATGTCTGATGTTCCTGTAAGTATTAAGGATACAGAACTGCAAGTGCCCACCGAAGCGCCTGGTGTTCAGGCAACTCTGGAAAAGGGAGTTCCTGACAAAGAATCTGAAGTTGTGGAGCTGCAACGTTCCACACATACCAGGAAACCACCTGAAAGACTGAACTTGTAAACTCCTTACCCAGTGTAAATTTTATGTTGCCTTGGAAAATATGTACTTGTAAATATAATATGTATAGCTGAGTTAATGCAGGAGGAATGTAGTAATCATGGTTTATTTAGTGTGTAATGTACCTTTAAGGATAACACTTGTTAGGAAAGATTACATGATCTGTAGTAACCAATAGGAGAGCAATGCAGGCTACCTCAACAGTCAGTGTAGAGATAGAGTTGTAGTTGAAAGCTCACGTGTAGTTGCTGCTGAGTATATTGTAAATAAACTTAATGTTTCCACTTAAGAAGTGTCTGCAGTTCAACTCTATTACTAACAATACAACTCGGCCACCCTACAAGAAGAACATTTATATATATGTAGAAAGCTTGAAGATATCAGCAACTGAGCTGTGTGTGTGTGCTCTGCTCAAAGGCAAAAGTGAAACTAAGACTGGATTGCATGACACACTTCCCTTCTAGTGATGTCATGCTGCTATGCCTTAAAAGGCATATTACAACATCCCCTTTCTTTTTAAAGATACTTTCTCCCCTTCCAAATAAGTATAACTATTAACAATACATGTTCATGTTTAGTTACCATTACAAAAGTGTATAGAACTGATGAATCTATGAGTCTCTAAAGCGTAGAGGTAATCTGCTGGTACGCCCAGATCTTGTGATGATAAACTTGTCAGGAGGTTTCTTTAATTGCTTTCAGTTATCTGTGGGATTATCATTCATGGACGTTGTTCCTGGCTGCATTTGGGATCTTGTCCTAGCTGCAATAGGACAATACAGTGGTTCAGGAGCTGGAATGGATCTGATTTGTCCTCGGTTATGCCTCACCATTGCACTTGTGTGTGCAATAACTGCATAGGACCTTGGTTCTGAACAAATCCTTGTCACCTCGGCTGGTTGCCATATATCGTCTGTGGGATCATGGATGCAAACTTGTTGTGCCGCCTATATACTGAGGTTAGAGACATCTTTGTGCGAAATGAACAACTCAAGCGAGATCAAGTTTAGTAGTAGATTGAAATGTAGCTGGTGTAGCTGTCTTCATTCTATTTTGGTCAAACTTAGACAACAGAATTTTAGATGAAACTTATATCCCATGACCTTATGAATGCATAAGTTAAAGTTGAAGTCGGGGGAGTGCTAATATAGAACAAACAACTGGAACAGCAAACAATAGTAAAAAGGTGCTGAAAGAGGCAAGAAAAACATAAAGCAGTAACCTTGAGTAAGAAAAAACTGCTGATGCCTCATGCCTCAAACTCTGTCAGTTTCAGACACAGGAATAGAACATTGTGCTAGAGCCATACCACATCTTGTTATGAAAAGTGTAAACGTAGGCTGCAATGTACCTTCAGGGCAGACTCCTGATCATGAACCAGCCTGAATTGGTGACGCTCTCTTTCCTTGATAGTTATGATACTTAGGTGTGTGATACAAAAGCAAAATAATGCAGAGGGCGGAAATCAAAAATGAAAACAGAAAATGACAGAAATGTTCAACAGGTCTGGCAGCATCCGGGGAGGAAGAAACAGAGTTAATGGGTGGAATTGTCCCAGATTTGCACTAAGTGCAGTAGTGTACAGGTAGAATGATGTTTTATTTGCCGGCCGCAATGCCGGGTTTTCACGCCATATTGTCCCAAACCCACCGCATTAGTTATGCATTCCAGGGAAACACGCTGTTTCCATGGTGGGTGGGGTCTCATTCGCCCGCCACACCATCACCTCACCGCTTCATCATGCTGGGCACCATATTTAAAGCCCAGGCGTGCGCACACATCTCAGTGCTTCCAGCCCACGATTACTGCAGGGTAGATGTCCACAAAAGGCAAAAAGACTGCTGCTCTCAGGGTTAGTGACGCGTTACTGGAACGCCTTTTGGACACCATGGAGGTCTGCCACGATGTCCTCTACCTCCATTCTGGCCGCAGGAGGGGCAGCGGTGTGACCAACCAGGCTTGGGAGACAGTGGCAGTGGTGATCAATGCCAATGCTGCACAGAAGAGGTTGGCCATCCAATGCAGTTAGAGGATGAATGATCTCATCCGTGCAACCAGGGTATGGCAACCATCTCATCACTCTAAACTCACACACTCAAGCCTGTCACACATTCATTGGCATTTCACTCACTGCCAATGTCAAGAAGATATAGTAACGTCTGTAATGTTATTGGAAATTATTTAAAACTAGAGTTCTAGTGGTGTCTGTGTCAATGTGTGTGTCTTAATTGGATTAAAGCCAGCTGATCTAGAGGCTTTGATGTGTAGAAGAGAAGTAGGTTTGAAATGTTAATTAGGTGGGAAGTTACAACGTGAAGTGTGTAGGAGGAAATTTGCATTTTTAAATAAACCATTCAAAAGAATGGGTGAAATATTACACCTAGCCAGAAGAAGCTAAACAATGTGTTTACTTTTTCCAAAGCTTACTAATAAAATTGGTGTTCTGAAAGGGTTTTATTGTTAGAAGAGGTAAAGTTCAAAAAACCTAGTGATACAATGAGAATTTGCATTCAAAAAGGAAAATATGTATAAAGGAAGAGAAGGCTGTTGGTAAAAAAAGGAGGGGTTCTAAGATCTAAAGCCTTCAGCCTGTAAGCCTCAAGCTGCTGTCTGCAAGGATCCAGAGCTGAAAGAAACTCATTTTGAATGCGACTGTCCAGAGTGTGCTTTGCCAGGGATCTGTTTAAATCTATGTGTTTTACAGTTGCCTTAACAGAGGTGTAACTAGGAGTCAGATTAATTAGGGGATTTTTCTAGTTATTTTGGTAGTACTTTTGTAGACATATCTATGTGCCTACAATCTTTCTTGTATTACTAAATGTTTAATTTAGTTTTATAAAAACCTCTTGAGACTTGGTGGTCTTATTACTAATGAATTCAAAGCCTGCATCTTGAAACATACAAATTGTAAAAAAATTGGTTATGACAGTTGTTTCAAGTTTCCCTCTAGGATTTGAACAGCTCAGCATTTACCATTGGCTGTGTCATAATAGCCAGCTCAAGGAACATCACCACCTATTCTCACACACTTGCCCTCACACGTCCATCTGGCCTCATCTCCTCTGAAGACAGCCTCCTCAGCCCTTACCATCTTGAGGTCACTTGCACAGATCAACGTGTGCCCCCACACACACCCTAGGTTATCCTCCTTCCCCAGTGCAGCCCTTGTCCTGCAGCCTCTTCCATTGCCTGAGGCCACTTCTCCCACTTCACCAAGCAAGCCCTAGCCCTGCAGCTATTGAAAAGCCACCCACATATGGCAGATCTGGTAAGTAGAGACTTGCCTTGAGCCCCCCTGTGGTGCTGTCTCTGAAGCCTGGCGCTGACGACTGCAAGTGCTAACCGAAGCAAGGTAAGCAAACAAACCTTGAAGTCCCGAACGAAATGCAGCCCACCAGGTGCACATCGCTTATGTGCTATTGTAAAACACATCGGCGGGAAAGGGCAGAGGGTCCAGCAGGTGGGGACGATTCTGGTGGGCAGGCCTAATGATGATATGCTGATTTATTACAATGAGGTTCCCAATGTCTGATGGGGGAGAACTCAGTCCACCATTGGCAGGCTGAGCAGACGATGGTGAACTGTTTTCACGCCGTCATGAAGCTAATCGCACCATATTGTCTGCTCACGGCACCAAACACGCCCGCGCCGGCGGGCACAGAAAATCCCGGCCAATAGTTCAGGTCACTGACCTTTCTTCAAACTGGGAAAACTAGAGGTATAACAGATTGTCAACAAGGTACAGCACTGCAAGCTACCCAATTATGTAGAAAATTGCCCAGGTATGCCCTGTGCTTCAATTCCCATTCTGGCTGAGGTAGATTTGGGACCTACCTCCTCGCTCTGCCCATGAGAGTGGAAGACAATGCCCAACCACCAGAGACAAAAACTGCCAAGAAAATGGCTCAGGTTGAAGCATCAGCAGACAATGAGCCTGGGGTTGCCTTCAGGCAGAGCACACATGACATGTCCTGTCCATAAGAAGTGGAACAAATCCAATACAACCATTTACTACCTTGTCAGTCTACTCCTGATCACCAACAAAGTGATGGAAGGTGTTGTTGACAGTGCTATCAAGCAGTGCTTACACAGCAATAACCTGATCACCATACTCAGCTTGAGTTCCACCAGGGCCACTCAGCTCCAGACCTCATTACAGCTTCAGTCCAAATATGGACCAAAGGGTTAAATTCCAGAGGTGAAGTGCGAGTGACTGCGTTATCATTAAGGCAACATTTGAGTGCATGTGACATCTAGGAACCCTAGCAAAATTAAACTCAATGGGACTTGGGGTTTGTCACGCCCAGCACAAAGGAAGATGGTTGTAGTTGTTGGAGTTCAATGATCTCAGCCCCAGGACATCACTGCAGAAGTTCCTCAGGTTAGTGCCCTAGGTCCAACCATCTTCAGCTGCTTCATCAATAACCTTCCTTCCATCATAAGGTCAGAGCAGGATGTTTGCTGATGATTGCAGTGTTCAGTACCATTCCCAATCCTCAGATACTGAAGTAGTCCATGCTCAAAAGTGAATAAAAGAGAAAAACAAGAGAGAGAAAAAAAAAGAGAAAAAGGAAACAAAATGGAGGCAGAGGTTATGACCTGAAATTACAGAACTCACTGTTGAACTTGGAAGAGTGTAAAGTGCCAAATAGAAAGATGAGGCACTGTTCCCCGTGCTTATGTTGAGCTTTGGAACACCTCAGAAGGCTGAGGACAGAGCGGTCAGAATAAGAGCAAAATGGAGAACTAAAATGGCAGATGACCGAAACACCTCTGTTCAGTCTGTGGGACTGAACTTTTTCCCTCACACATTTCACTTCCTTAAAATCTATTACATCTCTAACCTTTACTAGTTCTGAAGAAAGGTCATTGACTTGAAACATTCTCTCCACAGATGCTGCCCGACAAACTGAGAATTTCCAGCATTTTCTATACGATAGGTGTATTTGCCTGTTTGGAGCCTTTCTTGGGACTGAACTGGAAGTCTTCATAACCTCAGTCCAATACTCCCCAGTACAAGAAGACCCAGCAATTGTGAGATATAAAGAAGGATCATAGTCCATTGAGGTTGCCTTCTATCACTCTGATACTCACTCATGATATGATGGGAAGGGAATGGCTGACTCATCATTGTGTGAGGAACTAAGGTCTCACCCTGTATATTTTTAAAATAAAATATATAGAGAAATGCTCATTGCTGTCTCTAAAAAATTCAAGCTGGACAAAGGCCTAAAATGGCTGAATCTATGTCTGTCTGTGACCCTGAACAAAAGAAGCTACCTGGCAGTATTGGGGAAACTCACACATCATTGTCCATGAACAGCCACTAATGACTCCCTGTGGGCTGCACAGACCAAATTCAAAGAGAGCTACACAATGGCCATTTGCATTTCATAACTGGGCTGGCCAACAGGAGTCTGTTCGTCTGCTAAGACAAAGGGCCCCATAACCTTCCTTTCAATTCTTAATGGTTAATACATTTAACCATTTCGGGGACCCAGGTGAGGGATACACGTCCTTTGTCAAAGACAGTGTGGAGAGGTGGGAGTCATGTGGCATGGGCCACTGGCTTGCAGAACCAATAATATTACACTGCTGAACCGTAAAGTCTGTCTGCTTTTTCATCATCTAACTAGCAGCCTCACAGACAAGGAGCTCTGGCCCAGATTGGATACTTGGCCCCATCTATGCTGCTTCTGCTCAAAACTCTGTACCATTACCTGCAAGACTGATTAATCTCTGCACGCCTATATCACCATGTGAAGTCAACAGCACCGGAAAAGTGAATTATCCAGCCCGCCAACCTCTGTGAAGGAATGCCTCACTGGACTTTGATTTTTGACTCTGGAACACATGTGAAACAATATTTATTTTCCCTGTGGTCTCTGCGCTGTAAATCTTTCTTTTCTCTATTCTTCTCCTTGCTTTCTGAGTGTAGAGGCGACATTGCGACCCTCCTCCTGCATTTTTCCAAACTGACCTTCACCACACCATCAGTCAGTGAGATCCCTCGAAATGGGAGGAGGGTCTTTTCGGGTGGATGGAGTTCAAGGTCAGCATAAGTGGCTGATTAAAGGGACACCCTAATAATTATGAGGCAACCGGATATCAAAATGCTCACTTGTGTTCGCCTCTCTGTGGTGAAGCCCACACTGCAGCAGGTTTGTTCCTGACTCGTGGTTCTCATAACATTGAGATCCCAGCAAGGTTTGGAGCTGCCGTTCATTCTGTGCCATTTGCCATCGGCTGCAGTCAGAGGCAGGGATGAAGGGAGGGAGGGAGGTGGATGCCTCCAAGGTGCATGGCTGGTGGAGGGCAGCTAACTCCCGACTCCAAACCTCCATCCTCCCGGGTGAATGGTCATGGCTGACAAGGGACCATGTTGGTCTTTCTATGCTGCCTAGGCAATGGTCTCTCAATGGAGTTTTGAGGATAGTGGAGACAAGCGGAAAAGTGCCCTCATGAGGCTTCCTGCACATAGCTCTCATTACCCTGGTCAAAGAGCAATGTCTCCATATGCACTCATGTATGAACAGGAGGAATATCCATCTCTGGTCCTCCAGAATGTCCTTGGGAGGGGTGGGATGGGGATGCCATGTCTAGACGGAGGCCAGGTGAAGGGCTTAGCGCTGGCCTGCTGGAGGGAAACCTGTAAAGGACATGCTCACTTAATGTATCACTTCAATTCATTCACATATCCATTAAGGCATTGATGATGCAGGCTTTAGGCAGCCCTGCCCTTGGTAATGGCTCTCAGTCAGATGAGGAGATGGAGGGCTGGTTGGCACAGGCCATGGGCAGCAAGAGCCTGAGTAGCAAGAGGCAGCAGGGCCTCTATAAGGTCAAGAGGCTGGCGAACATGGACCATTGCAGCGATAAGCATTGGCCTGACCATGGGTGTATCGCCAGTAGTGCTTTTGTCTAGAGATGAGCAAAAGGCAATGCTGGAGGCACATTCATATGTCCCGTGACGTGGTTGCTCGCATCTGCCAGCTTCTCCAGTACGAGCTGCGGCCACAAGGACCTTCGACCCCAATGGTGCCAGGACCTTCGACCCCATGAAGTAATGGCAGAGTGGAACAACTTCCTGCACACCCTGCCATGAGATTCACCAAGCATCCTATGGATGCATAATTAATGAGCTGAAAAGTGGAAGATCGCATGTGCCGCCCAGCGGGAATCACACCAACTTTCCCGCCCGCCACTGTCTCCAGAACAGAAAATTCTGCCTGAGACGTGACACAATAAATCCTCAGTGGTGAGAACTTTGGGAATCATAATTCAAGAGTTACCTTTTCCTCCCAAGCCTATACACTTCCCACATATCATGTCTCAAGTTAGTCATATACTATATCCCTAAATGTTATTTTCTGAAAGAGACCTATTCAATTTGCATTTGGATAAAACAATACACTAATTACTTCCATCATTTCCCTAGGTTTCATAGATTGACCACTCATTCATTTAAACATTGCACAGACAACATAGTCTTCATTCAATGACATCTCACCTGATATAAACTCAAAACTCTCCCATTCCTGGTGTTAATGGTCAGTGACAATGCCCCATCTCAGTGACTGGGTTCTTTTCTATTATTACTGCACTAGGAGAAGAGGCAAGGGTGATGTTCTGTGGTTAAAGTACATATCAGGGAGGACAGACATCATCAGAGAGGGCCACTGAGTCAGACAGTGCCATGTAATGAGTGATGAAAGATGTTTCCAGGTAGTTGTATCTTTTTAATCGCCCTTATTCTTCTCTTATCAGTCTAAAAGAGGAGATTTTAACCTGTAGTCTTCTTCGATATCAGTAATAAGAAACATTAGGTTAGATTTTTGTCTTTATCACCTGCAGAAAGAAAATCTGGTTGGGGATGTTCACATGCTGCTAACTGACCTGGCCTGAGTTCCATTCCATTGTAGGCATTCTGTAAGGTTCTTTCAGGGCCTTGCAATTCTCCCAGTGAGATTTTCCTCTCTGCGCTTCACTTAGGCAACGCTTAACGTTTAGATGGCCGAGATGAAAATCCAGCACATTTGGGAGAAAGAATTGTTTCCACATTCCTCTGTGGGTTCTGGAATTCAGTTGGGATTTATTGGCCCCGAACCAGCATTTGATTTTGGTCAGAGTTTTGCAGCATTTTGCAAATCAGACATCTGGCACACAACATTAACCTTCAGTGCCCATCAGATGAGTTTGTTCAGCTGGGTGTCCTCGCCTTCCAGGGACCATGGATCGGCACAATCATTCATTGATGAACCTTCCCTATTTAATGTGTTTTTATGGGGGCAGAGATTGATGCAGTCACATCCATGAATCAACTATGTCATTCTTTATGACCTTGGCATTCAACTAGCTGAAAAACAATATTTGAAGCTGTTTATGTCCAATCGGATAGTAAATTTTAAAAAATTGCTCCCTTCCAATACTTGAGAGTAACCGTGGAGGCAGGAGAAAATCCTTTAGCTGGACAATTTGAACTTAAAGAAATTTCACAAAAGGATGGAATATCCTTGAATATAAAGTAAAGAATAAAGTAAAATGAAAGATAAAATATAAGGGACACAGGATAAAGAGAGACAGAAAAAAAATGACAGAGCAAACAGAAATGAGCTTTATTTCTTTACTGTTGTTTAAAACTGTCTTTTACGTAATTATTTTTGAGGTCCAGGAGGAAGACTTTAATTCGTGAACCACCTTTGATGTGCCTCAAGATGTCCTAAAGAGGTCACAGCTAACAAAATATTTTTGAACTGCAATCATTGGTTTTCTGGTAAGCAAAGCATCCAATTTGTTCACAGAAAGGTCGCACAGCAAATTAGGTAACTGACCAGCTGATTTGTTTTTTGGTGGAGTTGGGGAGGGGAAGAATGTTGTCCAGAACCCTGAGAGACCTCCCCCACTCTTCTTCAAATACAGCCAGAAGATGCATCAGTTTAATACCACATTGAAAAGAGGACATTTCTGAGAACGCAGGACTCCCTCAGTACTGAACTGAAGTGTCATCTTTAGGTTATGTGCTCAGGTCCAAAGTAGGGCTTGTCCCTATCTTGTGCTTTCTCCCTGTTGAATTTGGTGGATGCCATCACATTCCCGCCTCCGCCCCGATTAAGTCCGTGAAGGGAAGGTGCATGGACGACCATCCCACCCCACTGCTAACTGAGGCCCTTAAGCGGGAAATTAATGTCCACTTTAGGGTTTCATCCCACCACTGCTGGTATTGACCCAGCAGCGGACGTGGGGCTTGCCATGCAGCATGCATGGAAGCAAGCCCTGGTGTGTTTGCATGCAGGCTCCCAGAGGGGATCCCTCATTCAAAGGCACTCTCTGCCTGATTGAGAGACCCAGCATCAGGAAGAGGAGTCCTACTGAGAGTCAACCCTGTGCCCTTTCTGCTGACTCCCCATAGTTTCCTCCCCCATGACCCCCACCCCATGACCCCCCACCCCATGAATCCCCTCCTGCTATCACTCACCTGTGGCCTGGGTCTTGAGCCTCAGGTGGTTTTGGTTCCAGCAGCAGCCACCACCTCCCCATTAGTGCTGGTGCTCAAAAGAGCTGCTGAGTTCTGATTGGCTGGCAATTCTCGGTTTTCACCCCCCAAGGTCCTGATCCCCGGGAAAGGTTGGCCTGTCAACTGCCTGATTGGCACATAATACTGCAGGAAGAGGTGATGTGGGGGTCAGCTCGGCTCTCCATCACAGGAACAAGATTCTGCCCAATGCTACATTCATAAATAAGACATTTGTACTTTGATGTTTGTTTCACCATCAGGTGTGTGAGATCTAAAGGCTTCAGTAAGATCATTCCAGGGAGACAATCATTTCCCTGGATCTGTTAGCAGTCGTCAGTTAAATTACATCTAACTTCGGCACAACATGAATGAAACTAGTGGAAAAGCAAGCTAATCAGCAAAGTATTCTCCACTGTCACCTGACACAAGCAAATGCAGATGGAGGGAGGAAATGAAGGAGTACTGGGTGCTATAGGAGATGGGTGGTCATGATTACATGATGACTTATTTTTTAACTCTTTCATGGGATGTGGGCATTGCTTGCCCATCCCTAGCTGCTCTTGAACTGAGTGGCTTTCTAGGCCATTTCAGTGGACAGCAAGAGTCAACTTCATTGTTGTAGGTCTGGAGTCACATGTAACCAGACCAGGTAAGGACGGCAGATTTCCTTCCCTAAAGCTTCAAATGGGTTTTTACAGCAATGTAAATGTCATGGTCACTATTACTGGGACTAGCTTCATATTTCAGACTTTAATTAACCAAATTTAAACTCCACCAGTTGCCATTTGAACCCATATTCCCAGAATATCAATCTGGGTCTCTGGACTGCTAGTGCAGTGACAGTACCATTATACCATCATTTCCCTATAAATGCCCAAAGTTAGAATTTGTAGACTGGTAATAATTAGCAGAGTTTTTCAAGTTGAAAAAAAAACTAAATTTGAGATATTTTTTATCAAGTGTAAACATATTATTTAAACACATTTTAATGTTATTTAATTAATACTGAGCATGTTATATGGCTCCAATTACTAAATTCTTCATCTATAGTAAGAGGTCACTTATTAATGAAATCCATCACCTGTATTTAGTGACTTTACATTTACAGCTGCTGTTGGCTTTAATCCAACCAGCTGAAGCCAATTAGATGGGAAAATACATTTGGCCGATAACAGCCACAAATGTACAATTTCCAAACTCGCAGTTTATTTCATTAACGAGCAAGCTCAGGTGGGAGAGTAAAGAAAGCTTACAATGGTCTGGGGACACTCAGGGCAATAGGTTTCTCAGGCCGTCAACACCTTAATAAAACAGAAAGCTTGATTATTACACGAGATGATGCTCAAATATAGCACTGATCCTGTTATATGCAGGATTAATTGGTTTAAGGGTATATTAGTCAGATGGTCAACTCTATTCTGTATCAGGCTGTGCTGGACAGACAGGATGCCAGCAGTAGGTGAAATCAAAGCACAATTCCACCACCAACACACAATGAAACACATGTGCAGAATTTATTAGGCATCAAAATTGTAGAAAACGTCATTGCCTATGTTACTAATGACATCCTACCAGAGACCCATCCACTGAGATTTTCAGACAGTCAATGATCCCAGTGCAAAAAGATAGGGGACTCATTATGCCATGGAAATTGTGGCCCCCTGATGTAGTTAGGATCCAAATGTCATTTTGGCAAAATGGAGCACAGCACTTCCTGAATATTGGACCCGCCTACTATATAGACTGCAAAACAGCAAAAACAGTCAGGTCAGAATTGGGAATGTTTGCTAATGATTGTAGTGTTGAGTACCATTCATACTTTCTCAGATACTGAAGCAGTGTATGCCCGTATGCTGAAAGACATAGACAACATTCAAGTTTGTGTTGATAAGTAGCAAAATAACATTCACACCACACAAGTGCCAGGCAATGACCATTACCAACAAGAAAGAATCTACCCATCTCCCCTTGATACTCAGTGCATTACCATCGCTGAATCTCCCACCATCAACATCCTGGGGGTTACCATTGACCAGAACTGAACTGGGCCAGCCATATGTGGCTCCAAAAACAGATCAGAGGCTGGGAATTGTGTGGCGAGTAACTCACTTCCTGACTCCTCAAAGCCTGTCCACCATCTACAAGGCACAAGTCAGGAGTGTGATTGAATATTGTCCCCTTACCTGGATGAGTGCAGCTTCCACAACGCTCAAGAAAATTGACACCATCCAGGACAAAGTTGCCTGCTTGATTTGCATCCCATCTACCACCTTAAGCATTTGTTCCCTCCACCACTAGTGCACAGCATCAGCAGTGTGTACTACCATATACAAAACACACTGCAACAACTTGCCAAGGCTCCTTCGGCAGCATCTTCCAAACCTCTACCACCTCGAAGGACAAGGACAAAGGCAGCAGGCACACAGGAACACCACCACCTGCATGTTCCCTCCAAGCCACACACCATCCTGTCTTGGAACTATATCACTGTTCCTGCACTGCCCCCGGATCAAACACCGGAACTCCTTTTTGAAAGCACTGGGGGCACACCTACACTAGAATTTCTACAAGGGTTCAAGAAGGCTGCTCATCGTCACTTTCTCAAGGGCAATTAGGAATGGGCAACAAATGCTGGCCTTGCCAGCTATGCTCACATCCTATGAACAAGTAAAAAACAGTGCAAATATCGACCCAACCAACAATCGTTATCTCTGGACATAGAACTCAGCTGTAAGCAACATTTCCCATTAATTACTGTGCTGAACTGTAATTTTACAATAAACATTAACTGTAATTTTCTCCCCAGAGATCGACAGTGTGACAGAATGGAGAGACGCTTTCGGAAAAAGAGCTGACAGCTGCCTGTAAACCATGAGCTTGATAAATCAGCATCAGATAGCTGCCATTGTTCAGTACCACGGACAGAGACTCAAAGTCTGACAGCTTTGGGCTCCACCGTGAATGTGTCAGCGAAACAGGGCACCTTACAGCAGAGATTTCCATTTCAGCAGCAAGCTGCTCAGCTGTCACTCTACGCTTTGCTGACGCAAAGTTCATTGCTGCAGGGCACAAGTCTCTGTGGATCATCGAGTCACCAGTTAGCAGACTGTACAGAGGAACCCAAGTGTAATGTAAAACAAACCTGTGTCAAAATAGCGAGCAGGCAAAAATCGCAACGACGTTTTAGTAGTTTATCTGATAACATTGCCAAAGGTCATTTCTAGGCACGTGTTGTTTTCATTCTTATTATGATAGGAACAAGAATTGGCCATTCAGCCCCTCGAGTCTGTTCTACCATTCAGTTAGCTCATGGCTGATGTGTGGCACAAGGTGTTGGTTTCTAGAGGGCACTGCACTTTTGTGACTCTCTATCCATTTAGGTGACTTCTGTGTTAATTTAGAGGAAAGAGATCAGTACTGACTGAGAGGAGCACTTCTCCCCAAATGTTGCTACCCAGGGTCAGCACCAAGCATTCCCATGGCAGGCGTAGCCCAGCTAGGAGCAGAATGAAGTTCCCTTTACTATGCCTGAAGCAACCTAGCTTAACCTGTAGCATCAGTGTGACATTTTTCCATTCTCCATAGCAGCTAAGCCCTTTTCTCTGGAAGCGAGGCTAACAAATTAGTTGAATAGCTTTGTGTTATTTATCTCTTAGTTCCGATCATGTGAACCCCTACTGGGCCTTAAGCTGTTAAATCTGTTTCTGCAGCTCAGCAGCAGACTCACAGACTCGGTCCAGACACCTGCTACCAGCCTACAGAAAATAGATGTCATGGTATCATTATGGCTTGGTGACTCACTGACCCAAGCTCCTGAAATCCAAATTAAAACAATGTGAAAACACTTCTAATGTCAAGTTAAGGAAGAAAGAAGATCGATATGAAGTAAGTGTAACCTTTTCCCACACGAGATGAGTTACAGGAGAGAGGTGAATGTCCATATTGGGGAAATAAAAGCAAAATACTGTGCATGCGGGAAATCTGAAACAAAAACAGGAAATGCTGGAAAAACTCAGCAGGTCGAACAGCATCTGTGGAGAAAAAAAACAGTTAACGTTTTGAGTCCGTATGACTCTTCTTCAGGGGCTCTGAAGAAGAGATATACGGACTCGAAATGTTTACTCTTTTTTTTTCTCCACAGGTGCTGTTCGACCTACTGAGTTTTTCCAGCATTTTCTGTCCATATTGGGGAAATCGACTTCTCCCTATTGATCCAAGCCTGCACCGTATTACTTTGCATTCTTGGGAGAGCGATCCCAATGTCGGAGAGCGGGAGTGAATAGGAATACCCAGCAGGGTAGAAGACGAACAGATTGTAGCGATCAATAGTTTATTCTACCCCAGGAACTAAGAACAAATCATGTCAACAAAGACACAGTCTGAATGGCTCATCCATGAAAAAGAGTGTGGAAACACAGAATTTACTTCACTGTTAATGGTGTAATAAATAGGGCAACATTTTATCACTAAATTTCTCATTACTATCTCACTATCTGAACTTCTTTTAAAATTTAAAGGTACTGTAAAATAATTACAATCTCAAATATCCCTTGTACTTAATTTTCATTTAAAGACTGAAAGTGATGATATGGTCCCACTGCTGAAGGTGCCAGGCCTGGCTCAGTGGATAGTACTCTCACCTTTTCGTCAGTAGTTGTGGGTTCAAATCCCACTCCAGTGACTTTTAGCAATAAAATCTAGGCAGACAAGCCAGTGGCACCTTACTGTGTGCAAATCCCCAGAGTGCAACAGTTATTACATTTCAAAAAATATTTCATTGGCTATAAAGTGCTTTGGGGTGGCCTAGGGTCATGAAAAGTTTTGTATAAGGACAAACCCTTCTCCAGGCTGAGCGAGTGCTCAATGTCAGAGGTGCCGTCCTTTGGAAGAGACATTAAACATCTCAGGTGGATGTAAAAAATCCCATGTCACTATTTCAAAGAAGTTCAGGGGAGTTCACCCCAGGTCAATGTTGATGCCTGAATTAACATCGCTAAAACAGATTATCTGGTCATTATAATTCTTTTTGTGTTAGCTTGTTGTGTGCACAATTGGCTGCTGCATTACCTACATCACAGCAGTGACTATATTTCAAAAGTATTTCTTTGGCATGTCGTGACAATACTTTTTATATTCAGGTTCTTTCAATCTGAAGCAGTCTGGGGGGGTGTGGGTTACAACAGTCAGCTGCAGCTAAATTAATGCTGAGTGACTGACGTTGATCTCCACTAATGTTAATATAACACCCCCATATAGTTCGACTCAATAGCCCTGATTTTTAACTGCCCCTGCTTGGCAGAAACCAGCACAGTTAACAGTCATTAACTCCCACTGGTCCTGCCTCTTTCTGACCATGTCTTCATATTAACATAGGGAAGGCCTCCAGAACTTAGTTGGGTTCATTGCTCACTATTGCACATTTTCCACCTCACTGTTAATATTGAAGTCAGTAACTCATCCCAGTCAGTGCTACAGTCACTCAGTGTTACTGTTACATAAGCATATTCAGAATGAACACAAGAGATTGAGCATGAGATGAAAGCCAACACCACAGATACATTATGTTTCCCGGTGAGACTGTGTCTGCGACTCCCTGCCTGTTTGAATGTGGAAAACAGACCAAAACTGACCTGGTCATGTATGTGACACAAGCAGAACTGCCAGAGAAATGGGAGATTCTCTGTGAAATTTCAGGGTCAAAGACCTTAGATGAGAAATTTGGCTAAGTAGCCCCTGTTATTTGAGTGCAACATGCCTGTTCGGTGACCAAAATAGCATTCACTACGCGTGTGCACACTTCTGCTATGAATTGCACTGGATATCATATCGGTGAAAGTGCTTCCACACACACAGGTAGCGTACCCTGGAAAATATGCAAACCAGGCAGTTCATAACATCAGTCAGCCTGCAATGCTGAATTGACACATCCTCCAGGTACCATGCCCATGGTTACCAATCCCTTGAAAGGGGCCATGATTATGCTTGGCAATGTACTGTAGTGGCTTGCTGTTGCCTACTGCACAATGGCTGACCAGGAAACTCTCCCACTCACCATCAGGAATATTTGGAGGGCTTACAGGCTGATAATCAACCGTTTGGCCATGTTATGAATGCTTCTTCCATGGCCATCAAGTCCTGAAGTGGGTCTTGAACACAGAGCCTGTGGCCCAGAGGTAGGGACATGACCACTGCACCACAAGACCTCCCGAATTGACACCAGCCCTACCATTTTGGAGCTCAACAATCCAGCTAATGCTCTCTCTTAACCTCACACAGCTGAACAGCACTGAACAGGGTTAAGGACCCTCACTAATGCTATTTTAAGGGATTATCTACTACTTACGGCTGAGTTGCTGGTTGACTTCTTCCGGCTCTTTGCTGGCACAATTCAACAAGCATCTGGTGCTTTCTGTGCTTGTTTCAAGTTGTGTTTGGTGTTGAAAGACGTTTTGCTGACTTCAAGACTCATGCACAAACCAGTGGCCCCCAGACATGGGTGGCCTAGAATTGGTATTGACCATGACTGTGAGAATGAACAGAGGGCACGCAGAACAGGACAAACTGCTGGAAGAGGGACAGGTGGGAGGGGGAGAAGGGTTCTCAGCAGGAGGACATATCTGCAGAAAATCTTTAGGGAGCAGATTTGTTGGAGAACAGATTACAGGAGTGCTGTGACACTCTGGGAGCCTCCGTGCAGCCTGATATCCAGAACCAAGCAGCAGTTTGCGCTCCCACACCAGCACTCAAATGCTTGGTGGAAGTTCCTTGTGCTGCAGTCGAAGTTGAGGTACTGGGCATCAGAAACTGCATTACAGTTGGGTCCACCAGTCTGCTATTGGAGGTGGCCACCACTTCCATACTAGAAAGATTAGGCTTCAAGCTATGTGGGAAATCAGTGCTGGATACCTCCATGCTCCTTGACATTGAATGTGGGTTTTCTGACAGACTTCCCAATGCACCAAGCTCTTCATTATATATGCCTATCAGCTTTCTTCTTTAGGCTGCCCCATTGAAATAATCATTTGAGGCCTCTGCAGCAGAACCCATGTGCGATCTCATCCTCTGGCAAGCTGGCACCTGCATTATCCTTGGCCCCTACCCTGGCTGCAGCACATTCATTTCAGTGTCCCACCACATGAAGAACCTGTCTCTATGTTATTCTCTAAGATACGTGCAGTGTCAGTATTTGAGCTGCTGGTTGCATCTGTGAAATCAACTGATGATGTCACTCCATCATTGCTGTCTTCATAATGTTCCTCCATTGACTGACTTGGTTACAGTGCTTGGGTGTCTGAAAGGTTAAAGGCACAAGGGTAGGCCTGTGGTGAGGGGAGGCTGGAGATGCATGTTTACACCATCTGCACCTTCTAAATCAGAAGGCATTGTGAGATATGGGGGAAGTGGGATATGAAAGGAGGACTAGGTATGAAGACCATCTTCATCTTTAATGGTTTCAGCTCCATTGCTGCCACAGCCTGAGTAATGGCCGCTTCAATAATGGACAGCACTGCCTCCTCCCTGGGGGTTAGGACATGCAGGTGTGCCTGTGCCCCTCCAGTTAGCGCCTACTGCCTCCAGCTGTGTGCCATCTGGTCCTGCAAGACAGGAGGAAATGTGTCAATGAGTATCATGCAATCTGTTTGTGAGATGTGGCTGTCATGGTTGAAAAGCTAGCAGTGTGTATAAGCTGTGAGATGCGGATATGAGTCTTGCGGTAATGCTAAGTGTCCAAGGGTGGACTGAACGTCATGTATGAGTTCTGGTTGTTAGAAATTGTTGATAATTGACTGATGGGGATGTGCTGAATTGAGCAGCGGCTTAGGCTAATGGTGCAGTTTATGGCATTTGAAGATGCAGTCACTAACCTTGACCACTTGTGAGAGATCATTAAACTTCTTGTGCCATCTTCACAGACCCAGTTCCTCAGTGCTAAACTTGTACATTAACCTCCATGTCTATCTGGTTTCACAACCTTTTGAGTCTGGGGAGACCTCCTGGTACCCGGTGATTGAGGACATCTCCCTTCCTTTCCACCTCCTCCACCAAGGCCTCCAGAGCAACATTGGGAGGTCTTGGAGTCTACTGTCTCCTATGTTGTGCCATTTGTCACTGTTTCCCAGGTCAGAGTCACTTCTTGCACAGCTACCAATAGCTGCTCCAGTCACAATGCTCCTCTTCTTTAAGAAATGCAAGCTAGCTTCAAGCAGAAGTACAAAAGCAAAATACTGCAGATGCTGGAAATCTGAAATAAAATAATAAAGTGCAGGAAATATTCAGCAGGTCGGGCAGAAACTATGGAGAGAGAAACAGAGTTAATTTTTCGGGTCAATGACCTTTCATCAGAACTGGGAAGTTAGAAATGTAATAGTACTTTAAGCAAGCTACAACACAGGCATCTACCCGACAATCTGGAAAATTGCCTAGGTATGTCCTATTGAGAAAAAGCTTGAAAAATCCAATCTGGCCAATTACTGCCCCCCAGTCTGCTTTCAATCATCAACAAAATGATAGAAGGTGTCATCGACAATGCTATCAAGTAGCATTTACTCAGCAATAACCTGCTCAATTTGGGTTCTGCCAGGGCCATATAGCTCATTACGGCTTTAGTCCAAACATGGACAAAAGAACTGAATTCCAGAGGTGAGGTTAAAGCGACTGTCCTTAACATCAAGGCAGCATTTAACCAAATGTGGCAGCAAGGAGTCCCCAGCAAAATTGAAGGCAGAGGGAATCGGGGGCAAACTCTCCATTGGTTGGAGTCATACCTAGCATAAAGAAAGATGGTTGTGGTTGTTGGATCCCAAACATTTCAACCCTGGGACATTACTGCAGGAATTCCTCAGGGTAGTGTCCGAGGGCCAACCATCTTCAGTTACTTCTTCAATGACCTTCCCTCCATCATAAGGTCAGAAGTGGGGATGTTCGCTGATGATTGCACAGTGTTCAGTGTCATTCACAACTCCTCAGATACTGAAGCAATCCATGTCCATATACAGCAAGACCCTGGACAATATTCAGGCTAGGGCTGATAAGTGACAAGTGACATTTGTGTCACACATGTGCCAGGCCATAACCATCTCCAAGAAGAATCTGAATCTGACCATCTCCCCTTGACGTTCAATGACATTCCCATCGCTAAATCCTCCACATGCTCATCAGTCTGCCATTCACACCTGCTCTCGGCGCATCTTTTATTTCTTTACTTGTCCCATCAGCCCTTTTGTCATTTCATCTCTCCTGTCTTTCACACTTTCAATGATTTGTTCTATTTCCCACGTCCCTAATTACTTGTTTAAAAGCTATTACATCTCTAAGTTTTCCCAGTTCTGATGAAAGGTCATCGAGCTGAATCACTAACTCTGTTTCTCTCTCCATAGATGCTGTCTTGCCTGCTGAGTATTTCCAGCATTTTCTGTTTCATTTTAGCTTTAAGCAGTGAGGGCTGGGTTTAAGTAGTACTATAATGCTATGATTTTGGGGCCACTGCTGATATGTGTAGCCAATGAGCGGAGCTGTTAGTGCTGGTTGCACATCGCAATCATTCTAACGTGCAGCCAGTCTGCATGCTGCCTCCATTTTGATCAATGAGCACGGGGAAATTGCGATCCTTACACCCATTTTCAGAAGCTATCCAATTTAACCCCCATTAAGTTTAGTAGAATTAGAAGAAAAGCTAGAAAAAATTATATTAGTTAAGAAAATGAAATGAAAATATGAAAAAAAACAGAGACAACAGTGATGAAATGGGAATAGCAGGAAGAAAAGGAGTGAGTGCAGTATTGGGAGGCTTCATTTTCTTGACCTTTGCCCCTGGGCATCTCTTCCTCAAAGGCAAATGACAGAAAAAAGGGCGGGAGACCTGTTTCGCTGACTCTCTATCCCACTTATGTTGTCCTGTGATTTCCACTGTTTCCCTGGATGGACGATGTGGGGGCTGTTGGGTGGGTGGTGTGGGGGGGTTGGGGGGTGGACCAGCCAGACTTGTGTACGCAAGTTCAAAAAGTCCATCACCAGTGAAGTCAGGGCAGACATTTCTCTCCTCCTTTCTCCAACTTCTTGCAGACACTGGGCAATCAGACATGGGCTATCAATGAGCTGCCTGAGAGTTTGTGCTAAGGAGGATCAAGCTGATCTGTCTGTGGGGTGCAGCGGTGGAGTGGGGATCGTCCTGTCCCAGAGGTGCTTTTCAATAAGTTCTTAACTCTCTGTAAAAATAAATGAGTTATTTTGTAGGACCATACACTGTATCATGTTCTCTTTAAATGTACAGGCTGTACTCACAATTATAGAACATTGATTAGAATTAACAGCTGCAATAATCACAACCAAAGAGATGTCAATGTTGGAAAATGCTGTGAATGGGTGTTTAGATCCAAAAAATCTAAAAGCCCACAGCCCACAAAATCATTTGCAAATATGCAACAATATTCATTTGTGGAATGGGATTTCCCAATAAAGGTGCTATTGCTAACCCAAGGATGCTATTTGTTAGGTCTGACTAACTGATTCTCTACAGATCTCACTGATAAGAGTATCATCAGGAGAACATTTGGATGAAGAGGACAAATCAATTGAATATCAATTTCAATATCAATATCAATTTCTGTAAGACACAGATGTATATCATCAAGGATAACCCAGGCCTTAGCTTAGGGATTCTTGATTGAAAGCTGAGAAACTTGATCTTTTATTAAGAATACCCTGGCCCACTGAGGAATGAATTGTGTGGAAGTAAAACTGCACACAGTTGTGTACAATTTTCATCTTGATACCTAAGGAGGAGGCAGTGCAAGGAGGGCTCGCTTGATTGATTCCTGTAATAAGAGGCTTGTCCTATGAGGGGAGATTGAGTAAAATGGGTCTAAAGAATGAGAGGAGATCTCATTGAAACATTTAACATTCTTAGAGAGCTTGACAGGATAGATACTGAGAGATTGTTTCCTGGCTGGGGAGTCTAGAACAAGGAGTCTTACACTCAGGATAAGGGATTGTCCATTTAGAAATTTCTTCATTCAGAGGTTTGTGAATCTTTGGAATTCTCTATCCCGGAGGATTGTGGATGTTCAGTCATTGAGACTGATAGATGTTTGGACTCTGAGGACATCCAAGGGCGTGGGGATGGGGTGAGAAAATAGAACTGAAGTGTAAGGGACTAGGACCTCACCCTGCATATTTTTAAAATAAAATATATAGAGATATGCTCATTGCCATCTCTAAAAAATTCAAACTGGACAAAGGCCTAAAATGGCTGAATCTATGTCTGTCTGTGACCCTGAACAAAAGAAGCTATCTGGCAGTATTGGGGAAACTCGCACATCGTTATCCCTGAAGATCCACTAACGACTCCTTGTGGGCTGCACAGACCAAATTCAAAGAGAGCTACACAAAGGCCATCTGCATTTCATAACCCAGGCTAGCCAACAGGAGTCTGTTCATCTGCTAAGACAAGGGATCCCACAATCTACCCTTCAATTCTTAAGGGTTGAGACATTTAACCATCTCAGGGACCCAGGTGGGAGATACACACCCTTTGTCAAAGACAGTGTGGAGAGGTCAGAGTCATGTGACATGGGCCTCTGGCTTGAGGAACCAATAATGTTGCCTTGCTGAACTGCAAAGTCTCAATCTACTTTTTTACTACCTGGCTAGCACCCTCACAGACCAGGAGCTCTGGCCCAAGTTGGACAACTGGCCCCATCTACACTGCTTCTGCTGGAAACTCTGTACCATTGTCTACAAGACTGATCCATGTCTGCATGCCTATCTCATCATGTGAAGTCAACACCACCGGAAAAGTGAATTATCCAGTATCAGTTTTCAGGTCACCAATCTCCGTGAAGGAATACCTCACTGGACTTTGGTTCTGGACTCTGGAACCTACGTGAAACAATATTTCTTTTCTCTGTGGTCTCTGCACTGTAAACCTTTCTTTTTTATATCCTTCTTATAGTGTATGAATGCAAAGGAGGCAATGTTGCAAACCTCCTCCCGTGTTTTGAGAGTGTGCAAATAAACTAACCCTTTGAGTTTATCCTATCTGTTGGGTTATTAAAAGAAAACTTAATCACACCAAAACCAAAGGTTTGGGAAATACATCACCACTTATAAAGGGGGAAGCAAATCAAAAACACCTTTCTGTTTACAGGTGGACGGTGAGAGGAGAAGTTAGTGCTGTTTAAATTAATCCCCTTCCTGTCCGTAACAGAAGTTTAAGATTACCATGATCTTACTGAGTGACAGAGCAGGCTCAAGGGCTTTGGCCTACTTCTGCACCTATTTCTTATGTTCTTGTCTGCTTCAGGTTGTCTTGTGATGAGAGTATTGAATATTTTAAGCAATAATGCATTCAGTGTGGTTTAGTCTTTAAAACTTGTGCACGTTCATGGTTGCTGGTAACTCAATCTTTAGTTTGCTAGTTTTATATCTGAAGTTATTGTAATACGTTAGCCTGAGAGCACCAAGTAAAATCCAAGGATTTCAGAAACATGCAACAAAAGCAAATTAAAAACAAAGATAAGAGAATAGTCTTAAACAACACACAACAAAATCATGTCAAAATATGTCTTTCAAATTGGAACTGCGTAACTCGGCAACAAACCCAATGATTCAACAAAAACCAATCGTTGATATTTTCCCTCACATCAGACTACTCAACCTGTAGTGCTGGAACAGCAGGAATTAGATTGGGAACACTGGTTTCTTTTGCTTGGCTGATTTCACCAGCTTGGCAGTGATGAGTCCCACTGCTGCTTTTCTCAGAAGCGCTGGTTAATATTCCAACATCCTGATTAAAGCGTGAGGTATGTTAACTGCTTGTGATCTTTTCCAGAGAATATAAATAATAAGAGCTTAATAATATCTTACAATTCTTCCAAAATGTTTTTGTAACTTCTTTTTGATTTACCTTATTGGCTAAAGCATCCATTGCTGAGCAAGGTCTCATATGCCGGACAAAGGGTTAACACAACATGAACTTAGCTGCTAATAGATGATTGGTGCAAAGGCATCAGTGTGACACAGCCTCTGCATTCACTATCTGGCATGTCAGCTTTTGGTCCCAAAATACCACAAGGGTTATCTCCCACCCCGCCCATAACAACACACAGCAATTTACATAGTTTAGCAGGAGTTCCTCTGGCTATGGCAAGAGATTGGGAGAATTGCTTTAGAATTTCAGGACCTGTATCCCGTAACCTGACAGGTCAGCCTGTATCGAGTTATACCTGTGTTTCTGTATGTGACAGGCAGTCTGTACTGAGATATATCTGTGTCTCTACATGTGACAGACCAGTCTGTACCTAGTTATATATGTGTCTCTGTATCTGACAGACCAGGCTGTGCTGAGTTATATCTGTGTCTCTGTATAGGAACAAAGGAACATCAACTTCTGTTTTGAGCATGCTTAATGATTCAGCTTCTACAACCCTCTGGGTTGGAGAATTCCAAACATTCACACCCTCTGAGTGAAGAAATTTCTCCTCATCTCAGTCTTAAATGGCCTACTCGTCATCCTGAGATTATGTCCCCTGGGTTTAGATCACCAACCAGGGGAAACATCTTATCTACATCCACCCTGTTACGCCCTGTAAGAATTTTGTAAGTTTCAGTGAGGTCACCTCTCATTCTTAGACATTCTAGGGAATACAGAACCAGTCTCCTCAATCACACCTCATACGACAATCCCGTCATCCCAAGGATTAATCTGGTGAACCTCTATTGCACACCCTCTGTACATCCTTCCTTAGATAAGGAGACCAAAACTGTACACAATCTTCCAGGTGCAGTCTCACCAAGGCTCTATACAATTGCAGCAAGGCATCTTTACTCCTGTACTCAAATCCCCTTGCGATGAAGACCAACATACCATTTGTCTTCCTAATTGCTTGCTGCACCTGCATGCTAGCTTTTAGTGACTCATGAACAAGGACACCCAGGTCTCTTTGAACACCCGCACTTCCCAATCTCTCACCATTTAAGAAATATTCTGCCTTTCTGTTTTTTCTGCCCAAGTGAATAACTTCAGACTTATTCACATTATATTCCATCTGCCATGTTCTTCCCCGTTCACACAGCCTGTCCAAATCTTCTTGAAGCCTCCTTGCCTTCTCCTCACAACTTAGGTTCCCACCCAGTTTGGTGTCATAAGCAAATTTGGAAATATCACAATTGGTCCCCACACCCAAATCATTTTTACAGATTGTGAACAGCTGTGGACCTAGCACTGATTCTTGCAGTACCCCACTAGTAATACCTTGCCATCCTGAGAATGACCTATTTATTCCTACTCTCTGCTTTCTGTCTGCTAACCAATTCTCACTCCATACTAGGAAATTTCTCCCAATCCCATGCACTCTAATTTTATTTACTAACCTCGTGTGTGGGACCTTATCAAAAGCCTTCTGAAAATCCAAATACACCACATCCACTGGTTCTCCTTTATCTATGCTACAAGTAACATCCTCAAAAAACTCCAACAAATTTGTCAAACACGGGCTAGGATCTCGCCTGGCAGTCCCGCCAAACTGAATGAAGATTTAAATGACTCATCGCATCCACGGGTGGGGGGGCAGACACGCCGCAGTGAGGCTGTTAAATCCTTGCCATGATTTCCCTTTCATAAATTCATGTTGACGCTGTCCAATTTTACCTTTCTTTTCCAAATGTCCAGTTATCACATCCTTTATAATAGATTCTAATATTTTCCCTCCTACACCAGACTAACAGGTCTGTGGTTCTCCATTCTCCCTCTTCCTCCCTTCTTAAATAGTGGGGTTACTTTTGCTACTTTTCAGTCTGCAGGAACCTCTCCAGAATCTATAGAATTTTGAAAGATAACCATCAATGCATCTGCTATCTCTCTAGCCACCTCCATCAACACCCTTGGATGAAGCTCATCTGGTCCAGGGGATTTATCAACCTCAATCCAGTTAACTTTTCAAGTACTACCTCTTTACTAATACTCATTTCTTTTAGTTCCTCAGTTTCACAAGTCCCTCAGTCGTCTAGTATTTCTGGGAAATTTTCTCTATCTTCTTCTGTGAAGACAGATGCAAAGTGACTTTAATTTCTCAACCATTTTCCTGTTCTCCACCATAAACTCTCCTGTCCCCACTTGTAATGGGCTCATTTTGTCCTAGCTAATCTTTTCCTATTCATGTAGCTAAAGAAGCTTTTACAGTCTTCCTTTATGTTCCCTGCTAGTTTGCATTCATATTCTCTTTTCCCTTTCTTAATCAGTTCCTTGGTCCTCCTTTGCTTGGTTCTAAATTGTTCCCAATCCTCAGACTTACCACTTTTTCTGGCATCCTTATAAGTCATGTCCTTTGATTTAATGCAAACTTTAACTTATTTTGTTAAACATGGTTGATTTACCTTTCCCTTTGGGTATTTATGCCTTAGAGGACCATGTGGTATATCTTTAAATACCAGCCATTGCCTGTCTATAGTCAAATCTTTTAGCATATTTTCCCAATCCACCATAGCCAACTTGCCCCTCATACCTTCATAATTTCCTTTCTTCAGATTTAAGACCCTAGTTTCAAAATGAATTATATTGCATTCAAACTTAATGTGAATTTCTATCATATTATGGTCACTATTTCCCAGAGGCTCCTTTACAGCAAGGCTATTAATTAGTCCTTTCTCATTGCACGACACTAAATCCAAATTAGCCCAATCCCTAGTTGGCTCCTCAACATACTGCTCCAGAAACCCATCTCATACATACTCCAGGAATTCATTCTCCACAGCATTAGTGCTGATTTGGTTAACCCAGTAAATTGATGTCACCCATTATTACTGTATTGTCTACGTTATACACATCTCTAATTTCCTAATTTATACCGTGCCCAACATTACCACTACAGTTTAGTGGCCTATAAACAACTCCCACTAATGTCTGCTGCCCCTTGCTGTTTCTGAGCTCCAGCCAAACTGATTCTACATCTTGATCCTTCAATCTAAGATCCTCTCTACCAATGTATTGATCTCATCCCTTATTAAGAGTGGTACTCCACCTCTTTTCCTTTTTCCTTATCTTTCCTAAATGCCGAATATCCTTGGATATTCAATTCCCAATCTTGGTCACCCTGTAGCCACGTCTCTGTAATGGAAATTAAAACATACCCATTTGCCTCAATTTGTGCATCCAAATCACAACTTTTTGCGAATGCTACATGCATTCAGGTAGAGTGCCTTTAATTCTGTTTTTTTTAACTTTATTCTCTATTTTGATCCTATTTGATGTTTGCCTATGCTTCATCTGTCTTCTATTTTTGCTTTCTAGTTTTCTACTTCCCTTTGCCAGTTTTACTTCACTTGAATCTGAGCTCCCTCTCAGGTTCCCATCCCCCTGCCAATCTAGTTTAAACCCTCCCCAGCAGCTCTGGCGGATCTCCCTGTGAGGATGTTAGTCCCAGTCCTGCTAAGGTGCGGCCTGGCCATCTTGTAACGGGTCCCACCTGCCCCAAAACCAGTCCCAATGCCTCAGGAATCTGATGTCCTCCCTCCTACATCAGTTCTCCAGCCACGTGTTCAATCTCTCAATCGTCCTATTTTATGCTCACAGCACGTGGGAATGGAAGTAACCCAGAGATTATTGCTTTAGAGATCCTGGTTTCTATCTCCTTCCTAGCTCCCTGAAATCTGCTTTCAGGACTCATCCCCTTTTCTACCAAAGTCATTGGTACCGACATGGACCAAGACCTCTGACTGTTCACCCTCCCCAAGAAGAATATCCTGCAGTGGCTCTGTGACATCCTTGACCCTGGCACCAGGGAGGCAACATACCATCCTGGAGTCACGTCTATGGCCACAGAAATGCCTGTCTGTTCCTCTAACTAATGAATCCCCTAACATGACTGCACTTCACCTCTTCTTCCTCCCCTCCTGTACAGTGGAGCCACCATGGTGCCAGAAACTCGGGTCTGACAGCATTCCTCCAAGGAGCCAACACCCTCACCAGCATCCAAAATAGAAAACTGATTAGCAGGACCTCAGAGGACTCCTGCGCTACCTGTCTGGTTCTCTCGGACTGCTTGGCAGTCAGCCATTCCCTTTCTGCCTCCATGCTCCTAATCTGCAAGAACATGCTATCTCTGAACATGCTATCCACGTATCTGACAGACCAGTATGTGCTGAGTTATATCTATGTCACTGCTTATGTTTCAGATCAGTCTGCATTGTAGGGTGTTGGATACTGTTTGGTTGGGCTTAATGAAGTCTTCGTAGTTTTAAGTAGGTTAATGTATTTATTAACTACAAGAACTATGTACATATATACAGTAAAGGGTTCCAGCTAGGAGCTGTCTTCATGCTTTCTTGCACACACAGCTCTGTTCAACACTAGGCTGGCCCCTAGGTGTGTTCTCTTACATCACCATGTAGGTGGTACTGTACTCAGTCCCCGTTAACCCTATATGTGCCAAACCTAATACTACAATCTGTGCTAAGTTATATCTGTGTCTTCGTATGTGACAGACCAGTCTGTGCCGAATTATATCTGTATGTCTGCGCCTAGCAACTCAGTCTGTACCTCCAAACCCAGTTAGTCAGTCCATGCTGGATATATGCTTGCATGTATATGTTCTCATTGCCCCAGCAACTAACAGAGCAAATGTCCAGGAATTGAAACCTGTGTCTTTATTCATAGTTGCATCTGGATGGGTGCTGTACAAGTCTAACAATTAATGTTGATTATAATAGGTTACTGGAGTGTACATGGGGTGGCTACCTTATTCTGCTAACACCTCAGATCACAGAAAATATCAAACAATAAGAACACTTCATACAAGCTAAACTAATGTTCCAAATGTATTTACAAAAACAGAAAGACTTGAATTTATATAGCACCTTTCATAACTTCTGGAAGTCCCAAAATGCTTTGCAGTCAATGAAGTACTTTTGATCACTGTTGTAATATGGGAAATGTAACAGCGAATTTACAAACTGCAAATGACCCACAAATAAATTACCAGATAACCTGCTCTAAGTATTGGTTGAGGGGTAAATATTGACCGGGATACCAGCGAGTAAGCCCCTGTTCCTCTTCAAAATAGTGCCATATGATCTTTAAACCTCAGTTTAACTTCTCATTCAAAAGATGGACCTACAACAGTGCAGTACTCTCTAAGAACGGCACTGGATTGTCAGAATGGATTATATGTTTCTGGACTGAAATTTGAACCCACAAATGGAAACCACCGATCCATGGCTGACAACTTTAATACGGGGAAGTAAAACTGCAGGTATCATAGCACAGAACGTGATCATCAAAGTTATCCAGTGTACAAACTGGATTCAATATTTTGAAGAGTCTATAGTTCACAGAATCACAGAATCTTCACAGTACAAAAGGAGGCCATTTGGCCCATTGAGTCTACACTGGCTTGCCGAAAGAGCATTCTACCTAATCCCACTCCCTTGCCTTATCCCCGTAACCTTGCACATCCTGGAATCATTTTTATGAATCTCCTCTGTACTCTCTCCAATGTGCTTGACATCCTTCCTCAAGTACGGCACTCAGAACTGGATACAGTACTCCAGGTGAGGCCTAACTAGTGTCTTATACAAGCTCAACATTACCTCCTTACTCTTGTACTCAATGCCCCTATTAATAAAATCTAGGATACTATAAGCTTTATTAGCTGCTCTCTCAATATGCCTTGCCACCTTCAATGACTTATGTACAAATACATCGAGTTCCCTTTGTTCCTGCACCTCCATTAGAGTTTCTCCCTTTATTTTATACTATTTCTCCACATTCTTCCTGCCAAAATGAATCACCTCACACTTCTCTGCATTGAACTTCATCTGCCACTTGTCTGCCCAATCCACCAACATGTCGATGTCCTTGTGAAGTTCAAGGCTATCCTCATAAGAGCTGACAATGTTTCCAATTTTCATATCATCTGCAAATTTTGAAATCATACCCTGCACACCACAGCCTAGGTCATTAATGTATACCAAGAAGACCAAGGGTCCCAACACTGACCCCTGGGGAATTCCACTACCATCCTTCCTCCAATCTGAAAAACAACCATTTATCACTACTCCCTGTTTCCTGTCACTCAGCCAATGTCTTATCCAAGTACCTACTTTCCCTTTTATTCCATGAGCTAGAATTTTTTTCACAAGTCTATTGTGTGGGACTGTATCAAATGCCTTTTGAAAATCCATATACACCACATCAACAGCATTGCTCTTATCAACGTTCTCTGTTACCTCCTCAAAAACTCCAGCAAGTTAGTTAAACATGACTTTCCCTTAATGAATCCATGCTGGCTTTCTTTAATTATTCTGCACTTGTCTAAGTGACTATTGATTTTGTCCTAACTATAGTTTCCAGAAGTTTCCCTACCACTGAAATCAAACTGACTGGTCTGTAGTTGCCAGCTTTATCCTTGCACCCCTTTTTGAACACAGGTGTAACATTAACAATTCTCCACAATCCTCTGGCGCCTCCCCTGTGTCTAAGGGAGACTGGAACATTATCACCAGTGCCTCTGAAATTTCCACTTATTTCCCCCAGTATCCTCAGATGCATCTCATACAGTCCTGGTGCCTTATCAATTTTAAGTAAAGATAGCCTTTCTAATACCTTCCCCTTCTCAATTGTAAATTTCTCTAGTATACCAGTTACCTCCTCTCTCATCTCGGCCTGGGTAGCATCCTCTTCCTTTATTGAGATGGATGCAAAGTATTCATTTAATAGCTCTGCAACTTCCCCTGCCTTCACATGCAAGTCTCCCCTTTTATCCCTAATTGGCCCTACCCTTTACTTTACTACCCTGTTATTATTTACATGCTTATAGAAGACCTTGGGATTAGTCTCGTTTCATCTCCCTTCTTGCTTTTCTGATCAGTTTTTTCACTTCCCCTCTGGTCCTACTATATTCAGCCTGATTCTTCATTGTATTTTCTACCTGACATCTGTCATATGTGCACTCCTTCCTTTTCACCTTCACCTCCACCTCTCCCGTCACCCAGAGTGCTCTAGATTTATTTGTCCTACCTTTCCCCTTCAAGGGAATATACCTTGACATTGCTTGCAATACTACCTCTTTGAAGGTAGCCCATTGTTCAGCCCCTGTCTTTTCTGCCAATATTTGATTCCAACTCACTCGACTCAGATGCATTCTCATCCTATCAAAATTGGCTTTCCCCCAGTTAATTGGCCCTGCTCTGCATTACTCCTTGTCCTTTTCCATAACCAACCTAAACCTTATGATACAATGGTCACTGTCCCCTAAATGGTCTCCCACTGATATTTGATCCATTTGGGCCAACTCAGTTCCCCAGAGCCAGGTCCAAAAGTGCCTGCCTTCTCATTGGACCAGAAACATACCACTGCAGAAAATTATTTTGAATGCATTCCAGGAACTCTCGCTCTTCTTGTCCTTTTGTGCTATTCCTATCCCAGTCTATATTTGGATAATTGAAGCCCCTTATTATAATTGTTCTATAATTCTTGCACCTCTCTGTAATTTCTTTGCAAATTTGTTTCTCTATATCCCTTCTGCTAGTTGGTGGTCTATATACCACACCAATCAATGTTGCTGCACCTTTTTCATTCCTTACCTCTAGCCAGAGAGATTCCGTCCTTGACCCCTCTGGAAGATCCTCTCTCTCTAGAGCTGTAATACCATCCTTAATCAAGACTGCCACTAACCTCTGCTCTTTTTCTTCCCTTCCTGTCTCTTCTAAATACCTTGTAGCCAGAAATATTTAACACCCAGTCCTGCCTTTCCTTGAGCCAGGTCTCTGTTACAGCAATAATATCACAATTCCATTTGTCAACCTGTGCCTGCAGTTCACCAATCTTATTAACCACACTTTGTGTGTTCACATACATGTACATTAATCCTGATTTAGGCTTTTTAGCGTCCCCCCTTGCTCTGACCCCATCTAATGACTTGCTATAGCCTACTCTAGTTCTATCAAACCTTCCAAGTATTCTATTTACCTTGGTACTACTCTTTATCAGTTAATACTTCCCTACTTCTCACTCCCAGTTTTTCTCCTCTCCTCTCTGAATTTCCCTTCAGGTTCCCATCCACCTGCCAATCTAGTTTAAACCCTCCCCAACAGCACTAGCAAACCTCCCCGCGAGGACATTTGTCCCAGTCCTGTTAAGGCGTAACACGTCCTTGTACAGGTCCCACCTGCCCTCGAACCAGTCCTGATGCCTCAGAAATCTAAAGCCCTCCCTCTTACTCCATTTCTCCAGACATGTGTTGAACTGCTCACTCTTCCTATTCCTATGCTCACTAGCACGTGGTACTGGGAGCAATCCTGAGATTACTGCTCTTGAGGTCCAGCTTTTCAATTTCCTTCCTAACTCCCTAAAATCTGCTTTCTGGACCTTGTCCCTTTTCCTGCCTATGTCATTGGTCCCAGTGTGGACTACGACCTCTGGCTGCTCACCCTCCCCCAAAAGAATGTCCTGCAGCTGCTCTGTGACATCCTTGACCCTGGCACCAGGGAGGCAACATATCATCCTGGAGTCACGTCTATGGTGCAGAAACACCTGTCTGCTCCCCTAACTATGGAATCCCTTATTATTATAGCACTTCCACTCTTCCTCCTCCCCTCCTGTGCAGCTGAGCCACTCATGGTGCCACAAACTTGGCTCTTGCTACAGTCCTCTGAGGAACCATCTCGCTCACCAGTATCCAAAATGGAAAAGCGGCTAGAGAACAAGATAGCCTCAGGGGTTTCCTGCACTACCTGCCTGTTTCTCCTAGATACTCCGGCGGTCACCTATTCCCTGTCTGCCTGTGTACTTCTTAGCTGTGGTGTTACCATCTCTCTAAGCATGCTATGCATGTAATCCTCAGCCTTGCGGATGCACCACAGTGACTTCAGCTGCCACTCAAGTTCCGCAACCCGGAGGTCAAGTTTCTGCAGCTGGTGACACTTCCTGCAGATGTAGTCACTTTGTGCCTGCATGACTTCCCACATCCCGCAAGATGCACACTTCACATGGCCAAGTGCACTGACATTCCTTAAACTTTATATAAAGTATTTATTCGCCTGCCACTCACCAACTGTCATCTCCTCTCCCTCTCACGCCTCTTTATGAAGTCTCACAATTTGTAAAAATGAAGCCTCCCCAATCTCCATGCTCTTTTTAAAATGAAGCCTCCCCGTTCTTCTTGTTCTTTTTAAAATGAAGCCTCCCCGCTCTCCCCGTTCTTTTTAAAATGAAGCCTCCCCACTCTCTGTGCTCTTTTTAAAATGAAGTCTCCTCGCTCTCCCCGTTCTTTTTAAACTGAAGCCTCCCCACTCTCCCTGCTCTTTTTAAAATGAAGTCTCCCCACTCTCCCCATTCTTTTTAAAATGAAGCCTCCCCACTCTCCGTGTTCTTTTTAAAATGAAGCCTCCCCATTCTCCCCGTTCTTTTTAAAATGAAGCCTCCCCACTCTCCCTGTTCCTTTTAAAATGAAGCCTCCCCAATCTCCATGCTCTTTTTAAAATGAAGCGACCTAGCTAGGAGTTTACCAACAACTGAGAGCAATGCTATGTCCCTGTAATTGCTACAGTTCAAACTGCCTCCTTTCTTGAAGATTTTGATCACAATGTCTCTCCGGACACTTTGGAATTTCATCATTCTGTCAGAGCTTCACAAATAGAGTGTGTATTTGAGAGATCAGTGTGTCTCCTCCCTGTTTCAATATTTCTGCAGGGATATTATCAAGCCTAGAAGTTTTTTTGTTTTTCATCTGGTTGACAGCAGTTATCACTTGGTTGGGCAATGGATCACCATCTAGCTCACTTCTGATTGTGTGTTGTGAGAGGTTCTCCAGCAGCTGTGTGACAACTGTGGAGTCCTGATTGAGTAGATCTACAAAGTGCTCTTTCCAGCGGCTGTTGATGCTGTCCATGTCTTTGAGGAGACTCTTGCCATCCTTGGTTCTTACCAGTGTTGGTCCGTGTGTTGAGGGTCCATAGGCCTCCTTAGCTGCCTTGAGAAAGAAATGTGTGTCATGCATATTAGCAAGGAGTTGAATTTCCTCAGCCTTCTCTGTCCGCCAACTGTTCTTCAAATCATGGTTTCTGCTTTAAACTTCAGCTTTGGCTGTCTGGTGGGAAAGCTTCTTTTCCTTGCTGCTGCACCAACTGCAGAACTCAGTAGTGGGCGCTGCTGGGAGTGCAAAGAAGCGCCCTAGATACCGGAGAAAGAGAAGCCCCAGGAATTTTGGGCTGGGGGGGATCGGACACCTTAGGAAGGTGGGGGTGAGTTTTGAAGGCCAGGCAGGGAGGCGGAAAGAAGGGGTACAATCTTAGGGGGAGTGCCCCTGATGCGCACAGGGCACCCTCCAAAGGGTGTACCACCCCCACTCCCTTCCCATCTTTCCACCAACCTGGGCGAAAAAACAGCCTTCCCACTCTCACCCACCTTCTGGTGCCCAGCCTACTATGGCAGTGGAGGCAGAATGAGGGCCTTAAGTGAGCAATAATTGGAAACTTATGGACCTCCATAGGCCTAAGGGTGGGCAGGTTAGTGAGCACCTTAACCACCCCTTTATTATGGGGATCAGGTCAGGGATGGGCAGGATGGCAATGGGCTAGACACCCAACCTATTTTACATCATCTCCTCTCACTGAAAACATGCCTGGTGGTTCGGTGGTGGGTACAATCTAGCCCTATGTATTAAATAATCTGTACAGCTCTGTTAATTTCACTTCTGGCAGACTTCCCCATTACATTTATATTAATTTTGTTCTGTATGAGTTTTTTTTCAGAAGGAATCTGTTACAACTGTAACCATCCATCATGTCTATATATGGCTTGTGTTGATGCTCTCTCCCTCATTCTCTCCCTCACGCCTTCCCCGCTCCCTCTCTCATTCAATCTCCGTTCCCTTCCTCCTTTCCTCCTTCCTTCCCTCCTACATTCCATTCCCCATTGCCTACCTCGCTCCCTGCATGTGTTCAAAAGTGATAATTCCTATCCAGTAACTATTTGTGGCTGCAGAACAGATTTTATGTGTGTGCCACATGAGCACATGCCTCTGTCCATTTTTTGGCCATTATCAGTGATTCTCCATCACCAGCTCATACCCCTGCACCCCACTGTGGTGCCAGGATCTGTTTTGTACACCTGGCTGTACAATATTGTCTTTCCTCTATTTTCCACTCCCCAGCTATGTCAATGAACCTATCAGCATTTGTACCAGTTAATTAGCTTCTTAGCTGCTTGCTAAGTGCTCCATGACCATTATCACTTGGTGTGTGATGACTGGCTGCTATACATTCAATTTAAACACAATGGTCCCGACAATACCCCCGCCCACTGCCTAAGGATGGCTGAGAGAAGATAGCAGGAAGGGGTTAAACAGTCAAATGCATGCATTCTGACCATAATCCACAACATGTGTGTTCCAGTTTTTACGGCAGTGGGTTCCAGAGCTCCCAGGTGCCCTGGGGAGGCAAGACACTTCATTAACATATTTAAATCAGGCTCCCAGGGGCAACTGGAAGTACAATTTAAAGTTGCTTGCGTCTGCTGCACAGGCTTCCTAAAGCTCAGCAAACCTAGAGAAAAGCCAGAGCTGCCAGCTCAGCAAGTTTTCCACTGTTTCAGAAGTCTCCAGCCTCCTCCAGCTTCTGCTCAACACCCAGCCTCCATCTCCCCTTCCCTTACCCTGAGCTCCCCCTCAGCTTTGATCTCCCCTCCCCAGCGCCAATTTACCTCCAACTCCAATCTTCCCCTCTCCCAGGCCTTGATCTCCCCTCCCCCCTCAGCCTTAATCTGCCCCTCCCTCCAGTCCTGATCTCCCATTGCCCCACCGAGCCCCGACCTCTCTCTTTCCTCTTGCTGTGATCACTCACCGCATTGTCTGATCCCCCTCCGCATTGCCTGGCCATTGCCTCTCCTAATTAACGACCTCCAAATCCCCAGCTGATTGCTGGGACTGTCCATAGGGTCCCCAGTTGCAGCTTTCTGCTGCTAGTGTCCCTCCCTCCAGCTGGTGACCATTTGTTTGGCTACCTGGGGAAAATGTAACTACAAAATGTTAATTAGGTCCTGGTTTTGACAGAATCTTCTCAACCTGGCCTTGACTAGTTCAACAGCTGTTTTTATCTTTTCCATTCCCTCCCTCGTTCCTTCCTTTGTTCCCTTCTTCGTTCTATCCTCCATTCCCTCCCTCATTCTCTCCCTCACGCCTTCCCCGCTCCTTCTCTCATTCAATTCCCGTTGCCTTCCTCCTTCCCTCCTTCCTTCCCTCCCACATTCCATTCCCCATTCCCTCCCTCGCTCCCTCTCCTTTTCCTTCCTCGTTCTTTCCTTTGTTTCCCCCCTCATCCCACGCCACCATTTCATCCCTCGTCCTGTCCCTCGCTCCTTCCCTGCCCCCTCCCTCCTCCTACCTAAAATGCCAGTAATTTGGAAATATTAAAACAAATCTTTTGTTTTCTTGTCTTTTTTTGTAACAATCACAGATTGGGGTGGGGTATGAGATATGGAGTTGTGAGTGATCCCTGTCCAGTTCTGTGCTGTTTTATTGCTCAGGGCTGTGCTTGAGTTGATGTTTTGTGCTTGGAACCCCACCCCACCCCTTCCTTCCCTCCCCACCCATTGTGACACTGTGAGTTGGACTGACAAAGCAGATACTGAGGACAATATTTCCCATTCACAGGGTCCCTGCAGGCACACTGGGAAGCACAATGCCTTCTCACAGGTGGTCTCTAAGCAGAGGATTTACAGGAGTAAAACATGAGAAGCAGGGGATCACTGCAAACTCCAGCGACTCTACAGGTGTATCTGTCTTTGTACAATACAAGTACAGGCCAGGCACCTCTTTGTACGATGTCCATTTTCATTTTGCTCATTTGATTTTTCAATGCAGGAAATCACATTGAAATAAAAACCAGTGAGTTGAACCTCCCAGCCATTACAGTCAGCGACCCATTCTGTAAATTTTATTTATGGGCACACCACAAGGGGACAGGACTAGGCTTATCTGACACCTCCACATGCTACTGGCACTTATGGTATAGAGTCACACATGAAAAATGGCTATTAAGATACCAGAGAATTGACACCATGTATGAAATAGCATTCCAGCAAGACTCAATGGCATACATACCTGAGTAGCAATCTGTCAGAACAGATCGCCACCTTTCGAGAATACATCCAATTCTCAATCCATTGATTTTAGCGGTATAAAAATCAGGTGGGTCCATAAAGAGGTGATTCTCCAGCAGGTTACTGCCCTGGTAATGACATTTAAAATCTACTCCAATGTCTTCAACAACAACAACAACTTGTATTTCTATAACACCTTTAATGCAGTAAAATCTCCCAAGGCATTTCACAGGAGCATGACCAGTCAAAACTGACTCAGGTGATCAAAGAAATAGCTTTTAAGGAGCGTCTTAAAGGAGGAGAGAGAGGCTAAGAGGCTCAGGGAGGGAAAAGCAGAGTTGGAGGCCCTAGCAGCTGAAGGCACGGCAGCCAAATGGTGAAGTGATTAAAAATCAGGAAGCTCAAGGGGCCAGAATTGGGGGAGTGCAGTGAGCTCAGAGGGCTGTAGGACTGGAGGAAATTACAGAGATGTGGGGAAGGGCCATCGCCAATCAGGGTCCTATTGTCAATACAGAAGGCACATCAACCTAATGTGAGCTGAGTTCTGAGAGGTGTTTGTAATCAGGCAAATAGCTGAAAATAAAGTGTGAACGACTCCAAGCAACATTCTCTATGGCAACACAAAGAGCGGCCGTTTCATTTTAATTACAGTCATTGTATTTCTTTCAGCAAACAAATGTCTCATCAGATCAAAGTTCTCATTTCTACATTCCTACCTGACCTGTAAAATTAAGCTGCAAGAGGAGATAGCAAAGTGACATAGCCTGTCTTAAAAAGCCACAAATGAATGTCATTTTTTTATAAACACCAAATGTAAGAACCATAGACAAATGCATAGATGGAATTGCTTTTTTTAACTCAATTTCAAGTGTATTTTAAAAACGACTAAAATAATCTGTCTTTTGCTCCCCTCTTTCTCAACTCAACCTCGGACACTTTGCCAAAGTGCTCCTTCTTCACATTTGAGTGAGCTAGTGAGGATTGGCAGCTGGTTGATGATGGGGACTGTGCAGAGTTGAGAGTTCAGTTGACCTGTTCTTTGTGGTTGAAGACCATGGATTGATCTCCACCTCCAGCATAGACTGGGCAGGCAGTGAGTTTGGAGGGGGTGAGGGGCATGGGGTGAGTAGATCTATTCTGTCCATCAGCTTACATTGGCCAGAGGCCCAATCAATTTGGTGGTCAGGCCTCAACAGCATTAAATAGTCGAGTTTCTGGCATGAATCACATTGGCTGTGGGCAGCTGGCTGTATGGGAGGGTGGGAAACCTGATAGGGCAGATACTAATGAGGCTGCAGCAACATCTTAAAGGGGAGGGCTGGAAAGATTGAAGGGAGTCATCAGAGTACCTTGTTTCAGCAGTGGAGAAGTTGAAACTCTTTCGAGTTATCAACAGTCACAGATTGCAACTCTTTCGAGTACAATCACAGTTCTTGGTTTCCGGGAGTGGGACATGAACCCACAACCCTCTGATTCAAAGGCGAGGGTGCTATGAACTGAGCCACAGCTGACACCTCCGTGGAGAAGTTGAAAGGGCACAACCAGCAGCAAGGGGCTGAAGCTGTCAGGCAACAGAATTAAGGAAACCTGAGAATCAAGTCTGTATCCATTACTGCAGCTAATGGTCCCTTTGGGTGAATGCTACAAATGGTCTCCACTCAACCCATAATTTGTTGGTGTGTTGAAATAGCACTGATTGACATAAAGATTGTGTTGGGGTCTTAACCATGCCCTCAGCCCCCGATCTAAATATATTTAACTCTCTGGGCAGAAGTGCTGAGGCCTTGAATCAAGGTCTGTCTGCAAATAAGAATGAGTGGACTATCAGTGTTAGGTCAGCCAGACAATTTTTGTTGTTGAAACTTTTGCTCCTATTATGTTCGTTTACAGATGTAAATCAATCAGCCCCCACATCACATTTCTGGTTGGAACATTTATCCAACCAGGCATCGATCAGACAACCACAGGCATTTTAATATTAATCAGAATTTGTACAGAAAGTAGTGATTGACATAGTATTGCAACTTGGACAAACCACCTGGAGCTCCATGCTGACCAACTTAATGATGCTTGTTTTCAAATATATCCATAGACTCACTCCATGTTATCCAGGAACATTTTCCTCCAGTCCACCTCCCCTGTTCTATGGACTCTGGATTACTCCCCTGCTTCCCCCCCAAAAGCTGCTCTTTTAGCCGTTACCCTCCCGAGTTCTCTTCCAAGATCACTTTGCTTAGTACATGGGTCTGCAACAAGTGGCTTCGGAGCCACATGCAGCTCATTAGAGACTTGTGTGGCTCCCCACCTTGATCAATCAAACCCATTTTGATGATAATTTCTTGACTTGTTTCATTTTTTTAAAAACTTCCATTACTTTTTCCTTGGAAGTATCATTCAATTAATAAAATGTAAAACCTTTAAAATGTATCTCTGTCTTGTTTATATTAGTATCCATATTTGAATAACAGCATTGCCGCACTTAGGATATCGTGTTTTTGACTAAATTTTAAAAATAGTGCTTGTTTTTAAAGTGCCAATCCCTGGTCTAGATACCACCCTCCTGACTTTCTAAACTCACCTAAACTTTGATTTTTAAAAACACTTTCACGAGGTGTGGACGTCATTGGCTAGGCCAGCATTTATTGCCCATCACTAATTGCCCTTGAGAAGGTGGTGGTGAGCCACATCCTTGAACTGCTGCAGCCCATCTGGTGGAGGTACACCCACAGTGCTGTTAGGGAGGGAGTTCCAGGATTTTGACCCAGCGACAGTGAAGGAACTGCAATATATTTCCAAGCCAGGATGGTGAGTGACTTGGATGGAATTTGTAGGGGGTGGTGTTCCCATGTATCTGCTGCCCTTGTCCTTCAGGGTGTTCAGGTAGCGGGTTAGAAAGGTGCTGTTGAAGGAGGCTTGGTGAGTTGTTGCAGTGCATCTTGCATATGGTATACACTGCTACTACTGTGCGTCGGTGGTGGAGGGAGTGAATGTATAGGTTGGTGGATGGAGTGCTGATCAAGCAGGCTGCTTTGTCCTGGATGGTGTCAAGCTTCTTAGGTGTTGTTGCAGCTGCACTCATCCAGGCAAGTGGAGAGTATTCCATCACACTCCTGATTTGTGCCTTGTGGATGATGGACAGGCTTTGGGGAGTCATGGATGAGTTACTTGCCAGAGAATTCTCAACTTCTGACCTGTTCTTGTAGCCACAGTACTTAAATGGCTGGTCCAGATAAGATTTTGGTCATTCTACCAGGATGTTGACAGAGGGGGTTCAGCAATGGTAATGCCATTGAATGTCAAAAGGAGGTGGTTACAATCTCTCTTGTTGATGATGGTCATTGACAATGTGGCAATCACCTTGTTAAAGACAATTGCTAATTAAACAGGTGATGGGCATTGATTATCCCATCTAAATAGAATAAAAAGATACAGCTGGAACACTTTGTGTGGCAATCAGTAGCACTGAGGAGTTGTCTTGAGAATAAACCAGTTTGAACCAAAAGACTAGCCTGGATTAATTCTTCCACCACAACCTCTTATTGTGATCAACAGTCATTGCCTGGCACTTGTTTGGTGTGAATGTAACTTGCCTCTTGTCAGTCCAAGCCTGAATATTGTCCAGGTTTTGCTGCATATGGACACAGACTGCTTCAGTATCTGAGGAGTCATGAATGGTGCTGAACGTTGTGCAATCATCAGTGAACATCCCCACTTTTGGCCTTACGATGAAGGGAAGGTCATTGATGAAGCAGCTGAAGATGGTTGGACTCAGGACACTACCCTGAGGAACTCCTGGAGCTGAGATGACTGGCCTCCAACAACCACAACCTTTGTGCTAGGTATGACTCCAACCAGTGGAGAGTTTGCCCCTGATTCCCAATGACTTCAATTTTGCTGGGGTTCCTAGATACCACACTTGGTGAAATGCTGCCTCGATGTCAAGGGTAGTCACTCTCACCTCTCCTCGGGAATTCAGCTCTTTTGTCCATGTTTGAACCAAGGCTGTAATGAGGTCTGGAGCTGAGTGGCCCTGGCGGAACTAAACTGAGTGTCAGTGAGCAGGTTATTGTTAAGCAAGTGCTGCTTCATAGCACTCCTGATGACATCTTCCATCACTTTGTCGATGACCGAGTGAAGGCTGATGAGGTGGTAAATAGTGGGTTGGATTTGTCATGATTTTGTGTACAGGACATACCTGGGCAATTTTCCACATTGCCAGGTAGATGCCAATGTTGTAGCTGTCCTAGGACAGTTTGACTAGTTGCAAGGCTAGCTCTGGAGCACAAGTCTTCAGTACTATTGCTGGAATATTGTCAGGGCCCATAGCCTTTGCAGTATCTAGAGTCTTCAGCTGTTTCTTGCTATCATGTGGAGTGAATTAAATTGGCTGAAGTTTGGCATCTTTGATGTTAGGGACCTCAGGAGGAGGCTGAGATGGATCATCCACTTGGCACTTCTGGCTGAAAGTGATTGCAAACCCTTCAGCCTCGTCTTTAGCACTGATGTGCTGAGCTCTCCATTATTTGTGGAGCTTCCTCCTCTGGTTTGTTGTTTAATTATCCACCAGCATTTAAGACTGGATATGGCAGGAGCTTAGATCTGATCTGTTGGTTGTGGAATTGCTGAGCTCTGTTTATCGCATGCTACTTCTGGTGTTTGGCAGGTAGCCCTGTGTTGTAGCTTTACCAGTTTGACACTTTATGTTTAGGTATGCCTGGTGCTGCTCTACCATGCCTTCCTGCACACTTCATTGAACCAGGATTGATCTCCCAGCTTGATGGTAATGGTACAATAAGGTATATGCTGGGCTATGAGGTTACTGATTGATTGTGGTTGAATGCAATTTTGCTGTTGCTAATGGCCCACATTGCCTCATGGATGCCCAGTTTTGTGCTAATAGATCTGTTCTGAATCCATCCCATTTAGCATGGTGGCAATACCACACAACACGATTGAGTGTTTGCTGATTATGAAGATGGTACTTCATCTTCACAAGGACTGTGCGGCGGTCACCCCTACCAATACTATCTTGGACTGATGTATCTGCGACAGGTAGATTGGTGAGGACCTTCTCTAGTAGGTTTTTCACCCTTGCTGGTTCCCTCACCACAAGCCCAGTCTAGCAGATATATCCTTCAGGGCTAGGTCAGTAGTGGTACTACTGAGCCACTCTTGGTGATGGACGTTGAAGTCCTCAACCCAGAGTAATTTTGTGCCCTTGTCATCCTCAATGTTTCCTCCAAGTGGCATTCAACATGGGGGAGCACTGATTCATCAGCTGAGAGAGGGCAGGAGATGCTAATCAGTAGAAGGTTTCCTTGATCATGCTTGACCTGATGCTATGAGACTTCATGGGGTCTGGTGTCAACTCTCAGGGCAATTTGCTCCTGACTGTATACCTCTGTGGCGCCACCTCTGCTGTGTTTGTCCTGCTCATGGGATAGGACATTCCCAGGGATGGCGATGATGTTGTCTGGAACATTGTTTATAAGGTATGAGTCTGTGAGTGTAACTATGTCAGGCTGTTGCTTGCCTCGTCTGTGGGACAGCTCTCCCAATTTTGGCACAAGCCCCCAGAAGGACTTTGCAGGGTCAGCAGGGATGGTTGTGCCATTGTTGTTTCCATTGCCTTAAGTCTATCTGCTTTTATTCCTTTTTGACCTTTTCTATAGCAGTTTGGGACAATTGAGCAGCTTGCAGTTAAGAGTCAACCACATTGCCATGGGTCTAGAGTCACATGTAGGCCAAACTGGGTAAGGACGGCAGAGTTACTTCCCCTAAAGAGGGTTTTACATCAATTGATGATCATTTCATGGCACCATTACTGAGATTAGCTTCCATTTCCAGATTTTTATTACATATTTGAATTTCTTAATTTAATTGCATTTAAATTCCACCTGCAGCCACAATGGGATTTGAACCCATGTTTCCACAGTATTAGCTAAGGCCTTTGGGTTACTAGTCCAGTACCATTACCACTACACCACTGTTGCCCTATTGTGCTTTTGGCCTGGCAATAAAGTTCCTTTGGTTCACCGTCTGTGACCCCCCTCCCTTGTAAAGGACACGGAGTTCACTAGGTGAGGAGGATTCTGCAATTCCAAGGTCCTGCTGGATTAGAATGATGCTTAGATCAGCTATGATAATTGTAAATATTCAGAGGGATAGAATCTCTGATCTCTGTCCTAACTTTGGCAGAGGTTCGGTGAAAAATCCCACAGACACAGCTTGGTTTCCCACTGTAACCAGCAGAAGATCCAAGTGAGTGTCCATTAACATCAGGAAGAGAAAAGAAAGGTCAATGATTTAAGTCACGATGTTTCGCCAGAACCAGGAGTTCTGATGGCAGACCTCAACAAACTCTGTTAACTTGTTTTGTCTCAGCCAGTTGCTGACAGACTGTTTTTGTAGCATTTTCTGTTTTTGTTTCAGCCTTCTGGCATTCATTTTTGCTTTAGATCGGTTACATTTCCAAATAGCTCCCTTGATTCTGTGTCAGCTAAGGCTCAGTAGGTAGCACTCTCACTTCTGAGTCAGAAGGCTGTGGGTTCAGAGTCCCCTTCAAGATACATTAGCCAGGCTGATACTCCAGTGCAGTACTGAGGGAGTGCTGTGCTGTTGAAGGTGCCTTCTTTTGGATGAAACATTAAACCAAGACACTCTCTCTGCCCTTTCCAGTGGATGCAAAAGATCCTATTGCACTATTCAGTGTAAGAGCTGGGGAGTTATCCTGGCCAATATTTACCCTCCAACCAGCATCACTAACACAAGTTCTCTAGCCATTTATCTCATAGCTGTTTGTGGGACCTTGCTGTGCGCAAATTGGTTGCTGCATTTCAGTGCAGTGCTTCAAAAGTGCTTCATTCGCTGTAAATCTTTTGGATATCTTGAAACGGCAAAAGGTGTTGTATAAATGCAAGTCTTTCTTTTGAATAAAGCTGATTTCCTAATCCTTCACTTCTGGCAATAAGACTGATTTTCCTGCTCATATTCTCCTGGCAAGGAGCAGCACTTACTGGGAGCACTGGATGGGAATTGGTAGACCTGCAGCTCCAATTGCTTCTTGTGAGTGTTAATCTGTGCCAGGAGTTCTGGATTAGGGAATCAGTTTTATTGCCAGGAGTTCCAGATTACCTTATTACCAGGAGTTATGGATTCAGAAATCAGTATTTTATCACTTAGTTAATAATTAGTGGTTAATTAAACTGAGGCTTATGCCCTTAGCCTTGTCTGATCTTTGAGTGTTGCAAGAGAAGGGGGAAACAGCAGAGGTGAAAGGTGCTCCTCATTGTGAAGGAGAATGGCCAAAAAAGACAAATGGTTGGATCACCCAGCCTGGCAGCTTGAAGGAAAATGGCACTGCCACCGCCCTGGCCCCTCAGCCCGGAATGTCAAGCAGGCAAGACTAAAGATGAGGGGAAAATAAAGCTGAACAAATCTAAAATGATTTCCTCTTCAGTCTTGGGTCTTCTAGGATTACAGGTGCCAACCTCACCTCACAGACAATGCCGTGTCCCATCTGGGTCTTTCAGTGTCTTAGGAGGTGGTTACCAGATGCCTTTCACCTTCAGCCTCAATGTTATAATCATTCTTTTCAAAATACCAGATTGGTATCACTACTTGTTGATTGACGTTGCATTTGTTTCCTATTTCAGTCTTTGTCCTGGTCTTGCATTACAGACCTTGGGCCTTTGCTTTGATTCCTTATTTTCTAAAATTGACTTAAAATTGACTATCAGAAATAAAGACAGAAGATTCTGAAATACTCGACAGCCCAGTCAACATCAGAAGGAGCTAAGATAAGCTGCCAGTTCCAGGTGGACCTTCTATCCATTGATGCCTGGGCCAGCAGTACCCAGAGGAGCCACTAGATGGAGCAGGGGCATTTTTTTTAAGGAGGGTCAGGGAAGATATTTTTCTGATGGTCTCCAGATGAGCACACCCACATCTAAGGGAGGTGGGGTGGGGGGGCAAATATGGTAAATAAAGAGATGCTGCAGGATGAGAAGGTCTTAAAGGTATCACCAGCATTTGTTTCATCTGCAAAAAAAATTTTATTGTCCCAGTAAAAACATAAGAATGCAAGAAATATGAGGCAGGAGTAGACCATATGGCCCATTGAACCTGCTCTGCTATTCGGCACAGTCATGGATGATCTTTCGCCTCGACTTCACTTTCCCACCTGTTCCATATATCCCCCTTGATTCCCTGAGAGATCAAAAATCTGTCTATCCCAGTCTTAAATGTATTCAATGGGGTAGAGAATTCCAAAAGTTCATAACCCTTTGAGTGAAGAAATTTCTCCTCACATCAGACCCCAATGATGGACCCCCAATCCTGAGACTGTTAGTCCCCAGTCAGGTGAAACAATGAGTATCAGGAAAGGCAGCTAAAGGGCACAGAGACCCTGCCTTGTCAATTCACATGTTAGTGTGATCAAAGAAAGTTAGGTTAAAGAGGGAGAGCATCTGCAAAAAAATGGAGGCCGTATGAAGCCAGTGGAAATCGGTGGCCAGGATAGTGAGTGCCAATTCAATCAAATTCATGCAAGGATGCTCAGTTTAATTAGCATTCCAGGGAGTTAGGTTCACCTTGGAAGGGCACACTGATCGAAGCTTGCTTATGATTTATCATGACATTTGTAACGATGGGCTGCATTTTCGCTACTGGGACAGCAAGCTTGAGTCTAGAAATTTCCTGACTTGGCAGACGCACCTTGGTTTAAAGAGCCCTGATAGACCCAATTTTCACTCTGGGGAGGTGGGGGCCGGGGTAAGATAGAGTAGGGTCCACTGACTGGATGCTGATCGTAGGCAGCCACAGAGGTAGGAGATTGCCCAAACGGGCTGGTTAGAAGGTCTGTCTCAGTTTTCCGGGACTCTATCCCAGTTGATTTAGAAGCCGTTATGCCCTCTAGCCTTCACCCCTCACACCGTTTCACCCCCAGCCATGCCCCCATGGCACCTCCATGCCAGGCAGCTGAACAGGAGTAAACAAATTGTTGTAGAGGAGCATTTTTAATCTATGCTCAGTTTACAAGCTCACTTGCTGCTGGAGGTTAGAAGAGAACATTTGAGACACATTGGGAGACTTCCTGGGACACAACTTGAAACCAAATAGCTATTCCATGATGGTCAAAGGGTCCTGGATTAATAATTGCATTTCCATTTATTTTAGTTCAGCTCTCTTACACTGACACTGTCATCTTAAAGCCATTTCTATTATAAAGCTTCAATTTGTTGCTGTACTAAGCCACAAAGACCAGAAGGCCCCAGGTTCAATCTGTGCTCAGTTTCCTGATTGCAACCAAACAGCTGCATAATTGGCCAGAAATTGCAATGGGACCATGGGCTCCTGCTCCTATCGATAAGACTTAGATTAGTTATGGAAAAGGAGAAGAAGCAATCCACAGTAAAATTACTGAATGGAAGGAGGGGTGAAACAAATCTTGCCCAGGTAAATTGCAACCAAAGATTGGCCAGCAAGACTATAATGAAATAATGGCCTGCCTTTACGAAAAGGTGATTTGTGTACAGTGAAGGTACATTCCCAAGATGGGAAAAGGTAGGGCAACCAAAGCCAGAGCTCACTGCATGATGAAAGAGATAGAGAGTAAGATAAAACTGCAAAAGGGTGCATATGGCAGTTGTCAGGTTGCTAATACAATTTAGACCAGGATGAATATAGAACTTTCACAGGGGAAATGAAAAAGGAAATGAGAGGCAGAGAGAGAGTATGAGAAGAGACTGGCAGCTGACATAAAAGGGGAATTCAAATGTCATCTATAGCCATATAAACAGTAAAAGGGGTGTAAGGTAGCAATGGAGTCAATTAGGAACCAAAAAGTGATCTAGGCATGGTGGCTGAGGGCATAACTAAGGTATTAAATGAATACTTGGCATCTGTCTTTACCAAGGAAGAAGATGCTGCCAAAGTCATGGTGAAAGCGAGATAGAGGAGTCACTGGATGGACTAAAAATTGATAAAGAAGGTATTAGAAAGGCTGGCTGTTTACAAGCCACCAGGTTTAGATGGGATGAGGAGGGTAGTTAATCTGTGGAATTCTTAACCGTAGAGGGCTATAGAGGCTGGGTCGTTAAGTATATTCCAGGCTGAGATAGACAGGTTTTTAATCAATAAGGGAATCAAGGGTTATGGGGAAAAGGCAGGAAAGTGGAGTTGAGGATTATCAGATCAGCCCTGATCTCATTGAATGGTGGAGAAGACTGGATGGGCAGAATGGCCTACTTCTGTTCCTACATCTTATGGTCTTATGTATCCGAGGATACTGAGGGAAGTAAAGGTGGAAATTGTGGAGGCACTGGTCATAATCTTCGAATCCTCTTCAGGTATGGGGGGTTGTGCCAGAGTACTGGAAAATTGCAAATGTTGTACCCCTGTTCAAAAAAAGAATGTAAGGATAAACCCAGCAACTACAAGGTCAGTCAATTTAACCTCAATGATGGAAAGCCTTTAGAAACGATAATCCGGGACAAAATTCACCGTCGTTTGTGCAAGCGTAGATTAGTTATGGAAAGCCAGCACGAATGTGTTGAAGGCAAATTGTGTTTAACTGACTTAATTGAGTTCTTTGATGAGGTAACGGAGAGGGTTGATGAAGGCGTTGTTGTTGAAGTACTACACATGGACTTCCAAAAGGCAGTTAATAAAGTGCCAAAAATAGATTTGACAGCAAATTTTAAACCCGTAGGATAAAAGGGACAGTGGCAGCATTGGTACAAAGTCAGCTGAGTGACGGTACAGACAGTTGTAGTGAATGGTTGTTTTTCCAACTGGAGGAAGGTATACAGTGAGTTTTCCCAGGGATCGGTTGTAGGACCACTGCTTTTCCTGATCTATATTAACAACCTAGACTTGGGGATACAGGGCATAATTTCAAAATTTGCAGATGACACAAAACTTAAGAAGTATTGTGAACTATAATGAGGATAGTGATAGACTTTGAGAGGACGTAGATGGACTGGTGGAAACGGCGGATATGTGGCAGATGCAATTTAATGCAAAGAAGTGTGAAGTGACACATTTTGACAGGAAGAACAAGGAGAAGCAAACTAAAGTAAAGGATACATTCTAAAGGGGGTTCAGGATCAGAGGGGCCGGGGATAGGGAGTATATGTGTACAAATCCTTGAAGGTGCCCGAGCAGGTTGAGAAAGTGGTTAAAAATTCTTTCGAGTTATCAACAGTCACAGATTGCAACTCTTTTGAGTACAATCACAGTTCTTGGTTTCTGGGAGTGGGACATGAACCCACAACCTTCTGATTCAAAGGCGAGGGTGCTATGGACTGAGCCACAGCTGACACCTCGAGAAAGTGGTTAAATAGGCATTCAGGATCCTGGCCTTATAAATAGGGGCACGGTGTACAAAAACCAAGTAAGTTATGATGAACAGTATAAAACACTCACTCCACCTTTAGGAAGAACGTGAAGAGACTAGAAAGGGTACAGAATAGATTTATGAGAATATTTCCAGGTATGAGGAAGCTCAGTTATGTGGATAGTTTAGAAAAGCTGGGGTTGTTCTTCAGGAGAGAAGGTTGAAAGAAGATTTGACAGAGGCGTTCAAAATCATGAGGGGTCCAGACAGAGCAGATAGGGAGAAATTGTTCCCATTGGCGGAGGCTTCCAGAGGGCATTGATTTAAGGTGGCTGACAAAGGAACTATTGGTGGCATGAGAAAAATATTTTTACACAGCAAGTGGTTAGGATCTGGAATACACTTCTTGAGATTGTGATTGAGGCAGGGTCAATTGTGACTTTCAAAGAGAATTGGGTAATTATCTGAAGGAAAAGAAATTCCAGGGCCACAGGGATAAGGCGGGGACTGAGATTAGCTGAATTGGTCTTGTAGAGAAGCAGCATGGTCATAATGGTTCAAACGGCCTCCCCCTATGCTGTAACCATTTTATAATTGTATGATTCCTAACTGCTACCCCTGGTGGAACAAATTCACATGTGGAGGTGAAATGAGGAAAGAATTAGGCTCAGATATGATGCCATCCAGGGTCAAGTTGTCCTGCAGCATCCACTGCCTGGTTTCAGAGAAATAAATCGCTTGAGGTACCAGAGGGCCTATGTCAATGGAACGACAGTGTCAGAAAAAAAGTCAAAACCTTCACTAGCAGAGAGGAGGGCAGGGAAAGGAAAGTCGGGCAGGGGAAGGAGAGTGAAGAGGAGAGGTAAGAGGATTGAGGAGAGGTGGGAGGAGGGGAGGGGTGTGGAGAAAAGGAGGAAGAGAGGAGAGGAGAGGAGGGAAGGGAAGAGGTGCAGGCAGGAGAGGAGAGGAGTGGAGCGGAGAGGAGAAGAAATATTTGTACATAAGTGGTTTAAATATCCTTTTTAACTTAACTGTAGATCTTTTACTGAAATCCATCTACCGGATACTGAAAGCTTGATTATGGCATTCTGGAACAGTAGCTGTCTTCATATCATTTTAATCACTTACCCTGTTTCTATCTACAGTGTATGTTCAGAAGTGAAGAAGCCACACTTTTAGCAAAACATCTATTAAAAACATATTACAGCAAAATTATTCCTGGCCCCATTTGGAGATGTAGAACAGTTTGTTCTAAAAACCAACTAAAGCTGAAGACCTGCTGAGTAATTCCAACATTTTCTGTTTTTATTTCAGATTTCCAGCATTCACTGTATTTTGCTTTTGTTTTGGTAAGCTAACACCCTGATTAAAAATAATGTGGATCCCTAAGGGTTTGCAATAACACAAGTGCAATTCTATAACTGGTTTTAAAGCCTTTTTTTATAGAAATCTGGAGGCAAGTCGTACCTTCAATGTACTGTTGAGCTGAATGTAGGAGAGGGGATCTTAATTATTCAGACTTGGCCCATGTTCAGTAAATCTTTGCCTACACAACAACAATCACTGTATTTCAAAGTAATTTATTGGCTAGGAACCGCTTTAGGATGTATCTGAGAAACCTGATAAGGTGTAGTATACAAGTGAGTTCCTTTCTTTTTTTAAAGTACACAGAAAACTACCTACAGCAACTGGCTTAAAAAAAAGAACATTTCAGAATGTAATTAATCTCCTGAATTTAGTCAAAAGGCTAATCACTATCGGCTGATGGCACTCACTTCACCAACAGCTTCTTCCCCTGGACGGAAGGTGGGAGAGAATAAAATTCTCTGTGGGTAGAGAGGGTGGGGTTCAGCCAGCCCCTCCATGCTGCCTAATATCACAAAATCACAACAAGGCGATTATAGATGAAGAAGGACCTTCATCCCATCTTGACACATTCAACTAGAAAGATCCCAGCACACCCCCATTGCGGTATCTGATACTTTCTTAAATAATTCATCTAGCCATTTTATTATCCTGATTTCCCATTGCTTTGCCTTTCTTGTGGGCCTTTATCAAATTCCTTTTAGAATTCGCAATACATCATAGAATCCACGTGGGTTGTCACCTGTAACAAAAGTTGAGGAGCTTGCTCAGGCAGGTTCTTCTTCGCAATCCATGCTGTCTGCTTTTAGCTGATTATTGGGGTAGCAGGGGTATCTGAATGACCCCCAAGGCTGTGGTCCACCCTGCCCTATTGCGAGCCCCAGGTCCAGTTGGCCCAGTTGATAGTACCTGGAAGAGTCCCATGCTCAGGGGCGCGAGTGATGGGCAATGGAGCATCCAGCGGATTCTATGGGAGTGAAAGCGAAGGAACGATGACCTCAGAGGACAACGGCTGGCTGCTGTCAGGTGGAGGATCCTCTGGGAAGAGGGTTTGTATTCCCTTCAAACACACTTGAGGAAGGCAAAGGGAAACCACCTCGTGCTTCCCTTTTCCCTAGCCAAATATGGGCAGTACAAACAATCTTTATCACGACAACAGCGTGAATGGGGTTGGCACCGCTTGTGTCAACACCTCTCACTGTACGCACATCCATTAACTTCAGGTGAACCCAGACAACAGTAAAGACCATTTAACCAGAACTCCAACGATGAGGTCATCCACTGTTGCTATGATCGGAAAGCTTGGAAGACCATGTTGCCTACGCCCCTCACCGGAGACAATTGCTGTAATATAATCCTGGTTTACTCCAGATAACTAATTTCTTGACTTTACATGGAATAGAAGTGCAATCATTAAGTCTATTGATGAGTCTGTGTCTTTTTTGTCACCGTTTTCTTTTATGTGAACACCTTATTAGACTGTTTCCGGTCTACTGCTATCTTCCAGGTGTCCATTGACTCCCTCATTATGATTGTCTGTGCCTCACAAATCTCTTCCCTGGTCTTATTGAAAATGGTGGGATAAATACATTTGATTCCTGAGAAACTTATTCGTGTGAAACCAGATTAGCTGGGCTAAGACTTCAATCTCAAATATAATAAGGTTATAACTAAAAGTCTACAAAGAATCAACTTATTCACAAAAATAATCTTGTTTCTATGATATTTGGGTCAGTAGGTATTTTATAAACGCACATGTTAATTCAAGAGGCATTGCAGCATGGTGATTCTGCTATTCTGCTCCAAATCATCACTGCAGGAGTTCCTCAGGGTAGTATCCTAGGTCCAACCATCTTCAGCTTCTTCATCAATGACCTTCCCTCCATCATAAGATCAGAAGTGGAGATGTTCAGTGTTTGGCTGCAATCAGAATTCCTCAGATACTGAAGCAGTCCATTTTTCCACGAAGCAGGACCTGGACAACATTCAGGTTTGGGCTTATAAGAAGCAAGTAACATTCGACACAAGTGCTTGGCAATGATTGCCTCCAGGAGAGAATTTCACCATCTTCCCCATAACATTCAGCAGCATTAACATCTGTAACTCTCTACCATCAACATCCTGATGGTGCTCACTGATCAGAAACTCAGCTGGACCAACCAAATAAATACTGTGGCTAAAATAGCAGGTCAGAGGCTGCAAATTCTGCAGTAATGGCTCATCTCATCACTCTCTAAAGCCTCCACCACCTACAAGGTATAAGTCAGGAGCATGATGATATACTGCCCACCTCCCCACTTGCCTGGATGAGTGCAGTTCCAACATCGCTGAAGAAGCTCGACACCAAACAGGACAAAGCAGCACCCTCCACCACCTGAAGCATTCATTATCTTCACCACTAGCTGCAGTGTGTACCATCTACAAGATGCACTGCAGTAACTCACCAAGACTTCTTCAACAGGGCTTCTCAAACCTGCAGCCTCTAACAACAAGTAGGACAAGAGCAGCAAAAATCCATGGGAACACCACCAGTTCAAGCAAATAGGAAAACAAATGGTATGTTATCCTTTATTATGAAGGGATTAGAGAGTGAGTAAATAAGTCTTACTACAATTATATAGGGCCTCGGTGAGACCATACCTGGAGGTTTATGTACACTTTTGATCTCCTTACCCATGGAAGGAGAACATGGACAGCATCCAGGTTAAGGCTTATAAGAGGAGTGTGATGGAATACTCCCCACTTGCCTGGATAAGTATGGCTCCCACAACACTCAAGAAGCTTGACACTCCAGGACAAAGCAGCCCGCTTGATTGGCACCACATCCACAAACATCCACTCCCTCCACCACTGACACACAGTAGCAGCAGTGTGTACCACCTACAAGATACACTGCAGGAATTCACCAAGGCTCCTTAGACAAACCTTCCAAACCCACAACCACTGCCATCTAAAAGGACAAGGGCAGCAGATAGATGGGAACATGAAAGAAAAAAAAAAATTCTCCTCATCTCTGTCTTAAAAGGGAGACATCTTATTCTTAAACTGTGTCCCCTAGTTCTAATCTCCCCCACAAGAGGAAACGTCCTCCCGATATCCACACTCGCAATCCTCTCAGGGTCTTATATATTTCAAAAGATCACCTCTTAATCTTCTAAACTCCAGTGGGTATAGACCCAACCTGTTCAACCTTACTTCATAAGTCAATTATATTCTTTTTCAAATAAAGAGACCAAAACTGTGCACAATATTCTAGATGTGGCCTCACCAAGGCCCTGTACAGCTGCAGTAAAACTTGCCTACTTTTATATTCCATTCCCCTTGCAATAAATGCCAACATTCCATTTGTTTTCCTAGTCACTTGTTGCACCTACATACTAACTGCTTGTGCTTCATGTACCAGAACACCCAGATCCCTGTCCCACCGAGTTCTGCAATCTCTCACCATTTAAATAATATGCTGCTTTTCTATTCTTCCTGTCAAAATGGACAAGTTCACATTTTCCCCACATACACCAAATGTTTACCCACTTATCCTATCCAACTTTCTTTGCAGACTCTTTACCTCCTCTTGACAACTTACTTTCCTATCTATCTTGGTGTCACCGACAAATTTAGTTACCATTCATTCAGTCCCTTCATCCAAGTCACTGATATAGATTGTATATAGTTGAGGCCCCAGCACTGATCCCTGTCGCACTCCAACAGTTACAGCTTGCCAACAGCAAAAAAACCCATTTATCCCTACTCTCTGCTTCCTGTTATCTAGCCAATCCTTATCCATGTTAATATGTTGCCCCCTACACCATAAGCTCTTATTTTGTGTAGTGACCTTTAATGTGGCACCTTATCAAATGCCTTTTGGACATCCAGGTACACCATATTGTCAGGAAGATGTAATAATATTATTGGAATTTATTGTAAAATAGTGGTATCTGTGTCAATATGTGTCTGTGTGTGTGAGAGATAGACTTAATTAGATTAAAGGCAGCTGGTCTGAAGGCTTTGATGTATTAGAAGATAAGCTAGATTTGAAATGTTAAGTAGGTAAACATGGGGGAAGTTTAGGATGTAAGGTGTAAAAAAAACAGTTGCATTTTTAAATAAACCAGGCTAGATTGTTTTCAAAGGAGGGGTGAAATTTGTCACCTAGCCAGGCGAAGTTCAGAAACAGTGTGTTTATTTTTCCCAAAGACTACTGGTAGAATTGGTATTATGATAAATTTTTATTATCAGAAAGGTAAAGTCCAAAGACTTGGGCAGGATCTTTAGGTTGGCGAGCGGGGGGCAGGGCCCGCTTGCCGACGCGTAAAATGACATGGGATGATGTCGGACTCCCGATGTCACCCCACGTCATTTCCATTTTCAGGTCAGCAGGGGCATAGCCTATTGAAGCCATTAATAAAACAATTTAGGTAATTGACAGGGCTGCCTGTCCAACCTTAGGATAGGCGGGCAGGCCGGGAGCCCAGACGGGCTTAAGAAAAAGCATGAAACCTCATCCATGGGCGGGATGAGGTTTCATGAGGGTTTTTAAATATTTAATAAAGATTTGAGTTAAAGTAATGGACATGTCCCAACTCATGTGACAGTGTCACACGAGGCGACGTGTCATGGAAATTTTTTAAACATTTACCTCAAAAGTTTCAATTTTGAGCCTATCTCCCTGAGGCAACACTTAGCGTCAGGGAGATTGGTGTGCTCTTTCGTGCACACATGCGAAAGAGCACACTCTCGGCTGAGGGAATCCCCCACTCCTCCTGCACAGGGAGCGCATAGCGCTTCCTGGTGGACATCATGCTGGGTGGGCCTTAATTGACCCGCCCACTTAAAATGGCAGCACGCCCCCAATAGAGGCGCCAATCGGAGGCGCACCCACCCACACCCGCTCCTGCACCTCCCCCCACAATGGGGGGAAAATCCTTCCCATAGTGAAACAATGGGAATTTGCATTCAAAGAAGAAAATATGTATAAAGGAGAGAAGGCTGTGTGTAAAGACAGGCATTTTAAGATCTAACAAATGTGAAAATCCTTCAGCATCTACACCTCAAGCTGCTGTCTACAACAAACTAAAGTTAAGAAAACTAATTTTGAATTGCATTGTTCAGGGTATCATGTTTCTTTGCCTGGGTCTTATGTGTCTTTCTGTTGCCTTAACAGAGGTGTAAATGGGAGCCAGATTAATTAGGGGATTTAGAAGTTATTATAGTAGTAATTTGTAGACATATGTATGTGCTTAAAACCATTTCTCTTATTAATAAATGCTTAATCTAGTTTTGTAAAAACCTATAAGGCTCAGTGGTCTTATTACTACTGAATACAAAGCCCGCATCTCAAAACATACAGATTGCAAAATCGTTGTTGCAGTTGTTTCAAGTTTCCCTTTGGGATTTGTTATCGGCTGTGTCATAACAAAAAAAGGTTTGCCTTTATCTACATTGTACCTCCTCAAAGAATGCTATAAATTACTTAAACAGGATTTCCTTTTCACAAAAAACATGTTAATTCTGCCTGATCAGATTATGATTTACTAAGTATCCTCCTATAACCTCCTTAATAATGGACTCTAGCATTTCTCTGTGACAGATGTTAGGCTGACTGGCCTATAGTTTCCTGCTTTCTGTCTCCCTTCTTTCTTAAATAAAGATGTCACGTTTGCTTTTTTTGCAAACAGTTGAAGCAGAAGCTCATTTTCTTGTTCTCACACTTGAGGCAATTGGATTACCTGAGCACAGTGAAAAAAGGGAAGCTAGGTGGGGAGAACTGTACATTTCTAATGGAGCCTGCCTGATGATCTACAACAAAAATAAAAATAGCTGGAAAAACTCAGCAGGTCTGACACATCTGCTGTGGAGAGGAACACAGTTAACGTTTCGAGTCCGTATGACTCTTCATCAGAACTGACGGAATATAGAAATGAGGTGAAATATAAGCTGGTTGAGGGGGGTGGGACAGGTAGAGCTGGGTAGAGGGCCAGTGATAGGTGGAGGCAAAGGAGAGATTGCCAAAGATGTCATAGACAAAAGGACAAAGGGGTGTTGACGGTTGCGATATTAGTTAAGAAATGTGCTAATGGTGACATTAAGGGTAGAAAGCAGGACGAGCAAGGTACAGATAGCCCTAGTGGGGGTGGGGTGGGGGGAAGGAATCAAAATAGGCTAAAAGGTGGAGATGAAACAATGGATGGAAATACATTTAAAAATAATGGAAATAGGTGGGAAAAGAAAAATATATTTAAAAAATAAATTATTGGAAAAAGAGGGATCGGAAAGGGGATGGGGATGGAGGGGAGAGTTCATGATCTGAAGTTGTTGAACTCAATGTTAAGTCTGGAAGGCTGTAAAGTGCCTAATCGAAAGATGAGGTGCTGTTCCTCCAATTTGCATTGAGCTTCAGTGGAACATTGCAGCAGGCCAAGGACAGACATGTGGGCATGAGAGCAGGGTGGTGTGTTGAAATGGCATGCGACAGGGAGGTCTGGATCATGCTTGCGGACAGACCGAAGGTGTTCCGCAAAGCGGTCACCCAGTCTGCGTTTGGTCTCTCCAATGTAGAGGAGACTGCATTGGGAGCAGTGAATGCAGTAGACTAAATTGAGGGAAGTGCAAGTGAAGTGCTGCTTCACTTGAAAGGAGTGTTTGGGCCCTTGGACGGTGAGGAGGGGGGGAAGTAAAGGGGCAGGTGTTGCACCTTCTGCGGTTGCATGGGAAGGTGCTGTGGGAGAGGGTTGAGATGTAGGGGGGTGATGGAGGAGTGGACCAGGGTGTCCCGGAAGGAACGATCCCTGCAGAATGCCACCAAAGGGGGTGAAGGAAAGATGTGTTTGGTGGTGGCATCATGCTGGAGTTGGCAGAAATGGCAGAGGATGATCCTTTGAATGCTGAGGCTGGTGGGGTGATAAGTGAGGGCAAGGGGGACCCTATCATGGTTCTGAGAGGGAGAGGAAAGAGTGAGGGCGGATGCATGAGAGATGGGCTGGACACGGTTGAGGGCCTGTCAAGCACCGTGGGTGGAAAACCTCATTTAAGGAAGAAGGAAGACATGTCAGAGGAACTGTTTTGGAAAGTGGCATCATCAGAACAGATGCGATGGAGGCAAAGGAACTGAGAGAATGGGATGGAGTCCTTACAGGAAGCAGGATGTGAGGAGTTGTAGCCAAGGTAGCTGTGGGAGTCAGTAGGCTTGTAATGAATATTGGTGGACAGTCTATCACCAGAAATTGAGACTGAGAAGTCAAGGAAGGGAAGGGAAGTGTCAGTGATGGACCACATGAAAATGATGGAGGGGTGGAAATTGGAAGCAAAATTAATAAATGTTTCCAGGTCCAGACGAGAGCATGAAGCGGCACTGAAGCAGTCATCGATGTACCGGAGAAAGAGTTGTGGGAGGGGGCCTGAGTAGGATTGGAACAAAGAATGTTCCACATACCCTATAAAGAGACAGGCATAACTGGGGCCCATGTGCGTACCCATAGCCACATCTTTTATTTGGAGGAAGTGAGAGGAGTTCAGGAAGAAATTGTTCAGTGAGAGAACAAGTTCAGCCAGACGGAGGAGAGTAGTGGTGGATGGGGATTATTCGGGCCTCTGTACGAGGAAGAAGCAGAGAGCCCTCAGACCATCCCGGTGGGGGATGGAGATGTAGAGGGATTGGATGTCTATGGTGAAGAGGAGGCGGTTGGGGCCAGGGAACTGGAAATTGTTGACATGATGTAGGGCGTCAGAAGAATCACAGATGTATGTGGGAAGAGACTGGACAAGGGGAGGGAGAATGGAGTCAAGATAGCAAGAAATGAGTTCCGTGGGGCAGGAACAGGCTGACACGATCGGTCTGCCGAGACAGTTCTGTTTGTGGATTTTGGGGAGGAGGTAGAAGCAGGCCGTCCGAGGTTGGGAGACTATGAGGTTGGAAGCTGTGAAGGGAAGATCTCCAGAGGAGATGAGGTCAGTGACAGTCCTGGAAACAATGGCTTGATGTTTAGTGGTGGGGTCAGTGCCTGATCTTGTCTATTTAAATTAATGAATAGAAAATTAGGTGGGCTCTATTAGTAGTGTGCACTTCCCTCTATCCAATGTTTCTGTATTTGCTGTGCCAGGGTGGTCAGATAGTCCCATGTACAGGAACAGGAAAACTTGCCTGATTGTTCCTGGTTGCTATTGAATGACTCTATGATAATGAGTTGGTAAATCAATTACTCAGTGTGGTAACTGAACTCCACTGATCATGAAGATCCCGAAATCAATCCCCCTAACTGAGTCAACTGCCCTCTGCAGGACAGTGACAAAAGCCCTTACAGCTGGGTTCAGCAGTTATGGCTGACGGGTGTGGAAAGAGCAGTCAAGGTTCCTCTTCAAGGTTAATATTGACAAATTCTTGATACAAAGAGTCTGTTTGTAAACCATGAGGAAAGGATTGTGTTGCAGCTTAAAATGGCCTGTCATCCCTTAATGTCCTGACTCACACCTGAAGAATGATCACTTGCTTGAGGTACCAAGAGGCAGACAACACAGTGAAATATGAAGTGAAAAAAGTGGAGTGATAAAAAAATGGCGAATGCTGACATTCTTTGCACTTTTAATTATAAGTAACAGTGATAATAGTGTTAATTAGCAATCTCGCTAACCTTATATTCATATTCATGCAATGTGTGAAAGCAGGTTCAAAAAAGGTCTGGGTCTACACAGTAATGGGAGAGGATCCTTCCTGTCTATTCTCCCTCCCTGAATCCTAAACACTTTGTATTTCCAGTGATGATTTGTAAATGAAACGCATAAACTGAATCATAGTATCTGTTTGCATTGTCTACGTTTGGCTGGATCTAAGTATTTCTGGGCGTTTAGTCAGAGAGCAATAGGTTACAGAATATAATGAGAAATAGACAATGTAACATTCACTCAGCTTCTCACATTTAACATTGGGCACAGGGCATCCAATAGATTTGCTGGCAAGTGAATCCAAATGGAATTATTTTGTGTCATAGTAATATTTAATCAGCTGACAGCAGTCAATCATCGCTTAGCTGTTACGATCAATGTCCTTAGGAACAGGAGACCATTTTGCCCTGGTCAGGAAGGAATAAAACACATTTTGTCATTTGAAATGAGGAACAATTCCAGGTGCAGCTTGCCTGATTATTTTTACTGCCGACATGGCCTGGCTGTTACAACTCTTTAACACTTCAAAGCACATCATCTCATTTTCCTCCCCCATTATCCAAGCCCAAAAAACTGTATCACATGTACAATAGAACAACTGTCTGCTTTCTACCGGTCAATTATCTTTGGCTCAGGGAGGTTAGTTTTCAGCTACCTAGATACAATAATGTAGGAACAATAGCAAGTGACATTAGTGTACAAAACAGGCAGTACTGTGTCGTCTGGATGTTCAACTCCATTGTCTTCCATAGAACTGAATATTGCACAAAAATATAACCTGTCTAACAACGATTTTCCCTCTAATTTCCCTTTGCTATTCACATTTTCTGCAGAGCCACACATGTGAACATCTTGTACACAGTTTGTATGTCCTCAGCATGGTAAGCTCTGGAGTGCTGCATGGCTGCGCACTCTTGCAGCTTAAAGGGAAATCTGGCCCACATGTGACTCCATATCCAAAGCGATGTGGTTGATGCTTAAATGCCATTCAGTTGCATTAAACCAATAAAAAGCCTAACAGAAATGAAACCAGATGGATCACCTGGCATTGACCTAGGCACCAGAGATGACAATGGCAAACTCAGCCCTGTTGACCCTGCGAAGTCTGCCTTACTAACATCTGGGGGCGAGTGCCAAAACTGGGAAAGCTGTCTGACAGACTAGTCAAGCCTGACATAGTCATCCTCACGGAATAATACCTTACAGATAATGTCCCAGACACCACCATCACCATTGCTAGGTGTGTCCTGTCCCACTGGTAGGACAGACCCAGCCGAGGTGGCAGTACAGTGGTATACAGTGGGATGGAGTTGCCCCAGGAGTCCTCAACATCGACTCCGGACCCCATGAAGTCTCATGACACCAGGTCAAACATGGGCAAAGAAACCGCCTGCTGATTACAACATAACACCCCCCCCTTAGCTGATGAATCAGTGCTCCTTCATGTTGAACACCACTTGGAGGAAGCACTGAGGGTGGCAAGGGCACAGAATGTACTCTGGGTGGGGGACTTCAATGTTCATCACCAAGAGTGACTACAGAATGATCTCGCCAAGTCCTAAAGGGCAAAGTTGCTAGACTGGGTCTGCGGCAGGCAGTGAGGGAAAAACACACTCACCAACATATCTGCCGCAGATGCACCTGTCCATGACAGTGTCGGTAGGAGTGACCACCACTTAGTCCTTGTGGAGACAAAGTCCCCTTCTTCACATTGAGGGTACGCTCCATCCTGTTGTGTGGCACTACCACCGTGCTAAATGGGATAGATTTCAAACAGATCTAGCAATTCAAGACTAGCAACGGTGCAGCACTGTGGGCCATCAGCAATGACAGAATTGTACTCAACCACAGTCCGTAACCTGATGGCCCAGCATATCCCCCATTACCACCAAGACAGGGGATCGATCCTGGTACAATGAAAAGTGCAGGAGGGCATGGCAGGAACAGCACCAGTCCTAGTTAAAAATTAGGTGTCAACCTAGTGAAGCTACAAGTCAGGACTACTTGCGTGCCAAACAGCATAAGCAGCAAGTGATAGACAGGGCTAAATAATTCCACAATCAACGGATCAGATTTAAGCTCTGCAGTCCTTCCACATGCAGTTGTGAATGGTGGTAGACAATTAAACAACTCACTGGAGGAAGAAACTCCACAAATATCCCCATCCTCAATGATGGAGGTGCCCAGCACATCAGTGCAAAAGGTGAGGCTGAAGCATTTGCAACAATCTTCAGCCAGAAGTGTTGAGTGGATGATCCATCTCAGCCTCATCCAAAGGTCCCCACCATCACAGATGCCAGTATACAATCAATTCAATTCACTTCACGTGATATCAAGAAACGGTTGAAGGCACTGCATTCTGCAAAGGTTATAGGCCCTGACAATATTTCGACAATAGTAATGAATACTTGTGCTCCAGAACTTGCGACACCCCTAGCCAAGTTGTTCCAGTACAGCTACAACACTGGCATCTATCCGGCAATGTGGCAAATTGCCCAGGTATGTCCTGTACACAAAAAGCAGGACAAATCCAACCCAGCCAATTACCGCCCTATCAGTCTACTCTCAATCATCTTTAAAGTGATGGAAGGGGTCATCAACAGTGCTATCAAGTGGCACTTGCTTAGCAATAACCTGCTCACTGACGCTCAGTTTGGATTCCGCCAGGGCCACTCAGCTCCTGACCTCATTACAGCCTTGGTTCAAACATGCACAGAATAGCTGAACTCCAGAGGTGAGGTGAGAGTGACTGCCCTTGACATCAAGGCCACATTTGACCAAGTGTGGCATCAAGGAGCCCTGGCAAAACTGGAGTCAATGGGAATCAGGGGGAAAACTCTCTGCTGGTTGGAGTCATACCTAGCACAAAGGAAGATGGCTGTGATTGTTGGAGGTCAGTCATCTCAGCTTCAGGACATCAATGCAGGAGTTCCTCAGGGTAGTGTCCTCGGCCCAACCTTCTTCAGTTGCTTCCCTCCTTGATATGTTCAGAAGTGGAGATGTTCGCTGATGATTGCACAATGTTCAGCACCATTCGCGACTCCTCAGATACTGATGCAGTCCATCTCCAAATGCAGCAAGACCTGGACAATATCGAGGTTTGGGCTGATAAGTGGCAAGTAACATTCATGCCACACAAGTGCCAGACAATCACCATCTCTAACAAGAGACAATCTAACTATCGTTCCTTGACATTCAATGGCATTACCATCACTGAATCCCCCACTATCAACATCCTGGGGGTTACCATTGACCAGAAACTGAACTGGACTAGCCATATAAATACTGTGGCTACAAGAGTAACTCACCTCCACAAACATTCACTCACTCCACTACTGATGCACAGAGGCAGCAGTGCAAATCATCTAGAAGTTGCATGGCAGGAACTCAGCAAGTGCCCTTTGACAGCACCTTACAATCCCACGACCACTACCATCTAGAAGGACATGGGCAGCAGATAGATGGGAAGACCATCACTTGGAAGTTCCCCTCCAGGCCATTCACCATCCTGACTTGGAAATATATCGGCGTTCCTTCACTGTCACTAGATCAAAATCCTGGAACTCCCTCCCTAACAGTACTGTGGGTGTACCTACACCACATGGACTGCAGCAGTTCAAGGAGGCAGCTCACCACCACCTTCGAAAGGGCAATTAGGGATGGCCTAGCCAGTGACTCCCACATCCTATTAACAAATAAAAAAAATGTTTATATGATTTTTCCATTAAAAAATATATTCATTCACAAGATGTGGGCAAGGCCAACATTTATTTCCCACCTAAAATTGCCCTTGAGACAGTGGTGCTGAGCCGGTTTCTTGAAATGATGCAGTCCATCTGGTGTCCATAGTGCGGTTAGGCAGTTCCAGGATTTTGACCCAGTGATGGTGAAGGAACGGCGATATATTTCCAAGTCAGGATGGTGAGTGACTTGGAGGGGAACTTGCAGGTGGTGCTGTTGGTCCGTGTACATACCAACGACATAGGTAGAACTAGGGAAGAGGTTCTGCATAGAGCAGTGTTTTTCATTGCAAAGCCTGTGAGCCAGTGGCAGCTCCTATTGATGCTAAGTGTGGCTCCCTGACCGGTGGTGTAGTGCTATTGGGAGGGAGCTCCGGATCTCCAACCAGGGCCCAGAGAGCAGAATGCGGCAGAACGGCATGCCGGGGTATCTCAGACAGCAGGATGTGGCGGAGCGGTGTGCCGGAGCCCTGGGGAGGAGAGGCTGGCTACAAGGTCCAGGGTCCCAGGGAGGAGAGACAGGCTGCGAGGTCTGGGAGTGAGCCGCTACAGAGCAGCGCTCCAGGTCATTGGGGTGTAGGGGGTGTGGAAGAGGCTGGTGTGTGTGTGTGTGCGCGTCTGTGTCTGTGTCTGTGTGTGCATGCGTGTGTGCATGCGTGTGTGCAAACGGACCCACTCCTTCAGGAGTAAGCTGATCCTGACAGCAGCCTCCACCCAGGGAGGTGCCACCTGGCATTTCAATGCATTTAGCTACTCGAAGAGTTCAATCGGCAGCTGTCATCACAGTACGGGAAGTGCCACCAGCTCACTGGAAGAGAGAAGCACATTCTGCAGGCAAATCCCTCACCCAGTCACTGTGGCACAGACAAGTCAGTCCACTTCAAGCCTGCATTCCCCCAGAAAGTACACTGCATCTGCTTTTTGATTAATGTCCTTTCTTCCTTAGTGTCATTGCAAGCTGGAGTGAATGAGGCAATGGCCTCTATTATAGTAGCCAATGTGGCTCTCACATTGCAGGTTTTTTTGCTAAAGTGGCCTTTGCTTGAAAAATAGTGAAGATCGCTGGCATGGAGAGTATGAAGAGCTAGGCACTAAATTAAAAAGCAGAACCTCAAAGGTTGTAATCTCTGGATTATTAGCTAGGCCATGTGCAAATTGGCATAGAGTACATAAAATTGGAGAGATGAATACTTAGCTCAAAGACTGATGTGGAGTAAGTTGGTTCTAGTTTGTGGGACACTGGCTCCAGCACTGGGGAAAGTGGGGGCTGTATCTTTGGGATGGTCTACACTTGAATCGTGCTAGGGCTAGTGTTGTAGTGAGCCACATAAGTAGGGAAGTAGAGGAGGTTTTAAACTATATAGTGGGGGCAAGGGATCAAATTTGGGAAGATGTCGTAAATCAAAGAGTGGAGAAAAGACAAGAGAGAAAGGTATTAATGTGGGGAATGATAAACAGACTGTGAGAGGAAGGGACTGAGATTACAGGGAGTACAAATTTATGAGTAAATCAGCAGATAAGGCTAGAGGTTACGAAAATAATAAAAGGACATAACTAAAGGCTCTGTATCTGAATACACACAGCATTCAAAACAAAACAAATAAACAGAGAGTACAGATAAGTACAATCTGATAGCCATCACAGAGACATGGCTGCAGGATGGCATAGATTGGGACCTGAATATTGAAGGGTACATGAAATTTAAGAAGGACAGGAAGCTATGAAAAGGTGGAGGGGTGGCTCTGTTAATTAATGGTGGTACTAGCACATTTGAGAGGGATGACCTAAGTTCAGTAAACCAGGATGTAGAAACAGTTCAGGTAGAGATGAGAAATGGTATAGGCAAGAAGTCAAATGTGAAGTGGTGTACAGGCCCCTTGACAGTAACCATACAAAAGGACAGGGTATAAAGGAAGAACTAATGGGAGCGTGTCAGAAAGGTACGGTGATAATCATGCCGAGTTTTAATCTGCATATAGACTGGGTAAATCAGATGCGCAAAGATAGCCTAGATGAGGAATTCTTAGAATGCTTTCAAGATAGTTTCTTAGAACAGCACATTTTGGCACCAACAATAAAGCCGGCTATACTAGACCTGGTATTGTGCAATGAGATAGGGTTAATTAAGGACTTCATAGTGAAGGCACCCCTAGGTAGCAATGATCATAATACGATAGAATTTTACATTCAGTTTGAGGGAGAGAAGAATGGGCCCAAGACTAGTATTTTAAACTTAAATAAGGGCAATTATGAGAGCATGAAAACACAGCTAGCTAAAGTGAACTGGAAAATTAGGGTAAGGGATAGGTTAATAGAGATGCAGTGGCAGACATTTAAGGGGATATTTCCGAATACACAGAATAAATACATTCTAACGAGAAAGAAAAGTGCCAAGGGGAGGACCCACCATCCGTGGTGAACTAAAACAATTAAAGATAGTATCAAACTTAAAGGAAAAGCATATCATTGTGCAAAGGCAGACAGAAAGTCAGAAGATTGGACAGAATAAAAGGAACAGCAAAGGATGGCTAAAAGATTAATAAGAAGGAAAAAAATTAGAGTATGAGAGAAAGCTATCCAGAAATATAAAAACATTAAGAGTTTCTATAGATATTTGAAAAAGAAAAGAGTTAACAACGTGAGTGTTAGTCCAACGGAAAATGAGTCTGGGGAATTAATAATGGAAAATGAGGAGATGGCATATGAATTGAACCAGTATTTTTCATCGGTCTTCACTATAAAGGATACAAGTAACATCCCAGAAATAGCTGTAAATCAGGAAATGGGAGGGTGAGAAGAACTCAGGAAAATTACAATCACCGGGGAAGTGGTACAAATTGTTGGAGCTGCAGGCTGACAAGTCCCCGGGTCCTGATGGAGTTCATACTAGGGTCTCAAAAAAAGTGGTTAGTGAGAAAGTTGATGCGTTGGTTTAAATTTTCCAAAATTACCTCAGGCAGAATTTTGCCCTTGGCGGGCGGGCTCAGCAGGGGGCGGGCGGGCTTCTCGACTGCCGCCTGCCCAGTGAGAAATGTGAGCGGCAGCACTGAGCACTGCGGGTGTGGGGGCGGGAGGAGAGCGAGCGGGCCGAGCGCGAACTTCGTGCATGCACGTGGGTGAGCACTTCATAATCTCCCTGAGGCACAGAGCTGCTTCTGGGAGATGAAGAGAGATGAAAAAGAGTAAATAAAAACGTAATGAAACACGTCCCCTCATGTGACTCTGTCACACAAGCAGGGACATGTTATTAATTAAATTTTAAAACTTTTATTTTATTATTATTTGCTCTTCGAAACCTCATCCCGCCGGTGGATGAGGTTTCCAAAAAATGCAAAGGCTGTTTGGCCTTTTCGCCTGCCCGCCAGCCATTAGGTTGATTTAATTGTTTATTTAATGGCCTTAACAGGCCTTTTAATTGTCGGCAGGCGCGCTGCTGACTCCAGCACACGCCTGCCGGCTGAACTATCGCGTGATTGCACGTTGACTTCGGCACATTTGGCCAATGTCAACACACGTCATTTCACGCTCGAGGTCAGACGCACACCCGCCCACCGAATGAAAATTTCTGCCCTTAGATTTGGTGAAGGTTCCATTAGATTGGAAAATAGCAAATGTAACTCCTTTATTCAAAAAGGGAGGGAGACAGAAAGCGGGAAACTACAGGCCAGTTAGTTTAACATCTGTCATAGGGAAAATGTTAGAGGCTAAAAGACATTATAGCAGGGCACTTGGAAAAATTCAGGGTAATTAAGCAGAGTCAACATGGTTTTGTGGAAGGAAATCATATTTAGGCAATTTATTGGAGTTCTTTGAAGAAGTAACATGTATGCATCGCAACAATTATACATTCTGGTGCAAAAACACAACAGGAAAAGTGGCCCAATCATGGCTAACAAAAGAAATTAAGGATAGTATTAGATCCAAAGAGGGGTCATATAAAGTTGCTAGAAAAAGTAGCAAGCCTGAGGATTTGGAGCAGTTGAGAATTCAGCAAAGGAGGACCAAGAGATTGACTAAGGGGGGAAAATAGATATGAGAGTAAACTTGCAAGGAACATAAAAGCTGACTGCAAAAGCTCCTATAAGTATGTAAAAAAAATTAGTGAAGACAAATGTAGGTCCCTTACAATCTGAAACGGGAGAATTTATAATAGAGAACAAGGAAATGGCAGAGCAGTTAAAAAATTACTTTCTGTCTTCACAGAGGAAGATACAAATAACTTCCAGAAATACTAGGGAACCAAGGGTCTAGTGAGAATGAAGTGTTGAAGGAAAATAGTATTACTAAAACAATAGCGCTGGAGAAATGAATGGGACTGAAAACCGATAAATCCCCAGGGCCTGATAATCTACATCCCAGGGCACTAAAGGAGATGGCCATGGAAATAGTGGATGCGTTGGTTGTCATCTTCTAAAATTCTGTAGATTCTGGAACAGTCCTGGCAGATTGGACGGTGGCAAATGTAACCTCACTATTTAAAAAAGGAGGGAGGGAGAAAACAACGAATTACAGACTGGTTAGCCTAACATCAGTGGTAGGGAAATTGCTAGAGTCTGTTATAAAAGATGTGATAACAGGACACTTAGAAAATATCAATGGAATTAGACAAAGCCAACACGGATTTATGAAAGGGAAATCATGTTTGACAAACCTACTGGAGTTTTTTGAGGACATAACTAGGAGAATAGATAAGAGAACCAGTGGGTGTGATGTATTCAGATCTTCAGAAAGCTTTTGATAAAGTCCCACATAAGAGGCTAGTGTGCAAAATTAAAGCACATGGGATTGGGGGTAATATATTGGTGTTGATTGAGAATTGGTTAGAAGACAGGAAACAGAGAGTAGGAATAAATGGGTCTTTTTTGGAGTGGCAGGCAGTGACTAGTAGGGAACTGCAGGAAGCAGTTCAGAGAAGGTTTACCTGACTAATACCTGGATTGGGCGGGTTGGACAGGCTAGGCATGTATCCACTGGAACTTATATGTTTCAATCAAGTCACTCTTCTAAGGGGGTCTGAGGGAAGTTGACAGGATCGATATGGAGAGGATGTTTCCTTTTGTGGGAGAATCTAATACTGGGGGCCAATGTTAAAAAATAAGGGGTCACCCATTTAGGACAGAGATGAGGAGAATTTTTTTCTCTCAGAGGGTTGTTAGTCTTTGAAACTTTCTTCCTCAAAAGGCAGTGAAGCAGAGTCTTTGAATATTTTTAAGGCAGAGGTAGATAGATTCTTGATAAGCAAGGGGGTGAAAGGTTATCGGGGGTAGGTAGGAGGGTGGAGTTGAGGTTACAGTCAGATTAACATTGATCTTATTGAATGGCAGAGCAAGCTCAAAGGGCTGAATGGCCTACTCCTGCTCTTAATACGTTGGTTCGTATGTATGTTTATATGTTCGTATGTTAAAATAGTGGACAAAGTCACATAACATTAACACTTTAAACATTTGTCTCCAAATATCACTCAGTCATTTCTGGGCCTCCATGCTGGATGCTGATTCAGAACATCTATCATGTTTCTCTCTGTGCTAAAGCATCAGCTACATTACAAAGGTTCCTCTCATTCCCTACAAACACTTTGGGAACCTGGCTGTTTTAAGGTGCATTAGGGCAGTCTGATTGTTAAACCATCAGGGGTTTCCTTCCATTTCTGCCAGGTTTTGGGGTAGTTTCAGGCTGGTCTGGATATGGGGCATTGGTGAAGTTTGCCCACTCTGGAACTGCACCAGCTTCAGGTCTCGATGCACCTTCTGGTGGGCAGGACCAGAAACATTAGAATATAAATTTCAATATTCATTTGGGGGAACCCAGAACTTCACGGGCAGGATTTTCCCCTCGTTGGGATGGTGTGGCGGGTGGGCCCGGGAGCCACTGCAAAACTGAACGCTGCCTGCTATCGGGCCCCGACCGCGATTTCACGCTGGTGAGCCAATTAAGGCCCAATAGCATGAAGTGCAGCTCCGGACTGGACAGGAAGTGTCGAATGGGGGCGGGGGCCCGTCAGCTGCTGGGTCCAATGGCTACCCAGCAGCCAATTTAAAAGCAGGCCAGGCAGCCACTGGAAGGCTGCCACAGAGGACATTCCCTGAGCCGGCACCATGGACCTGAGCGAAGCTGGACACAGCAGGCGGGAGGGCAGGTCGGGTGGGCACTCAGCCCCCTTGCTTCTCTGATGGGGGCCTCGCCGTCCTCCTGGTGGAAGTGGTTGCCAGGATGGGCACCCTTGTCCCCAGGGACGTGAGGGGGAGGAGGCCACCGCATGGAAGGAGGTGGCAGCACTGGTCAGCAGCCATGACGTGGTGCGGCGCTCCTGGTTGCATTGCCAGAAACTCAAAGACCTGCTGTGCACAGGAAGGGTGGGTGCCATGTTGGCATGGGTCAGATGTGTTTAGGTCTGGCTGTCCCTGCATGGACCTCAAGGGTGCTGGAGTCTGAGTGTGAACTGTCAATCATGCCAGAGTTGGCAAAGTGGATGAGCCCTGGCTGCTTGGACTGAGTGCCTTGCGGCTTGAGGGCCAAGGCTCGGAAGTGCCCTGCCAGGTGCTCCTCAGCTGGGATTGGCCAGGCTGCAATGGCGCTGTAGGTACAGAGTGGACTAATCAATGCTCCTCTGTTATTTCAGGAGAAGACGGCCCACAACAATATAGAAAGATCGTAGACTGGCTAGCCTCCTAATCCTTTCGATGTATGAACAAGATGCCCTGAAGCTCAAGAGCCGGCACGCCCCACGTGCAACCAGATGTGGAGAGACGGGGGTGCCAGGCGAAGGTAAGAGCGCAGTGCACAGAGGTGAGAATTTCAGATTGTGCAACCAATCTAGTGCAGTCTCTTCATTGATGTGAGCCTTGAACCTAGAATCCGCATTGATCATTGGAAGATGAGGGCACCATGATGCAGATCTCCGTTGTCTCACCAGGGTGTCTGGCATACACAGTAACAGTGTGATGACTTAACTAATGACATGTCCTTCTTCTCCCTTTTCGGTTCACCAGCAGGTGTCCGACTTCCAGGCCCTAAAGGGCCACCCCTACACTGGAGAACCGCTGAGCATCATTTGCACCTGCGTCACACCTACTTTCTGAAGTAGGTACCAGCGCAGGTACCAGCACCTCAGTGGGCATTAGTTCGGCGGCTAGTATCTCGTTGCACACTGGCGAGGGCACTTCACAATCGCTTGAGGTGCAGGCGGAGGCAGAGAATGCCCAGGCTACCGGCAGTCGGAAGACTGCTGAGGATCAGGACGATGCTCAGTCAAAGGCTGATGATGAGCCTCTGGAGTCGCCCATTAGGCAGCAGATGCTGGATGTCCAGTCAGGTGTGCGGGAGGATCGGGCGGAGATCCATGAGGGTCTGCTTGCCATGGTCTCTGTGATGAAGGAGTCCATGTGGAGCGTGAGCACTGTCTTGACCTTCATGGCCGAGCACACTGCCTCCTCCACTAAGAGAGTGGCGACTCTCATGGACAGGCAGTTCCAGGGACAGAATGAGGGGTTCCTGGGGTTGCAAGCCCTCACACGGGCACTGAGCTCAGGTGGTTAGTGCCAGTGTGGGAGATGGACGAGGCACCCAGTATCCCAGCTAGGTGCCCGTCAATGCTATGCAGGAAGGTCCAGAGCGACCTCACGCTGGTGAATGAACTGCCTGTCATCTCTGCGGCCTCCTCTCAGGTCACTCTGGATGATGGCAGCAGCTCCTCTGCCCCTCTGCCACCAGTGACCGTGGCATCTGGTGAGGCTGCGATGACTGGGGAGATGCCAGCCGTGGCACTGGCCACTCCCTCCCAGGCGGGGCCAGCACAGGCTCCACAGGCCAGAGGATAACCACCAAGGTCATCAAGGCCAACAAGGCAGCAGTCAGCAGGCTCTGACTCCAATGTTGGTGCCAGTGAGGGGAGAGCACCGAGACGTAGCACTTGCAAACATAGGCTAAAGGCACCATGGGCTCAAGAGGGACAGGTCACGGGTGATTTTATGTTAATTTATGTTTACTTTATCTATACTGTTCTGGGAATGAAGACCAGAGAAGTTGATGTAAATAGTTAGGAATAGTCAAAATGAAACAAAATTTTGTTTTTGTCATCATGGCCTGAGTATGCTTCACCTTTTCATTTTTTTTGGTGCAGGGTTCGCCAGTATGTAATGCTGGACTTAAGTGGCTCTAAACTTTATTGCACAGGCAATAGTGTTCTTTGTGTTCAAATGAAAGGGTCCTTTCAGACGTCGGGATGAAGGATGCAGCCCTGGCATGTATTTGAAGCTGATCTTTGGTAGCCTAGCTGAAGGAGCGTTGGATTAAGGCGTCCCTGCCTCCCTGCAGGTTACAGAGGTCTGCCTCCATGCTCTCAGTGTTCTCTTCACTGTGCTCCTCTTCTTACTCACTACTGGACTCATCATCTGTGGCCTGTGCAGCTGCGTCAAGATCTTCTTCCTCCAGTGGGTCCTCCCTTGCCAGTGCCAGATTGTGGAGAGCACAGCATGCAACCACTATCAGTGATGCCCACTCTGGGGGGTATAGTAGTGCTCCCCCGAACGGTTCAGGCATCGGAAGCACATCTTGAGAATACCTATTCTCCTCCCTACCACTGCCCTTGTGGAGGCATGACTCCTATTAATGCTGCTCTGCCTCTGTTCTTGGGTGGCGGAGAGGCATCATGATCCACTTCTTCAATGAATAGCCCTCATCACTCAGCAGCCATCCATCCAGTCGGGCTGGAGCACTGAAGAGCCTCGGCACCTGGGAGTGTCTCAAGGTGTACGCGTCATGGGAGCTGCCTGGGTACCTTGCACAGACTTGCAGAATCTGCATCCTGTGGTCACACACTTTTTTTTATTATTCATTCATGAGATGTTGGTGTCACTGACTAGACCAGCATTTATTGGCCATCCCTAATTGCCCTTGAACAGAGGCCATTTTTAAGATTTTTAAGAGTCAACCATATTGCTGTGGGTCTGGAGTCCCGTGTATGCCAGACCAGGTAAGGATGGCAGGTTTCCCAGATGGGCTTTTACAACAATCAGCAATGGTTTGGTGGTCATCATCAGGCTTTTAATTCCAGATTTTTATTGAATTTAAATTTCACCATCTGCCGTGGTGGGATTTGAACTCAGGCCCCCAAAGCATAACCCTGGGTTTCTGGAACACTAGACCAGTGACAATACCACTATGCCACTCCCTCCCCACATTCATGGAGTGGAATCCCTTCCTGTTGACGAAGGCACCCAACTGATCCGCTGGCACCTTGATGGCCAAATGTGTGCAGTCGATTGCACCATGGATGCAGGGCAACCCAGCAATCACTGAAAAGCCTCTGGCTTGCTCAGCCTGGCTGGCCTCATTCAAATGGTAAAGAATAAATGTCAGTACCCACCTGGACAGAGCTTCTGTCACCAGCTTGACACAACTGTGGACAGCTGATTGGGAGACTCCACACAGATCCCCCCCCCAACTAAGCCCTGGAAAGAGCCAGAGGCGTAGAGGTTGAGGGCCTCTGTGACCTTCGGAGCCACTGGCATGGGGTTTCCACCCACACAGTCAGAGCTGATCTTAGTCCTAATCATCTGACAAATGGAGGTCACTGTCTCCCTTGAGAGGCTGAGGCCCATTCAACATTGCACCTCGGACATATTGAGGCAGCTACATCGCCGCCTGTATACCCTGGCAGCAGGATAGTGGTGTCTTCTGCAGCCCCTTCAGCCTTGGACTACCTGCTGGCCCTGCACTCCTTGTGCCTGCGCCTCTCCTTCCACAGGTCCCTCCCCTGGAAGCTCCATTGGGACACGTGGCCTCCTCTCCCTTCTGCCCCTCTCTTCCTGCTCAGAGGAAGTGGCTCAAGCAGAGACCACAATCCCCATTACCAGGGTAAGGGAAGGCTGTCTGATAACTGGAAGAGTCCACACTATCTGAATCCTCCGGGGGCCTGGCAGACAGCAATGAGTCCTGAAACAAAGCCTGGAAATACTAAGAATGAAGCCCCGAGCAGAGATGAGGCTGCCAAGTACCAATAAGCAACCAGCAGCAAACTATCTACCAAACTCCTCACTACTCACACTGGCAATGCTGCTGACCCTTTTTATCTGGCCCTTGAATGAGGTTTGTGAAAATGTTGGCATTTTGCCCAAGCGACGAGCAGAAAATCACACGGGCAAGGAAAAATCACAGTCAATTGGATTGTTAAGGGCCTTAAGTGGCTGCTTAATGATGGGTGCCGCTCTGGCACCCGTGCATGCCTGCCAAACGAAACATTGTGCGAGTGCACGATGACACCAGGACACTCACCCTACGTCATCACGCACTATTTTACTCCTGTTCAGGTCGGGCATGCGCCCGAAAATTCTGTCCCATGAGATTTTCTACAGTTCTGATGTGCAGGACACTTAATGTCAAGAATAATAATCTTAAGTAGATGTTTAGGACTGTAGCAGACTGTAGAGTGTTAGGTCATGAAATAGATAACAGCCATATAAAGATGAGACAAACACAAAATCCCGGAGTGTCACTCCAGTGAAGCATCGAGGGTGGTGCAATCCTTCAGATAAGAAGTTAAATCAAGGCCCCCCCTTCCCTCAGAGAACAGACGGAGATTCAGCTTAACATCTTATTTGCAAGACTGCAGCACTCCCTCAGCACTGCCCTACACTGTCTGCCCAGATTGTATCCTGCAGTCCCTGGCGTTGGACTTGAAGGAATCGGAGTGAATTTCTCAATTGGGTATCGGAGTTCTGACGAAAGTTGCCACCCACATAGTTAAGTTGCTTCTCTGTTTACTGCTCATTATCAACTTTTTTGGTGCAGTGAAGTACTGTTGCTATTTATTCATCGACATCTGCTAGATATTTCAGAACTCCACCTACACTGCCTGTGAAACTGTAACTAAAACTGAAGGCGGGTTTAGCAGCGAATCGCTAAAATATCCTGTGTGATTCAGAACTCTAGATTGCAGCAGCACTGACATTCCTTTATCACAACTTTGCAATATAGTTGTTCTACTGAAAAATTCCAATTATTTCCACAGAATTTTTTATCATTGGCATAAGAAGGATCCAGATGTAGCCTTTTAAATGCTGACATACTAGATACATGATAGCTGGAATTGTTTGCAAAGATTTAGTTTAGCAGAGGTTCAAGTGACATCATAGGCCAGGGAGAGAAGTGTAAACTGTTCATCAACACTTTCTCCATCCTGTCCAATTCTGGCATATACAGAGAGGGGGAATGGGACCAATGCCCAGAATCAAATCTTCTCAATGTCTTAATAAAAGTACCATTATAAATTAAATTGTATCCTCAGTATTCCCTATTATAACTGCAATAGCTCCTAGTGTACCCTCAATAGAACCTGTTATAATATTCTTGGTATTGTTAGACTAATACAGAATATTTACTGAGCTTGCAGAGGTCTATAAAACAGGAGCTTTATTAAGATACATCTTATTGTGCTAGCTGCATTTTACATGAGACTGCAAGAGAGAGAGCAAACCATGTAATATTGCATCACTTTCTGTGATGATTTACAAGGATCTGATTAACATATTACATAGTTAGAATTAACTCCTTATACTACATCTCCTGACTTCCATGTCTATGTTGCAAAGATCAAACAAACCACAATTTAAGTCTGGTCTGTTGCAGTCCTTAATCTGTTTTCTTCTCCTATGTCCTCTTCTCCTTTCTTTTTATAGGGATAGCCGCTGTGGTGATTTCACGAGACTACCAGAACTGGTTCTCTTCTCCTTTGGAGGAGATTGGGACTTTGATTCCTGTGGGTAGTCTCTCAGACTCTGTTCTAGACAGGAGGGGAGTTAGTAGACGGCTCAGGTTCACCAGTCAGGTTATCATCTGGATTGATAGATGCATTCAGCATCTCTGGCTACTTCCACAGGGTAGGAGGCTGCTTCTGTGTGATAACCAGTGCACGTCTGTTCCAGCTCAGTGTAGCGTGCTCTGTTTGTATGAGGTAGGACCGTGGATGTGGTGTCTGTTGTTTGTTCAACCACTTGTCCATAGCGTGTTTGGTCTCAGATCCAAACTGGCTCTCCTTGTTGGAGGTCTGGCAGGTTGTGTGCCTTGTGATGTTTGTCATAGTTCCACATCTGGCTGGAATGATATTGTAATATGTCGAGTCTCAGAACTCTCAGAATGACCACACTTTCATCATAAGACCCTAAGACCATAAGACGTAGGAGCAGAAGTAGGCTATTCAGCCCATCAAGTCTGCTCTGTCATTTAATGAGATCATGGTTGATCTGATAATCCTCAACTCCATTTTCCTGCCTTTTCCCCATAACCCTTGATTCCCTTACTGATTAAAAATCTGTCTATCTCAGCCTCGAATATACTTAACAACCCAGCCTCTACAGCCCTCTGTGGTAAAGAATTCCACAGATTGACTTCCCTCAGAGAAGAAATTCCTCCTCATCCCTGTTTTAAATGGGCACTCCACCTTACTCTGAGATCATGCCCTCTAGTCCTAGACTCTCCCGCAAGGGGAAACAACCTCTCAGCATCTACCCTGTCAAGCCCCCTAAGAATCTTATATGTTTCAATAAGATCACCTCTCATTCTTCTAAATTCCAATGAGTACAGGCCCAACCTACTCAACCTCTCCTCATAAGAAAATCCCTCCTTGCCCAGGATCAACCTAGTGAATCTTCTCTGGACTGCCTCCAATGTCAGGATATCTTTCCTTAGATAAGGGGACCAAAATTGTTCACAGCATTCTAGGTGTGGTCTAACTAGTTCCTTGCATAGATTTAGCAAGACTTCCCTATTTTTATACTCCATTCCCTTTGAAACAAAGGCCAGCATTCCATTTTCCTTCACTATTATCTGTTGAACTTATATGTTTTTGGGATTAATGCACAAGGACTCCCAAATCCCTCTGTGCTGCAGCCTTCTGCAGTCTTTCTTCATTTAAAAAGTATTCAGCTCCTTTATTCTTCCTGCCAAAGTGCATAACCTCACATTTTCCCACATTATATTCCATCTGCCAAGTTTTTGCCCATTCATTTAACCTGTCTATATCCCTCTGTAGACTACTTGTGTCATCCTCACCACTTGCCTTCCCACCTATTTTTGTGTCATCCACAAACTTAGTGATAGTACATTCACTTCCCTCATCTAAGTCATTAATATATATTGTAAATAATTGAGGCCCCAGCACTGATCCCTGTGGCATTCCACTAGTTACATGTTGCCATCCCAAAAATGCCCCCCCATCCCAAATCTCTGTCTCCTATTAGTTAGCTAATTCTTTATTCATGCTAATATACTTGCCCCAACATCATGGGCTCTTATCTTATCAAGTAACCTTAGGTGCAGTACCTTATTGAACGCCTTTTGGAAATCCAAATATATTACATCTACTGGTTCCCCTTTGTCTACCCTGCTTGTTACCTCCTCAAAGAATTCTAACAAATTTGTTAGGCATGATTTCCCCTTCATGAAGCTATGCTGACTCTGTTTGATTAGATTATGTATTTCTAATGCTCTGCTATTACATCCTTTATAATAGACTCCAACATTTTCCCAATGACAAATGTTAAGCTAACTGGCCCATAGTTACCTGTTTTCTGTCTCCCTCACTTTTTGAATAAGGGTGTTACACTGGCTGTTCTCCAGCCCTCTGGGACTTTTCCAGCATCTAAGGAGTTTTGGAAGATTATTACCAGTGCACCCACTATCTCTGTAGCTACTCCCTTTATCATCCTAGGATGCAACCCATCAGGCCCCATTAGTTTCCCTAGTGCTTTTTCTCTAGTGATAGTTATTGTGTTTATTTCCTCCCCCATTTTTGCCCCTTGATTATTTAGTATTTTTGGAATGTTATTAGTATCTTCTACCATGAAGACTGAAGCAAAGTATTTATTCAACTCCTCTGCCATTTCCTGGTTCCCCATTATTATTTCCCCAGCCTTATTCTCTAAGGTGCTTATGTTCACTTTGGCCTCTCTCTTCCCTTTTATATATTTAAAGAAGCTCTTACTGTCCATTTTTATATTACTTTCTAGTTTACCCTCAAAGTTTATTTTCTCCCACTTTATTATTTTTTTGGTCATCTTTTGTTGGTTTTTAAAACTTTCCCCTTCCTCTGGCTTACCACTAATCTTTGCCACACTGTATGTTTTTTTCTTTCAATTCAATACTGTCCATAACTTCCTTGGTTAACCATGGTTGGTTTAGCCCCCTCCTTGAATCCTTCCTCATTGGGATATATCTTTGTTGAGAGTCATGAACTATTTTATTAAACATCTGCCATTGTTCATCAACCATCTTTTCTGCTAAACTGCTTTCCCAGTCCGCTCCAGCCAACTCTGCCCTCATTCCTTTGTAATTACCCTTATTTAAGTTTAGCACAATCCAAGTTTCTCACTCTCAAACTGAATGCTAAATTCTACCATATTATGGTCACTGTTTCCTAGGGGATCCTTTACTCTGAGATCATTTCTTAAACCTGCCTCAATACACATACCAGATCCAAAATAGCCTGTTCCCTGGTTGGATTCACAACATATTGTTCTAAGAAACTGTCCCGAATGCACTCTATGAATTCTTATTCGTGTCTACCTCTGCCAATTTGATTTTTCCAATCTACCTATGATTGAAGTCGCCCATGATTAATGCACTGCCTTTTTTACATGCCCTCATTATTTCCTGATTTATTCTTTGTCCTACAGTATAGCTACTGTCAGGGGGCCTATAGAATACTCCCGCCAGTGTCTTTCTCCCCTAGGTATTTCTTACCTCCACCCATATGGATTCAACATCTTCTGATCCAAGATCTTTTCTTGCTATCATACTTATTCCATCTCGTACTAACAAAGCTACCCCACCACCCTTTCCTTCCTGCCTGTCCTTTCAAAAAGTCACATACCCCTGAATATTTTGTTTCCAGCTTTGATATCCTTCTAACCATGTCTCTGTAATGGCTATAAGATCATACCTATTAACCTCTATTTGTGCCGTTAATTCATTTATTTTGTTCCGAATACTGCATGCCTTTAAGTAAAGGGCCATTAATTTTGCCTTTTTGTCAATTTTTCCCTTTTTTGACCCTATTTGCTGCTTTTTTTAATGTTTGTACACTCTGTTCCTTCCTGTCACACTCTGGGTATCATTACCTAAATAGCTGCCTTGCAAGGCTGCCATGTTCCTTTTGCTTAGTAAGCCTACATATCCCCTTTCCAGAACCCTCCACCCCTCTACTTAGTTTAAATCCCTCTCTACAGCCCTAGTTATTCAGTTCGCCAAGACACTGGTCCAAGCATGGTTCAAGTGAAGACCGTCCCACCAGAACAGCTCCCTTCTACCCCAGTGCCCCTTGAACTGAAACCCATTCCTCCCACACCAATCTCTGAGCCACGCATTTAACTCCCTGACTTTATTTACCCCATGCCAGTTTGTCCGTGGCTCAGGTGGCAATCTCGAGATTATTACCTTGGAGTTTCTGCTTTTTAATTTAGCTCCCAACTATTCAAATTCTTTTAGCAGAACCTCCTTTCTAGTCCTATCAATGTCGTTGGTACCAACATGGACAACGACAACTGGAACCCTCCCCTCCCACTCCAAGTTCCTCTCCAGCCCTGAGGAGATGTCCTTAACCCTGGCACCGGGCAGGCAACACAGCCTTCGGGACTCACGCTCACGGTTGCGGAGAATAGTATCTATCTCCCTAATTATATGGTTCCCGACCACTACTACGTTCCAATTTCCTCCTCCCACATGAATGGCTCCCTGTACCACAGTGCCATGGTTAGTTCGCTCATCCTCCCTGCAGTCCCCGCTCTCATTCACCCAGCTTACAAGAATCTTGTAACTGTTGGACAGTTGCGGGGCCGAGGCTCCTTGAACAATTCCTCTGGGTCCCTAAACCTGCTTCTCCTGCAGTCACACCCTCCTGTCCCTGATCACAGACCAAATTTGAATTACCTAATCTGAGGGCTGTGACCTCCTCCAGGCGCAAAGTGTCCAGGTAACTTTCCCCCTCCCTGATGTGGTGCAATGTCTGCAGCTCAGACTCCAGCTCCTTAACTCGGATCCAAAGTTCCTCGAGCTGCAAATACTTGGTACAGATGTCTTCGCTTTGGATCACCATGGTGTCCAGCAGCTCCCACGTGCTGCAGCAGCAACACATCACCCATCCTGCCATTGTTATTGTGTTTTATTCAATTTATTAATTAATTACTCTAGTATCCCCACTCTTCACACTTTATTATAATTATATTTTTTATACACACCAGTATCGATCTTATACTTAACAAGCTATCTTTAAGAAAAAGAGAGAAAAAGACTAAAAAAGAGAAAAAAAGAGATCTAAACACAAACTAAAGACCTTACTTTTACTTTAAAGACTAGAAATACTCACCAATCCTACTCACCAATCAGCTGCTCTCTGCGCTCTTTTCCCTGTTGCGCTCTTTAATGGTTTCACACAGTTCTCACACTCTCTCCCTGTAAATGACCACGCTGTTTCTCTCTCATTCTCTCACTGTAAATTACCATGCTGTTTCTCTCACACTCTCACCTTGTAAATGGTCCCACTGTTTCTCTTGCACTCTCTCACTGTAAATGACCAAGCTGTTTCTCTCACACTCTCTCACTGATAGAGTAAATAGATGAGTAAATGATCAACTACACTGTGTCCCCTCTGTTCACAGTACTGTTTGACAATGGGATTGTGTGGCATGTATGCTGGCCATCTTTTGACACAGTACTCTCTGACCTGAGCACATTCCTCATCAGATCGCCCCTTGATGTTCAATGGCATTACCAACACTGAATCCCCAACTATTAACACCCTGGGGGTTACCACTGACCAGAAACTGAACTGGATTAGCCATATAAATACTGTGGCTAAAAGCATGTCAGAGGCTAGGAATAATGGGACAAGTAACTCGCCTCCCGACACCCCAAGGCCTGTCCACCATCTACAAGGCACAAGTCAGGAGCGTGATGGAATATTCCCCACTTGCCTGGATGAGTGCAGTTCCTACAACACTCAAGAAGCTTGACACCGTCCAGGACAAAGCAGCCCACTTGATTGGCACCACAACCACAAACATTCACTCTCTCCATCACCGGCACACAGTAACAGCAGTGTGTACCATCCAGACACACTGCGTATAGATGCACTGCAGGAACTCACCAAGGCTCCTTAGACAGCACCATCCAAACCCATAATCACTACCATCTAGAAAGACAAGGGCAGCAGATAGATGGAAACACCACCACCTAGAAGTTCCCCTCCATGTCACTCACCATCCTGACTTGGAAATATATCGCCGTTCCTTCAGTTGCTGGGCCAAAATCCTGGAACTCCCTTCCTAACAGCACTGTGGGTGTACCAACACCATATGGGCTCTAGCGGTTCAAGAAGGCAGCTCACCACCACCTTCTCAAGGGCAACTAGGGATGGGCAATAAATGCTGGTCCAGCCAACAAAGCCCACATCCCATGAATGAATAAAAAAAGATTTCTGTTGCTGGTAGAGTTGAGATTGTTGTTGATGCAAATGTTTCTAACTCTTCAAAAAGGTTTACATCACCTTGTTCGGGCATTGCCACTGGGATATGAACCAAAGCATCTGCTATACTTTGCTGCTTTCCCAAAACATACTCTGTCTTTCCATTAAACCTCTTCAGTCTGAATCATTGTACTCGCGGAGATATTTTTGCTAACTCCTTAGAATTTAAGAGTGTCACTAAGGGCTTGTGATCTGTATCTATCTTGAACTGGAGACCAAGAACATAATTTGCGAACTTTTCACAAGCCCATGTAGCGGCCAAATGCTTCTTTTTCTATCACTGCATGTCCCTGTTTAGTTTCTGTCAGCGAACAGGATGCATAGTAAACTGGTCCCCGCTTTCCATCCGTCTATACCTGAAAGCGTACAGTACCCAGTCCTGTAATGGTGCATCTGCAGCAATGATAATGGTTAGCGCAGGATCGCAGTGAGTTAAAATATAAGGAATCATTTGCTGTCATGTGTAAGTCCTGCTTCTCTAGGCATTGCAGCACAGTTCACACTCCAGAATCCAGTAGATTCATGGATCAGAACATCATCCATGTGAAATTTGACTCCAGCCAGTGCTTCTAGAATGCTTAACATTGGAAGGATTTCTGGTGCTGATATGATACTGAAGGGTAGTCTATTGAAACAAAACCTCTCAAATGGAGTAATGAAGGCTGTCAGCAACTTAGACTCTTCATCGAGGGGTAGTTGCCAAAAGCCACTATTTGCATCTAGTTTCTTAAAGATTGAACTCTTTCCCAAGATAGCTAAGCTCTCATCCACAGACGACACAGGATGAACTTCGTGTTCAACTGCTTTGTTCAGCTGTGTAAGATCTACGCAAATTCTGATAGATCTGTCGGGTTTTGGCGCTGGGACCATCCCGAGCACCAGCTTGTTGGTTCTGTCATGGATGAAATAAGCCCCTGCTTCAACAGAGAGTCAATTTCCTTCTTTACTTTTGGCGAGAGTGGATGAGGAACTTTTCTGGGCATAAACAGGCACACCCGCTTTGTTTCTAGACATAGAGTAATGTAGCATTCTGTCTTCAGCTTTCCTGTGTACAGCTGTGGGAATTCAGCTCTGAAATTTTTGTGCTGATCTTCTTGGCTTCCCAGTTCTACTCTGCAAATTAGCTGCAAGTCAGCACAGGCTTTCCTGCTCAAAAGTGAACAACTCTGGTTCTGAATCACATACAATGTTTCTGTGATTTCTTTCTCTCCATATTGGAGGGTTGCCTTCAGTCCTCCTTTGGCCTTAAGTTCTCCCCCTCCCGGCCCATATTGATTTTTGCATGATGGTTGAAGAGAGCTTCCCGCCAACCATGGTTCAGCATCAGAAAGAACTAAAACTGCTGCACCTGTGTCTAACTAAGTGCATCTTGTTTCCCTCGACTAGGATATCGGCACTCCATTAGCTGCCACTTGGTTCCTGGATCTCTCCAAGGAAAGGCACGTCAATATCATGGATATCACCTGCTTCATGGAAGGTGTCCCTTTGTGCATATTCTGTACAGGCTTCTTGCAACTGTAAGCAACCTGGAAGTGGCCCATCTTTATGCATAAATGGCATTCGGTCTCTTTGGTGGAGCAGTTTTCACCTCTGTTTTTCCTGCCACACCAATCACAGTTAGCTAGGGCTGTTAATGGATGCTCTTCCTGTCTCCCCTGCTTTTTTATTATGGCTTCTCTGTTTTTAAATTTGACATACTTGACTGAGTTAGCTGCTTTTGAGAAAGGGTCCCCCCCATCACCTCGAATCACAGATCGATTTTGTTTCCTGACCTCAGCTTGTCTGCTCAGCTGGAATGCCTTTGCTAAGGTTAGATCATCTCTCAACTGCAAGTGCTCAGGCAAGGCATTATCCAGTACTCCCACCACAAACCTCACTCTGATCAGCTCATCCGTTAGGGTGCCATACCCACAAGTTCTCTGCAAGTCTATACAAGTTGTTTATGCTTGCATCAATGCTTTCCCTTTGTCTTTGGGTGCATTTGTTACATTTAGCCACACAACAACAGTATTCTTTCTCAGATTGAAGTGTGTATCAAGTGCTTTGATTACTTCATTGTACTAGGCTTTTTTTCTTCATCAATGCCCTACCTGATGTGGATATCATCTGCACAGCCACCCATCACATATAACAGCATACTGACCTGCTCAGTGCTTGCCTTTGTAGCGAGGCCTGACACGGTTTGATATCAAGCAAATCTCTGATACCAATTCAGCCATGCTTCTACTTGGTTGGGGCCTGTGACTTTCTCGAAGCTTTCCAGTAAAGGTAGCGACTTTTTCATAAATGTTCCTCCACTTGCTGCCACCATATAACATTCTTGATATTGTTAGACTAATACAAAATATTTACTGAGCCTGCAGAGTTCTATAAAGCAGGAGCCAGGAATTTTCAGTTGGCATGTGGGGGCTGGCCTGACACACCGTGACCGCCCCCACCAGCTCCCATCGATCCACTTACTGTGCTGTCTGCATCTTATATGAGGCTGCAAGAGAGAGACTAAATCATCTGAACCTGCATCACTTCCTGTGATAATGTACACAGTATATGATTAGCATATTACACAGTTAAAATTAACCCCTTATACTGCACTTGTTGTACCATGAATAGCCCCTGTTGTACCCTCAATGATTCCTATTGTCATCACACAAATACATTGTGAACCTTCATCCACCTAAATATTTGTTTCAGTACTTGTACATTTTCTGGCCAATGTCTTTATTCCAACATTTCTTCCACTTGTACTTTGACTGTTCTGAACGTCACTTAGCTCCATGCATAAAAGTCTCGAAATTCAACAATGCAACATCCACGTTACCTGCACAAAATGGACACCAAGGTGTCCAATATGGGGTATGTGAACGATCTGAATTGAAGTGCACTGGCCACCACATTAATATTGGCATCAAAAGGTACACCCAGGACACGGCCTGAGATGGATGTTAGACCAAGAACACATAACCGGTTTGATGCCCCATTTACAAAATTGGACTGCCCTGAATGGGCTGAGAACCTTTAGATTTAGCAGGCCCACATGCAGCCTGGTATGATACTTAAAGGGACCATTGTTGGCCATATCCAAAATATACTAAACTGAAAGTGGAGCTGGGATATACAGAAATGATTCTTACAATTCCACATTAAAACTATGGGCCACTGTCAGCTGCTATGCACCATCCCAACACCCAAACCCCTACCCGATTGTTGCCTTGATCCTGGTCAACACTCCCCTCCTACCAATCTTCCCCCTCTCTCACAATCAGCCTGCCTCTCCCAATCAGGTCCCTCCACTTTTGATCTCTCCCAATGAGACCCCCCCCATTCCTGATCACTCCCCCCTCGCTCTCGATCATTCTCCACTCTCTCCCAATCATTACTCTCTCTCCCAATCATGTCTCCTCTCTTCTGATCACCCCCATCTCAGTTGATCACTCACCTCTCTCTCTATTTTACTCCCTTCTCTCTCCAATCACCCCCATCTTGGTCGATCAGTCCCCCACTCTCAATTTCACTCACCCCTCTTTCCCGATCACCCCTCCTTTATCACCCCATCTTTCCTGATTACTTGCCCGTCTGTCCCGATCAAACACCTCTCTGCCAATCATTCCCCCTTTCCAGATCACGCACCCCCTCTCCTGATCATTCCCCGATCACCCCTCTCTCCTAATTAGCCCCGTCTCTCCCAATCAGTCCCCCGTCACTCCTAACCACCCCCCATTCTCCGATCACCACCTCTCTCCCGATCACTACCCCTCTCCTGATCACTCCCCCCCAACTCTCCTGATGGCCCCCTCTTTCCTAATCAATCCCTTCTCTCCCCCTGATCACTCCTCTTTCTCCCCATCATTCACCCCTCTGTCCCAATCACCTCCCTCACTCCTGAATATTCCTCCCCTCTCTCTCGATCACTCCCCCTTCCCCAATCAACCCCCTCTCTCCCGATCCCTCCCACTGCTCTCCCTGTCATTCCCCGCTCTCTCCTGATCAATCCCTATCCATAGTTCTCCCATCTCTGTTAAGCAACCCTTTGTCTTGATTGTTTCCCCATTCATTTGCCATTCCTATTTCCACCCATGATACATAAAACAAGTTGCATTTATATTGTGCTATTATTGTTTTATACCTTAGGAAAACAGCTCAAGGAGCTTTACAGAAGCATGGTCAAAGAAATGTATACCAAGCCAAAGGAGGAGATATTAGGAGGAAGGACTAAAAGCTTGGTCAAAGATGTGAATTTTAAAGGAGGTATTAAAGGAGGAGATGGAGGGGAGAGAAGTCGAGAGGGTTAGGGAGAGAATTCCAGAACCTGAAATCTCGGCAGCTAAAGATATGGCCACAAGTGGTAGAGCAAAGGTAACTGGATGCACAACAGACCAGAGATAGAGGGACAGAAGCTGGCTCATTCTAGATTGGCATTTGTGTGTGTGTGTTTATCCATGGAGAGGATAGCAGAGTTGGTGACTGTATATAGAGACAGTTGGACAAAGCAGGACTGACTCATTTTAGCTGACTCAGAGACACACAACAATAATGATCTCCCTTAGCCAATTACAAAAGATTACACTGCAATAATGCTGAATAAATTGGTACTGAGACTGTTTCTAGCAGTACATTCATCCAGAACATTGACGTCACTGACATTTCAAATAACATGAGCAATATTAGCATAACATCTTTCAAAGCAGCCTGGCTAGAAAAGCAATGTTTTTGAAAAATAGTTCCTTCATACATTATCTTAATGAATTCCAGCTGAACACTGAAGAAACCTTAGGCAACTCTGGGAAAATCTGTCCCGATTCATATTAATAGCTGTTATACTAATCCAACCAAGCATGTGAGCCATTCGGGAAACGTCACTTAATTCCTGCCAGCCAGGGTAAATTGGCCGTGTAGAGCTGGGCACACTAGCATGTAGCGCAGTACTGAGGGTGTGCTGCACAATTAGAAGTGCCATCTTTCATATTTCATGTTAAAACATCTACCTTCTCAGATGGATGCAAAAGATCCCAAAGTACTACTCAACATCTGGTCATTTATCAAATTGTTGGTAGTGGAAAATGGTTGTGTGCAAATTAGCTCTGCTCTGACAGCACAGCAATACTTCTATGGACATCACAGCAATGCTGCTCTTATATCAAGCAATACTGTTCCAAAACCACAGCAATATTGCTCTGATATCACAGAACATTGCTGACTTCACAGTAATACTGCGCTGTCATGAAGCTATTAATGTATATAATATTATTGGAAAATATTTTTCTTTTAAAATAGAGGTTTAGTCTATGGGTGTGTCTTAATTGGACTAAAGCCAGCTAGTCTGGGTGCTAGTGGGTGCTAGATGTGTACTAGTTTTGATATGTAAGAGAGATAGCGTACATTTGCATTTTGTGAATAGAGCATATAAGTAGGATGAAAACTGACACCTATCTAGCAGCTACAAAGCAATATGTTTATATTACTAATAAAATTGGTATTATGAAAGGGGTTTCATTGTTAAAAGGTGAGGTTCAAAGTGGCTGGTGAGACAATGAGAATTTAAATTCAATCAGTGGTGGTAGGTATAACTTCAGCAGTTTACAGGTGTGCAGGGCAGAGGCAATGTAAGATCAAAAGGCAGCTGCAAGCCCCCAACTGGCTTCACAGGATCTAAAGTGCAAAGAACTCATTTTGAATCCGTAAGGTGAAAATGCTTTGCCTGGTGTTTGGTTAAGTCTATGGGTTGCTGTTGCCTTAATGGAGATTAGTTTGGGAATTTGTTAAAAGTTATGAAAGTAGTCATTTGTAGCCATGTGTATATATATTTATATATATATGAACCGCTTTGCGGAACACCTTCAGTCTGTCCACAAGCATGACCCAGACCTCCCTGTCACCCACTCTAACCTGTCTCTTTCTGAACTTGCCGCACTCTGTTCTCTCAGGTCCAACTCTGACTTTGTCATCAAACCCGCTGACAAGGGTGGTGCTGTTGTTGTCTGGCGCACTGACCTCTACCTCGCAGAGGCTGAGCGTCAACTCTCAGACACTTCCTCCTACCTCCCCCTGGACCATGACCCCACCACTGAACATCAAGCCATTGTTTTCAGGACTGTCACTGACCTCAGCTCCTCTGGAAATCTTCCCTCCACTGCTTCCAACCTCATAGTCTCCCAACCTCGGACGGCCCGCTTCTACCTCCTACCCAAAATCCACAAACAGGACTGCCCCGGCAGACTGATCGTGTCAGCCTGTTCCTGCCCCATGGAACTCATTTCTTGCTATCTTGACTCCATTCTTTCTCCCTTTGTCCAGTCTCTTCCCATCTACATCCGCGATTCCTCTCACGCCCTACATCATATCAACAATTTCCAGTTCCCTGGCCCTGACCGCCTCCTCTTCACCATAGACGTCCAATCCCTCTACACCTCCATCCCCCACCGGAATGGTCTGAGGGCTCTCCACTTCTTCCTCGAACAGAGGCCTGAACAATCCCCATCCACCAATACTTTCCTCCGTCTGGCTGAACTTGTTCTCTCACTGAACAATTTCTCCTTAAACTCCCCTCACTTCCTCCAAATAAAAGGTATGGCTATGGATACGCACATGGGCCCCAGTTAGGCCTGTCTCTTTATAGGGTATGTGGAACATTCTTTGTTCCAATCCTACTCAGGCCCCCTCCCACAACTCTTTCTCCGGTACATCGATGACTGCTTCAGTGCCGCTTCATGCTCTCGTCTGGACCTGGAAACATTTATTAATTTTGCTTCCATTTTCCACCCCTCCATCATTTTCACATGGTCCATCACTGACACTTCCCTTCCCTTCCTTGACTTCTCAGTCTCAATTTCTGGTGATAGACTGTCCACCAATATTCATTACAAGGCTACCGACTCCCACAGCTACCTTGACTACAGCTCCTCACACCCCGCTTCCTGTAAGGACTCCATCCCATTTTCTCAGTTCCTTCGCCTCCGTCCCATCTGTTCTGATGATGCCACTTTCAAAAACAGTTCCTCTGACATATCTTCCTTCTTCCTTAACTGAAGTTTTCCGTCCACGGTGGTTGACAGGGCCCTCAACTGTGTCCGACCCATCTCCTGCGCATCCGCCCTCACTCCTTCCTCTCCCTCCCATAACCATAATAGGGTCCTCCTTGTCCTCACTTATCACCCCACCAGCTCCACATTCAAAGGATCATCCTCCGCCATTTCCGCCAACTCCAGCATGATGCCACCACCAAACACATCTTCCCTTCACCCCCCGGCGGCATTTCACAGGGATCGTTCCCTCTGGGACACCCTGGTCCACTCCGCCATCACCCCCTACACCTCAACCCCCTCCCACGGCACCTTCCCATGCAACTGCAGAAGGTGCAACACCTGCCCCTTTACTTCCCCCCTCCTCACTGTCCAAGGGCCCAAACACTCCTTTCAAGTGAAGCAGCATTTCACTTGCACTTCCCTCAATTTAGTCTACTGCATTCGCTGCTCCCAAAGCGGTTTCCTCTACACTGGAGAGACCAAACACAGACTGGGTGACCGCTTTGCGGAACACCTTCGATCTGTCCGCAAGCATGACCTAGACCTCCCTGTTGCTTGCCATTTCAACACTCCACCCTGCTCTCATGCCCACACGTCTGTCCTTGACCTGCTGCAATGTTCCAGTGAAGCTAAATGCAAACTGGAAGAACAGCACCTCATCTTCCGACTAGTACTTTACAGCCTTCCGGACTGAATATTGAGTTCAACAACTTTAGATCATGAACTTTCTCCTCCATCCCCACCCCCTTTCCGACCCCCCCTTTTCCAATAATTTATATATATTTTTCTTTTCCCACCTATTTCCATCATTTTTAAATGTATTTCCATCCATTGTTTTATCTCTACCTTTTAGCCTATTTCGATTCCCCCCCACCCCACCCCCACTAGGGCTATCTGTCCCTTGCTCGTCCTGCTTTCCACCCTTAATGTCCCCATTAGCACATTTCTTAGCTAATATCACCACCGTCAACACCCCTTTGTTCTTTTGTCTATGACATCTTTTGGCAATCTCCACCTATCACTGGCCCTCTATCCAGCCCTTCCTGTCCCACACACCCCCTCTCTTAAACCAGTTTATAGTTCACCTCTTTTCTACTTTTCCTTAGTTCTGATGAAGTGTCATTCAGACTTGAAACGTTAACTGTGTTCCTCTCCGCAGATGCTGTCAGACCTGCTGAGTTTTTCCAGGTATTTTTGTTTTTGTTCTAGATTTCCAGCATCCGCAGTATTTTGCTTTTATTATATATATATTTTTAACCTGTGTAAAATTAACAAAATGTTTCATTTAGTTTAATGTAAAACCTCAAGAACTGATGGTCTGATTCCTGAATTTAGAGTCACATCTCAAACATAACACTTAAAATTATAGGTTATAACAGTGGTTTAAACTTTCCCTCTGGGATTTTTAAATGACTCCGCTTTACCAACTGCATCAGTCATAACAGGTCCGTCATCACAGCAACATTGCCCTGACATCAAGCAATAGTGTTCTGACATCACAGAAATACTGGTCTGACACCACAGCAACACTGCTCTGACATCAAGCAATAGTGCTCTGACATCACAGTAATACTGCTCTGAAATCACAGCAACATTGCTCCGACATCAAGTAATACTGCTCTGACATCACAGCAGTGCTACATTGGCATCACAACAACATTGTTCCAACATCACAGCAAAATCACTCCGACATCACAGCAATACTTCTCTGACATTGCAGCAACATTGCTCCAACATCAGAGTAACATTGCACTGACGTCACAGTAATACCGCTCTGACATCACAGCAATACTGCTCGGATATCATAGCAATACTCCTCTGACATCACAGCAACATTGCTCTGAAATCACAGCAATATTGCTCTGACATCATATCAACATTGCTCTGACATCACAGCAATACTGTTCTGACATCACAGCAATACTGCCCTGACACCAGAGCAATACTGCTCCAACATAATTGCAATATTGCTCCAACATCACAGCAACACTGCTCTGACATCACAGCAACCTTGCTCCAACATCACAGCAACATTGGTCTGACATCACAGCAGTACTCCTCCAAAATCACAGCAATAGTCCTCCAAAATCACAGCAACCTTGCTCCAAAATCAAGCAATACTGCCCTGATATCATCGCAATATTGCCCTGATATCATCGCAATACTGCTCTGACATCACAGCAATATTGCTCTGACATCACAGCAACATTGCTCTGACATCACAGCAACATTGCTCCAACATCACAGCAACATTGCTCCGACATCACAGCAACACTGCTCTGACATCACAGCAACACTGCTCTGACATCACAGCAATACTGCTCTGACATCACAGCAATATTGCTCCGACATCACAGCAACATTGCTCCAACATCACAGCAACACTGCTCCGACATCACAGCAACATTGCTCCGACATCACAGCAACATTGCTCCGACATTACAGCAACCTTGCTCCGACATCACAGCAACATTGATCTGACATCACAGCAGTACTCCTCCAAAATCACAGCAATACTCCTCCAAAGTCACAGCAACCTTGCTCCAAAATCATGCAATACTGCCCTGATATCATTGCAATACAGCTCTGACATCGCTGCAATACCGCTCTGACATCGCAGCAATACCGCTCTGACATCGCAGCAATACCGCTCTGACATCGCAGCAATACTGCTCTGACATCGCAGCAATACTGTTCCGACATCATAGCAACATTGCTCCAACATCAGTGCAACATTGCTCCGACATTGCAGCAATATTGCTTCGACATCATGGCAACATTGCTCTGACATTACAGCAATACTACTCTCACATCACAGCAATACTACTCCCACATCACAGCAACACTGTTCCAACATCACAGCAATACAGCAATGACATGCAAGGTTTTGCAAAGCTGAAGTGCACCATGGTACGAGTGACATGTCCAGGATATCATGGCAACAAGCTCGACAAAACTGTATTGGCATTTGTCGAGATCAACTTACAAAGGTTAAAGGTTCAGCTTGAAATTATCTTGATGATGGGCTTCCTGCTGTTTAACGGAAGGCACTGTACAAATGGAAAGTTTTTTTTCTTTCAATGTGGAAGAGATTAGAGCATAAGGGGGTGCCTATTGAGGTAATTTATATGGATTTCCAGGTGACATTCAACAAGGTTCTGCATAAGAGGCTGTTGAGAGCGTATAGAATTTGAGCTAACCTATTGGCTTGGATAGGGAGTTGGTTGAGAGATAGGAAACATAAAGTAGGGATCATAGGTATGGACTCAAATTGGTAGAATATGATCAATGGTGGCCCTAGGAACTTGTAATGGGGTCTCAGCTTTTCAGTATATTTATAAATGACTTAGATGAAGGAGTAGAGAGCTTCATGTCTAGATTTGGTGACACAGTAAACAGAGTGGATGGGATTCCAAAACTGCAAAGGGACATGATAGATTAAGTGAGTGGACAAAACAGTGAAAGGTGGGATTTCAGTGTGGAAAAGTGTCATCATCCACTTTGGGCCTGAGAAAAACAGATGTAAAGGAGACTTTACTCCAGAAGTAAAGATGTCTTGCTGTAATTGTATAGAGTATTGGTGAGACCGTTCTTGGAGTATTGCATACAGTTTTGCTCTCCTTATCTAAGGTTTGCCATTGAAGAAGTGCAATGGAGGTTCACCAGACTAATCCCTTGGATGACAGGATTGTTTTATGAGGAGAGATTAAGGAAACTGGGCCTGTATTCTTTAGAGTTCCCAAGAAGGAGAGGTGATCTCATTGAAACTTACAAAATTCTTTCAGTGTGTGACAGGGTAGATGTAGAAAGGATGTTTCCACTGCCTGCTAAATCTAGAACCACGGGACAGTGTCTCAGAATAAAGGGCAGGCCATTTGAGACTGAGATGAGGAGAAATTTCTTCACTCAGAGGGTGGTGAATCGTTGGAATTCTCTATCCCAGAGGGCCATGGAAGCTCAATCATTGAGCATATTCAAGACAAAAATTGATAGATTTCTGGATACTAACAACATCAAGGGAGACAGGAATAGTGGGGAAAAAATGGAGTAGAGATAGATGATCAATCATGATCTGCTTGAATGGCAGAACAGGCTCGATAGACCAAATGGCCTACTCCTGCTCCTATGTTCTTATGTTCCTATTGTTCTATTTTGTAAACAGAGAGAAGCTATAAACTGTGCATGGATAAAGAGGTTTCGGAGTCCAAGATTTAGGGATCAAAGCACAAAAATCTCTGAAAACTAATGGACAGGTACAACAAATAATTTTAAAAAGCTAAGGTTGGCCTTTATCTGGAAAGTTTATCTAGTTTAGCCACATTTCTGGCACACAGGAGGCAGGGACGCCAATGATGAAAGAAAAGTTGCAAATGGAGGAAGGGTGTATGGCAGAATTTAACATTTACTTAACGAACCATAATTGCTGAAATTGCATTCATTTATGAGGAAGCTGTGAATTGTTCATTCATATCAGAGTATATTCTCTCAAAGTTATTCATGCTACCAAACTGTAGGGTCAAATTAGGGAGACATCTGTCCTGGTGACAGTTGTCTCTGCTCTAGCCTGTTATTATGCTTGCTAATATTTTTTAATACATGAAAAATACAGCAGAGTCTGTATCAGCACAGCAATTGTAAGTACATGTTAAAGAAATACTGAGCTTATCAGGCCTGTCCTAGGGAGAAAATTACAGTGTATTTCCTGCAACATCGTACAAGATTTGGATGCAAAATTAAACAACATGAGTAAAGGGATGAATAATTAGACACTTTAGAGCATCAGAGCCAAGAGGAGATGGTGATGAGAATAAATATTTGCCTCAGGAGAATCTCTCATAAATAAAATTTGATATTGCGGTGTGACATTGCATAGATTCCAAAGAAGATAAAAAAAGATTGTCAATCAGCAACCTGTGGCCTGGACAGTCTGTCCATATAAAGTATGCGATGGTTAGAAAAAATCAGCCCAACCACAGATTTCAAGGGTAACTAGATAGTCTAGCTTCTAGATGCATAGAATCATAGGATTTCACAACACAGAAGGAGGCCAATCACCCCTTGACTATGCTAGTCCTTTGAATGAGCTGTCCAATTGGTCCCATTGCTCTTTCCCCACGGTCCTGTTTTTTTTTCATTTTAAGTATATATTTATTTTTTGAAAGTTACTACAAAATCTGCTTCCACCATTCTTTCAAGCAGTGCATTCCAAATCTTAACCACTAAATATGCAAAGAAAAAAATCATTCCTTTGTTAATAAGCTTTACCTAGATTGCAATCATCAGATGGAGGCTAATGGCAGGCTCTTCTGTCATTTTACTTGAACCCATCCAGTTACATAGAAAATTGTTTAGAATCTGACGAGACTTCCAACTATTAACTTTTCATTGCATTTAACACAATACGCTGAAATCAAATATTACCAGGAGAAATGCAGTGGCTTGCTTGGATTTGGCTTGAACACCAGACTAATGCGATTAAAGTGTTCGCTCTCATTGCCAGTTGTAAGGATCCTAAATTGAAATTAGTTTGGGAAGTTTCAATCCAGGTTTTAAAGGGCATAAGTCCAGAGTACAAATTGGCAAGCTGGCTGCCAACACATTTCTCTCTAAGCTGCAAGCCTCCCTTCTAGAAGGTGGAGCAAGAACAGAGGGAACTGGGGACATACATTCTTCAGATTGGCAGCACAGAGAAGGCTGTTAAAAATGCATATAAAAAGCATAGAGTACAAAAGCAAATAAGTTACATGAATCCTTTCCAAACACTGGTTAGGTGCCAGCTGCAGTATTTTGAGTACTTCTGGGCACCATACTTTATGAAAAATGTGAAGGCCTTGAAGAAGGTGCAAAGGAGATTAACTAGAACGGTACCAGGAACTTCAGTCATGTTGAGAGACCTGAGAAGCTGAGGTTGTTCTCCTTAAAGCAGAGACTACAAAGGAGATTTAAAAAGGGGAATGCGAGGGGCAGAAAGAAACTGAGAATAAATTAGCGGTGAACATAAAAGGGAACCCTTTTATAAACATAGAAATTTATAAATATATAAACCCTCTTGTAAACATAGAAAAAATGTAATGAAAGGAAAGGTGGGACTGATTAGAGATAACAAAAGGAGATCTTTTTGTAGAGGCAGAAGACATGGCTAAGGCACAAAGAAGAGGATGCTGCCAATGTCATAGTACAGGGGGAGAAAATGGATAGGGTAAAAACAGATAAAGGGGAGGTACTTAAAAATTGGCAGTATGCAAAGTAGAAAAGTCACTCAATCCAGATAGGACGCATCCAAGGTTACTGAGGGAAGTGTAATGAATAACATCTGGCAATGCATATGTGCTGCGGCCATGGTGGGGTGAGCATCATGTGGTTGGCAGCACCATGAAGGAGAGACCTGGGTGTTTATACGGTCACACCTGAGATGGGAGGAGTGCATTGTCTGTCTCTAGTTCCACTACTCCGTAGGTCACAACATATATTTAAATGATTTGTCCAGCTAGCTATACTGCCATATGTGCTTTTCCTATGAATCTCAGAACCACACACACACACACACACATATCCGGGTTATACGGTTGGTCTCTCAGCACTGCTCTGCGAAACAATTCATGACTCTGGCACTACTTTTCAGGTGGACTTTGTGGAAAACTTGTAGTCAGTCGATTTTATAACGTAGAATGACATCGGAGCAACTTACATTCACTTTTTGTTTAGACGGGGTCTGGAGTTTCAGGAGCTGTTGTCTTTCTTTCCCAAGCAGTTGATCCTTCTTGTTTTCACTCCAAAAGCAAAACCAGCCTACCAGCTTTTAAATAGTCCACCAGGGTCAAGGGGTTTTCAGATTCTTTAAAACTACTAAATTACCTTTTTTTGTAAAATGCTGTATTTTCCAAGAACAGCAACAACTGGAGTCCTTGCATTAACTCTTTAAGGGACAGTATCTTTTAACAAACATAAATTCTTCCAGAATGTTCTTAGTCCTTGAAGATGAACCATTTTCCGTGATCAAAGCATTTATGATAATCCACAAATCTTTGAAAGCAGCAGGACAAGTTAAGAAGGTTGTTAAAAAGGCATATGGGATCCTTGGACATCACTGGTGCTTCCAAGGTATGGGAAGCTACATGCAGGCTAGTATGTTATCTGTTCCAGTTAGCAAGGGCATCATTAACATTACCATTTTGTTGCAGTTACTACCAGATTAAAGCTACGGGGAAACTAGTGATCTACAGGGAAACAGTGAATCCCCACACTGCTGATTTTAATTTGAGCTAGAAGAATAGATTTGATAAATGCAGAGCCTGCATGCCTCTTTACCCTGTGAAGTTGACTACCTCCAATTAGCCTAACGTGGTGAAGTCAAATTCGACACATAGGTATGGATTTTCCCTTGAAAATTGGCACGTTTTAAGAGTCAAAAAGGAACAAAATGCAGCTGAAGTTGTATGTGAACATTGCAGGCTTCCTTCATCCAGCTAATGACACAGGGAGAGTATGACGGAAAAGGGAGGAAGTCATGCGTTTGTGATTCTTATGGGATGTGAATGGGAAATTATGTCTTCATCCAGCTTGGCCAGCCTTGTGAGGTCAGTAAACCTCTTTTGTGGCAGTTCATGGGATGGTAGAGGTTGTACTAAGTCTGCCACCTCCTTCATAATCTTGTAACACATTTCATTGGATTTCTTGTTCCCAGTCAGCAGGAGACTACCTTTCTAGCCTTCACTACTAGGGGAAGAACATATACAGGTGCATCAGAATTCCTGCAGGGTTCTGCTGCGTCCTTCTCCTCACACCGCCTCCCCTGAGGCGTGCTCCTTCAGTCGTCCTTGGAGTCTTTCCAGAATTGCCTATGGGTGCAGGGACCTTTATTCAGCTACAGTTTGGCTTTCCTCCCTTCCAGTGGTAGTAGGTCAATGATCAGCACGTTTACCATTGTAAAGGTCCTCCACATTTACAATGAGAGTCACTATAGAAAAAGCAGTGGATCACAGGCCTAATATGGACAGGCAGAATTTTCACTCCGTGACTAACTACCAGTTAGAGGTAAATCCAACTCACAGTTGAAGGTACCTCTGTGAACACAAAGGGGGAAAACTGGATAAAGCTTGAAAAAGGGCACATGGATTGCAATATGTGATGAATCATTTGTTCCATTGCGGTTTGCAAACTTTGCCCCGCCTGTTTATTAACATGATAGGCAGTGCTAAATGCACTGCTGAGTGGCTGCATGCCTCAGCAGGAAGCCCAAACTCATGTGAGGCTGGTACCACATAAAGGAAGCCTTATAGAGGAGGTGGATTCTGGCTGCAGCAGGTGCTGAATGTGGCTGGGGAAGTGTGTCTGACCTGAAAGAAAGGTGACTAATGGTGTAACAAAGGAGAGAACATATTCCAATGCTCTCAAATGTAACACTAGAGGAGAGACATCCACCATTCACAGGGGCCACGTGGCCCTCCAGACAAACTCTCAGAAGACAATGGGACCAGATATCCATTGTGCTCAATGTAAGCAGTTTAACCCCTGCATGATGTGCTGAGTATGGTTGCACACCAACTCCATATTCAGTGAGCAGAGCCTTTGGCGTTTGCGGGTATCTCTGCATTTAGATGTGGCACTTGCAAAGCCACGTGTATGCAGTGAATGGAACCCTGCATGATTGGAATGCCCGTTATCCTGGCGAAGCCACGTGCACACTCCCCCTGCTTCTCTGTGACCAGAGAGAACACAATGTACTCCTCTCTCCTAGCACAAAGGGTGATAGTCGCCTTCCTTTCTAGCAGAGGACAGCAAACTCAAGGGTTTTTAGAGCTGTATCCCGCTCCAGCCCAGAAGGATTTTGAAATGAAGGTGGTCTTAGCCATGGTGACCTTCATCACCAGTGGAAGCACCATCCTTACCCCGCCTGAGGCTGCAGATCTACCTGCAAAAGTTGGCAGATTTCTGTGAGAACTTCCTTCGTAAAATGGAAACTGTCTTGGGTTGAGGAAAAACGATAGGTTCCAAGTCAGGATGGTGTGTGGTTTGGAGGGGAACACCACCACCTGCATGTTTCCATCCAAGCTGCACACCATCCTAACTTGAAACTATATCACTGTTACTTCACTGTCGCTGGGTCAAAATCCTGGAACTCCTTCCCTAACAGCACTGTGGGTGTACCTATACCACATGGGCTGCAGCAGTTCAAGAAGGCAGCTCACCACCACCTTCTCAGGGGCAGCTAGGGCTGGGCAATAAATGCTGGCCCAGCATTTAATAAACAGAATGTAATATACTAGACAGAAGTAAAGCAACATTAAAATAATAATTGAAAAAAATAACAACAAAGAGAAGACAAGCTAAGGCAATTTGAGTTTCAAAATATTAGCTCTGGGTGAATGTTACAATAACAAAAGCTCTCTTGATAATTATTTGCTTTATTAGTTTAAGATTTGAATTGTTCCATTGTCACATTAGAACAATTTTCAGCAAGGCTGAACTTTCCCTGAACCTGCTGGCCATTAAAGGATTAAATTTGATCTACAAATAAATCCACTGTTGTAATAACACCACTGTTAATATAGTCAATGGCTCAAGGTGTTTTACATAGAAGAAAACAGGTGGTAGTGAAGGGGTTTGGCAAAATGACTGAAAGTTTGGTAAATAGGAGGAGGAGTTTAGGCCAGAGAATATCCGATAGGAGCTAGGGATGGGATGGCTGATGGCCGTACCACCAATGGTAGAGCGGAGAGGTTGGGGTGGGATGCAGAGGAGGCTAAAGCCAAGGTCAATGACTGGGTGGAGCATAGGCTGGAGCAAACCACAGCAAACTCATTTTAAACATATAAAGACCATGATTTAGTGAGGCCATTAATTTATGGTGTGTTTCTTAACTTGTCTTCATAAGCACAGCTGAAATAAGCAATGTTGCAAGAAAGGACAACAATGGGGAAGGACAATTCTCTTCACCCTCATTAATTTCAATAGAAATGACTTAACTACACAATAATTGCTACTCTTCATATTTTACAATTATAGGGGGGGTTTTCTATCACTTCGACATTTATGCGTCTGTATCTGGGAATTCCATTTTGTTACAAAAACACCACCAACTGCAGTTGGCATTTTAATAAGATACCGGATATGTAGTTTTAAGCTAGAGTCTCTATGGCAACTAGGTTGAATTGGTATTAAAAGAAGGATATCAACTGCCATAAGTATCATACGTGAATTATGTGCAAAGGCGTAATTAATGCTTCCTAATGCAACACTGTACCTATGTGCTGGGCTGATGAAGTAACTGTAAGCTAAGGGTGCCACTTTACTGATCTAATTATTATTTTTTAAAGGTCCTTTACAGTTTTCCGTCTTCCCTTTCATTCTTCATTTTTAAAGTAAAAATAATTACTGAGAGCAGTATAAGGGTCTGGTACATAAAGGGTTAACGTGGAACTAGGTACAGCACCAAACACACTGTGATGTGAGTGAGCACATGACCCGCCTTTACTGTACCTATGTATATAGTTTCTAGTAGTCAATAAATACTTATTGTTCACAGAATCACAGTGCAGAAGAGGCCCTTCAGCCCATCGAGTCTGCACCGACACGTGAGAAATACCTGAGCGACCTACCTAATCTCATTTACCAGCACTTGGCCCATAGCCTTGAATGTTATGACGTGCCCAAGTGCTCATCCAGGTACTTTTTAAAGGATGTGAGGCAACCCGCCTCCACCACCCTCCAAGGCAGTGCATTCCAGACTGTCACCACCCTCTGGGTAAAAAAGTTTTTCCTCACGTCCCCCCTAAACCTCCTGCCCCTCACCTTGAACTTATGCCCCTTGTGCCTGACCCTTCAACTAAGGGGAACAGCTGCTCCCTATCCACCCCATCCATGCCCCTCATAATCTTGTACACCTCGATCAGATGGCCCCTCAGTCTTCTCTGCTCCAACAAAAACAACCCAAGTCTATCCAACCTCTCTTAACTCAAATGTTTCATCCCAGGAAAAATCCTGGTGAATCTCCTCTGCACCCCTCTAGAGCATTCACATCCTTCCTATAATGTGGCGACCAGAACTGCACACAGTACTCCAGCTGTGGCCTCACCACCTCAAGGTTCTATACAACTCCAACATGACCTCCCCACTTTTGTAATCTACGCCTCAATTGATAAAGGCAAGTGTCCCATATACCTTTTTCACCACCCCACTAACATGCCCCTCCGCCTTCAGAGATCTATGGACACACACGCCAAGGTCCCTTTGTTCCTCAGAATTTCCTAGTGCCATGCCATTCATTGAATACTTCCTTGTCAAATTACTCCTTCTAAAATGTATCACCTCACACTTTTCAGGGTTAAATTCCATCTGCCACTTATCTGCCCATTTGACCATCCCATCTATATCTTCCTGTAGCCCAAGACACTCAACCTGACTGTTAACCACCCGGCCAATCTTTGCGTCATCCGAACTGCCTAAGGCTACGAATACCTTAGTAAGATTTACCAAACTGTGCCCAATGCCTTACAACAGTGAGTAGTGCCAGGTTGAACTATCTATTACCTGGACCTCAGTTCAGTACCTTACCTTCATTAGTAAGAATCAGTGAAGTATCAGGTTAATAGAATGTGGCTGGAGAGATGGTGTAGGAGGAAGGACTTTAGATTCCTAGGACATTAGGGCCAGCTCTTGGTGAGGTGGGATCTGTACAGGCCAGGTGGGTTGTACCGTAACAGGGTTGGGACCAATGTCTTCCAGGCGGAGTGGTTTGCTAGTGCTTTTGGTGAACATTTTAAACTAAGTTGGCAGGAGATGGGAATCAGGATGTAGCATTAGGAAGGATAAACCAGGTGCACAAAGGATTGGGAGAGACAGATAGTACCAGAGGGAGAAATATTAGATAGGGACAGACCAAGAGGAAATACAATAGGATCTTATTTAGGTTTATAGTGCATGTACGCAAAGGCTTGGAGCATGGTAAATAACGTTGGTGGGCTGCAAGTGTAAATAGTCAGATTGGAATCTGATTTCATGGCAATAACAGACACCTGGCTCAAAAAAGGAAAGGACTGGATGCTAAATATTACTGGATACAAGGTACTCAGGAAAGATAGAGAAGGAAAGAAAGGAGGAGGGTGCATTATTGATTAAGGAGAATATTACAGTGTTAGAGAGAGAGCATATCCTAGAGGGATCAAGGGAAGAGTCTGATTAGAGTTAAGAAATAATAGAGGTACCATTACATGAGTGGGTGTATTCTATAGGTCACCAACTACTGGGAAGGATGCAGTGGGGCAAATTTGCAGGGAAATTACAGTGAGGTGCAAAAGCTATAGGGTCAAAACATTGGGGGACTTCAATTATCCTAATGCAGACTGGGATAGTCATAGTGTATAAGGCAAAGAGGAAGAAGTTTCTGAAGTGTGTAGAAGAGAATTTTCTTGATCAGTACATTTCTGACCCAATGATAAAGGAGGCATTGCAGGATCTGGTGCCAGGGAATGAGGTAGGTCAAGTATATCAAGTGTCAGTAGGGCAACATTTAGGGAACAGTGATCATAATATCATAAGGTTTAGATTGGCTATGAAAAAAGACAAGGAGAAATCCAGAGTAAAAATACTTAATTGGAGGAAGGCCAATTCCGGTGGGTTATGAATGGACAAGTCTGGGTAAATGAATGAAAGATTGGCAAGCAAAACTGTAAAGGAACAATGGGTTGCCCTTAAAGAAGAGACGCTTGGGGTACATTCCCACAAGGGGGAAAGAAGCGGCAGCCAAAGCTAGAGCTCTCTGGTTGACAAAAGAGATAGAGTAAGATGAAGCAAGAAAGGCGGGTATATGACAGGAGTCAAGATGATAATATGTGAGAACCATGTTGAAAATTTGGGGGGCAGTGAAAAGGAAATGAGAGTGGCAAAGAGAAAGTATGAGATGAGGCACAAGTAAAAGTGGAATCCAAAAGTCTTTTATTTTACAATCATGCACAAGATCTGGGCTTCGCTGGCTGGGCCAGCAGTTATTGCCCTTGAGAAGGTGGTGGTGAGCTGCCTTCTAGAACCATTGCAGTCCATGTGGTGTAGGTACACCCACAGTGCTGTTAGGAAGGGAGTTCCAGGATTTGACCCAACGACAGTGAAGGAGCAGTGATATATTTCCAAGTCAGGATTGAGAGTGACTTGGAGGGGAACTTCCAGGTGGTGGTGCTCCCATCTATCTGCTGCCCTTGTCCTTCTAGGTGGTAGCGGTCGTGGGGTTGGAAGGTGCTGTCTAAGAAGCCTTGGTGAAATCCTGCAGTGCATCTTGTAGATGGTACACATTGCTGCTACTGTGCGTCGGTGGTGAAGGAGTGAATGTTTGTGGATGTGGTGCCAATCAAGCGGACTGCTTTGTCCTGGATGGTGTCCAGCTTCTTGAGTGTTGTGGGAGCTGCACTCATCCAGGCAAGTGGAGAGTATTTCATTACACTCCTGACTTATGCCTTGTGGATGGTGGACAGGCTTTGGGGAATCAGGAGGTGAATTACTTGTCGCACGATTCCTAGCCTCTGACCTGCTTTTGTAGCCACAGTATTTATATGGCTAGCCCAGTTCAATTTCTGGTCAATGGTAACCCCCAGGCTGTTGATAGTGGGGGATTCAGTGATGGTAATGCCATTGAACATCAAGGGGCGATGATTGGATTCTCTTTTGTTGGAGATGGTCATTGCCTGTGTGGCATGAATGTTACTTGCCACTTGTCAGCCCAAGCATGGATATTGTCCAGGTATTGCAGCATTTGGACATGGACTGCTTCAGTAACTGAGGAGTCGTGAATGGTGCTGAACATTGTACAATCATCAGTGAACACCGCCACTTCTGACCTTATGATGGAAGGAAGGTCATTGATGAAGCAGCTGAAGATAGTTGGGTCTAGGACACTACCCTGAGGAACTCCTGCAGTGATGTCCTGGAGCTGGGATGACTGACCTCCAACAACCACAACCATCTTCCTTTGTGCTAGGTATGACTCCAACCAGTGGAGATTTTTCCCCCTGATTCCCATTGACTCCAGTTTTGCTAGGGCTCCTTGATGCCATGCTTGATCAAATGCTGCCTTGATGTCAAGGGCAGTCACTCTCACCTCACCCCTGGAGCTCAGCTCTTTTGTCCACGTTTGAACCAAGGCTGTAGTGAGGTCAGGAGCTGAGTGGCCCTGGTGGAACCCAACTGGGCATCAATAAGCAGGTTATTGCTAAGCAAGTGCCGCTTGATAGCACTGTTGATGACTCCTTCCATCACTTTACTGACGATCGAGAGTAGACTGATGGGGTGGTAATTGGCCGGATTGGATTTGTCCTGCTTTCTGTGTACAGGACATACCTGGGCAATTTTCCACACAGCCAGGAAGATGCCAGTGTTGTAGCTGTACTGCAACAGCTTGGCTAGGGTCGCGGCAAGTTCTGGAGAACAAGTCTTCAGTACTATTGCCAGAATATTATCAGGGTCCATAGCCTTTGCAGTATCCAGTGCCTTCCACCATTTCTTGATATCATGTAGAGTAAATCAAATTGGCTGAAGACTGGCATCTGTGATGTTGGGGACCTCCAGAGGTGACCGAGATGCATCATCCACTCGGCACTTATGGCTGAAGATTGTTGCGAATGCTTCAACCTTACCTTTTGCGCTGATGTGCCGGGCTCCCCCATCACTGAGGATGGGGACATTTGTGGAGCCTCCTCCTCCAGTGAGTCATTTGATTGCCCACCACCATTCACGACTGGATATGGCAGGACTGCAGAGCTTAGATCTGATCCCTTGGTTGTGGGATTGCTTAGCTCTGTCTATCACTTGCTGCTTATGCTGTTTGCATGCAAGTAGTCCTGTGTTACAGCTTCACCAGGTTGACACCTCATTTTTAAGTATGCCTGGTGCTGTTTCTGGCATGTCCTCCTGCACTCTTCATTGAACCAGGGTTGATCCCCTGGCTTGATGGTAATGGTAGAGTGGGGGATATGCTGGGGCATGAGGTTACAGATTGTGTTCGAGCACAATTCTGCTGCTGCTGATGGCCCACAGCGCCTCATGGATGCCCAGTCTTGAGTTGCTAGATCTGTTCGAAATCTATCCCATTTAGTACAGTGATAGTGCCACACAACACAATGGAGGGCATCCTCAATGCGAAGGAGCGACTTCGTCTCCACAAGGACTGTGCAGTGGTCACTCCTACCGATACTGTCATGGACAGATGCATCTGTGGCAGGCAGGTTGGTGAGGATGAGGTCAAATATGTTTTTCCCTCTTGTTGGTTCCCTCACCACCTGTTGCAGACCCAGTCTAGCAGCTATGTCATTTAGGACTCAGCCAGCTCGGTCAGTAGTGGTGCTACCGAGCTACTCTTGGTGATGGACATTGAACTCCCCCACCCAGAGTACATTCTGTACCCTTGCCACCCTCAGTGCTTCCTCTGAGTGATGTTCAACATGGAGGAGCACTGATTGATCAGCTGAGGGAGGGCAGTACATGGTAATCAGCAGGAGGTTTCCTTGCCATGTTTGACCTGATGCAATGAGGCTTCATGGGGTCCGGAGTTGATGTTGAGGACTCCCAGCTCCCTCACGATTGTATACCACTGCGCCGCCAACTCTGTTGTGCCCATCCTGCTAGTGGGACAGGACATACCCAGGGATGGTGATGGTGGAGTCTGGGACATTATCTGTAAGAAATGATTCCATAAGGATGACTCTGTCAGGCTGTTGCTTGACTAGTCTGTAAGACATTTAAATAATAAAAGGGTAGTAAGGGGAGAAATGGGGCCAATGAGTGACTAAAAAGGGCATCTATACATGGAGACAGAGGGCATGGATGAGGTACTAAATGGATATCATTGCATTTGTCTTTATCAAGGAAGAAGATGCTGCCAAAGTCATTGTGAAGAGATACTGGATGGACTAAAAATTAATAAAAAGGACATATTAGAAAAGTTGGCTGAAAAAGTTGATAAGTCACCAGGACTGGATGGGATGTATCTTAGGATAATTAGGAACGTAATGGCTGAAATTGTAGAGGTAACGGCCATAATCTTCCAATCCTCTATAAATACAGGGGTGGTGCCAGAGAACTGGAGGTATACTCTTGTTCTAAAATGGGTGTAAGGATAAACCCAGCAATTATAGACCAGTCATTTTAACATCGATTGTGGAAAAGCTTCTGGAAATGTTAATTCGGGACAAAATTAACAACCACTTGGACAAGGATGGATTAATTAGGGAAAGCCAACATGATTTGTTAAAGGCAAATCGTGTTCAACTAACTCGACTGAGTTTTTTGATGAGGTAACAGAGAGGGTTGGTGAAGGTAATGCAGTTGATGCAGTGTACGTGGACTTCCAAAAGGTGTTTTATAAAGTACCACATAGCAGGCTTGTCAGTACAGTTGAGGCTCATGGGATAAAAATCACAGAGGTGGCATCTATATGAAGTATGCTGAGTGACAGGAAACAGAGAGTTTCTTTTTATTCTTTCTTGGGATGTGGGTGTCACCAGCAAGGCCAGCATTTGTTGCCCATCCCGAATTGCCCCTGAACAAGGTAGTTTGCTAGGCCATTTCAGAGGGCAGATAAGAGTCAACCACATTGCTGTGGATCTGGAGTCACATAGGGCAGACCAGGTAAGGACGGCAGATTTCCTTTCCTAAAGGACATTAGTGAACCGGATGGGTTTTTACAATTGGTGATAGTTATGGAAGTTATGATGAACCTTTATAAAACAGTGCTTCAGCCTTAAGAGGTGTATTATGTCCAATTCTGGACACCACACTTTAGGAAGGTTATGAAACCTTGAGAGAGGGTGCAGAAAAGACTTTATAGACTGGTTCCAGCATTAAGGGGCTTCAGTTATGAGGATAGATTAGAGAAGCTGGAATTGTTCTCCTTTAAGAAGATAATGTTGAGAGGAGATTTAATAGAGGTGTTCAAAATCATGAGGGGTCTATAATGAAAGAAATTGCTCCCTTTGGCAGCAAGTTAGAGAAACCAAGAAGGCACAGTTTTAAGGTGATTGGTAGAAGGCCCAAAGGAGACTTGAGAAAACATATTTCTACGCAGTGAGTGGTTAGGATTTGCTTAAGAGTGTGTGGTGGAGGCAGATTCAGTCATCGCTTTCAAATTGGAATTGGATAAGCGCTAGAAGATTAAAAAAAAATGTCCAGAGCTATGGGAGAGTGGGGCTAGCTGAACTGTGCTTGCAGAGACCCAGCAGGCCAAATGACCACCTCCTGTGCTGTAACCATTTTATGATTTCTACAATTTCTTGCATAATTTTGATGCAATATGCACCTGGATTGCCACTTACACCCAAGGCAGAAATTCTATTCCTATCACATCGGCTTTTATTCTTTTCATAGACCTCCTGTGGTTTTGCTCATGCCAATTCAGGGGATACGTTACCTCTTTCACATCTTTCTGTCCTCTTTGTTGCAAAGCTTCTTTGTTGCAAAGCTTCTTTGTCTGATCTTCTGCTTTGTGTGTCTTTCTTTCATCCCTCTTTCTCTTCTGCCTCTGTCTCCTCTTCTCTTGTGGTTCTTGATCCTGGTTAAATTCTCCTATCTGAAGTTATTGGTGTCTACTGTTTCCTTTCTCTCATTCTGTTTGGCCCCTCTTCTTTGTCCTTTTAGATGGGAACCTGTGGGCATGTTGTGGAGAAGGAAGAATTTTTTAGTGACTTTAGGGTGCCATGCAGGGGAGACCTATTGGTTGTAAGTGATTTTTGTGGTGCTGCTGTTGAGATGGTTTGAGGGTACTTGGAGTAGGAGGCAGTATGGTGCGAGATAGACACGGAGGGCATTTGGGGTATGAGCTGGTGAGCATAATGTTTTGCTTGAAGCGATATACCAGTGGAGTCAGTCCAGACCAGCATATTGAGGGCTTGATGGCCAGCAGCAGTGAGGAAAGACTGGAAGATGCATTAGCAGTGACCAGGAACCCCTACCTCTCCTTGTACCAACTAATTTCCTCTTCAGGTTTTCACATCCTTGTATTCTGCCAATATAACTGAAGGTTGTGTTCCTCCTCTTTCTCAGATACCATGCCCTAAGAGGGTGTTGGTGACCATAAATTACATTGGATTGGTCCACGATTATGCTTGGCAAAGTACTGCAGTAGTTTGCTGTTGACTCCTGCAGTATGGCTGACCATGAAACTCTCCTGCTCTTACCTCCTGCCATCAGGCATATGGGAAGGATTTACAGGCTGAACCTCAAACTGTTTGGCCACATATGAAAATACCTCTCATGTTCATCAAGTCCTGAAGGAAGACTTGAAACTGAGCTTCTGGCCCAGAGATAGGGACATGACCACTGCGCCTCGAGACCTCCCAAGGTTGTGCTACTCACAGATTAAGGTGCAAAGCCACCAAGACAGGTCATTGGGTTGTCACATGACACATCACAAAGACATGAGCAGGTGTTGGAAGTAGGGACAAACCCCATAGGAGAACTTAGGGCACTTCAAGCTCTGCTCAGTTGGATGAGCCTCAGGGGTTGTCGAAGAAGAGGACAATTCTGGAGCAACAACAGAAAATGTGTGAGGGGTTCTGTCAGCTTTTCCAGAGACACAGCACATGACTGGAAAGAGATTGGGGGAAGGATTTCCAGCATGAGTGGTGTGATTGTCTCAAACCTTCTGAAGGCAATCAGAGATGGTCAATGAATGCTGGCCTTGCCAAAAAAAAACAATGGCTACATTCATGGAAAGAGTGGGCACCTGCATTGAGCAACAGACGCATGCTGGCCCTTACCAATGGCCTACACACTCAGTCTACTCCTTAAGTAGGATTGGCCTTGGCTGCCCAGAGCCACATTGAAGCGCAGAAAAGTGCTCTCTAGCTCTAGCCCAGCAATGAAGTGCAGGTGGGTCATGAGGGAGAGGACGGACAAAGGGCATATGGAACTGGGGGCTCTGTTTAAAGCACTTGGTCCCCTCTCCTCAGTTAGAGCTCCGCGTGTTGCCTCCCGTCCAAATGACCAAGTCTGTCTGCACAAATTTAGGTGGAGACACTCTTTCGCGCAGCACTCATGGACTCTAAAACTGACAGAACATCAGACAAAGCATCTGAACAATCAGATGCAGCCTGCCCTGAGCATTGCTGAAACCACAGAGATTGCACCACATAGTAGGAAAAGGAAGAGAAAGGATTTGTAGTTGCACATATTCACTTTGGCGTTGAACACAGTTACATTGTCATATTTCTGTTCATCGTTTCAGAACCATAAAATTTATTTCAAAGTCCTATTGTCCATCATTCCCATTTTTGCCTGCTGCCTTCTGCCTTGTGAAGAATGGTATGACAAGGATAATAGACAAGCAATGAGTATGCCTGTAAGATGGATGAATTGATGACTGTGGGACTGCTTTGTGCTTGGGGCTGGTGGTTGTACAGTGGGTTCAGAACTGGTGTGTCAGAATTGGCTGCACTCCCTCAGATTAGCCGAAGGCTTGAAAGCTCAATCAGTCTGTTCCGAGCATTCCTGGTAGCTAAGTGAGAGGCTATGGGTGCCCACACTCCATTAAGCACTCCCTCCTCCTGTACAAGAGGGACAGGTTACACCTTAACAAGACTGGGACTAATGTCCTTGCAGGGAGGTTTGCTAGTGTTGTTCAGAGGGGTTTAAACTAGATTAGCAGGGGATGGGAACCTGAGGGGAAATTTAGAGTGGAGAGGAGAAAAACTGGCAGTGGGAGGTAGAGAAGTATTAACTGATAAGGAGGATATGTCAGAGAGTGGTATCATGGTAAATAGAATACCTGTAGAGTTTGATAGAATTACAGTAGGCAATAGTAAGTCACTAGATGGGGTCGGAATAAGGGGGAAAGTAAAAAAGCCTAAATCAGAGTTAATGTGCATGTATGTGAATGCAGAGTGTGGTTAATAAGATTGGTGAACTACAGGCACAGATTGACAAATGGAATTATGATATTATTGCTATAACAGAGGCCTGGCTCAAGGAAGGGCAGGACTGGGTGTTAAATATTCCTGGGTACAAAGTGTTTAGGAGAGACAGGAAAGGAAGAAAAGTGAGGGCGAATGGCAGTATTATTAAAGATGGTATTACAGTTCTGGAGAGAGAGGATGTTCCAGAGGGGTCAAGGACAGAATCTTTCTGGCTAGAGGTAAGGAATGAAAAAGGTGCAACAACATTGATCGGTGTAGTATATAGACCACCAACTAGTGGAAGGGATGTAGAGAAACAAATTTGCAAAGAAATTATAGAGAGGTGCAAAAATTATACAGTAATTATAATGGGGGAGTTCAATCATCCAAATGTAGACTGGGATAGGAATACTGAAAGGGACAAGAGGACGAGAGTTCCTGGAATGCGTTCAAGATCATTTTCTGCAGCAGTATGTTTCCGGTCCAATGAGAGGGCAGACACTGTTGGACCTGGTTCTGGGGAATGAGCTGGCCCAAGCAGATCAAATATCAGTTGGGGGAATTCAGGGGATAGTAACCATGTATCATAAGGTTTACGTTGACCATGGAAAAGAACAAGAAACAATCCAGAGCAGGGATTATTAACTGGGGAAAAGCCAACTTCAATGGGATGAGAATGCATCTGATTCGAGTGAGCTGGAATCAAATGTTGGCAGAAAAGATGGTGGCTGTACAATGGGCCACCTTCAATGAAACAGTATTGCAGGCAATATCAAGTTATATCCCCTTGAAGTGGAAAGTTAGGACAAATAAATCTAGAGCACCTGAATGACGAGAGAGATAGAGGTGAAGATGAAAATTAAGAAGTGTGCATATGAAAGATGTCAGGTAGAAAATACAATGGAGCATCAAGCTGACTACAGAAGGACTAGAGGGGAAGTGAAAAACTAATAAGAAAAGCAAGGAGAGAGCATGAAAAGAGACTGGCAGCTAACACAAAAGAGAATCCCAAGGTCATCTATAAACATATAAATAATAAAATGATAGTAAAAGAAAGAGTACAGCCGATTAGGAACAAAAAGAGATTTGGGCATAGTGGCAAGAGAAATAGCAGAGGTATTAAATGAGTGCTTTGTATCTGTTTTTACAAAGGAAGAAAATGCTACCCAGGCCCAGGCCGAGGTGAGAGAGAAGGTAACTGGTACACTAGAAGAATTTACAATTGAGAAGGAGGAGGTATTAGAAAGGCTATCTTTACTTAAAATTGATAAGGTACCAGGGCTGGATGAGATGCATCCAAGGCTACCGAGGGAAGTGAGAGTGGAAATTGCAGATGCACTAGTGATAAACTTCCAGTCTTCCTTAGAAACAGGGGTGGTGCTAGAGGACAGAGAATTGTGATTGTTACACCATTGTTCAAAAAGGCAGCAACTACAGACCAGTCAGTTTGACCTTAGTAGGGAAACTTCTGGAAAATAGAGTTCAGGACAAAATCAATAGTCATTTAGACAAATGCAAGATAATTAGAGAAAGTCCGCATGGATTCATTAAAGGAAAATCATGTTTAGTTAACTTGCTAGGGTTTTATGAGGAGGTAACAGAGAATGTTGATAAGGGCAACAATGTTGATGTGAGATATATGGATTTTCAAAAGACACTTGATACAGTACCATACAACCGACTTGTGAGCAGAATTCTAGCTCATGGAATAAAAGGGAAAGTAGGCACTAGGATAAGAAATTGGCTGAGTGACAGGAAACAGAGAGTAGTGATAATGGTTGTTTTTGAGATTGGAGGAAGGTTTGTAGTGGGGTTCCCCATGGGGTCAGTGTTGGGACGCTTGCTCTTCCTGATATATATTAATGACCTAGACTGTGAGGGTAGTCGTGAGCTTCAAAAGGACATAGACATGTTGGTGGATTGGGAAGACAAGTGGCAGATGAAATTCAATGCAGAGAAGTGTGAGGTGATTCATTTTGGCAGGAAGAATATGGAGAGACCAGATAAATAAGGGGACAGCCACAAAGGACGTGCAGGAACAGAGGGACATCGGTGTATGTGTATATAAGTTATTGAAGATGGCAAGGCATATTGTGAGCGCAGTTAATAAAGCATATAGTATATTAGACTTTATGAATAGGGGCGTTGAGTACAAGAGCAAGGAGGTCATGTTGAATTTGTGTAAGACACTTGTTAGGCCTCATTTGGAGTACTGCATCCAGTTCTAGGTGCTATACTTGAGGAAGGATGTGAAGGCATTGGAGAGAGTAGAGAGGGGATTCACAAGAATGATTCTAGGGATAAAGAACTGGAGTTATGAGAATAGATTGGAGAGTTTGGGTCTGTTTTCCTTGGAGAAAAAAAGGCTGAGAGGATACTTGATAGAGGTATTCTAGATCCTGAGGGGTATAGACAGGGTAAATAGTGAGAAACAGTTCCCACTAAAGGAAGTATCAAGAACTAGAGGGCACAGATTCAAAATAATTGGCAAAAGGAGTATAAGTGATCTGAGGAAAAATATTTTCGCTCAGAGGGTGGTTGGAGTCTGGAAGGAACTTCCTGCAAGGGTGGTGGAGGGAGATTCGATCGAGATATTCAAAAGAGAATTGGATTGCTATCTGAAAAGAAATAATGTGCAAGGTTACAGAGCTAAGACAGGGGAGTGGGACTAGGTAGAATACTCTTTCAGAGAGCCAGTGCAGACTCGATGGGCCAAATGGCCTCCTGCACTGCAAAGAATCTGTGATTCCCTTATGATTGCTTCTCTTCCTCCTCCAAAGATGCAGAGCAATCATCATCTTTCTCCTTCTGCAGCCCCAGTCCTCTTTGCTTTGCAATGTTGTGCAAGATGCAGCAGATCACTATCATTCTGGAAACCCTGATTGGTGCATACTGAAGAATTCCCCCAATCTGTCCAGGACCTCAATGGCATCTTTGGCATCCTGAATGCTTTCTCAATTACAGCTCTTGTGTTCATGTGGCTTCTGTTGTACCTTTTCTGGCAGTGGTAGGGCTCCTCACAGGTGTTGTTAGCCATGTCTTTTGAGGATAGCCTTTGTCTCCCATTCTCCCATGAAGCCACCCATTGGCTCTGTTTGGAGGTGAAAGTATCTGGGAGGCTTGACTGGCACAGAATGAACCATCATAGTAGCTCCCAGGGTATCTTGCATTGTTTAACCGCGAGCCAGTATAGGTCAGCGAGGTCAGTGGAGATGGGTGAATGGGACTTGATGCAAGTTAAAACATGGGCGATAGAGTTTCAAATGACCTCAAGTTTGCAGAGGGTAGAATATATGGAGGCTGGCCAATTGAATAATTAAGTCCAGAGGTAACAAGGAGATGGGTGACGGTTTTGGCAGTAGTAGGCTGAGACAAGGGCGGAATCAGGCAATGCTAAGGAGTCAGAAATAGGTGCTTGGAAGTTCATCTCGGGGTTAAAAATAACAACTAGGTTGGAACCAGTCTTGCTCAGCCTCGAATGGGAGAGGGTTAGAGTTCATGGCAACTGGGCTGAATTTTTGACAGGAACCAAAGATTATGGATGAGATTTTCTGGCCCTGCCTGTCACCGGAATCATCCAGTTCCACCAAAAGTCAATGGGCTTTTGGCTGGGCTGCCAAATCCCCTGCAGTGGGTCCCACAACGATGGGTTCGGAAAATCCCGGCCTATGGGTTCTATCTTCCCAGTATTTAATTGGAGGAAATTTTGTGGAGATGGGTGATGAGAACAGATTTGAAAGTGTGGGGGTGGTCAATACTGAGGACAAAGAGCTGTTAATCATATCAGCTATTAGCTAAGACCCAGGAAGGGAAGTTGGGTGAGCAGCAGTTTGACAGGAAGGAATATAGAAAGCAGGGGTGGGTCTCATGGACAAAATGAGCTCAGAGGGGTGATAGGAGAGAAACTAGAGAACAATGTGAATCAAGGGCTATGGCAGGCAGGATGACCAACTCTGTGGGAAAAAAATAAGGGGCACTGTCGTGACAGCGGGAGGGCAGGGTGTCGGTGATGGTGAGTCTGTTGACCGTAGGAAGGAGAGGGTGGGGGAGCTAGCGAGACTACAGGTCAGAAGGGCACAAGACATGGCAGGGGTGGGCGGGTCAAGGGAAGGGGGGGTGGCGGGACAGGTGGGGGGAGTAGGGGGTGCAGTTTTCAGAGACTGGAGCACCGTGGTGGGGGGGATAGTCAGGAGAACAACATGCACAGCGTTGACATAGTCAAGGAGACCCCAAAGGAGTTGCCCAAAAGCAAAACTTTGCCCTCACACTGCTCCATATATAAAACACTTTACTTGCCTCCTTGACCCAGTTGATGCTGCTCCCTTGAAGCTCCCTCTCAAGCACTCAGTGCTACTCCCCAACACACACATACACCTCTGCCCAACTCACTCCCCCAACAGAGATGCTCAGAAGCTCCTCTCCCTAACCTCCTCGCCCTGCTTACTCCAAAATCCCTCTCCCCAACTTCCCTTCCCTCACTCACTCAGAAGCTCCTTTCTCCAACCCCCTTTCCCCACTCACTCAGAAGTCCCTCTTCCCAAACCCCTTTAACCACTGAATCAGCAGAACCTCTCCTCCCAACCCACCTTGGGTTTGCAGGATCCCTCATCGGGCTTAATAGACCCCCCTTCCAGGGCCTGCTGGGCACCGCTCCCCTGGGCCTGCCTGACTCTCCATCCCCGGGCCTGCCAGGACCCTGGACTCATGGCGCGCCCCCCTCCCCAACCCAACACTGGTCTGCTGCCGCCAGGATCCTGAACTCCAGATCATCCTCCAACTTTGGCCTGAGAGACTGTTGGACACTCTCCCTTGCCCCCCACAACCCAACACCAACCCCAACCCAAACACCCATCTTCTGAAGCCAAAAGCCTTTCAGAAACAGTGAGAGACAAATACTGGCCAGTGCTCCTGCTCCTTGTGGCTGTGTGGGCTGAATTTGTCCCAGATTTCACTGGCAGCGACTGGAGGGACTCGAGCATCCTTGGTGTCTACGCATGCTGGACAGCCAACATATGGGACACAGGGCAGTAAGGCAAATTATGGGACAATCCTGTAAATTACAGGACAGTCGGTTACTCTGACAGGTGGGGGAACTTTAGGTGATGTTAAGCCCAGTGTCTTAGGGAAAGTTAGGAAAGTAGCTGAAGCAGCTGATCGATGATCTCAATCTTCTAACCAAAAGGTCATGGCCTCATGACCTCATTGCACTTATTATCGGAGGGGAGGGTGGAGGAGGCAGGAGAGGGTGATGTAGGAAGATGGTTAGTGGTGGAGAAGAGAAGTTGGTTGGTATCTTTGCATTCCAAAATGATCTTTGAATAATGATCAGTTTTACTGATGCACAACATTGCTCGATTACGCTTTGAGTGTAATGGCTGATCTTGGGTGAAAAGACTTACCCCTTTGAAGTAAAAGTTGCAGCAGACCATCACAGGTCAAGGGAGGAATTAGCATTCAGAACTTTGCCAGTTCAGGAGCCATCAACCTCCCCGTCATCTTGTGCGCATCGAAGCATTGGACAAGCCTGTTTGGACTCCTCCCGAGCACCTTAAGACTGCAGCTGGAAATCGCACCCTCAGAAATTGATGCAATTGATGATGAGGAGCAGCAGCTTGTATACGAAAGGGAAGGCGGTGAGGCCGTGAAAGAGGACATCTTATCAGGGGAGGGGCAGGAGCAGGAAGGTATGAGAGGAGGGGGAATTGGAAGCAGAGGGAGATGATGCTGAACAGAGAGGTGTCCCTGCTGGACTTCGCTCTTCTCCCTCATGAGTGACATCTCCTTTCCCTCTGGTGCACAAACTCTCTCCCTCAGAACAACCAGCAGCCTTAGTGATGGCCACTGAAATAGTCCCTCACTTCATTTGACCTGCTTCCATTGCTGACCCCACTGGTTCTAATTGGACAGGACATCAACTCTAGGACATCATTGCAGGAGTTCCTCAGGGTAGTGTCCTAGGCCCAATCATCTGCAGCTGCTTCATCAATGACCTTCCTTCTATCATAAGGGCAGGGGCAGAATTTTTACCCAGTTGGGCGGGTGGGCCCGCAATGGACCGCCGCCCATTATCGAGCGCCGACCACGATTTCATGCTAGCTGGCCAAAAATGCCCACTGATAACCTCAGTGCTGCCAGGGTGGGGGCGGGAGGAGGGCGAGCGCTGAAGTGTGAGCACGCACGGGGGGTGCGCTCTGTGAAACCTCCCTGAAGGCACAGAGCTGCCTCGGGGAGCTGAAGATTTCTAATATTAAAAATAAAGAATTAAAAAATAAGGAAAACATGTCCCCTCTTGCGACTCTGTCACATGAGCAGCAGCATGTTAAAAATGAGTTTAAAATTTTTTTTAAATCATTGTTCGAAACCTCATCCCACCCGTGGATGAGGTTTCCTTAAAAATGCAAAGCCCGCCTGGCCTATTTGCCCACCCGCCAACTGAACGGTTGGACAAGCAGTGAAAAATTCGATTTAATTAATTGATTAAGGGCCTTAATAGGGCTCTTAACTGTCAGTGGGTACGCTGCTGCCTCTCATGCACGCCTGCCAAGCAATATATCACGAGAGTGCGCGATGACGTCAGGATGTTCGCTCGATGTCATCATGCACTATTTTACTCCCGTTCGGGTCAGCTGCATCCACTTGACAAGGGAAAAATTCTGCTCCAGAAGTGTGAAGTTCGCTGATGATTGCATGATGTTCAGCATCATTCGCAACGCCTCAGAGACTGAAGCAGTCCATGTCCAAATGCAGCAAGACCTGGACAACATCCAGGTAATATTCGCACCACGCAAGTGCCAGTCAATGACCATCTCCAACAAAAGAGAATCTAATCATAGCCTCAACATTTAATGGCATTACCATCACTGAATCCACCACTATCAACATCCTGGGGGTTACCATTGACCAGAAACTGAACTGCACAAGCCATATAAATACTGTGGCTACAAAAGCAGGTCAAAGACAAGGAATCCTGTGGCGAATAACTCACCTCCTGATGCCCCAAAGCCTTTCCATAATCTAGAAGGCACAAGTCAGGAGCGTGATGGAATATTCCCCACTTGCCTGGATGAGTGCAGCTCCCACAACACTCAAGAAGCTGGACACCGTCCAGGACAAAGCAGACCACTTGATTGGCACCACATCCACAAACATTCACTCCCTCCACCATTGACACACAGTAGCAGCAATGTACCATCTACAAGATGCACTGCAGGAATTCACCAAGGCTCCTTAGATAACACCTTCCAAACATGCACCCACTACCATTTAGAAGGACGAGGGCAGCAGATAGATGGGAACATCACCACCTGGAAGTTCCCCTCCAAGCCACTCACATCCTGACTTGGAGGTATATCACCGTTCCTTCACTGTCGCTGGGTCAAAATCCAGGAACTCCCTCCCTAACAGCACTGTGGGTGTACCTACACTACATGGACTGCAGCAGTTCAAGAAGGCAGCTCATCACCACCTTCTCAAGGGCAATTTGGGATGGGCAATAAATGCTGGCCTAGCCAGGGAAGCCCACGTTCCTCGAGTGAATAAAAAAAGGAAACCTGTCTCCATATCAATTTAGGGCTCACCTCTGTGAAAATCTGAACTTCAGTCAGTTTCCCAGTGGAGGCCAGTTTCTGACACAGAAACAGACCTGGCTCGTATTTCCTGCCTCCATGGTGAAAATCCAGCCTCAAAACTAGGGATATAAATATAAACTAGTCACCAATGAATCCAATAAGGAATTCAAGAGAAACTTCTTTGCAGAGAGTAGTGGGAATGTAGAATTTGCTATCACATGGGTTATCACCTGAGGTGAATAGCATGGATATATTCAAAGAGAAGCTAGATAGACACATGAAGAAGGAAGGAATAGATGGTTATTCTAATTAGATGAGATGAAGAAGAGTGGGAGGAAATTCATGTGGAGCATAAATGTTGGCATGGACCAGTCGGGCTGAATGGCCTGTTTCTATATTTTCCTGTAATTTCCGTAAATTATATGTAATGGGGGAAAATGTTTGTTTTGAATCAGAATTTCCTATTTAGATGTTCTGGCACAGGTGAGGTTGAGAAGCTTCCACTGGCTTCCTTCTGTAATTTTAACTGGAGAATGACGGAACCACTGCACCGCCCATTCCCCACATCCCCAAACCCCACCTCTGCCCCGCTCAAAGGAACAGCTTAAACAGGCTGGTTACGCTATTCCTCCAGGAGTTCCTTTCACTGCTGTATCGCAGCAAGCAACACACTCACATCTGAGTTAGAAGACTATGGGTTCAAGTGCCATTGCAGAGGCTCAAACACAAAATCCAGACTGACACTCCAGTGCAGTTCTGAGGGATTGCTGCACTGTCAAGGATGTCATCTTTCCGATGATCTGTTAAACTGAGCCCCAGTCTGCCTTCTCAGGTGGATATAAAAGATCCCACAGCACTATTCAAAGAAGCCCAGCGTCCTGGCCAACTATCTGAGCAGTTTCTCCTGGCATCTTTATTTACAATTAATCATCCTGTTGTTAATGATGGCAGATCAAAAATAGCACCCAATCAGTTACCAAATGCCACAGGCATGGGTCATATTTTAGTCCAGTTTCATGATCATTTCCTTTTGTAATTTGCATTGAAACATACAGTGAGTAAATTTTGTTGCGCTGGTAAAATGACTTTGGAACAATGTAAGGACATTTAACAGACTGGTGCTGCCATCTGTCCATCCCATTCATGTGACGGTTATATAGGGCCTGAACCGGAGGACTAATATCCCTTATTACAGTCAAATTAATATTCACAGTCAGCATTCAAAGATGAGCCTGCTGCGACACTGAAAAAAATATGGCCCACTGAGCAAATACACAACCCCATTTACTTAACACTTAGTCACAAGAATCTGAAGATCTTATTTCCTGTGTAACAGAACCTCATTTTGTTCCATAGAAATTTCTGTGTAAAGCATTTATTTGCATAAAGTGTTAATCTTCAGGTTGATTCTCATCTGATCTTCTTCTCATTTATCAGCCCTGCTCGGGCTCCTGTTCTAATGGGCCACACACTGTGCACTGCTTTGCCAGAAAAAGATGCGTTAATAGTCAACTGCAAATTAAATCGGCTCATTGTATGAGTAATTTGGGTTGTGCTTCTGACATTTTATAAAAACGACAAAATGGTTTATATTTAGGGACTTATACAGATTTTTCAGTCATTGCATATTCCTTCATAATATCAAAGCTTTCAGACCCCACACACTTATACATTTAAAGGCGAGGTGAGATGTTATAAAACGGAAAACTAAAGGTCAATTAAAACTTAGTTCAAAAATTACACAGTCATTTTCACAAGCTGAGGATCATATTTAAACAGAAAACATACACTGTGGATACTGGAAATCTGAAACAAAAACAGAAAATGTTGGAAACACTCAGCAGGTCTGGCAGCATCTATGGAGCGAGAGACAGAGTTAACGCTTCAGGTCAATGACCTTTCACAAATGCTGCCGGACCTGCTGAGTATTTCCAACATTTTCTGTTTTTGTTTAATAATATTCATTCTGCCTGATAATTCAAGGTAAAAGTAAAATCACCATGCTCATATACACTAATTGTATTCTGTTTTTTACAGGTATTAACATTAGCAATTACTAAACCGATGGCAGAGATTATTGACTGAGAAGTTGATTCTGCAGTCAATATTCCAGAAGATTGCTATTTCACAGAATCACACAGTGCAGAAGAGGCCCTTTGGCCCATCAAGTCTGCACCGACATGTGAGAAACACCTGACCTACCTACCTAATCCCATTTACCAGCACTTGGCCCATAGCCTTGAATGTTATGACGTGCCCAAGTGCTCATCCAGGTACTTTTTAAAGGATGTGAGGCAACCCACCTTCACCACCCTCCCAGGCAGCGCATTCCAGACCGTCACCACCCTCTGGGTAAAAAAGTTTTTCCTCACATCCCCCCTAAACCTTCTGCCCCTCACCTCGAACTTGTGTCCCCTCGTGACTGACCCTTCAACTAAGGGGAACAGCTGCTCCCTATCCACCTTGTCCATGCCCCTCATAATCTTGTACACCTCGATCAGGTCGCCCCTCAGTCTTCTCTGCTCCAACGAAAACAACCCAAGTCTATCCAACCTCTCTTCGTAACTTAAATGTTTCATCCCAGGCAACATCCTGGTGAATCTTACCCCCTCCAGTGCAATCACATCCTTCCTATAATGTGGCGACCAGAACTGCAGACAGTACTCCAGCTGTGGCCTCACCAAGGTTCTATACAACTCCAACATGATCTCCCTACTTTTGTAATCTATGCCTCGATTGATAAAGGCAAGTGTCCCATATGCCTTTTTCACCACCCCACTAACATGCCCCTCTGCCTTCAGAGATCTATGGACACACACACCAACGTCCCTTTGTTCCTCAGAACTTCCTGGTGTCATGCCATTCATTGAATACTTCCTTGTCAAATTGCTCCTTCCAAAGTGTATCACCTCACACTTTTCAGAGTTAAATTCCATCTGCCACTTATCTGCCCATTTGACCATCCCGTCTATATCTTCCTGTAGCCGAAGACACTCAACCTCACTGTTAACTACCTGGCCAATCTTTGTGTCATCCACAAACTTACAAATCCTACCACCCACATAGTCATCTTTGTCGTTTATATAAATGACGAATAATAGGGGACGCAGCACAGATCCCTGTGGTATGCCACTGGACACGGGCTTCCAGTCACTAAAGCAGCCTTCTGTCATCATCCTCTGTCTCCTACAACTAAGCCAATTTTGAATCCACCTTATCAAGTTACCCTGTACGCCATGTGAATTTGCCTTCTTTATAAGTCTCCCATGTGGGACCTTGTCAAAGGCTTTGCTGAAATCCATATAAACTACATCAACTACACTACCCTCATCTACACACAAGGTCACCTCCTCAAAAAATTCAATCAAATTTGTTAGGCATGACCTCCCTCTGACAAAGCCATGCTGACTATCCCTGATCAAACCTTGCCTCTCCAAGTGGAGATAGATTCTCTCCTTCAGAATTGTCTCCAATAGTTTCCCTACCACTGACGTGAAACTCACTGGCCTGTAGTTCCCTGGCTTATCTCTACAACCCTTCTTAAATAGCGGAACCACATTAGCTGTTCTCCAGTCCTCTGGCATCTCCCCCGTGGCCAGAGAGGAATTAAAAATTTGGGTAAGGGCCTCTGCGATCTCCTCCCTTACCTCTCTCAGCAGTCTGGGACACAAATCATCCAGACCTGGAGATTTGTCCACTTTTAAGCCTGCCAACACCTCCAATACCTTGTCACTCCCTATATCAATTTGCTCAACTAATTTGTTCAACTAAATTAGCTTATGAGAGTGAGTGCTGATGGATATTGTATTTTTGCCCTTGTTCATTTTTAAGGAGAGATTTTGCTTTGATCCCCAACCCATTCTGCACCTGTAGCAATCTTTTGGGATCACCTCCACACAATGCGCCCAAAAATGTGCAAGTGTATTCAAATAAGGTGGTACCATTCGAGTGATATCTTGGATCGCATGTTCCATTATCAATACTGGATGCTAAGAGCACAGCCATTGGCAAGCATCCAGCACAGCGGGAGAATCACAACACCAGCAACAATTTTAATGTCTGAAAAGGGATGTGGAGTGGATTGCGGGTCAATGGATTAGCAGTTTTACAGCGGTAGAATTAGACAATACATTGATGGCTGTAATGTGTTTGGGGAAAGGTGAGGCTTCCTGTTCCTTTAAGCTGCTGCAGGCATCGACTTTTGCAACTCTAGTTATATAACATATGGGATTTATTTTTGTCTGTATTGCATTTTTTAACTAATATTTCTGTGCCGTTAGAATTGGCATGTAAGAATTTAACACCGAAGACCACACAACGCAACTCGTCAGGCAAAAGTTAACAGCTCAAAACAGATGTCACGCATTCTTCTCCTCAAGATGTAAATTCATTTTGGCTCACACAGTGGAGTCAGATGTGTTAATTAGTTAAGGCAGACTGTCGTTTATAATCCCAAACACTTTGTGGCAATGTTAGAGATGGTTTCACTGCCTTAAATAAAGGACTACCATCACAATACTAGGTTGTTTAATCTGATCCAACTAATTTCTGAACCAATTCCCATTTATCAACAAACTGAAGCAGGAACCAATAGTCTCACCAAGCAACACCTACTCGCCAACAACCTGCTCCCTGAAGTTCAGCTCAGGTTACGCCAGATCCACTCAGCTCCAGAACACTTTTACAGCTGTGAACCAGGAAAGGACACATGTATGAGGCGAGCTCAGAGTAGCTGCCCTCAGGCAGCATTTGGTTGAGTGTGGCAGAGTCCTAACAAAACTTTCAGCCAAAAAAACCTTCAGTAGCAGGAGTCATACCTGACACATAGGAAGATGGCTGTTTTTGTTGGAAGCTAGTCATCGTTAGAGCAGTGACCTCAATCCAACCAAACTGCTTCATAAGCTTCTTTCTGCCACAAGGTCAGGAGTAGGGGTGTTTTGTGGACGATTTCATTATGTTTACTTACATTCATAACTCCTTTGATAATGGCGCAGCTATAACCTTTGGCTGACATGTGGGAGGTAATATTTACACAAGATATTTGTCAGGCCATTACTATCATCGAACAATAAAAGTCTCAATCACCTCTCCTTAACCTTCAAGACCCCATCAAAATTTTGGGATCACCAGAAGTAGGGGAAACACTGAGTCCTCTCATGAACGGTTCAGCTCCTGATCCCTCAGTGCCTCTCCAGCACAGACATGGTTCAAATTAAGATTGTGATGGAACTCTCTGGATTACCCAGATGGGAGCAACACTATAACAGTTAAGAATCCTGACACCATCCTGACCTTCAGGATCATGGCAACACCATCATCTCCAAGTTCCCCTCCAACTCACACACCATCCTAACTTGGATATACATCATTCTTCCTTCATTATCACTGGGCCAAAATCCTGGCATTTCCCTCTCACCATTGTCATGATAATAGTTGATTGTGGTAGTGGACTCCAGTATTAGATACTATACGGTACTCTGTACTCACTAGGGGGTCACCTGACCTGGGAGTTGAAGGTCAGATAACACATGTTGGAACCAGTCTTGATAGAATTCAATTACTGCAGATATATGTTTATGTTAGGAAAAGGTGTTATTAATAAAGTTAGCTCAGCTACAATGTTAACGGCCTGTGTGCATCATTGAAACAAAAAACAAGACATGGGGCAGAATTTTGCCCTTGGTGGGCGTGCGGGCCCCACTGGCTCGGCGGCGGGTGGGCAGCCGACCCCCGCCACTGAAACGGGGCCCGCCGCCATTTTGAGTGGGCGGGCCAATTAAGGCCCACCCAGCGGCCTGCCCGACAGGAAGCACTAGCGCTTCCTGTGCGGGGGGTGGAGGGATTCCCCATCTGTCAAAGTGCGCTCTTTTGCACATGTGCGTGAAAGAGTGCACTGCTCCCTGAGACCAAGTGCTGTCTCAGGGAGATTACTGACAGGTAAAAAAACACCAAAAATATTAAAATTATTAGCATGTCCCCCTCATGTGACAATGTCACATGAGATGGGACATGTTAATAAGAAACACATTAACTTTATGAAACTTTTTAAAAACAGACATGAAACTTCATCCCGCCGGTGGATGAGGTTTCATGTATTATCAGAAGCCCACTGGGGCTCCTGGCCTGCCCGCCAGCCTTAAGGTTGGATGAGCAGGATCTTTAACAATCTTAATTAGCCTGTCAATGGCCTTAATTGGCCATTGACAGGTCGGCGGGCGGACAGCTGATTTCGTTGTCCGCCCGCCTTCTTGAAAATTTAAAGGGACCGGGATGACGTCATCCCGCGTCATTTTCCCGTCGGTGAGCGGGCCCTGTCCCCAAATTGCCGACGGGAAAATCCTGGCCATGGTGTCAGAAGTAAACTAAACCTAACAATGGAGGTTCTGAAACCACCAACAGAGCTCAATTTGGAGGACAATCTCGTCGAAAACTGGAGGAGGTTCTGGCGGTGATTCAAGCTGTACCTCACAGGGATGGGCAGTGATAAAAAAGATCCTGAGGTACATTCTTCCATCTTTCTTCATGTAGCAGGGGAAGCAGCCCTAGAAGTCTATAACACATTCACATTTGAAAGTGATGAGAAATGAAATGATTTGAAAGAAATAATGGAAAAATTCTAAGCCTACTGCAGCCCTAAGAAAAACATCATGTATGAAAGATTCCGATTTTTTACGTGCACGCAAGGCAGTGACAACATTAGTTAGTACGTAACTGAGCTGAGAAAACAAGCTAAATCCTGTGAATTTGGAGATAGAATAATTTGTGGAATCACAAATGGCACTGAGAGAACGGCTTTTGAGAAGTTGATCTCACGCTGGAGGAAGTAATAAATATCTGCAGAGTGGCAGAGACAGCAAAATGCCAGATTAAACAGATGACAGAAGTTGATAAGCCACACACGGTCAAGCAGTTAGATGCAGTTAAATGGAAACATCCTGGGAAAGAACAAATAGACAGTCTGGATGTAAAAAGAACAAAACTACTATTAAAACATTTAGATGCAGCTGATGTGGAACAGAGCATTTACCAGCCTACAGAAAGCCGTGTAAGAACTGTGATAAACTAAATCACTTCGCTAAGATGTGTAAATCGAAGAAAGTGCACACAATTGACACATACACTGAAATAGAACTTTTCATTGGTGTAGTAACAACAAATTCCAAAGAAGACGAATGGAATGTTGATTTTAAATTTGACAACGTGACGGTTAGTTTCAAGCTTGACACAGGTGCACAAGCAAATGTCATTCCCATAAGCCTGTATCGTAAGATAAGCAAAGAAAACAGTTAACTAAAACAAAAATGAAGCTGTCTACTTATACAGGTGAAAAATTTGCAGTAGAAGGCAAGTGCACACAAAGTGAACGACAAAAAACAGCCTCAAGCACTTCCATCCATAGTGGTGAAAATTGATGCAAAACCTATTCTTGGAATCAAAGCTTGTGAAAATCTGAAGCTAATCAAGAGAATAATGACTGTTCACCACTGAAGGCATTCTAAGCGAGTATAAAGATGTGTTCCAGAGAATTGGCTGCTAAAAGGAGAACACACCATCAAGATTGACGAAACTGTGACACCCAAAATACACCCGCCCAAGAAAATACCAGTAATACTAAGAGACCGACTGAAAGCAGAGTTGGACAGAATGGCGAAACTTTACATCATTAAGAAAATTGAAGAACTGACAAAGTGGGTTAATCCAATTGCAATTGTAGAAAAATCAGATGGGAATCTGCGAGTCTGTCTGGAACCCAGAGACCTAAACCAGGCAGTACAAAGAGAGCATTACCAGCTGCCCACAGTAGAAGAGATCACGTGTAAGCTAGCTGATGCTAAATACTATTCAGTCTTGGATGCGTGTTCAGGCTTCTGGTAGGTCAAGCTGGATGAACGTAGTCCCTATCTCTGTACCATCAACACACCATACAGGCAATGCAGGTTTTTACGCTTACCTTTTGGTATTAATTCAGCTCCGGAGGTGTTCCACAGAACAGTGAAGCAGCTGTTTGAAGGGTTAGAGGGTGTGGAAACCTATATCAATGATGGGCTGGTCTGGTGAGCCTCACGAGAAGAACACGACCACAAACTGAGGCAGGTGCTGGGTAGAGCTAGAGAAAGGAACCTTAAGTTGAAGGAGGAAAAGTGCAAAATAGGTCTTCATGAAATCAAATACTTGGGACATGTGCTAGCAAGTGATGGACCGAAGCCGGACCTGAGTAAAATCAAAGCAGCTGTGAACATGCCACCCCCAGGATGTAAGAAAGGCTTGGAGAGGTTTTTGGGAATGGTGACCTGTCATGGGAAATTCATTCCAAACATGTCAGACCTGACAGCACCTCTCAGAGAACTTCTACAAAATGATGTGTAATGGCACTGGAACAAAGTCACCAGGAAGCTTTGACCAGTCTGAAGAGAACACTGACCCAGGCACCAGTGTTAAAGTACTACGATGTCAGTCAGCCAGTCAAGATCTCAGCGGATGCTTCAAAGACTGGCCCGGGAGCTGTCTTCTTGCAAAATGAGGCATCAGTGGCATATGCTTCAAAGGCAATGACTGAAACACAGCAGTGGTACGCCCAAATGGAGAAAGAATCGCTAGCAATTGTGTTTGGCCTAGAACACTTCCACCAGTTTGTCTGTGGCAAAAACGTGGAGGTAGAGTCTGATCATAAGCCTTTGGAAGCTACACTTAAAAAGCCCCTGAACTGTGCACCACCAAGAATCCAAAGATTGTTAATGCGTCTGCAGAAGTACCAGGTCAGAGTTAAATACAAACCGGACAAGGAAATGTACATCACAGACACTCTGTCACGTGCATACCTACCCATCACAGAGGAAGAGGATAAAGAAACGGAAGCACAGGTTCACATGCTGACAAAGAACTTACCTGTGGCTGTAACCAAACTGGAAGAGATCAGGGAAGTGACCAAGAATGAGGCCGCCCTGAGAAAACTGCAGCAGATTGTGCAAACTGGCTGGCCCACACATCGGAGTGGATCCCCTTCTGCTGTACAAGAGCACTGGAACTCTCATGAAGAACTTCATGTAGTAGAAGGAATACTTTTCAAGGGAGAAAAGATAATTCCTGCAACACTGAGGAAAGAAATGCTGCAACGCATACATGAAAGTCACCTTGGCATAGAAACATGCAGGAGAAGAGCTCAAGGTGTAATGTATTGGCCTGGAATGGGAGCACAAATCGGGGAAATGGTGAATGGGTATGCAGTGTGCCAAAAGTACAGTAAGACGCAACAAAAAGAACCACTTCAATCATGCAGTGTTCCAGAGAGGCCCTGACAGAAAATTGGAGTGGACTTGTCCACATTTGACAACAGTGAGTACCTACTAGCAGTAGATTATTACTCAAACCTTTGGAGTCTGTGCTACTGAGAAATGATAGTAAGAGCATCACTGTAATAAATCATTTAAAATCAATTTTTCTTTGCCACGGCATACCTGAAGTACTCATCTCAGATAACAATCCACAATTCTTAGGCACTGAGTTTCACAAATTTACACAGGACTGGGAGTTTTGCCACACTAGGTCAAGTCCCAAATATCCACAATCCAATGGAATGGTGGAACGTACCATGCAGACCTTAAGAAGTGGGGGGGGGTGTGGTTGTAGGGACAAGCAAGCAGTGATAGGAGCAGATAATCAAAAGATGTCGCAGACAAAAGAACAAAGAGGTGTTGAAGGTGGTGATATTATCTAAACGAATGTGCCCAACCCCCCCACTTCTCTCCCCCCTCCCCCCCCCTGCCACCTTAAACCAGCTTATATTTCACCCCTCTCCTAATATTACTCAGTTCTGTTGAAGGGTCATGAGGACTCGAAGCGTCAACTTTTTTCTTCTCCACCGATGCTGCCGGACCTGCTGAGTTTTTCCAGGTAATTCTGTTTTGTTTTGGATTTCCAGCATCCGCAGTTTTTTGTTTTTATCTTTGATCTAGGCGCCTGATCTCTACCTGACCTGAACATGGGAGAGACAGTGAGGATTCAGCATGAAGGGATCTGGAATCCTGCTGTTGTCACAGTAATCACAGGAGAACCAAAGTCTTACATAGTGCAGACTCCAAACGGACAACAGTACAGGAGAAACCGGAAATTCTTATGGAAATAAATGAAACACGACCCTGCTCTGAACCAGAAAATGTAGCTGAAGATCAAAAACCAGACTGTGCCAGTGAAGCAACAGAAAAGCAGGCAAAGCCTGAGAGTCCTGAAAACTATCCAAGAGGTGATAGTGACACAGAGCTGGAGAAGGCCCCTTATCCTTCAAAATCACCTCTGTCACCATTCAGAACATCCAGTGGAAGAATTGTGAAAAAAAACCACAGAGATACAGAGATGAGTAAAAGACAAAACAGACTGATCAAAACAGAGTTTGAAAGAATAGATAAGAGACTTTGTGTACTTGAGTTCTATAAAAGTTCTTTTAAAGAAAGAGAAAGTCATGATAATAGTTGATTGTGGTAGTGGGCTCCAGTATTAGATACTATACGGTACTCTGAACTAGATAACGGGTTGCCTGACCTGGTGGTTGAAGGTCAGATAACACATGTTGGAACCGGTCTTGATAGAATTCAGGTACTGCAGATATGTGTTTCTGTTATGAAAATGTGTTATCAATAAAGTTAGCTCAGCTACAATGTCGACGGCCTGTGTGCATCATTGAAACAAAAACAAGACAACCATCACCACTGCAGCAGATCCAAACTAAAGTCCCCCAGTTACCTTCTCAGGGAAACAAAGGATTGTCAATAAATGCAGCATTCACAGCTTTGCTCAAACTCTGAGCAAAAAACAAATTCACAGTGTGTGTGGGTGTGGAGTTAGGTAGAGGGCTTGAGGCCCCCTGGTCACACATTGAAGGGTAAGCAGGCCTTCAAATCAGGAACAGAACCTTGATTAATTGGTACCCTCTGTTATTGACAGGGACTGGATCACATAAACATACAGCTATCGACTTTGTAGTCTGGAAAAAAAGGAAATTTGGTATAGAGTTTTCCATTACAATCATTGGGCTATGCTATTGAATAACTCAATACAAGGTAGGAAAAGGTGCACTGTGGATCAAGTGAAGTCCATTCTATGGCTGACCAGTACTGCCGAACCCTACAAAATATTGAATATTAAAACCCTAAAACTCAAGCTTGGTGTCAAAAATCACTTCCTGATCGATTTACGTGACTTTCTTTTCTGCTTAATGTTGTCCTGCACTATGCCATTTCACCTGGATGTTACAGTTTAAAATTAATAAGTGTCTGAATATCAGTTGGGGGTAGGAGCAGGTTTGCCAGTGGTGCCTCTTGCTCATAAACAGCCTACGGATGTTCAAGGCAGGATTTCCTCCCCCCCACCTTGCCCCACCCCCCAACGTTTCTCTCCCCCCTCCCCAGTGAGTGATGAGGTCCCTGGCACAGGTAGAAATCCTATAGAAAACATTTACTCCCAGAGAGTTTTCCATGAGTCAACACTGGGTAACTCGGGCAAGTAAACATTCAATCCAGCCAATCCCACGAATAGTCACTTGTACCTTACACTGGAGGGCACCTAACACTTGCGGAGGCGATCTCCAGTCTGAATTTACTCCATCAGCAGAGGAGGGAAAAATACTGAAGTGATGAAAAAAAAGTTAAAAATAAGTTTCCTGCTTATACTTGGAATACACGTGCAGTGTAAATGAATTAGCAAAGTGTGAATGTGTATTCAAACAGAAAAATTCAACAATAGAATTGCTGGCTTGAAGGAAAATTAAAGTGGCAAGACTCATTTAATGTTCCTCTCTTTTATTAGTCTTCAGAGATCATTAATAAAACCCAGCATTGGACTTTACAAAGCCTCCCCTGTCTTGAAGGAGGGTTAATTGATGCATCATCCTGATTGGAAAGGTTTCAGTGCATCGATCACTATAGTAGCACTATAAACAGTGACAGCTGGAGAGGTCACCTCTGAGCTATGAAGCAAATTCAAAGGCTCCATAGACCCCTGGTTACTTTTACAAAACTAATTCCTAGAAATCTCTGCTCCCCACACAGCGAGTATCATGTTGGATTACTTGGGTAAATACAATTCCCGCTTTTACTTGGAATACACGTGCAGTGTAAATGAATTAGCAAAGTGTGAATGTGTATTCAAACAGAAAAATTCAACATTAGAATTGCTGGATGAAAGGAAAATTAAAGTGGCGAGGTTTATTTAGTGTTCCTCTAATTCCTAGAAATCTCTGCTCCCCACACAGTGTATCATGTTGGATTACTTAGGTAAATACTTTTAGTAACACAAACAGCAACACCTGCTACATCCTCCCATGTGCAGGTATTGGGCATTGCCAGGCATCTTCATGGCTTCAGTCCCATTTTACCTAGAAGACCAGGTAGTGAGGGTACCAAATTGTATTCTTGTCAGACTCTGCATGGCATGGACTTGAAGACTTTCTCACAGGATGATGAGTAATTCACAACTATGTCCTCTCCCCCGCAACTTTCTTGACACGTGAGCATCACTGGCAAGGCCAGGATTTATTGCCCATCCCTGAATGCCCTTGAGCTATCTTGTTAAACTGCTGCAGTCCATGTGGTGTAATTGTCTAATTGTCCCTCACCATTTGCAACTAGATGTGGCAAAATTGCAGACTGTTCTGATCCATTGATTGAGGGAACAATGTCAGTAGCTTCTGCTGTTTAACACGCATGTAGCCCTGTGTTGCAGCTTCACCAGCACCTCATTTTTAGGTACCCCCGGTGCTACTGGCAGGCTCTCCTGCACCAGAATTGAAGTAGTGTTGATCCTGTAATTTGATAGTAATGGTAGAGTGAGGGATATGCTGGGCCATGAGGTTACAGATAATGGTTGAGTACAATTCTGCTGCTGTTAAGACGATAAGACCATAAGACATAGGAGCAGAAATTAGGCCATTTGGCCCATCGAGTCTGCTCCGCCATTCAATCATGGCTGATAAGTTTCTCAACCCCATTCTCCCGCCTTCTCCCCGTAACCTTTGATCCCCTTACCAATCAAGAACCTATCTAACTCGGTCTTAAATACACTCAATGACCTGGCCTCCACAGCCTCCTGTGGCAATGAATTCCATAGATTCACCACTCTCTGGCTAAAGAAGTTTCTCCTCATCTCTGTTCTAAAAAGTCTTCCCTTTACTCTGAGGCTGTGCCCTTGGGTCCTAGTCTCTCCTACTAATGGAAACATCTTCCCCACGTCCACTCTATCCAGGCCTTTCAGTATTCTGTAAGTTTCAATCAGATCCCCCCTCATCCTTCTAAACTCCATCGAGTATAGACCCAGAGTCCTCAAACGTTCCTCATATGTTAAGCCTTTCATTCCTGGGATCATTCTCGTGAACCTCCTCTGGACCCTCTCCAGGGCCAGCACATCCTTCCTGAGATATGGGGCCCAAAATTGCTCACAATATCCTAAATGTGGTCTGACCAGAGCCTTATAAAGTCTCAGCAGCACATCCCTGCTTTTATATTCTAGTCCTCGCAAAATAAATGCCAACATTGCATTTGCCTTCCTAACTACCACGTCAACCTGCAAGTTAACCTTAAGAGAATCCTGGACTAGGACTCCCAAGTCCCTTTGCACTCCAGATTTCTGAATTCTCTCCCCATTTAGAAAATAGTCTATGCCTCTATTCTTCCTACCAAAGTGGATGACCTCACACTTCCCCACGTTGTATTCCATCTGCCACTTCTTTGCCCATTCTCCTAACCTGTCCAAATCCTTCTGCAGCCTCCCCGCCTCCTCAATACTAACTGTCCCTCCATCTATCTTTGTATCATCTGCAAACTTAGCCAGGATGTCCTCAGTTCCTTCATCTAGATCATTAATGTATAAAGTGAAAAGTTGTGGTCCCAATACTGACCCCTACGGAACTCCACTAGTTACTGGCCGCCATCCTGAGAAGGACCCCCTTATCCCCACTCTCTGCCTCCTGCCAGACAGCCAATCTTCTATCCATGCTAGTACCTTGCCTCTAACACCATGGGCTCTTATCTTACTGAGCAGCCTCCTGTGCGGCACCTTGTCAAAGGCCTTCTGGAAGTCCAAGGAGATAACATCCATTGGCTCTCCTTTGTCTAACCTACTCGTTACCTCCTCAAAGAATTCTAACAGATTTGTCAGGCATGACCTCCCCTTGATGAAACCATTCTGACTTTGCCCGATTTTACCATGCACTTCCAAGTATTCTGAAATCTCATCCTTAATAATGGACTCTAAAATCTTACCAATGACCAAGGTCAGGCTAATCGGCCTGTAATTTCCCGTCTTTTGCCTCACTCCCTTCTTAAACAGGGGGGTTACATTAGCCATTTTCCAGTTCTCTGGGACCCTCCCTGACTCCAGTGATTCCTGAAAGATCACCACCAACGCCTCCACTATCTCTTCAGCTATCTCCTTCAGAACTCTGGGGTGTATTCCATCTAGTCCAGGTGATTTATCCACCTTCAGACCTTTCAGTTTTCCTAGCACCTTCTTCTTGGTAATGGCCACCATACTCACCTTTGCCCCCCGAATCTCTTGAACTTTGGAGATGTCACTCGAGTCTTCCACTGTGAAGACTGACACAAAGTACTTATTCAGTTCCTCCGCCATTTCTTTGTTCCCCATTACTACTTCTCCAGCGTCATTTTCCAGCGGCCCAATGTCCACTTTTGCCTCTCTCTTACCCTTTACATATCTAAAAAAACTCTTGCAATCTTTTTTTATATTACTGGCTAGTTTACCCTCATATTTAATCTTCTCCCTCCTTATTTATTTTTTAGTTGTCCTCTGTTGGTCTTTGTAGGCTTCCCAATCCCCTGGTTTCTCACTGCTCTTCGCTGCATTGTATGCTTATGTTGATGACCTGTATCTCCTCATTAATGCCCAGTTTTGAGCTGTTAGATCAATCCTGAATCTATCATATATAACATGAAGCTCGTGTCAAGCAACATGAAGGAGGGTATCCTAAGTGCGAAGACAGGTCTTGGCCTCCAGAAGGACTATATGGTGGTCACTCCCATCAATACTGTCATGGACAGATTCTTCTGCAATGGGCAGATTGGTGAGCAAAAGATCAAGGAGGTTTTTTCCTCTTATTGGTTCTCCCACCACCAGCCGCTGGCCCAGTCTGGCAGCTATGTCTTTCAGGATTCAGCCTGTAGTGGTACTACTGAGCCACTCTTGGTCATGGACTTGATGTCCTCGAGCAGATTACTTTCAGTGCTGCCCTCAGTACTTTTTTCCAACATGCAGGAGCACTGGTTCATCAACAGAGTCGGGGTGGGGGGGGGCACGTAGGTGTTCATCAACAGGAGATATCTTTGCCCAGTTGGCCTGATGCCACGTGACTTTCATGGGGTCCAGAGTCAATATTGAGACTCCCAGGGCAACTCCCATACCAGAAGACCACCACTTTGATGGATCTGTCTTGACCGTGGGACGGGACATATCCAGAGACAGTGATGGAGAACTCTGGTATGTTGGCGAAGGCATGATTTTGTGAGTATGGCCATGTGAGGCTGTTGCTTGATGAGTCTGTGGGACAGCTCTCCCAGATGTTAATAAGGGGACTTTGCAGGGTTTTCTGGGCTGTGTGCCTTTGTCACACTTGGTGTCTGACTAGATGCCAGGTGGTCCATCTGGTTTGATTCTTATTAGACATTTTCATAGCAGTTTGATACAAACTGAGTGGATTGCTAGACCATTTTAGAGAGCAGCTCAGAATGAACCATATTGCTGTGGGTCTGGAGTCTTATATAGGTCAGACCAGGTAAAGACAGCAGATTTCCTTTCCTAAGGAACATCAGTGAACCGGATGGGGTTTCATAAAAATCCAATAGCTTCACGATCACAAAAGCAAAAAACTGCGAAAGCTGGAAATCTGGAAAAGAAACAGTAAATGCTGGAAACACTCAGCAGGCCTGGCAGCATCTGTGCTGAGAAAACTGCGGAGGTGGTGGTGTAGCAGTGATGTCACCAGACTAGTAATTAAGCAGACCAAGCTAACGCTCTGGGGGCATGAGTTCAAATCCCATGATGACACCAGGAGCAGCACCTGATGGAATTTAAATTCAGTTAATGGGGAGAGTTTTTCCTTGGGCCGGCGCGGAGCCGATTGGCTGCATGCCACCATTTTACACGGGCGGGCCAATTAAGGCCTGCCCAGCATAACACGCGGCCAGTAGCACTCAGCGCTACCTGTGCGGGTGGGGGGGTGCGAGGAGGGAGAGTCGGGGCCTGTGCTCTTTCGCGCATGCAGCAATCTCCCTGAGGCATGCAGCTGCCTTTGGGAATTGACTGGGTGTCAAAACTTTTTAATAAATAAAGTAAAAATTTATTTAAACTTGTCCCCTCATGTGACAGTGTCACATGAGCTGGGACATCTTTGTGAAGTTAAGAAAATTTATTTATTTATTTTATAAAAGCTTAAGGAAACCTTATCCCACCGGTGGATGAGGTTTCCTGAAAAACGTGAAGGCCGCGGGCTCTTTGCCTGCCCGCCAACCTTAAGGTTGGACAGGAAGCGTTGTTAACAACTTTAATTATTTTTTTAATGGCCTTAATAGGCCGTTGACAGATTGACGGGTGCGCAGCCGCCTCAAGCATGCACCCGCCAAACGAAATATCGCGATGACGCGCAATGATGTCGGGACGGACACCCAACATCATCGCGTGTCATTTTACGCATTGGCGTGTCAGGCCCGCCCCCACACACCGACGGCAATATTCTGCCCAATAAATCTGGAATTAAAAGGCTAGTCTTGGTAACAGTGACCATGAAACAACTGTCGCAAAAAACCCAGCTAGTTCACTAATGTCCTTAGAGAAGGAAATCTGCTATCCTCACGTGGTCTGCCTCCAGATCTGATGCGGCTCCAGACCAATATCAATGTGGTTGACTCTTAACTGCCCTCTGAAATGGCTTAGCAAGCCACTCCGTTGTATCAGACCACTACAAAAAGGAATAAAACTGGATGGATCATCCAGCATTAACCTCGGCACCGGAAATGAGAACGTCAAACCCAGCCCTATCAACCTTGCAAAGTCCTCCTTACTAACATCTGGGGGCTTGTGGCGAAATTGGGAGAGCTGTCTCATAGGCTATTCATTCTCACGGATTATACCTTACAGATAATGTCCCAGAAACCACCATCACCGTCCCTGGATATGTCCTAGCCAACTGGCCAATCCAAGGTGGCGGTACAGTGTTATACAGTCAGGAGGGAGTTGTCCTAGGAGTACTCAAAATCAACTCTGGACCTCATGAAGTCTCACGGCATCAGATCATACAAGGGCAAGGAAACATCCTGCTGATTACCACTTACCGCCCTCCCTCAGCTGATGAATCAGTGCTCCTCCATGTTGAACACCACTTGAGGGTGCCTGGGGCACAGAATGTACTCTGACTTCAATGTCCATCGCCAAGAGTGGCAGGGTAGCACTACGACTAACTGAGCTGGCCAAGTCCCAAAGGACATAGCTGCTAGACTGGGTCTGCGGCAGGTGGTGAGGGAACCAACAATAGGGAAAAATATACTTGACCTCATCCTCACCAAGCTACCTGTCGCAGATGCATCTGTCCATAACAGTATTGGTAGGAGCGACCACCACACAGTCCTTATGGAGACAAAGTTCCGTCTTCAAATTGAGGATAACCTCCATTGTGTTGTGTGGCACTACCACTGTGCTGAATGGGATAGATTTCGAACAGATTTAGCAACTCAAAACTGGGCATCCATGAGGCGCTGTGGGCCATCAGCAGCAGCAGAATTGAATACAACCACAATCTAACCTCATTCCCGGCATATTCACTTTCTACCATTACTATGGATCAAGCAAGGGGATCATCCCTGGTTCAATGAAGGGTGCAGGAGGGCATGACAGTGTAGCACCAGACATATCTAAAAATGAGGTGTCAACCCAGTGAAGCTATAACACAGGACTACATGCATGCCAAACTGTGAAAGCAGTATGCAATTGACACAGCTAAATGATCCCACAAACAACGGATCAGATCTAAGTTCTGCAGTTCTGGCAGGGTCAGTCGTGAATGGTGGTTGACAATTAAACAGCTAACAGGAGGAGGAGGCTCAGCAAATATCTCCATTTTCAATTCTGAGGGCACTCAGCACATCAGTGCAAAAGGCGAGGCATTTGCAGCAATCTTCAGCCAGAAGTGCCAAATGCATGATCCATCTTGGCCTCCTCCTGAGGTCCCCAGCATCACAGATGTAAGTCTTCAACAAATTTGATTTGCTCCAAGAGATATCAAGAAACAGCTGAAGGCATTGGATACTGCAAAGGCTATGGGCCCTGACAACATCACAGTAATAGTACTGAAGACTTGTCTTCCAGAACTGGCTACACCCTTAGCCAAGCTGTTCCAGTACAGCTACAACACTGGCACCTACCCAGCAATGTGAAAAACTGCCCAGCTATGTCCTGTCCACAAAAAGCAGGACAAATCCAACCCACTCAATTACTGCTATTATGATATGGCAGGTGGTAATTGCCAGACTGGAAAAATGAACCGTCATAATTTTAAAAGAGAGTTTCATTTTCTCCACCCATTTCACTTTACTTACTATACTTATCTATATACACAAAACTATTACACTACCAGTTACATGCATTAACATGACAATTTACACAGGGCCTTCATTTCAACAGTGGTCATTCCAGTTCATTGTCCATGTTTCAAATGTCCAATTTTCTTTGAACGTCAAGCTCTTGATGACGCATCTGCAATTAAATTTTCTCATCCAGCCACATGTATAACCTGTAAATTAAACAGTTGCAGTCATAAACTCCATCTGAACAGCCTGGCACTCCGGTCTCGAAATTTATCCAGAAATTTTAAAGGATTGTGGTCTGTATAAAGAATTGTTTCTGAAGAATTGTTTGCAGCATAAACCTCGAAATTCTGCAACGCTAACACTAGACCTAGAATCGCTTTTTCGATGGTTGAGTATCTTTTCTGGTGTACATTCAGCTTCCGTGAAAAATATCTTACCGCATTTTCAATCCCTGTTTCATCTTCTTGTAACAACACAGCACCAATACCCAGGTCACTTGTATCAATCACCAACTTAAAATGCTTGGTGTAATTAGGTGCTGCCAAAATTGGTGTAGTAGTTTTAAAAGTGTCAAATGCATTCTGACACTCCTGTATCCATTGAAATTTCTTGTTCTTTTTTAGTAGTTCAGTCAATGGAGACACCACACTGCTAAAATTTGGTACAAACTTCCAATAAAATCCACTCATGCCTAAAAATCTCAAAACTTCCCTTTTTGTCGGCACTGGAAAATTCAGGATGGCTTTTACTTTCACATCTTGTGGGGCCACCTGACCATGTCCAACAGTGTGGCCTAAATATGTAACTTTTGCTTTCGCAAATTCACTCTTAGCCAAGTTCACCACCAAATTAGCTTCTTGCAGTCAATCAAACAGTTCTTTCAGATGTTGTAAATATTCCTCCCATGTTTGACTGAAAACTACCAAGTTGTCAATATAAACAGCATAATTGCTCAGTCCTGCAATTACTTTGTTTGTCAGTCTTTGAAATGTTGCTAGTGCATTCTTCATACCAAATGGCAGAACTTTGAACTGATAAAGTCCATCTGGTATTCCAAAAGCTGATCTCTCTTTCACTCTTTCTGATAACAGTACTTGCCAATATCCTTGCAGCAAATCAATTTTTGTAATAAACTCTGATTGTCCTACTTTCTGAATGCAATCTTCCAACCGTGGAATAGGATATGAATCTGCTTTTGTCAGCGCATTCACTTTTCGATAATTCACACATAGTCTTTGTGTTCCATCCGGTATTGGCACCATCACAATAGGTGAACTCCATGTACTGCAACTAAACTCTATCATGTCATTCTGAAGCATGAATTCAATTTCTTTTTGCACTTGAGCTAATTTTACTGGATTTAATCTATAAAAACATTGCTTTATTGAAACTGAATCTCTCACATCTACATCATGTATAGCCAAATTTATTTTCCTCCAATTTATTCCCACAAATAGCCTAGCGTGACTGCAATAGCTTTTCCAAATCACTTTTACACTTGTCTGGAAGGTAACTCAATATTACCATAAGACCATAAGACCATAAGACATAGGAGCAGAAATTAGGCCATTCGGCCCATCGAGTCTGCTCCGCCATTCAATCATGGCTGATAAGTTTCTCAACCCCATTCTCCCGCCTTCTCCCCGTAACCTTTGATCCCCTTACCAATCAAGAACCTATCTATCTCGGTCTTAAATACACTCAATGACCTGGCCTCCACAGCCTCCTGTGGCAATGAATTCCATAGATTCACCACTCTCTGGCTAAAGGAGTTTCTCCTCATCTCTGTTCTAAAAGGTCTTCCCTTTACTCTGAGGTTGTGCCCTCGGGTCCTAGTCTCTCCTACTAAAGGAAACATCTTCCCCATGTCCACTCTATCCAGGCCTTTCAGTATTCTGTAAGTTTCAATCAGATCCCCCCTCATCCTTCTAAACTCCATCGAGTATAGACCCAGAGTCCTCAAACGTTTCTCATATGTTAAGCCTTTCATTCCTGGGATCATTCTCGTGAACCTCCTCTGGACCCTCTCCAGGGCCAGCACATCCTTCCTGAGATACGGGGCCCAAAATTGCTCACAATATTCTAAATGTGGTCTGACCAGAGCCTTATAAAGCCTCAGCAGCACATCCCTGCTTTTATATTCTAGTCCTCTCAAAATAAATGCCAACATTGCATTTGCCTCCCTAACTACTGACTCAACCTGCAAGTTAACCTTAAGAGAATCCTGGACTAGGACTCCCAAGTCCCTTTGCACTCCAGATTTCTGAATTCTCTCCCCATTTAGAAAATAGTCTATGCCTCTATTCTTCCTACCAAAGTGCATGACCTCACACTTCCCCACGTTGTATTCCATCTGCCACTTCTTTGCCCATTCTCCTAACCTGTCTAAATCCTTCTGCAGCCTCCCGGCTTCCTCAATACTACCTGTCCCTCCACCTATCTTTGTATCATCTGCAAACTTAGTCAGAATGCCCTCAGTTCCTTCATCTAGATCATTAATGTATAAAGTGAAAAGTTGTGGTCCCAACACTGACCCTTGCGGAACTCCACTAGTCACCGGCCGCCATCCTGAGAAGGACCCTTTAATTAATTACATTTAAATTTTTAAGCATTCCCTCATTGTCCAATTTAATTAGAGGAAAAGTCAATTTCAGAATCCTTCCTTTCTACCTCCTTTTCCTTATCCACCACTACTAATACCTCCTTTTGGTTATCTTCCCTGTCATAATACATTTTAGGCATATTTGCATGACATACCCTCTGGTTCTTTCTTCTATCTTGGGTATTTATTAAGTAATTTAATTCATTTCTTTCAATCCTGTAAGACCCACTAAACCTTGCCTTTAATGGTTTGCCTGACACTCACAACAAGACTAATAATCTCCAGGAACAAAACTATGAGCTTTTGCCCTCTTATCTGCACTTGTCTTCATCACTTGCTGTGATATCTTCAAATGTTCCTTAGCGAACTGATATGCTCTGTTTCAGAATAAGCTGTCTGGTGTAACTGCTTTATTCGTGGATCTTTCTGCTGTAACTCCATTAATTTCACTGAGCTAAACGCTTCAGCCTCACTCTGTCCCACCTTCTCTACCTGAACAATCTTTTCAAAGACAGATCCAGTTAACTGGATATCAGCATCCTTCCCCTGTCTTTTAGACTCTTCCTCTTCCTGTTTCAACCTGTGACTTTGTGATTTCATTACTATACAATCTGGAAACAATCCAGGATGCTTTTTCTGCCACAGATCTGTTGATTGCATCTTCACAGGCTGCTTGACTACAGTAGGCATCACCCATGTCTGTGACCCAGCTATCATTTCCTAGGATAAATTGAACCTCTGCAATGGGCAATTTTCCCATTACCCCAACAATCACCTTGCCTGTTTTCAGCTTACTTTTTAAATTTACCTTACACAATGCAATATGTATCTCCATGAAGTCCACTTATTAATACTCTCTCCTGCAATGCTCCCTCTGGACAACAAATAGCACTATCCCATAACATTAAGGACTGACTAGCTCCTGTGTCCCTTGAAATTTTGATATCTTTGCTTGCTCCACCCTGTACACATGGATAGACTTTCCCTTCACATATAAAATCTTTAAGCATTTCTGTAACCTGCCCTTCAGAATTCCCTTGGGTAAATTGTGAATACATTCCCACTTCTTTAGCTACCACTAATCCTTCCTGCTCCATCTGTACACAAACCATTGGTTTTTCCTGCCTTTGGATCTCAATGTGTTTCAATTGCAGCAATAGGTTTTCCCTATAACCTCCAACACATTGACTTTATGTGCCCAACCTTATTACAATGGAAACATTTAAGCCTTCAAGTGTTACTTCTACTCTCAGAACCTTCCTTTCTGGTCTGAGGAGAAATTTCCTGAGAATTCCCATCTGCCCCTACTCTTCCCTGATTACCTGCCTTCATTTCACCTTTCCACTTTCTATCCTCCTTGGGTTTAAAAGGGTGACGGGAAAAAGGTTTTGATCAATGGACCAGCTCATAATCATCAGCTATCTCTACTGCTTGCCGAGCCGTTTTAATCCTCTGTTCTTCCACATGGTTCCAACTACCGAAGGAAATGAATCTTTAAATTCTCCCTAAAGAATTACTTCTCTAAGAGCTGCATATGTTGTCTCAACCTTGAATGCTCATATCCAACGGTCAAAATTACTTTGTTTTACTCTCTCAAACTCAATATAAATCTGTCCAGGCTGTTTCTTTACATTTCAAAATTTCTGCCTGTACACGTCAGGAACCAACTCATATGCACTTAGAATAGTCTTTTTTACTGCCTCGTAAATCCACCGATACTTCTTCTAACAGCGATGCAGATACCTCATGAGTTTTACCTACCAACCTAGACTGTCAAAGCATTTCCAGATTTCTTGTGGCCTTTCCACTTGATTAGCTATCTTCTCAAATGAAATAAAGAATGTCTCTACGTTCCTTTCCTCAAACTTCGGGAGAGCCTGTACAAATTTAAACATCTCCCCATTGGGTTCTGTTCTGGAAATAAGTCCTTCCCCACCTTCTGGTACCTCTATTTTAACTGCCAGCCTTTTAAGATGGTGTTCTCTTTCTCTCTCCTTTTCTCTTTCCTCATTTGCTAGCTTCTCCATTCCCAATTCCCTTTCCTGTCTTCTTTCCCTCTCCTGCCTTTCTGCTTGCTCCCTTTGAACTTCTCATTCTCTTTCCTTTTCCTCCCTCTCATTTTCTCCTTTTTCTTTCGCCCCCAGTTCAATTCTTTTCAGTTCCATCGCTTGTTCTAGTTCAAGCTTCTTCATTTGCAACTGAAGTTTCACTGCCTCCAGCTGTGACTCGCTAGTTTACTGTATCCCTTCCAATTTCAAATGCTGCGCTATTACTTCAATTATGTCTACTTTCTTCTCCCCTGCGGCTAATCCTAATTGCAACTTATCCACAAATTCTGTTAACTGAGCCTTAAGGTGGAATTTTCCGTGCCCGCTGGCAACGGGCGCGATAGGTGGCGTGTGCAGAAAATATGGCACAACCTGCTTCATGATGGCATGAAGGCAGGTTATGATCGTCCGCTCAACCTGCTGATGGCAGGCTGCGCTTCCTGCCATCAGTTGATGGGGAGCTAATTGTAATACATCAGTATATAATTAAAAGCCCGCCAGGCTCTTGGAACCCTGCTGCATCATTCTCCATGTCGGCAGGAAAGCACGCCGACGTGTTTCACAACAGCATGCAGGCGACGTGCACTTGGCGGCCTTCACTTTGGAGGAACTGAGGTGAGTGAGCAGCAGCATTCTCCACAGCTCGCCTGTTATTTACAGGCCTCAGGGGCGCCGGGGAGGTGGAGGCAACTGATGCTCGGCCCCGGAGGCAACAGCTGAGGGGAGGGGTGTCCGGGAGCAAGTGCTGGCCAGACTCGGAGGTGACTGCTGTGGGGGGGCATCGGGGGGCAAGTGCTGACCAGCCACAGAGGCAACTGCTGAGGGGCATGTGTCTGGGGGCAAGTGTTGGCCAGCCTCAGAGGTGACCATTGTCAGTGCGCGGGGGTTGGGGGGGGGAGGGGTCAAGTGCTGCCCTGGAGCCGCATCCCGTGCACACACAATCGAGGTGAAGGGCAGGGTAAGCGAGGGAAGTGGCCACACATTACGGACAACTGTGTAAACTGACCATGCCTCTGCAACTGAGACAGATGAGACGCAGCCACAGTGATATGATTGGGATCAGGCTCCTAACCCGCCCGTTCATGCAAGCAACATAGAGGCACCAAAGGGCCACCAAGCGCTCCATACCCAGCCACAACCCCAACAACCCCCTGGCACAGACTTCGAGTCCGCCACCACGTTATTGGACCGTGGAGCAGTTGGACTGCACACGTTGAACAATCTCCTCACCAACGCTGGCCATGTAGCAGTTACTGCTGGAGGCGCTCACAGCCCCTTGCAATCTCAGCATCCTGGTTTGGACCAGTGTTCGCATATCGCAGGCTGACAGGGCAGCCATGCAGCGCACTCATCTCTGGCCATACGAGGGGTGAGCAGCATTCTCCAGGAAGTATTAAAGGGCAGTCACACAGGGCCAGGCATGGTGCTAAGTATATCCATGATAACCAGGTCTCTCTCACTTTCATGCTGCAGGAGGACCACATCAGGATCATGGATCCTGGTGACCTAGCTGTATGCCTGATCACCTACAGCGACCGTAGAAGACTGGGGAGAGAGCGACCGAGGGTCCCGGCTGTGCAAAGGCAGGAGCAGCAACCTCATGAAGAAGGGGCAGCAGAGGCTCCCACACACGCTGCCCAGGAGCGACAGCGAGCCATGGCTGGTCGGCGCCTAGCGACACCCAGGGTCTATAGACGCCGCCTGTCATTCCTGCAGATGACTGAGAACCAGTGTTGCTGACGACTGCGCATGTCTAGGGACCTGGTGGCTCACATCTGCCACTTACTGCAGGACTTGGCGCCAATAGGACATGGAGGGCATCCACTGTCAGTGGCTGTGAAAGTGAACACAGCGCTCAATTTCTATGCCAGTGGCTCCTTTCAGGGCTCCACAGGCGACCTCTGTGGGATTTCACAATCCGCCATCCACAAATGCATCCATGAGGTCACGGATGCCATCTTCTCCATGGCACACAACTTTGTGCATTTCGCCCAGGACCAGGACAGCCAGGATGAAAAGGCCATTAGATTCGCCCTGATCACAGGATTCCCATAGATACAGGGTGCGATTGACTGCACTCAAGTGGGGCTCAGGTCTCCACTTGTAGCTCAGGTTGCTACACTTGGTGGACTACATCAACTGCCAGGGATTCCACTCAATGGACATGCAGCTGGTATGCAACCACCAGAAACACATCCTGCGCACGGTTTCCAGGGAGTGTGCACGATGCCTATATTCTGAGTCGCTTGCAGATCCCTGCAGTGTTCCAGGGTCCACAGAGGCTACAAGGCTACCTGCAAAGTCCGTGGCTGATGACACCTGTGTGGTGGCCTCAGACTGCAGCAGAGCGACGTTATAATGAGGCTCATGCAGCAGCTTGGAACTCGGTGGAGCAGACCATCGGGATGCTGAAGGTGTGGTTCCAGTGCCTGGACCAGTCTGGTGGAGCCCTGCAGTACAGTCCACAGAGGGTGTCACACATCGTCGTCGTCTGCTGTGCCCTTTACAATCTGGCGTTGCAATGGGGAGAGGAACTGGCTGAGGAGGAGATGGAGGAGCTGCACTTCTCCTACTATGACGAGGACGCCAATGGGAATGAGGGTGAGGGGGTCCTCAGTGGTGACAATGACGGGGATGAGGCTATCGCACTGGTTAGGTGAGGCAGGCACGCTTGGGAGGCCCTCATAGCTACCAGATTTGTGGAGGATGATGGCGACACGCCATAGGTCTTCACATAGCCTCTGAGAATGTCTGACTCCTGTGTGGGCGAGGGCAGCTCGCTTGCGCTCTGTGATCAGGGCCATATCAGAGACTCAGCCATGAAACTTTAGACGCATCTGATGTTATGTCCGACTTTAGTGCCCCGGCCCTTCAGGAGCTGGTGCACAGCATCACTGGTCACAGATGCTGAAGAGATGGGGGCCAGCCCTGCCTTAAAGGTGCTGAGAGCACACAGAGAGAATAAAATAACTCCGTGGCGCCTGCCCACTACATTCTGGCAGCAATGACCAGCACTGCCAAGGTGCAGTCATCAGTAATGTTTCCAGGGAGTGTGAGGCTGGACCATCACTGTGGTCTGAAGGCTGCACAGAGCACAGGGAAGAGGCCCTGGACTGAGACACCTGCCTTTTATCTTGTGCAGAAAGGTTTCACATCTGAGTGACAAGGACACTGCTCATCAGAACAAGGAGACACAGGCAGGGTGACAATCTTAGGAGTTTATTGACTATAGTGAACAGTATGTACAAGTAATCAACATCCGTGCCCAGGCCGTGCAACTACTTTTACCTAACTTTCCTAACCCTGCCTTGGTGCTCCCCGGACATCCACAGCAGGGGTGGAGGCAGCCTGCTGACTGCGCCGTCCTATCTGTGATGACTTTGGCGGGCATCCTCTGGAGGGCTGAGACTTGGAGGGCCCCAGACTGCTTTCAGAGTCCTGCTGTGAGGCAGTGGCACCTTCCTCACCCTATGGAGCTGAAGCGGCGGAGGTCACAGGAAGAGGGGAATCAGATGAGCCGGTCACTCCCAGAGTCACCTGGGTGGATGGCCCTGGAGCGTGCACTTCCTCCCAATGGGTACCCAAGGGCCCCTGGCTGACTCTGTGAGTGGAAGTGGTAGCTGGAGTGAGATCATGCTGCCAAGCACCCCTCTCGTGTACACACTGTTGGAGGCCAACTATGGCATCAGCGATGGAACTAAGCCCGCGCAGCAGAGCAGGAGTGACGTCCTGGACCAAGGTCTCCGTGGCGGCCACCATCCTGCCAGTGTTGACCTCGGTGCATTGCAAAGCCGGCGCTATCACCTGAGCCTGAAAACAGACGGACTCCTCCATCGTGCCTTGCAATCTGAGGAGTGCAGCAGACATCCCTTCCTGTTGTTTCCTGGCTTGCCTTTGCAGCTCCAGCAATTGTGACGTGACTGCGTCCAGAGGCTCGTCATCTGACTTGGACTCAGCAACGTTCTGGCCTCCAGCAGTCCTCTGAGTGCCAGGGTCCTGGGAAGTCCCTGCCGCCGCCTGCTGTGGATCAGAAAGTGCGATGTGCTCACCAGATTGTGATTCCGAGGCTACTCTAAAGCTAGGTTCCACCGAGGTGTATGTCTCTGCGCTGGTGGAGGGTGTGGGTGAGCGCTGTGACGGGACTGCAGGGAGGGCACCTTCAGATTCCTCTTCAGAGGTTTATTCAGAGCTTGCTTGGAGGCTCTGGATTGTGGACTCCATTAGCAACTTCCCAGATGTGCCTGCGAAAGCAAGGGGAGATAATTAGTGCATGGCAGTGGCCTGTGAAAGAGGACACGTCACTCACGGCATGGTTGTCTGATGGATGTTGCACTGCTGGATCCTCACTTGGTAGAGCTGCGCCGACCTCACCATCAGCACAGGAGCGGTTCAGATTCTCGCCGGCCAGCTGGATGGCTCTGTTTACGAATTCTGTCAGAACTCTGATCTCCGGCATCCCACCACCTGTCTGCGACCTTTCCCTCCTGTTCCCAGTTTGTCCTGCATGGATAGAGATGAGGGGAGTTTATCAGGACGCCTGCTGGGCCAGATGATAAGTATGCCTGGCCTGTCTGGATGGTGAGTGGTCCTATGGAAGGGATGAGGACAATGACGGTGTGTGTGAAAGAGTGAATGGTGATGTCCCTTGCACTGTCAGTGAGTGAGGGCCCTATGGATGTGTGATGGGTTTGTGAGTGTATGAAATGGCGGAACGGAGGAGATCATTCATCCGTTTGTGGCACTGGGTGGCTGTCCTCCTCTGCAGGGTGTTCGCGCTGACCACTGCTGCCACCGCCTACCAAGCCGGGTTGGTGACTTCTGCCCATCCTGTGGCCAGAGTGGGGGTAGAGCACATCCCGGCGGGCCTCCACGGCATCCAGCAGTCACTCAAGGGACCCATCGTTGAAGTGGGGGGCTGCAGTCTTTTTCCCTTTGCTGGCCATGTCTCCCGGGCAGCGGTGGTGAGCTGGTGGCATTGACCGCTTTGCTGGCAGCTGCCTTTTAAACGTAGCGGCCAGCATGATGCAACAGCGGGGTGATGGTGGGCAGGTAAATGAGAGCCCACTCACCATGGAAACAGCGTGTTTCATGGGACTGAATAAATAATGAGGCAGGTCGGGATAATATGACGTGAAAACATGCCATTTTTGTCGGCGGGTAGGACTCAAATTTACCCGCCTGCTACCGCACATAGTGCAATTCTGGGAAAATTCTGTCCTTAGTTACTTTTTGTAAACAAATCAGGGTTACATTTTCCACCCCCAGAAAAGTCTTAGCAATTGCTAAGGCTGTTTTTGCAGCCTAACATTTTGTAGTTTAAATCCCTCAACACCAACTCCTGTGTTAAATGTTCTTCTCATGCTTGTAGCCTTGAGATTCACCAACTCCAATCGAATCTCAGATTTTTAAAAAAATCTCGCAAAGAACCCACAATTTTGTTATGATAATTGCTGGGTTGTCCAAATTCCAAAGGTAAATTTGGCCAAGCTATCACAACAATTTGCATTTTTATTACAAGAAGGTATGTGCACTCAAGTCAGAACTGAAGAATCCACTACCACTTTTGGAGAGTTTAAATATAAAATTACAACATTTATTAACAAAAGTAAAGAAAACTTAAAACAGACAAGATTACAGTCACATAGTTAAATTTAGTCTTACAACATTTCTCAAGAGATTTCTACTTAGCTAGACTCCTAAAATAAACACCCTTTTCAAGTGACAGCTGAAATAGTTTCTTAATCTATAAAACATCCAGTAATATTACCCCGAGGCACCTACAGTTACTATAAGTGTGGTATTTCACAGCTTCTCCTTCCTCTCACTTGACAATGGAATTCCAAGGCTTTTAACAAAACCTTGCTTTCTGGAACAAGCAAGAACTTCTCTGGGGTGGCTAGAGGCTGCTTTTCACGAGTCTATCTTCGCGCAGCCCACCTTTCAAGATCTCACATACAGCTTTCAATCTTCCCTTAAATATATTCTCTCTCCTTCAGATCTTTAATTCCATTGTTCTAATCTTTCTTTGCAAGTTACCTTTCCAAGAATATAAAAATATTTCATGTTGGCATTATGGCCAGCACTTTCGGGAAAAATAAACTTTATAACTTTGCCTTATTTATTTATGATTTTGCCAGTTGTAAAACTTCTGGTCATATCTCTTTCAAATACAAATAGCTAAAATTCCCTCCTCACTTGTAATGCAAATTCCCATCCATGTTCAGAAATGACATTCCCCGCTTTATAAGGTCAGAAGTGAGGATGATGATTCTCTGATGATTCCACAATGTTCAGCACCACTCATGACGTTTCAGATATTGAAGCAGTCCGTGCCCATATGCAGCAAGACCTAGACAACATTCAGACTTGGGCTGATAAGTGACAAGTAACGTTCATGCCACACAAGTGCCAGGCAATGGCCATCTCCAACAAGAGAGAATCCAACTATCTCCCCTTGACATTCAAAGGCATTACCATCACTGAATCCCCCCACTATCAACATCCATGGGGTTACCATTGACCAGAAACTGAATTGGATTAGCCATATAAATACTGTGTACAAGAGTACACAGTGAACAAGAGTAGGTTAAAGGCTGGGAATTCTGCAGAGAATACCTCACCTCCTAACTCCCTAAAGCTTGTCCACCATCTACAAGGCACAAGTCAGGGGTATGATGGAATACTGTCCACTTGCCTGGATGAGTGCAGCTCCAACAACACTTCAGAAGCTCCAGGACAAAGCTGCCTGGTTGACTGGCACCCCACCCACCACCTTCAATATCCAGTCCCTCCACCACCGACGCACAATGGGAGCACTGTGTACCATCTACAAGATGCACTGCTGCAACTCTCCAAAGCTCCTGAGACTGAACCTCCCAAATCCCTGGCCTCTACCACCTAGAAGGACAAGGGCAGCAGATGCATGGGAACACCATCACCTGCAAGTTTCCCTCCAAGCCATACATCATCCTGACTTGGAACTATATCAACGTTCCTTCACTATTGCTGGGTCAAAATCCTGGAACACTGTCCCTAGCAACACTATGAGTGTACCAATACCACATGGACTGCAGCAGTTTAAGAAGGTGGCTCACCACCACCTCCTCAAAGGGCAATTTGGGATGGGCAATAAATGCTGGCCCAGCCAGCGATGCCCAAGTCCCATTAAAAGAATAAAACAAAAGAGTTAATGTTTCAGGTTGATGTTCTGATGAAAGGTCACCAGCTTGAAATGTTAACTTTGTTTCTCTCCGCAGGTTCTGCCAGACCTGCTGAGTATTTTGAGCTTCACGATCGGCATTACAAATGCTAATGCCTTATTTCTGATTTATTTAATTACCTGGGTTTACTTTCCCAGCTGCCATGGTGGGACTTGAACTCGTATCTCCGGATCATTAGGCCGTGCTTCTGGATTATAATCCAATAATATGAACTACTTTGGGGGGAATTTTACGGCCCCATTGAAGCAGGGGCCGAGGCATTAAATGGCAAGCTGCTCAAAAGTCCACTGACTTTGGCAGGACTGGAAAATCCTGCCGGCAGGCAGGACCGTAAAATTCCGCCCTACGTGACCACACCGGTCTCCCTCTCACTGCCAGGCTTCCCAGGAATCTCTCCATTTATTTGCCCACAAATCCAAGAAATGCACCTCATACTTCTATTCTGTGTCTTTGCACACAGCTATCAACTCTATATATTCCAGTGATTTACTTTAAAATACCTCCTCTTACCCTGTCATGATTAAACAGGGGAATTTCTGTGTTCATGCCATACGGCGCTATGAATTAGCTGGAGTTAAAATGTAAGTTGTCCTCCCTTACCCAATTTTCAAAACAGAAACTGGCAGATGAGATGTATATGGAACCAGGTCAGGTTGATTAACCTGGGATTAAACATTCCAGGTGCTAACTGAGCTACAAAATGCCAGGTATGTGAGATTTAGACATTGTGTGAGCATTAACATAGTATCCCATATCTTCTCCCATAATAACCACAGACTTATTAGATTTACTTCCATTCCGTCTAAAATAAAGGAATTGCTGATCATGAATAAACATGAAGATTGTCACAATAATAACTCAACCAAAATTAGTCAGCAGAAGGAGACTATCCTGCCTAACCAACCTCTTTAGCTTCTTTGAGGAAGTGACAGGTCATGTAGACTGTGGAAAGCCCTATGATGTGATGTGTCTTGACTTCTAAAAGACGTTTGATGAAGATCAACATGAAAGGCTATTAATTAAACTCAAAGCTGTGGGGATTCAAGGTAAACTCTGGGGATAGATAAAAAACAAGCTGGAGGATAGAAACCAATGGGTACTCATTAGAGAATTTAAGTCAGGGCAGGAGGCAATATTGAGTAAGGTACCTCACGGCTTAGCACAGGGATGTAATTTATATCAATGGCAGAAACTCAATGCAAAGTAATCAAAACTGTAGATAACACCAAGCTAGGAGAGACAGAGGAATTAAAAGAGAGATCAGAGCTTATAATGAGTTAGACATGATATGTAAGTGGACAGGACAATGGCATATTATGTTAAATATGACACAGGAAGAGAAAATAGACAACACATGCACTTAATGAATAGGTTTGAAATATCTCAGGATGAGCCTGGAAAGACCTTAATAGATTTGATAGTAAATATGTCCAAATAAGGCAGACTAGTAATCCAAAAATACATTGAACTACACAGTCAAATTGTAGAGTTCCAAATTCCAGAACTAGCCATGCCCCTAACCAAGCTGTTCCAGTACAGCTACAACACTGGCATCCAATCAGCAATGTGGAAAATTGCCCACTTGTGGGCTGAATCCTCCCAGATTTTCACTAAGTGCGGGAGTGGGCGTGAAAAAAGGCGTTTTAACTGCCAGCCGCAATGGCGGGTTTTTGCACTGTATCATCCTCTTCCCACCTCATAAGTTATGCAGTCACATGAAAAACACCGGATCACTGGCAGCTGGCCTCTGATTTGCCCGCCACACCGTTACCCCGCCACTCCCTCATGCCAGACGCCATATTTAAACTGCAGCCGCACACATTTCTCAATGCTTGCAGCCTAGGACTGCTCTGGTGAAGACATGGCCCCAAAAGCCTGGAAGTATACAGCCCCCCAATTCAGTGACGCAGCCCTGGGGAACGCCTTTTGGATGCCATAGAGGCCCACCGTGATGTCCTCTACCCGCGCTCTGGCCACAGAAGGCCCATCAGTCTCACCACTCCAGCTCAGGAGGCAGTGGCAGAGGTGGTCAGTGCCAATGCTGCACACAAGAGGTCAGCCATCCAGTGCAGAAAATGGATGAATGATTTCATCCGTGCCACCAGGTTAAGTCAACCATCTCATCACTCTCAACTCACATGCTCACAAGCCCATCACACATCCACTGGCATCTCAGCCACTGCCAGTTAAAGGGGCATTGCCACTCACTCTTTCACACACACCTTCACATCTCCATCTGGTCTCATCTCCTCTGGAGATTGCCTTCTCAGCCTGTCCATGGCTCCACTCAGTACACATGCACGGCCAACATCCTTCTCAGTTGGCCTGGCAGGCACCTTGCTCACGCTCTCTCCATCTATCTTTATGCAGGACAAGATCATACACAATCAACAGGAGAGGTCCCAGACCAGGGGTGGAGTGTCGGACATCAAGGTCCTCACTCTGAAGGTTTGAGAGTCGCGTGTTAGAGCTGGCCGGAGAGGGCATGGGCTGTTCCTGTGGCGACGGTGAGGTTGGCGGCAAGCATCCACATGAGGATCCTGTACCACATCATCCCTCTCTCAAGGGTACTCTGAGTGCACTGTTCTGCGTGTAATGTGGCTGCCAAGCATTAATGATCTCCACTTTCTCTTCTAGGCACATCTGCCATATCGCCCTCAGGCAAACTTGACCGCAGCTCCAGCACCAAGAGCACCTCGGATGAGGATCCTGAGGGCAGCATCATTAAAGATCCATCACGGCGCTCACTCGCCCCTTCACCAGCGCAGCAACACACACCTCATTGGGACCTATATGTACAGCAGCCTCGGGAGCACAATTTGATGAGCCCAGCACACAATCTGTTCCACATCAGGCAGAGACAGCAACATCCAAGGCCGCAGGCACTCAGAAGACTGCTGGAGGCAAGGAACCTGCTGAGTCCGAGTCAGATGATGAGCCTCTGGACTCGGTCCTCAATCAGTTGTTGGTGCAGAAAAGACAATCCCAGGAGCATCAGGAGAGGATGTCTGGTGCACTCCTCAGATTGCAATGGACGATGGAGGGCTCCATCTGCCCTCAGTCTGAGGTGATGAGTATGAGCCGACGCACCGAGGCCAACACTGGCACGATGGCAGCCGCCATGAAGACCTTGGTCCAGGACATCAGTCCTGCACTGTTGCGTGTGCTGAACTACATCGCTGTGCCATAGTTGGCCTCCAACAGTGTCAACACGAAAGGGGTGCAGGGCAGCTCGATCTCACTCCAGCTTCCCCTTCTCCTCAAGCCAGGGGCCCTCGGGCACCCATAGGGAGCAGCTCGACACCAGGGCCACCCACCCATGTGACTCTTGGAATGTCCGGCCGATCCAAAGACCCTCTTCCTGTGACCCCAGCAGCTCCAGCTCCACAGGCCAAGGAAGGTGCAGCTGGCCCACAGCAGGGCACCCAAAGCAGGCAGGGGCCCTCCAAGTCTCGGCCCTCTAGAAGACGCACGCCAAACTCATCATGAACAGGATTTAGCAGTCAGCACACTCCATCTCTGCTGTGGATGCCTGGGGAGCATCAAGATGTAGCGCTAGGGTCAGGAAGTTTGAGAATATGTTGTTGCACAGCATGGGCACAGGTGTTAATCACTTGTACATATTGTTCACCATTGTCAATAAACTCCCAAGAATGTCTCTTTGCCTATGGCTCCTTGTTCTGATGCACAGTGTTCATGTCACTCAGATGTGAAACTTTGGTTCCTGAGCAAGATAAAGGCAGGTGTCTCAGTCCAGGGTCTCTTCCCTGTGCAGTGTGTAACCTTCAGAGTGCTAGTCCGGCTTCACACTCACTGGACTCATTACTGATGCCTGCACCTCGATGGTGCTTGTCATTAGTGCCAGAATGTTGTGGGTAAGCGTCACCGAGTTCTGTAATTCTCTCTGTGTGCTCTCAGCACCTTTAAGGTGGGGCTGGCCCCCATCTCTTCAGCATCTGTGACCGGTAATGTTGTACTTTTGAAGGGGTCAGGTGCTGAAGGCTAACAAAGGATCAGCTACATTTAAAGTTTCACGGCTGCATCTCCATGATATGACCCTGATCACAGAGGGCAAGCGAGCTGCCATCAGCCAGGTTGGAGTCAGACATTCACAGAGGCTATGTGAAGATCTATGGAATGTCTTCACTGCCATCTCGTCATCATCCTCCTGGAATCTGCAACTATTAGGGCCTCCGCTGCATCTCCATGACATGAGCCTGAGCACTGAGGGTATGTGCGATGCCATTCGCCACACAGGAGTCAAACATTCACAGATGCAAAGTGAGGATGTCAGAACTGTACTCACTGCATCTCGTCATCATCCTCCACGAATCCGGCAGCTATGAGGGCTTCCCGTGCACGTCTGCCTCGTCTGGCCGGTGCGAGGACCTCATCGCCGTCATCCTCGCCTTTGAGGACCTCATTACCCTCATCCCCTTCGACGTCTTCCTCATTGGAGGAGATGGCAGCTCTTTCATCTCCTCCTCTGCCAGGTACTCCCCCCGTTGGAGCGCCAGGTTGTGTAGTGTACAGCAAGCTACGATGATGCATGACACCCTCCGAGGACTGTATTACAGTGCTCCACTGGACCTGTCAAGGCACTGGAACCTCATTATCAATATGCCTATCGTTTGCTCCACCAAGGTCCAGGTCGTGGCATGAACCTTGTTACACCGTCGCTCTGCTGCAGCCTGAGGCTGCCGCACGGGCGTCATCTGCCATGTCCTCTGTGGGTAGCCCTTGTCCCTAAGAAGCCAACCTTACAGCCTCTATGAACCCTAGGAGATGTCAGGGATCCAAGACCTGCTAAGGATGTAGGAGTCGGCGCTCCCTGGGAATCGTGTGCAGACCTGTAGGATGTGTTTGTGGTGGTCGCAGACCAGCTGAACATTCAGCGAGTGGAAGCCCTTGTGGTTGACGAAGTTGACTGCTGTTGCCACAGAGATCTAAGTGCTATATGAGTGCAGTCAATGGCACCCTGCACCTGTGGAAAACCAGAGATCTGCGCAAATCCCAGCACTCTTGCTTCCTGGCTTTCCTGATCCCAGGCAAAATGCACAATGTTCTGTGCCTTCGCGAAGATGGTGTCCGTGATCTCCTGGATACACTTATGCATGGAGGCTTGCGAGATCCCACACAGGTCACCTGTGGAGCCATAGAAGGAGCCACTGGCATAAAAATTAAGCACTGCCGTCACTTTCACGGTCACTGGCAGTGGATAGCCTCCATGTCCCTGTGGCATCAAATTCTGTAGCAGGTGGCATATCTGACTGACCAGTTCCCTAGAGATGTGCCATCTTCAGTGACACTGGTTCTCGGTCATCTGTAGGAATGACAGGCACCATCTATAGACCCTGGGTCTAGCGAGGCACCTACAAGCAACGGTTCTCTGTGGATCTTCAGCTGTGTGCGCAGCAGGCCTGCCACCCCTTCATCTTGAGGGTGCTCCTCCCTTTGCCGAGCTAGGTTCCTCTGCCGCTCTCTTCTTCTTCTTCTCTGCTCCCTGTAAGCCATAAAGCGTACCGCTAAATCATCAGGCTCCATCCTGATGTTCTCCAAAGAACACATCTTTGTTCCTTTGTCTGTGACAACTTTTGATTATCTGCTCCTATCACTGTTTGCTTGTCCCTACTACCACCCCGCCCCCCACCCCCCCAACTTCTCTCCCCCCACCTTAAACCAGCTTATATTTCACCCCTCTCCTAACTTTACTCAGTTCTGCTGAAGGGTCATGAGGACTCGAAATGTCAACTCTTTTCTTCTCCGCCGATGCTGCCAGACCTGCTGAGTTTTTGCAGGTAATTCTGTTTTTGTTTTGGATTTCCAGCATCCGCAGTAGTTTTTTGTTTGTATATAAATACTGTGACTGTAAGTGCAGGTCCAATGCTTGGAATTCTGCAACAAATAACTCGCCCTTGACTCCCCAAAGCCTGTCCACCAACTACAAGTCATGATGGAATACTTTCCACTTGCCTGGTACCAAGTGAATTGTAATATTTTTCTTCTGGTAATAACCCTGGCATATTTTCTTATGTACTGGAAGTGAAGCTGTAATTGCATTAAGAGCTAGAGTGACGGCAAGAGTCTAAAGTCAACAATAAGAAGTGGTTTTGATATGTTAATGAACCAAAAGGAACTTCAATCAGAGTTTTACATAAAGCAACAATAGGAATAGTTTGAATTGAGTTGTTTTAATTCAAAGGGGGTATATGCAGGTTGTAAAATGGTGTAAGGAAATAAGGTGAAGATTGGGTAAATTTGTTTTTACAAGTCTAAGAGCTAAAGTAAAGAACAATTTAATCAATTCTGGGAAGAAAGCATTTCTGAAGATACTGGTTGAAACAATAGAGAGATCAAAGGGAAGGAATGCATTTAAGGAAATGCTGTAGCCTATGTGAGGGGATGGCTGCTTAGATCTCCCAGATGACAACAGGGTAGTTGGTCAGAACTCTCAGAAGGCAGTGTAAACAAGGCCAACCCAAAAGAAGCAGTTGCTGCCAGCCTCAGGAGCCACCCCAAGGAAAAAACACTGTGTGGTAAAAATTACTGGACTTCTATAGATTCTAATATCTATAAGGCTAGCTGAACAGAAAAGGAGAAGGTTAGCTCTGAGGGTAGTTCAGTTAAGATTTGTGGAACAGTTTTAAAGTACTGTTTACTGTGTGAAGCCATTCATGTGTTTAAGTGTAATGGTGTTTTATTTGTTTTTTCTTTATTCTTTTCATAAATGTTTACTTTACTATAAAATCATCACAAGTAGTCGGGGACAAAATTTCCTGATTTCAAAACTGCTCCTCATACAACTGTTTTGGAAGCCGTTTCAGGTTTCCCTCTAGGATTTGAGCAGCTTGGCATTTACTATCCGTCGTGCCAAAACACTGGATGAGTGCAGCTGCAATAACACTTAAGAAGCTTGACACCATCCAGGACAAAGCAGCACACCTGATCAGCACCCCAACCCCCAAGTTAAACATTCACTCCCTCCACCACTGAAACACAGTGGCAACAGTGTGTACCATCTACAAGATGCACTGCAGCAACTTACCAAGGATCCTTCAGCAGTACCTTCCAAATCTGCGACCTCTACCATCTAGAGGAACAATGGCAGCTGATGTATAGAAATGCCATATAGTTCCCCTCTAAGTCACACACCATCCTGACTGTGGCCTACATTGCTGCTCCTTCAATATCGCTGGGTCAAAATCCTGAAACTCCTTCCCTAACAGCACTGTGTGTGTGTACCTTGACCACACAGACTGCAGTGGTTCAAGAAGGTGGCTCACCACTACCTTCACACAGGCAATTAGTGATGGGCAACAAACACCGGCCTTGTCAGCAACACCCACATTCTGAGAATGAATTAAAAAATGTCAATTAGGCTCTGGACATACCACACTTTGACTGACTCTGGAAGACTCTACTTCTGGTGGCCAGGAAACAAGAGAGACACTGAAACACTGGAGGTAGTTCAGAGACAGCCAGAGAGCTTTTTCCTGGTCTCAGAGAGTTGCAAGGAAAGACTAGAGGAACTTGAGTTTTGCAGCTGAGAAAGGAAGCCTTTGAGAGGTGATCTGGTGGAGGTATAAGATTGCAGAGATATAAATAAAAGGTGATGTGCAATATTACATTAACTTAATATATTTGAGTAGAATGAGGAGAGACATATTCAAACTAGTGAAAGGTAATTTTAGGATTGCTGTTACGAAACTTGCCTACAAGTCTCAAAGCAACAAGATGAGACTTTTAAACAGCCCACCCTCGCCACTCGGCAGTCCCTGTGTCTGCCTCCACACTGCTTCCAGGGCGGTGGGCCCAAATCCAGTTAGTGAAAATCCAACTTTCAGGGGAGGTTTCTCCCAAGTTGAATGTTTCCGACTCTACGCACCTGACTCAGGAGTGAAACTTCAGCTCAAAACCTCTGGAATCATTAAAAATAATTGTATTTAAAATGACAGGGTGTTTGGATATCTCTGGAAAGATGAATTAGGATAGACTGAATGACCTTTTCTTCTGTCATTATCTAGTGATTGTGCCTTTGATCAGGGATGATTGATAAAACTACCCCCAGCAATCTTTGAACTGAAATTAATACTGCTGTCTTCATTTCTGGATAGATATCGAAACAGAGATTTGGATTATCTGTATAAATGTTTGCAATGTGAATGCCCACTAAAGACAGTTTCATTCAAAAACGCTGCCCGTTATCAAACTGGGTGAAAATGGGCCCTTAAATTCCACTGGGATTCTTTTGCAAATGGTGTGAACACTGAAACACGTTGTTTACCTGGTTTCCTGGAGATTCCATTAGTCTTCCACTTAAGTTATGTTGGGGGTGAGTCAATTCCCCCATGGAATTCAGGCTCATGATCTCAACAAGGCATTGAAGATCATTGTGAAACTGATTTGATTTTCAATCTGGTATATTGCTATAGTACAATGCAATATTATTACAAAATGATTTAGGAACAATATTGTCATGCACATGCAGACATGCATATCCAAGGTGTCACATCACTCACTACTGCAACACAGTCCGTGTATCATTGTATCATTCTGCCACACACATGGAGTGATGTGAAAAATATACCCTATGAAAGAGAGCCCCAATATCTCTGTCTCAATGTGTGACTACTTCAGACTTCTGGGAACCAAGACATGGTGGCAGCAAGTATTTGTAAGTAAAACCCAAATGATATAAATGAGATAACTGCTGAATTAGATTGAGAAAATAAACCCAAATTACTGCCAGAGACAAAAAAAACTGAGTGAATTGCACAAAAAGAAGATGGCTGCTGCTGCAGCAATGAATGCGCAGCTCTAGCCCAGGATGAATTGGGAGGCTAATGATGTCATGGAGGCATTTGAGAAGTTTAAACAAAAGTGCAAATTGATGTTCAGTTGTTTTTCTAAAAGGCACTTGCATAGAGGAAAGGGTCAGCTACACTCTTTTATGGGCAGGAGAGAAAGAACTTTTTGATAACTGGAAATGACTGAGGACACTACTTAAAAACTAGATAATATTTTTGAGAAATTCAGTGAACATCTCCAGTCAAATTCAAATCATCGGATCCACCAATATGAATTTCCGAGAAGGAAGGATCCCACTGTGCCCATTGAAGACACCCGGGGGGAGGGAACCATTCCTAGCTCAGACAAGTTTGCCCATTTAATCCCTATGTTTGATGAAGAAGAGGTGGATGCCTTCTTTATCTCTTTGGAAAGATTAGTACTGCAGTTAGAGCGGCCAGCCCGACACTGGTCCCTTTGTTGCAGAGTAAGCTGACAGGAAAAGTTCAGGAAAAGCTTTACTCCCTCTTGCCTGAGGAAAGTGCAACAAGCTATGAGGCAGCAAAAGTGCATGTCAGTTAATGCCAGAGGCATACCCTCAGAAATTCTGTATCCTCAGGAAACAGGCCTGACCAGACGAATGGCTTAAGCAGCTCACTTATGACCGGTGGGAACGGGCGCTTAAAGTTGAGGCCACCTATGAAAACCTTCAAGAAATAATTCTCCCCTAGGAATTTAAAAACTCCATACCCTTCCCGATAAGAACACACATAGAGGAACAGAGAATAACAGGGGCCAGGCAGGCAGCAACCCTGGCTGATGATTATAAGCTTGTCCACAAACCCACATCCCACATGAAACACTTTCTTAGTCACCTGCAATCAGCTGAGAAGGATAAAAGTTGGGAGAGTGATACTGAACGCCCATGGGAGAGAAGGGACAGTTGGAAACACAGGGGGCCTTCCTCAGGCCAGAAAGGATGGTGCTAAGAAGAAGAGTGAGGCCAAGAAACCTGTGTATTTTAACTGCCACAATGCAGGATACCACTGTGCAGATGGCTGGAGGGTATGGGAAAATCCCACGGGATTTGTTAGGGCACACAAAGCCTGCACAGAAAATGGGAGTCAGGAAGAGAACATAGCAGATCAAGCTATGGCTCTGACTGTGGCAGCAAATCCCTGTTGATGCATGGCTGTGAGAGTGGGTGAGTTTAAAAAAATCCCTGAGAGTTACAAAGATTGTGCATTAAAAGGAAAGGTGGCCACATTTCCCCAGACCGAGGCGAGTAAGCCTATGGTGATACTCAGAATCACAGAATTGTTACAGTGTAGAAGGAGGCCTTTCAGCCCATCGTGTCTGCACTGGCTCCCTGAACATTTTAACTTAGTGCCAATCTCCCGCCTTTTCCCTGTAACCCTGCACCATTGTTTCTAACATACTGAGGGGTGTATACTGAGGGATACAGGAGCCAGCCCAAATTCCAATGCTGGGAAAAGGCATGATCTTTCCACCAGGGGAGTGCAATAAGTGCCAAGGTGTTGGTAAAGGATATTGAAGGAGGGTACATGCTCATCCCCTTAAACCGGATGAACTTGGAATGCAACTCTGTGTCAGGACTGCTGACTATGGGAGTCATCTCCATTTTACCTGTGGATGAGGTCAACCTGCTCCTCAGCAATGGCCTGGTGGGATTGAAATGATAGCAGCCCCAGTAGTCGCAGAAAAGCTGGCTGAGGTCAGGGAGACAGAACACCTGCAAGAGAAAGTGCTGGCATTTTCTCTGACTGTGTAGTAACCCAGTCTACAGCCAGATAAACTCCATCAGTGGAGTGGCACTGCAGACAGTTAGAAACATTAACTCAGGCTGCACACACTGAAACTACGGCTGAGACAATCCCTAAACGTTACTACATTAAAAATGAGGTGCGGATGAGGAAGTGAAGACCCCCTCACAGACCTGCAAATGAGGAGTGGACAGTGATCCACAAAGTAGTGATGCCGCCGATGTACCATGGGGAAATATTGAGGCTAGCACATGAAATCCCGATGGCTTGGCATGTTGGTGTATGAAAAACCCAAGCCCGCATCAGTCAGCATTTTTACAGGCCACACCTCCTGTCAAGAAGATGTAATATTGTCTATAATGTTATTGGAAATTATTTTAAAATAGAGTTCTAGTGGTGTCTGTGTCTATGTGTGTCCATGTGTTTGTGTCTTAACTGGATTAAAGCCAGCTGGTCTAGAGGCTTTGATGTATAGAAGAGAAGTATTTTGAAATGTTAATTAGATAAACATATGGAAGTTACAAGGGGAAGTGTAAAGGGGGCAATTTGCATTTTTAAATAAACCATTCAAAAGAATGGGTGAAATATTACACCTAACCAGAAGAAGCCAAACAATGTGTTTACTTTTTCCAAAACTTACTAATAAAATTGGTGTTCTGAAAGGGTTTTCTTGCTAGAAGATGTAAAGTTCAAAAAACCTAGTGATACAATGAGGATTTACATTCAAAGAAGAAAATATGTATAAAGGAAGAGAAGGCTGTTGGTAAAAGAGGAGGGATTCTAAGATCTAAAACCTCCAGCCTGCAAGCCTCAAGTTGCTGTCTGCAAGGACCCAGAGCTGAAAGAAACTCATTTTGAATTTGACTGTCCAGGGTATGCTTTGCTAGGGGTCTGTTTAAATCTATGTATTTTACTGTTGACATAACGGAGGTGTAACTGAGAGTCAGATTAATTAGGAGATTTTTTAGAAGTTATTATCATAGTGATTTGTAGACATATCTATGTGCCTACAATCTTTTAACTAATAAATGTTTAATTTAGTTTTATAAAAACCTCTTGCGACTCGGTGGTCTTATTATAATTGAATTCAAAGCCTGCATCTCGAAACATACAAATTGCAAAAAATTGGTTATGACAGTTGTTTCAAGTTTCCCTCTGGGACTCAGCATTTACAATCAGCTGTGTCATAATACCTCCACAAGGGCATGGTAAGGTTTTGCAGAACCTGCCACACCTACCAGGTTGTGGGAAAACCCCAGCCTGTGATAAAACCTGCACTTATGATTCCTGTGCTGGCTTTTGGGGAACACTTCAGTAAGATGTAAGTGGACAGTGTGGAGCCCCTGCCCATAACAAAAGGAGGATACGAGTCTATCCTTCCCATCATGGATGTAGCTACCCACTTCCCAAAGGCTGTTCCCCCGAGAACCATATTTGTCAAAACAGAGATGGGGGAGATTAACTCAATTCTTTACCTGGTGTGGAGTACCCACCGAGATCCAGTCGGATCAAGGCTCAAATTTCATGTCCCAAATATTCCAGGAAGTCATGGGTAAACTCGATTGTGACCAAGCTGAAGATCTCAGCGTATCACCCGGGGGCACTAGAATGGTACCATCAGACCCTAAAAACAATGATCAGGTTTAATTGCCATGGCTACCGCCATGACTGGGATGAAGGACTAGGTTTTCTTCTGTTCGCTAACATGGACTCGCCCAATGAGTCCACCGGTTTTACTCCATTTGAATTGGTTTACCGACATCAAATGAGAGGTCCTCTGAAACTAATCAAGGAGAGGTTTTTAGAACAGAAGGTTGGAAGTCTCCATGTTAGACTACGTAACAGTGTTCCGGGAGCAACTCACTAGAGCCTGTGATGTGGCTTGAGAACACTTGAAAATCTCCCAAACAGCTATAAATAAAGAGGCAGACTAATGTGCCAGGGCCCAAACCTCTCAGCCAGGGGTCTACGTGCTGGTGCTCCTACCAATACTGGGTGAACCCTTAAAATCCTGGTTCAGTGGCCCATTCAGAGTATTAAAGAATCTTGAGGGGGTAAACTACCTAATTGACATCCCAGACCACAGGAAGAAGCAAAGGATTTGTCATGTCTACGTGATAATACAATATCACAGCTGAGATGGGGACATGCAGGTAACGGCCTGTCCAATAACAATAGGCCTGGAAGACAAGAGGAACAAAGAGGATAAATTGGAGGGAGACATGAGTGAGTCCCAGATTGAACCCTTTACTGTCCAACTAGCAAACACAGGAATTCCAGTGAAATTGGACACCATAATCACCCAACTAAATGCAGAACAGCAAGAAGACCTGACAAAGCTACACAATGCATTTAAAAACATCTGTAAAGACGAGCCAGGCTGCACCACTTTAGCTCAACGTGATTTTATGTGGGAGAGGCCCCTCCCATAAGGCAACATCGTTACCGTCTAGGCCCAGAAAAGCTGGCCCAGGTTCAGGATGAGATTAACTACATGCTGGAGCACCATGTGCCTAGCAGCTGTAGCTGGAGCTACCCAGTTGTGCTCATGCCCAAGCCAGATGGCTCCACAAGGCTCTAGATTGACTACTTTAAGGTTAATCCAGTAATCAGAACTGACTCTTACTCGATTCCCTGCCTGAAACACTGCATAGATAGAGTAAGTAATGTAGGGCAGCCTACATTACAAAGATAGATTTACTCAAGGGATACTGACAAGTTTTCTTGACCGCCCATGCGAAGTAAATATCCGCCTTTGTGATTCCAAATGGGTTATACCAGTGTCGAGCCATGCTATTTGGGCTCAGAAATTCCCCAGCCACCTTTCAAAGGCTGATGAACCAGGTGATGACGGGCTTATCCAATTCTGTAGTGTGCCTAGACAACCTCCTAGTGTACACCTGGGAAACTCACTTAGAGTAATTGGAAGCCCACTTCCAGAAAGTACAGTCAGCTGACCTAGAGGTCAATTTTGCAAAGAGCAAGTTCATTAAGGCTCAGGGACCTACCTAGGACATATGGTGGGTCGAGGACAAGAACTGCCCAGAGCTGCAAAGATGCAAACAGTCGTTCAGTTTCCCATTCCCACAACAAAATGGAAAATCATGAGATTTTTAGGGATGTGTGAGTTCTACTGCAAGTTCATCCCAAACTTCAGCACTGTAGCTGCCTCGCTGACATAGAAACATAGAAAATAGGAGGAGTAGGTCATTCAGCCCTTCGAGCCTACTCATTATTCAATATGATCATGGCTGATACTCCACCTCAACGCCGTACACCTGCGCTCTCCCCATACCCCTTGACACCTTTAGAGTCCAGAAATCTATCTATTTCCTTTTTAAATATATTCAGTGACTTGGCCTCCACAGCCTTCTGTGGTAGATAATTCCATAAGTTCACCACCCTCTGAGTGAAGAAGTTTCTCCTCATCTCAGTCCTAAATGGTCTACCCCCTATCCTGAGACTGTGACCCCTTGTTCTAGACTCCCAAGCCAAAGGAAATATCATCCCTGCATCCAGTCTGTCCATCCCTGTCAGAATTTTATATGTTTCGATGAGATCCAGTGAATACAGGCCTAGTCAGCCCAATCTCTCCTCGTACGACAATCCTGCCATCCCAGGAATCAGTTTGGTGAACCTTCGCTGCACTCCGTCTATGGCAAGTATATCATTTCTTAGGTAAGGAGACCAAAACTGCACACTTACTATAGAAAAAAAGCAAAAATAGTGTGGACCGAGAAATGCCAGGCAGCTTTCGAGAAGCTGAAAGCCATTTTAATAAATGAACCAGTGCTAGCAGCTCCAGTCTTTAACCAAGCATTTAAGATAGCCATCGATGCTACTGACCTCAGGATAGGGGCTGCCACCCTCCAAAAGGACGAATCAGGATTAGAGAGGCCAATCAGGTGCTTCTCCAAAAAACTGAACAAACATCAGAAATAGTATTCCACAATAGAAAAAGAAAGCCTAGATTCGTTACTGGCTCTCAAACACTTTGAGATATATGTCCGAACTAGATACAGAGAGACCACAGTCTATACTAAACTCAATCCTCTGGCCTTTGTGGGGAAATTCAAAATTCAGAATGCAAGGTTATTCTGTTGAAATTTGTTTCTCCAACCATATCACTGAAAAATCACCCACAAAGCAGGGAAATTGAATTTGATTGAGGACGCCCTGTCCAGAACTTAAAAAGACCCAGTTAGAACTGATGGGATAATCCAGACCAAGGCTAAGAGTGTGAATGAAAATGAATGTGGTTTTTTGTTTTTGTTTTGAGTTTTGCAATGAAATGAGAATGGGTCTCTTTGTGATGGGGAAGGGTTACCAGGCTATGCCCTTTTATTTTTGGAAATGTGATTTTCAACTTGTACCTGACAGGAAATTTTGCAATTTGAACTGAGACAGAGCAAACTGCTTAAAAATACAAGGCCCATTTCAAGGTGAAAGTGAGAAGCAAATAAATCACCCTGACGGGAGTGTGAAAAGAGAGACACTTCCTATAATGTAGACACCGTCAAAACTCATAATGGTCTAAGAAAAAGACAGTACTAATGCAAAGTATTGAATATTGAAGTAATGGCTGCCATGGACAGACACACCGAAAACCTCTTGGAAATACACAATGGGTAAAGTATTTCAAGGCAAGGCTGCCCGCCATTAGAGAGAGATTGCAAATGACACAGGTGGTGTCAAGAAAGTCTTCAGCACAGGAAACAAGCTGAGGGCTGCTCTCTTTCTCTCTCTCTCATTTTTGGAATAAGTGTGTCACCCAGTTTGAGAAGACAACTCTACCAGAAACCCAGCAGTGAACCAAGATCTCGTAATAATTGCAATATCTTCTACATCCAACCGCATCCAAGAAACCAGCCAACCTAAATCAGTCACAGCGTTTAAAATCTACGCCTCAGGGACAATCAAAGAACACTTAACGTGAGTGTGTGTGTGCCCAATGAATGCATGAGGGTTTTTCTCGGGTTTAGTGGGGGGATTAATAAAGTTGATCTTTCTTTGACTCAAGAAAACCTTGTTTGTTGGCTCCTTTATGCTCACAGTTTAAATAGTACAATTTATTCTGATTTGGAAAAGGCATATCCTCGTGAAAAAGAAACCTAAACTTTTGTTTTGACCAACCGAGGAGGACTCAGGGAACTCAGTTCACCCCTTCTCACCTGTCATAACATGACAAATAAGCCCCGAATCATAAACGTGAAGCTGAAGCTTGATACCGGAGGATAGAATAACATCATCCCACTCAGACTATAACAGAAAATCTTTCCTGAAAATTTGAAAGAAAATGGTTACCCAAAGAAAGATGCTCTGAAACCGAGCAACGCTATGCTAACAACATATGGTGAAGCTGAGGTTTGACAGCTAGGAAGAATCCAAATCAAAGGGGACACATAAAGAAAAATACATTAACTGCATGTTTTAAGTCACTGAAACAGATAGTCCTGATAAGTGCTGTAACTGATCTCAGTAAACCAGGATATGAAGGAAGTGTCACTGACAGTTGAAGGTAGTACAACCAATGAAAAACGCCCTCCAATCAGAAGCAAATAAGACCTGGTCCAAATGTATCCAGTGTTTTGATGAGACGGTGGGATGCTTTGAAGGTTTTGTGTATCACATCCCCATTGACCTAGAGAAGAAACCAGTGATTCATCCCCCATATAAAGTGCCAATAAAGCTAAAAGGAAAACTTGAAAGAAAGCTCCATGAGATGGAATATTGCAAGAGGTTGATTTATCATTGTGAGAGAGAAGCCAAATAGATGGCAATGGATTTGCTTGGATCCCAAAGGTCTTAACCAAGTGACATAAAGGAATCGCCACTCTATTCCAACAATGGAAGAGATCACATCAGCACTGGCAGAGACTTCATGCTAGAAATGGCTGCTGGGATGTGAATCTTGATGAGGAATCTTCACTGTTGACAACATTCACCTTTTGGACAGTACAAATTCCTGCATCTACCTTTTAGCTTTAAAGTGAGCCAGAATATGATTCAGCAGAAAACAGATGAGAAATATAAGGGATGCAAAGAAACAGTTGGTAAAGCTGCTGATATCCAGCTTCATGGTGTAAATGGAAAAGAGCACAACTACCATCTATATGAAACCACGAAGAAAACCGAGAAAACTAGGATCAAACTAAAAGCAGACAAATGCATTGGCTGGAATTTTCCGTCCCCTTTGCCGTTGGGCATCATGGCAAGTGTGAGCAGACAATATGGCGGGAAGGCCAAAAATGGGTTTCCGGACGTTGTGAAACTAGTTTGCAATTGGCTGCTCCACAAGTGTTTCCCGCCGTTTGACGTTGAAAATGTCATTTCGATACATCTATGGATCATTATAAGCCCCACTCACTGGAATCATCCGGCCACACTGGATCACCCAGGAACGTCGGCATGATTGCACGTCCACGTGTTTCACGACGGCGTGCACCTGGCAAGCTGAACTTCGAGGGGGGCTCGGAGGTGAGTGCACACTAACATTGCGCAGCACTCATGAGGGTCGCCCGTTGTAGTAGGTTGAGGCACCATACATTCAGGCGAGGGCACAGGCAAGTTGCTTTATCCCGGCGGGCTGACATTGCGGTGCTAGGGCAAGGGCTGCACTGCCTCTGAGGTGAGTTAGGGGGGGCAAGGTAGCACGCTGTGAGGTGAGTTGGGGGGACAAGGACTGCACTCCATCTGAGGTGAGTTGGGGGGCGAGGCAGCATGCTCTGAAGCGAGTTGGGGTGGGGGAAAGAGCTGCACTGTGTCTGAGGCGAGTTGGGGGCACAAGCCAGCCTGGTCTAATGGTAGTGCAGCACATGCTGGACGGGGATCGTGGGGGCTAGAGGGAAGCAGCCACACATTAGGGAAGCCTCGTATAAAGTGACCATTCCTCTGCAGCTGAGACAGTTCAGGCGCAGCCACATTAACATGCTTGGAGTCAGGCCTCTAGCTTATCTCAAGCAATGCAGAGGCATGAAAGTGCCACCAACTGCTCCAGAGCACAGACTGCAAACTAATGAGCATTTTAGTGGACTGCAGAACAGTCTGGGCAACTAGACGACTGGGCAAGTTGTATAATCTCTTTGCGAAAGCTGACCATGGAACAGTTCCTGGTGCAAGTGCTCACTGCCCCTTGCAATGTCATTATTCAGGTTTGGACCAGTCTCCCCCATGGTTCAAGCTAACAGTGCAGCCTTGCAGTGTGGGTTAGGAGAATGCCTGCGCCTGAGCTGAGAGCACAGCATGTAGTCCAGGGGGTGAAGCTGCCGCCAATCTGTCAGGTGGAGTGGGGCGGAGGTGGGTGGGATTTCAGCCAGCCATGCAGCGCACTAATCTCTGGCCATCCAAGTGGTGGACACCACTCTCTGGAATGCATTAAGGGCCTTCAGACATAATCAAGTGAGTTTCTTAGTACATGCATGCTAACTCACACATCTCTCCCTCTCTTTCATCCTGCAGGAAGAGTACATTAGGAGCATGGAGCCTGGTGGCCTAGCTATATGCCTCATGGCGTACAGAGAGCGGAGACGATGGAGAAGAGAGCAAAGGAGGCACCTGGCTAGACTGAGGGAGGAACAGCACCCTCAAAAAGAAGGGCCGGCTGGGGCTCCTGTGCACACCACTGAAGAGTCACAGCAAGACATTGCTGGTTGGCGCCTAGTGAGACATAGGGTCTATAGATGGTGCTTGTCATTCCTGCAGATGATTGAGAACCAATGTTACCAAAGACAGCACATGTCCAGGTAACCGGTCGCTCACATCTGCCACCTGCTGCAGGATTTGGCACCTGCATGGGGACATGGAGGGCATCCATTGCCAGTGGCCGTGAAAGTGACCATGGTGCACAATTTTTAGGCCAGTGTCTCCTTTCAGGGCTCCACAGGTGACCTCTGCTGGATATGGCAAGCCTCCACACACAAATGCATCCAGGAGGTCACGGACACCATATTTGCAAAGGCACAAAACTTTGTGCATTTCGCCCGGGATCAGGAAATCCAGGAAGCAAGAGCGCTGGGATTTCTCCAGATCTGAGGTTTTCCACAGGTGTAGGGTGCCATCGACTGCACTCACGTGGCATTCATATCTCCATGGCAACAAGCAGTCAACTATGTCAACCGCAAGGGCTTCTAGTCGCTAAATGTTCAGCTGGTGTGCGACCACCACAAATGCATCCTACAGGTCTGCGCATTATTCCCAGGGAGTGTCTATGGCGCCTACATTCTCAGTAGGTCTCAGGTCCCTGATGTCTTCCAGGATCCACAGAGGCTGTAGGGTTGGCTCCTCGGGGATAAGGGATACCTGCAGAGGATGTGGCTGATGACACCCATGCAACGGCCTCAGACTGCAGCAAGGAGAAGGTACAACAAGGCTCATGCTGCAACTCACACTTTGGTAGAGCAAACCATTGGAATGTTGAAAATGAGGTTTCGGTACATGGACCGTCTGTTGGAGCCCTGCAATACAGTCCATGAAAGATGTCGTGAATCATCGTTGTCTGCTGCGCCGTTCACAACCTGGCGCTGCAACAGGGAGAGGAGCTGGCTGAGGAGAAGATGGAGGAGCTGTACGACTCCTCTGTTGAGGAAGAAGTTGACAGGGATGAGGCTGAGGAGGTCCTTGAAGGCGAGGATGACAGCGATGAAGCCATCGCACTGGCCAGACGAGGCAGGAGGCCCTCATAGCTGCTAAATTTGTGGACGATGCTGACAACAAGCAGTGAGGAGAGACCATAGATCCTCACATTGCATCTGTGAACGTTTGACTCTAGTCTGGCTGATGGCAGCACACATACCCTCTGTGATAAGGCTCCTGTCATGGAGACACAGTGGATGCCCATAGTCCCTACATTCCAGATGGATGGTGATGACACGCAGTGGGGACACTCATAGAGCATCATATAACTTATGTGAATATCTGATTCCTGTCTGGCTGATGCAGATCGATTGCACTCTGTGAACAGGGTCATCTCATGGAGATGCAACGTGGAAACTTTAACTTCTCCTGATTGTTATGGCACAGTGGATGGTAAATGCTGAGCTGCTCAAATCCCAGAGGGAAACTTGAAACAGCTGCCACAACTGTTTCTGCAATTTATATTTTTATTTTGGGATACGTGCCTTGAATTCAGTAATAATAAGACCACTGAGTCTTATAGGTTTTTATAAAACTAAATTAAACATTTATTAATGAAAGAAATAATTTTAAGCACATACATAGGTTTACAAATTATGATAACTCCTGGCTCCCCTAATTAATCTAACTCCCAGTTATGCCTCCATTAAGGCAATAGTAAAAACAAATTAGATTTTCACAGACCCAGGCAAAGCACATGATACCCTGGACAGGGATATTCACAGTGAATTCTCTTAGCTTTGGTTTTTTATAGGCAGCAGCTTGGTACATAGAGGCTAGAGGCTTTTCACACTTGTTAGATTTTAGAATGCCTTCTTTCCTTACACATAATCTCCTTTATACGGTTCTCCCTTTTTAATGTAAATCCCATTATTTCAATATGTCTTTGGACTTCAGCTTTCTGATAATAAAAATCTTTCATAGTACTAATTTTATCTGTAAGCTTTGGGAAAAATAAATACACTGTTTGGCTTCTTCTGGCTAAGTGTAACATTTCACCCTCTCTTGTGAAATTCAAATTACTCTGGTTTATCTCAAAATGCAAATTTTCCTTTTACATCTCACATTCTAAAACTTCAGCCATGTTCACTTATTTAGCATTTCAAACCTAGCTTCTCTTCTGATACATCAAAGCTGTCTTTAAAATGCAAGCACGCACGCACGCACACATGCACACACGCACCAGGGCAGGCGGTGGCATAGTGATATTGTCACTGGACTAGTACTCCAGATACCCAGGGTAATGCTCTGGGGACCCACAAATCCCACCACGGCAGATAGTGAATTTGAATTCAATAAAAAATCTCGAATTAAAAGCCTAATGATGAAACCATGAAACAATTGTCGTAAAAACCCATCTGGTTCACTAATGTCCTTTAGGGAAGGAAATCTGCTGTCCTTACCTGGTCTGGTCTACATGTGACTCCAGAACCACAGCAATGTGGTTGACTCTTAACTGCCCTCCAAAATGGCCGAGCAAGCCATTCACTTCTGAAGGGGAAATTAGGGATGTGCAATAAATGCTGGCCCAGCCAGCAATGCCCACATCCCATTAATGAATATTAAAAAGAAAGGATTTTGGGTCATTGGGTGGGCATGGCAGCCGGGAAACAGTCCATCACCCGCAATCGGCCCCCAACCGCCCAACACTGCTGGGGCAGGGGGGGGGGGGGGGGGGGGGAGGAGGGAGCGGGAGGAGTGCAAGCGCTGAAGTCTGTGCATGTGCCGGGGAGCATACACTGAAAGCCCCCTGAAGGCACAGAGCTGCCTCAGGGACCTGAAGAATTGTAAAATCAAGAATTTAAAATTATATAAACATGTCCCACATGTGACTCAGTCATATGAAGAGGGACATGTGAAAAATGATGTTAAAAATTTTTAATTTTTTTTATTTACTGTTGGAAATCACATCCCGCCCGTGGATGAGGTTTTGTTAAAAATGCAAAGGCCGCCTGGCTGATTCGCCCGCCCGCCAACTGAACAGTTGAACAGGCAGCGAAAAATAGAAATAAATTAATTGAGTTAGGGCCTTAATAGGCCTCTTACTTGTCGGTGGGCACGCTGCTGACCTTTGCACATGCCCGCTGACCGAAATGCCACGTGAGTGCGCGCTGATGTCGGGATGCTCGCCGACATCATTGTGCGTGATTTTACACCCAATTTGGGTCAGGCGTGCACCTGTAGAATGTAAAATCCTGCCCACACACACAGACACATGCAGTATCCAGACCCTACTATTCCTATTTTACAATAAATCCCAATAACCTTATAAAAATTATTACATTTCCATGACACAGAACCAATGGCATCCTTTGTGAGCTGAACCCTTCAGGACCACAGTGTCACCAAACACAGATGAGATGGGAGGCCAGCCGCACCTCAGAGGTGCTGAGAGCACACAGGGAGAATGACAGAATGCTGTGCTGCCGGCCCAGGCCATTCTGGCGGCTTTGATAAGCCCCATCGAGGTCCAGGCATGACTGATGTGTCCAGTGACTGTGACGGTGCACCATCAGTGTGCTGGAAGGTTGCACAAAGCACAGGAATAAGGCCCTGGACGGTGACACCTGCCTTTATATTGTGCAGGGACCAAGGTTTCATATCTAACCGACACAAACACTGTTCATCCGAACAAGGAGCCACAGGCAAGAACTTTTTGGGAGTTTATTTCCAACAGTGAACATTATGTGTGTGATTAACACCCATGCTCAGGCTGTGCAACTACAATCTTCTTAAGGGTGTCAGCTGTGGCTCAGTTCATAGCACCCTCGCCTTTGAATCAGAGGGTTGTGGGTTCATGTCCCACTCCCGGAAACCAAGAACTGTGATTGTACTCAAAAGAGTTGCAATCTGTGACTGTTGATAACTCGAAAGAGTTTCCCCTGAATGGGGAAGAGTATTGCTACCGGGGAGATGCCCCTTTCGTGGCGCAGGGCCGTGATTGCCCTGTTGCCGAAGAAGGGGGATCTCCGCCTACTTAAAAACTGGCGCCCGGTCTCCCTCCTCAGCACGGACTATAAAATATTCGCCAGAGCCATGTCTTGTCGGCTCGGCACCGTGCTGGACCGCATGATCCACCCTGACCAGTCCTACACCGTCCCGGACCGCTCGATCTACGACAACGTCCATCTGGTCCGGGACATAATCCACCATTCCCAGAGGGCTGGTCTGTCGAGCGCCTTCCTGTCCCTTGATCAGGAGAAGGCGTTCGACAGGGTGGATCACGAATATTTACTCGGGACTCTGCGAGCATTCGGTTTCGGGACGCACTTTGTCGCCCGGATCCGACTTCTGTACACCGCCGCGGAGTGTCTAGTGAAGGTTAACGGGTCCCTGACGGCGCCCCTTCGCTTTGGGAGAGGGGTACGTCAGGGCTGCCCCCTGTCCGGCCAGTTGTATTCTATTTGCGTGGAGCCTTTCCTGCGCCTCTTGCGGAGGAGGTTGTCGGGATTGGTTCTGCGCGGGCCGGGCATCGGGGTGGTCCTTTCGGCATACGCCGATGACGTGCTCCTAATGTTTAATGACCCGGCTGACCTGCGGAGGATGCGCGAGTGCCAGGAGGTCTACTCTGCGGCTTCTTCTGCCAGGATCAACTGGGAGAAATGTTCTGGACTCCTGGTCGGCCCGTGGCAGACGGATCCCCTACCCGAGGAGCTCAGGCCTCTCACCTGGAGCAGGACCAGCATCCTCTACCTGGGGGTCCATCTCTGCCCTGCCGAGGAATCCTGGCCGGCCAACTGGCAGGAACTGGAGGCGAAAGTCACCGCTCGCCTGCGGCGCTGGACAGGACTGCTCCGAGTGCTGTCTTACCGGGGTCGAGTTCTGGTCATAAACCAGCTGATCGCCGCCATGTTGTGGTATCGGCTGGTCACTTTGACCCCTCCCCCGGACTTTGTCGCGAAAATCCAGAGAATGCTAGTCGACTTCTTCTGGGACAAAAGATTGCACTGGGTCGCCGCTGAGGTTCTGAGTCTCCCGCTTAGGGAGGGCGGTCAGGCGCTGGTGTGCCTACGCACGCAGGTGGCGACTTTCCGTCTTCAGACCCTGCAGCGATACCTTTACGTCGAGCCTCCTCCGAGATGGTGTGCCCTGGCGAGTTATTTCTTCCGCCAGGTGCACGGCCTGAATTATGACGTGCAGCTCCTGTTTGTAGATCAGAGGGGCCTCGGTGGCTCCTTCCAGGCGTTGCCCGTCTTTTACCAGGACCTGATCAAAGTCTGGAACGTGGTCGCCACGCGACGCAGCTCTCCCCCGTCAGGAGTAGCGGCTATCGTCAGAGAGCCGCTGCTCAGGAATCCGCCCCTCCGTCCCTTTCAGTGGCTGGTGGAGAGGAGGGCTGTGGCGGCCGGGGTGACCAGGGTCGGGGACGTGCTGGGTGGCAGAGGACTGGGCTGGGTGCTCCCGCAGGAGTTGGCGCGCCGCGCGTCAGTGAGTGTCCAGGTCGCAGCCGATGCCATCCAAGACCTAAAAACGGTCGTGCTCGGACCCGAAGTCATTTTAGGTCTCGAGGTGGCCCAGGTGCGCGGTGATCGTCCGGCTGAACGTTCCCCTGTTCGGACGGAATTCCACGTTGGCCCCAAGCCCCAAACCCTCCCTCGGGTGCCGGTGCCCCGCAATAATATGAGCCGCCTCGGGGACATGCCCTCCGTGCCATTTGGCACGGCGCGGAGGGGTTTTCTGTACGGACTGCTGCTGCACACCTTCCATTTTCTCGCCCTGGTCCGCCGCCCGGACACGCCCTGGCGTGCCTTGTTGCCGTCCGGCGGCGGAGGCCCCCGATTGGAGGCCCTCTACGGAGGAGTTCTCCCCCTTTCTATCGGGGACCTGGGTTGGAGGGTGTTGCATGCAGCAGTCCCCTACAATAGGAGGATGTTTAGGTTCACGGACTCCCGGGACACATGCCCTTTTTGCGGTCTTGTGGAGTCCGTGGACCATGCGTATATAGGGTGTCTTAGGCTGCACTCCCTTTTTAGTTATTTAAAAAATCTTTTATTACTATTTTGTTTGCACTTCAGTCCCACGCTCCTGATCTACGGACACCCGGTGCGGAAGGGGGTCGGGAAGGAGGAGGACCTCCTCGTGAGCCTGCTCCTGGGCCTGGCCAGGTTGGCCATTAACAGGTGCAGGCAGCGGGCGATCGAGGGGGGAGTCCCGCCCGATTGTTTGTCCCTCTTCTGCGGCTACGTTTGCGGCCGGGTGACCCTGGAGAGGGAGCACGCGGTGTCTGCCGGCACCATCGAGGCCTTCCATGCCCGGTGGGCACCGCGGGGACTGGGCTGTTTTGTTGACCCCTTTAATCACATTTTGGTTTAATGTTTATAAGTTTCATTTAAAGTTTTTCCTTGATTTTACAGCTGACCCGACTTAGGGGCTGTGCTTGATTTATCCCTTATTTTGTTAATTTAGTTAATTGTTTTAACTCTAAAAGAGTTACAATCTTCTTAATCCCGATGTTATTTTAGGTCTTGAGGTGGCCCAGATGCGCGGTGGTCTTCCTGCTGAACGTTCCCCCGTTTGGACGGAATTCCACATTGGCCCCAAGCCCCGAACCCTCCCTCGGGTGCTGGCGCCCCACAATATGAGCCGCCTCGGGGGCATGCCCTCCGTGCCATTTGGCACGGCGCAGAGGAGCTTTCTGTATGGACTGCTGCTGCACGCCATCCATTTTCTCGCCCTCGTCCGCCGCCCGGACACGCCCTGGCGTGCCTTGTTGCTGTCCGGTGGCGGAGGCCCCCGATGGGAGGCCCTCTACGGAGGTGTTCTCCCGCTTTCCATCGGGGACCTGGTTTGGAGGGTGTTGCATGCAGCAGTCCCCTACAATCGCAGGATGTATAGGTTCACGGACTCCCAGGACACCTGCCCTTTTTGTGGTCTTGTGGAGTCCGTGGACCACGCTTATACAGGGTGTGGTAGGCTGCACTCCCTTTTTAGTTATTTAAAAAACCTTTTGTTACTGTTTTGTTTGCACTTCAATCCCACGCTCCTGATCTACGGGCACCCGGTGCGGAAGGGGGTCGGGAAGGAGGAGGACCTCCTCGTGAACCTACTCCTGGGCCTGGCCAAGTTGGCCATTAACAGGTCTAGGCAGCGGGCGATCAAGGGGGGAGTCCCGCCCGATTGTTTGTCACTCTTCCGCGGCTACGTTCGCGGCCGGGTGTCCCTGGAAAAGGAGCACGCGGTGTCTGCCGGCACTCTCGAGGCCTTCCGTCCCCGGTGTGCACTGCGGGGTTGGGGTGTTTTGTTGACCCCTTTAATCACATTTTGGTTTGATGTTTGTAAGTTTCCTTTAAACTTTATCCATGGTTTTACAGCTGATCTGACTTAGGGGCTGTGCTTGATTTATCCCTTATTTTGTTAATTTAGTTAATTGTTTTGACTCAAAAGAGTTACAATCTTCTTAATGACGTGCAGCTCCTGTTTATAGAGCAGAGGGGCCTCGGTGGCTCCTTCCAGGCGTTGCCCGTCTTTTACCAGGACCTGATCAAAGTCTGGAACGTGGTCGCCTCGCGACGCAGCTCTCCCCCGTCAGGAGTAGCGGCTATCGTCAGAGAGCCGCTGCTCAGGAATCCACCCCTCCGTCCTTTTCAGTGGCTGGCAGAGAGGAAGGCTGTGGCTGCCGGGGTTACCAGGATCGCGGACGTGCTGGGTGGCGGAGGATTGGGCTGGATGCTCACGCAGGAGTTGGCACATCACGCATCTGTGAGTGTCCGGCTCGCAGCCAATGCCATCCAAGACCTAAGGATGGTCGTGCTCAGACCCGATGTAATTTTAGGTCTCGAGGTGGTCCAGGTGCGCGGTGGTCTTCCGCCTGAACGTTCCCCTGTTCGGACGGAATTCCACATTGGCCCCAAGCCCCGAACCCTCCCTCGGGTGCCGGTGCCCCGCAATATGAGCTGCCTTGGGGACATGCCCTCCGTGCCATTTGGCACGGCGCGGAGGAGCTTTCTGTACGGACTGCTGCTGCACACCTACCATTTTCTCGCCCTTGTCCACCGCCCGGACACGCCCTGGCGTGCCTTGTTGCCATCCGGCGGCGGAGGCCCTCTATGGAGGTGTCCTCCCGCTTTCTATCGAGGACCTGGGTTGGAGGGTGTTGCACGCAGCAGTCCCCAACAATTGGAGAATGTATCGGTTCACGGACTCCCAGGACACCTGCCCTTTTTGTGGTCTTGTGGAGTCCGTGGACCACGTTTATATAGGGTGTGATAGGCTGCACTCCTTTTTCAGTTACTTGAAAAACCTTTTATTAATGTTTTGTTTGCACTTCAGCCCCACACTCATGATCTACGGACAACCGGTGCGGAGGGGGGGCCGGGAAGGAGGAGGACCTCCTCGTGAGCCTGCTCCTGGGCCTGGCCAAGTTGGCCATTAACAAGTCAAGGCAGCGGGCGATCGAGGGGGTCATCCCGCCCGATTGTTTGTCCCTCTTCCGCGGCTACGTTCGCGGCTGGGTGTCCCTGGAGAGGAAGCATGCGGTGTCTGCCGGCACTTTCGAGGCCTTCTGTGCTCGGTGGGCACTGTGGGGACTGGGGTGCTTTATCGACCCCTTTAATCACATTTTAGTATAATGTTTGTAAGTTTCCTTTAAACCTTGTCCTTAGTTTTACAGCTGACCTGACTTCGGGGCTGTGCTTGCTTTATCCCTTATTTTGTTAATTTAGTTTAATTGTTTAACTCCAAACGAGTTACAATCTTCTTAAACTTAAACCCTGTCTTGGTGCTCCCCCAACATCCACAGCAGAGATGGAGGCAGCCTGCTGACTGCTACACCTTGTCTGTGATGACCTTGAGGGGCGTCCTCTTTTGCAGGCTGACCACTGCTGCCACCACCTCCCATGCAGGATTGTGAACCTTGCTTGCTGGCCTTCGCCCAGAGTGGGGGTAGAGGATAATCCGGCGGGCCTCCACTGTATCCAATAGGTACTCAAGGGAGACATCGCTAAATCTGGGAGCAGCATGTTTCCTCCCTTTGGCAGCCATCAGTTCATGGCAGTTTCCTATCCCTTGAAGAGTGCTAGCTCTTTGCAGGGGTGGCCTTTAAATATGGCGCCCAGATAACTGAAGGCCTGAGGCGATGGCAGGGCAGGTGTCCTGGCATCTTTCCAGGGAATGCAAATGATTAATATGGCGTGTGTGAGCCAAGTGGCTCCATGACCCAGGTCCTCGGCTCAAACCCCAAAGACACCTCAGAAGAAGAATCTGATGACATCCTCATTGAAGACCCACCACAGCACTCACCCACACTCTCTGCCAGTGCAGAGACACACAACTCAGTGGGACCTAGCTTTAGAGCAGCTTTGGGGTCGCAATCTGGTGAGCACATTGCACCGTCTGATCCACAGATGGCGGCATTAGGAACTTCCCAGGTTTCCAACATTTGGAAAACTGCTGGAGACCAGAAGTCTGCTGAGTCCAAGTCAAATAAGGAGCCTCTGGACTCAGTCATACCTCAGTTGCTGGAGCTGCAAAGGCAAGCTCGGGAACGTCAGGAAGGGATGTTCACTGCACTCCTCAGGTTGCAAGGCACGATGGAGGAGTCCGCCGCCCTCAGTCTGAGATGATAGTGCCGGCATATCAATGCACCGAGGACAACATTGGTAGGATGGCGGCCCCCATGGAGACCTTGGTCCAGGTCATCACTCCTGCACTGCTGCGCAGGCTGAACTCCATCTCTGATGCCATAGTTGGCCTCCAACAATGTCAACATAAGAGGGCTGCAGGGCAGCCTGATCTCACTCCAGCTTCCCCTTCTCCTCAAGCAGTCAGCCATGGGCCCTTGGGCACCCATAGGTAGGAGGCTCAGCAGGTGCACACCCTGGGGCCATCCATCCAGGTGACTCCGGGAGTGCCCAGCCCATCCAAATGCCCTCCTCCTGTAACCCCAGCAGCTCCAGCTCCACAAGCCAAGGAGGGTGCCACTGCCACACAGGGAGACCCCGAAAGCAGGCTGGGGCCCTCCAGTTCTTGGCCCTCCAGAGGATGTTCCCCAGATGTGCCTGCAAAAGCAAGAAGGGGTAATTAATGCATGGTAGGGGACTGCGGAACAGGGGAAGTGACTCACAGCATGGTTGTCTGATAGATGTTGCACTGCTGGATCCTCACTTGGTAGAGCAGCACTGACCTCACTGTCAGCACAGGAGTGGTCCAGTTCCTTACTGGCCAGCTGCGTGACTCTATTTTCAAAGTCCATTAGGACCTTGATTTCAGGCATTCCTCCATCAGCCTGCAACCTTTCCCTTTTGTTGTGTGCCAGCTTGTCCTGCATGAGCACAGATGGAGAGAGTGTAAGCGGGACGCCTGCCAGGCCAGATGATAAAGATACCCGGCATGTGTGGGTGGTGAGTGGTCCCATGGACGGGATGAGAACACCATCCGCAGGGCAAATGAAGGTGTGTGTGAGAGGGTGAATGGTGATGTCCCTTGAACTGAAGTGAATGAGATCCCTATGAATGTGTAATGGGCTTGTGAGCGTGTGAGTTGAGAGTGGGTGGTTTCGGCACTGGGTGGTTGTCCTCTTTTGCGCTGACCACCACTGCCACCACCTCCCATGCAGGATGGTTGACCTTGCTTGCTGGCCTTCGCCCAGAGTGGGGGTAGAGGATATCACAGCAGCCTCCATTGCATCCAGAAGGTGCTCATGGGAGGCATCGTTAAATCTGGGGGCAGCATGTTTCCTTCCTTTGGCAGTTATTAATTCGCAGCAGCTTCCTATCCCTTGGAGAGTGCCAGCTCTTTACAGGGGCAGCCTTTAAATATACCGCCCAGTTTACTGAAGGCCTGAGGTGATGGCGGGGAAGGTGAATCAAAGGGCACCCTGCCAACGACCCGGCGTGTTTCCGGAGAATGCAAATTATTAATGTGGCGGGACTGGGAAAGTACGGCGTTAAAACCTGCCACTGCGGCCAGCAGGTAAAACCTTCTTTTTCCCGTCCGCTACTGCACTTATTGCAAATCTGGGACGATTCCGCCCACTGCGAAGGTGACAGAATGACAGTTCTTCAGAATGGTGTACACACCTGATGGACTCAAGCCAATTCCTGAAAAAGTCACAGCTATCTCTGAGATGGAGACTCCAAGAAATACAAAAGAGCTGAGAAGTTTCCTTAATTCCAGTGCATGAGTTCTTTCATACCTCATATGTCAGAGCACACAACAAACCTATGAGAGCTGATGAGGGAAGATGCTGAGTACTACTGGTCTTTGAGCAAACTCAAGGAAGTAGTATGCAAGAAGGCAATTATGTCATTCTACAACAGAGAGAAACCAGTCATTCTGCAATTGGATACTTCTACAAAAAGACTACAAGCAGCCCTGGTACAAGGAGTAAAGCCGATAGCATTCACATCCAAAGCCCTAACATCTGCCGAGACCAGATATGACAACATGGAAAGAGAGCTTTTGGTATTTGTGTATGAACGTGGGAAATTCCATACATCTCTATAGGAGAAAGTTCAAAGTGGAGAGTGATCATTGTCCATTGGAGCAGATCTACAAGAAAAATCTGTGTAGCGCACCAGCAAGACTTCAGAGGTTACTCTTGAGGTTTCAGTGCTACAATTTCACTCTGAAATACATGCTAGTAAGAGAAATGGTGCTAGCAGATGCCCTCTCATTGTCACTGCATAAGAAACTCGAGATAAAGGATCTAGGTGTTAAGATCCATCACCTAGCGAATGGAACACTATTGAAACTGAGTCAAATCAGAGATGAAACTTGCAAGGATGAACAGCTACAGTTGCTGTCTCAGCAAGTGATCCAGAGGTGGCCTGATAAAGTGCAGCAAACACAGCCAGCAATACAGCAATAGTGGTCAATCAGAGATTACATCTCATTAGAAGATGATGTTCTGCTGGCCATATCCAGCATCAGCATACCCAAAACGATGCAAAGGGAACTTCTCCAGAAGATACATGAAGAGCACATGGGCATGGAGAAGTCTAGGCTCAGAGCCAGATCAGCTATGTACTGGATAGACATCTACAAAGACATCAAAAGAATGATGTCTACATGCAGTATATGTCAGAAGTATAGAAATACACAGCAGATAGAGGAGATAATAGTTAGTGAAGTACCACCCACACCATAGCATACTGTGGGAGCTGATTTGTTCACACACAACTAAGAATCATGCCTTATAGCAGTAGACTATTACTCAAAGTTCCCATTCATCAAAAAGGTGAAAGAACCGACAGCTACAACAATTACCACAGCAGAATGAGTTCTGTTTGTTGAACAAGCTACTCCTGAAAAAGTAATATGTGATAATGGAACCTAATTCATCTTTGCTTAACAGTATGAGTTTAACATCATAACCTCATCTCAAGATTATCCAAGAGAACATGGTTTCATTGAAAGACACATCTAAATGGTCAAGAAGTCACTTATCAAGTGCCAAGAGACAAAGGAAGACCCAAACCTTGCCTATTGTCACTTTGCGACAAACCTCTCAAGGGATGTTTCTGTGCCTGGAAGTCTGTTCCCCATGGGGTTCCGCAGAGCTCAGTGCTGGGGCCCTTCTTGTTTGTGCTGTACATAAATGATTTGGACTTAAATGTAGGGAAACGTCAATCGTTCTCCGCCGATGTTGCCAGACCTGCTGAGTTTTTTCAGGTAATTCTGTTTTTGTTTTGGATTTCCAGCATCTGCAGCAGTTTTTTGTTTTTAAATGTTAGATGTCAAGAAGTTCGTGGATGACAAGAAAATTGGTAGAGTGGTAAATAGTGAGGAGGATAGCCGTAAACTGCAGGAGGATATCAATGAACTGGTCAGGTGGGCAGAGCAGTGGTAAATGGAATTCAACCCGGAAAAGTGTGAGATGATGCATTTGGGGAGGGCTAACAAGGCAAGGGATTGCACTATGAATGATAGGACCCTGGAGTGTGCATATCCATAGATCCCTGAAGGTAGCAGGGCAGGTAGATAAGGTGGTTAAGAAGGTAAATGGGATATTTGCCTTTATTAGCCGAGGCATAGAATACAAGAGCAGGGAGGTTATGCTGGAACTGTATAAAACACTGGTTAGGCCACAACTGAAGTACTGCGTGCAGTTCTGGTCATCACATTATAGGAAGGATGTGATTGCACTGGAGAGAGTGCAGTGGAGATTTACCAGGATGCTGCCTGGGCTGGAGGGTCTGAGCTATGAGGAAAGATTGGATAGGCTAGGGTTGTTTTCCTTGGAGCAGTGAAGGTTGAAAGGGGACCTGATAGAGGTGTATAAGATTATGAGGGGCATAGATAGGGTGGATAGGAAGGCACTTTTTCCATTAGTAGAGGGGTACCAGGGGGAATAGATTTAAGGTAAGAGGTAGAAGGCTAAGAGGGGAGTTGAGGAGAAAATGTTTTACCCAGAGGGTGGTGGGAGTCTGGAACTCACTGCCTGAAAGGGTGATTGAGTCAGAAACTCTCGTAACATTTAAGAAGTATTTAGATATTCACTTGCATTGCTATAGCCTCCTGGGCTATGGGCCAAGCACTGGAAAATGGGGTTAGCGTAGTCAGATCTTTGTTGACTGGTGTGGGCATGATGGGCTGAATGGCCTCCTTCTGTGCTTAAACGTCTATGAGTCTATAAGAGTAATGTGGAATTGCCTGCAGAGCTACTGAACAGTAGAAAGTACAAGAAAGCTTTGACAAGCAAGATACATCCTCCAACAGGAGGAAGTAAGGCAATAATTCATGCAGGTCAATACTTCAACCAGCATGCCAAATTCTTGCCTGAGTTGTTGCGAGGACAAACTGTGCATGTACAAGATCCAATGCTGAAAACCTGGAACCCAGCAAAAGTTATTGGTGAAGCTGAGATTCCAAGACCATACATCAGTAAGACTGAAACTGGCAAGCAGATGAGTCCATATTCAACCTACACCAAAGCTGGAAAAGCAGAAAAGATCATCAGCAATACCAGCAACATCATCAACAAGCGACACTACATCAGCAATATCAAGCACAACTCCTATAATACCAGGAGCAACACGCACAACATTGCCAGTACAGCGCGCAATCTCATCACTGAGAATGGTGACTACCAAATTTACGGAATGGAGGCACAGCTTCTTATCATCTGAGCGAACTGTGAGTAATGTTTTTTAAAGAAAAGAAAACAACCTATAGAAGAGTCTTAAGGTATTCAGAAATACAAGTTTAGTTATAAAAGTCAATTGTAAATTTTCACAACTGCCTCCCCAACGGACAAACTAAATTACTAACTGTGCTTTGTAATGGCCATATTACCACATTCTCCCTGCTCCACCTGCTGCTGCAACCCACTGTTAATAACCTGCAATACTTTAGTTATGACATAATTTACTGCCCCCTCATTGTAGCAATGCAGGTTAGGCAAGCTGCATTTGAAACTCATTACTCCCCCCCTATACATGGAACATCCAGGGCAGGTCACTAGACTTATCTTAGCCAGTGATATGTCATAAATGCCTCCAACAAGATATGAAACTGACTTTAACTCAGATGCCACAGCTAGGTCCCTTAATAAGTTTCCATATATCTGACCTATTTCATGTGTTTTGCTGACTCAGCTGTATAGCCATTGTCACTCTATGCTCTTCTTTACTGTCTCTTACATCCCTAATTACTGTATTCTCTTCTTCCCTGTGAGAAGCAACTTTCTTCTGTTTGGTGGCTCCTTTAATAGTCAGTCATGGTTGGGATCTCACTACACAAGAAACTGAATTTCTAACCTGGTAGCAACACTTGCTGTGAAACACAAGCAGTCACCAAGCCTCTGTTCCACCTTCAGTACTATTCATTAATAACATACTACTTCAAAGTAAAGACTCAGAAAGTGTAATGACAGTAACATATGGGACATTAAAATACTCCAGAAGGCTGAATATGAGCCCATCTGCCACAGCTTATTTGCTCATTGCCCTAAAACCTACTGCGCAAACCATACTATCTTGTAGGTTTTATGCCTTCTAAGTATGAGGAGGACGGTGACTCATTGGGTTTTAACCTCCATTGGGGTTGTTAATCTGTGCAGGTTAGAATTACTAACCCTCACAGACTGCCTGGAAGGCTCCACAAATTAAAGGTTAATCTTTTCCCTTACATTTGTGCAAGAAACATAGGGACACAAGAATAAAAACAGAACGTGCTTCCAAAGAAAAGTCATAGGGACTCAAAACATTAACTCTATTTCTCCCTCCACGGATACTGCCAGACCTGCTGAGCTTTTTCATTAGTTTCTGTTTTTATTTCAGATCTCCAGCATCCGCAGTATTTTGCTTTTATTATTGGAACACCGAAACAGCAGGAGACCATTCAGCCCCTCGAGCCTGTTCTGCCATTCAATGAGATCTGGCCGCTCTGTGATCTAACTCCTCATGTGACGCCGCTAGTCACATCCTGCCAATTAGAGTAATGGATCAGTGTCCTACCTCCTGCTACTCAGCCAGTTTTCTAATCAGGTCAATAATTTGCCTTCAATTCCATAAGCTTCAACTTTATCATTGGGGCATTTTCTTCTCCCATTTCACTACATCTAACTCCATAGACCCACCTTTGCCCAATATTTCTTTATACCTTTAGTTAATAAAAATCAACCAATCTCAGAATTAAAATTAACAATTGACCAATCATAAAAAGTTGTTTGTGGAAGACAGTTATAAACTTCTATCAGCCTTCATGTATGGAAATATTTCCTAACTTCACTCCTGAAAGATCTGGCAGTTTTAGATTATCTCCCTTAGTCCTAGATGCCGCAAACAGTGGAAATGGTTTCTCTCTATCCACCCTACCAGTTCGCCTTAACTTGGTGAAAACCTAGCTGGACTCAAAACAAGTAGCAGGACCATGCCACACCCATAGTACAGTATGGCCTCAATGCATGCGCATCCTATGCTGCCTGGGAGGGTGGTGGAGACGGGTTGCCTCACATCCTTTAAAAAGTACCTGGATGAGCACTTGGCACATCATAACATTCAAGGCTATGGGCTTAGTGCTGGTAAATGGGATTAGGTAGGTAGGTCAGGTGTTTCTCATGTGTCGGTGCAGACTCGATGGGCCGAAGGGCCTCTTTTGCACTGTGTGGGCTGAATTTTGCCGTCGGCAAGCAGGGGGCGGGGCCCGCTCGCCAACGCGCAAAATGATGCGGGATGACGTCGGTGGGGAGCTTCCGACATCATCCCGCCCCATTTAAGTCTTCAGGAAGGCGGGGGCACAGTGAAATCAGCTGCAGGCCCACCGACCTGTCAATGGCCAATTGAGGCCATTGACAGGATCATTAAAACAATTAAAGGACCTGCCCATCCAACCTTAAGGTTGGCGGGCAGGCCAGGAGCCCCGGCGGGGAATAGAAAAATCATGAAACCTCATCCACCGGCGGAATGAGGTTTCATGTGGGGATTTAAAAAGTTGAATAAAGTTTTAATGAAATTTATTAACATGTCCCATCTCATGTGACATTGTCACATGAGGGGGACATGTTAAGGATTTTTTTTTTCTATTTTTAATGTTTATACAGCTGTCAGTGATCTCCCTGAGGCAGCACTTAGCCTCAGGGAGATGTGCGCTCTTTCGTGCACATGCATGAAAGAGCGCACTCTCGTATTTGGGGAAACCCCCCCCCCCGCCTGCACAGGATGCGCAGAGCGCTTCCCACTGAGCATCACGCTGGGCGGGCCTTAATTGGCCCACCCACTTAAAATGGTGGCGGGGCCCGCTTCTCCAGTGGGGATCGGCTCCCCGCCTGCCGGAGATTGGGACGGACCCGCCCGCCCGGTAGGCAGAAAATTCTGCCTTGTGATTCTGTGAAAACAATGTGATGGATAGAAGAGTTTCTGGAGCACAGTAGATTGCAGATGATGCAGCCGACATTACTAACCAATTGCCATAAGAATTGCAGTGTTATGCAGGAGTATTGTGGCAGGATGGTTGAAGGCAGGAGAAGCTGTGATGAAATGTAGTATAGACATCCAAGCGCTTCTGAATATACAACAACAACAACAAGGTGCTATTCTATAAAAAGAAGAAAGCTTTGGACCTTTGATGACCTCAGGACATCCGAAAGTTCTTTACAACCAAAGTGTTTCTGAAGTGCTGTTACCATTGTAATGTGTCAAATGCTTCAGCCAATTTGCATGCAGCCAGGTCTCATAAAAGAGGATGAGATAAATGACCAGATAATCTAGGTAATTAGATGTTGGTTGTTTTAGATATAGTGGGCCTGATTTCAAAGGACCAAGGAGTCGAGACCTGGAGTGGGTGGGAATTAGAAATTGTGGTCCCAGAGAGGTCATTTTGGATTCCCAACATCTCCGGGATAGTCTTGTATTTTCAAAGGGTTGTCAGGAGGTGGAACTCTTTCGAGTTATCAACAGTCACAGATTGCAACTCGTTCGAGTACAATCACAGTTCTTGGTTTCCGGGAGTGGGACATGAACCCACAACCCTCTGATTCAAAGGCGAGGGTGCTATGAACTGAGCCACAGCTGACACCTCCTGTCAGGAGGTGGAGTAGGAAATGTGATCGCCACCAATTAAGAGTTCCTTTAGCTCATTAAGGAGCTCATTAAGGGGCCTATCTGGAATTTTGAAAGCTCAATTCAGCAAATTTGTGCAGTGCAGTGCACGTTAGTGCATAGCTGCCAGGCTTGCTGCAAGGCCACCAGAAGCTTTCACTGCATTGATTTTTAACTGCCCTCTCCTGGATCACCTAGCGCTGGTTCCAGTGCTACTCCATTATCTGACCTGCATGGCCCCTTGCATCGCTGTGGACTCAGCCGGTCCTCTAGAGAGCTTCTTTCTCTCCTTGGCAAGGCAGCGACTGTCCCCAACATGGCTGCCACCTGCCTTCGTCACTGGCACCAGGCAGACTGGTCCCATCTCCTGCACTCGGTGTCTTCCAATTGGGCGCCAAACTCGCCTCCTGGCCAATTAGGCCATTTATATTTAGACATGGCATCGCAAGAGCGACACAGCTCAGACATTTGATCAGGACCTGGAATTCAACCTGTTGAAAATCCAGCCCTGTGCCGTTAACATAGTACAATATTCCAAGGCGCTTCGCAGAAGCATTATTTGAAACAAAACTTGACACTGAGCTACATACAGAGATATTGGGAAACGCATGGTAAGCTTTAAGACACAAATAAAGGAGGAGCTAGCAGTAGTGAGGTGGGAAGGTCTAGGGAGGGAATTGCAGAACTCAGGCCAGGATAGCTGAAGGCATGGGCACCAATGGTGGATCAATGGGAATCAAGAATGTGCAAGAGGCCAAAATTAGAGGCGTGCAGAGATCTTGGAGGGCTGTAGGGTGGACAAGGTTGTAGAGATAAGAAGGGGCATGATCACAGAGGGATTTGAATAGAGAAATACCACAATATTGCATAAAATGATTAAACAAAGGACTATTTAATTAATCATTATCACCTTTATCGTCAATCATCTAAGTCAAGTGCATGTTGCTAAAGGGATCAAATTAATTTATCAGCTTTTCTATTTAAAAATACCAAAGAAATTTTAAAACTGCATAACCATTCAAATGATATTTTATAGATCATGAAAATTTAGCATAAAATTCCTCCTGTGCAAAAGTTTTAAAAAATGAAAATGGTTTAAGAAATTTAATTATTTAAATTATTTTATTTTAATATTTTGAATTCCATTTATAGAAATTAGTTTTGCTTGGTCTAGGAGTTCTGTGTCTCTCTTGTGTCATCACTCCAATATGATATTTCAGGAAACTGTCAATATCTCTCTCCCAAGACTCTACCATGGGAGTACTTGAATCAGTCTGAGGGAATCACATTAGGACAACCATAAGTTGGCTCCACTGCCCTCCAAAATGTCCTCCCTATGTCCCCATGAGGAATCATTGACCTTCATATATGGACTGGAGCAGAGTTGCACCACTCTACAGTGACGTGCACTGGGACCCCATGGCTAGAGGAATATTTTCCTGGCTGGCTATCATAATGAGTGAAAAGACGTATACTGTGGATGTCATTCAAGGTGAATTTGTAGTTTAATAAGTTTCCAGATCATTTATTTATGGTGAAATGAAATAAATTTTTTGCATTTATGCACATGGAAATACGCTTTTCTGCAACTTACTGTAAAAACAGAACTACTAGTCTGTACTAAATGAGGTTCTGCAGCGCAAATCTAATTGAGCCTCAAACCCTGGATCTGAAATCAATAGTATAATTTGTTCTACATCACGCACAGTCACCTTCAAAAACCATAGCATTGCACCACAACAGCATTTTACTGGAAAAAATCACCACCGTGTACACATTATTTACAGCAACAGTGAATGTAAGAATATAATTTAACCTTATAGTTCAGTCCACCAACTGAGCAAACTTGAAGTAAGTTATTTTAACCACAAGTACATCACTGGTGAGGCTACAATTTTTAAAACTGTGCACAGCTTTGAGCACTGCACCTCCAGAAAGGACATTGGTATGAGGGTGAGAGTTCAGAAAAAAAGTGGCAAGGGTAGATTTAAGCATCACAAATTGATTGCACAGCCCAGGTAGCAGCGTCATGTTATTATTGCTATTAGTAATGGCTTTGGAGGGGATGAATCAAACAAATGTGTACTCCTAAACAAAAACAGAATTACCTGGAAAAACTCAGCAATGTGTACTCCTGATCACTGTCCAATAGGTCCAGCTTGAAGTGGATGCCTGTTAATGTTTGGTAATGGCAGGTTTGGGCTTGGCTGGGATTCAACAATGGTCAAAAAACTAGTGGACATCATTTTTCAGGTCCATTGCCCTTTGGGTGAGGCAGAGTTCCCAGCATTCATCAACAGGGAATTGGATTTCTACTTAAAAAGAAAAAAGAAATTGCAGGGCTTTGGTAAAAAGCTGAGTGGTGGAGCTAATTGGAGCTAATTGATAATTCTTTTGAAGAACTGACTGGGCTCAATGTCCTCTTTCTGTATACACGGTACGGTGGACCTAATGCCTTCTTCCTGTGCTGTATCATTATATGATAAAGTAAATGATGCTCTGGAAGGGAAGAAATCCTCACAATGCAGTATTGGCTGATGCCCTCTTCATTCCTATTGTTTTGTACCACCTTACTCTACCATTTTACTTTCATTTTTTTTAGACGTAGAGAAAATGTTTCCACTTGTGTTTATGTTTCCAAAACCAGGGGTCATAAATATAAGATAGTCACTAATAAATTCAATAAGGAATTGAGAGAAATGTCTTTACTCAGAGTGTGATTAGAATGTGAAATTGGGTACCACAAAGAGTGGTTGAGACAAATAGCATAGATGCATTCAAGAGGAAGCTAGTTAAGTACATCAGGGAGAAAGGATTAGAAAGCTATGCTGATAGGATTAGCTGAATAATGATGGCAAGAGGCTCATGTGGAACATAACCATGCTCAGAAACACTTGAGCCAAATTTCTCTGTGCTGCAAACTCCATGTAAATCTATGTATCACTTGTGTTAAAATAACAAATATTTCCAAAATTAAAACACCATCTATCTTTAGGGTTATTGATGAACTAAAACCAATTTGATGTTCCGTTTGTTCTGGGGCCAATGTTCATTTTCAGTAACAAAATGCCATCAAGGTTACCAAAGGTTCTATTAACCACCTGCTACACCTGCTGACTGCATAATAAATCATTAACAAGTACAATTAGCTCAGAGGTATTAACACAGCAGCCAGCAGCCTTCTTCCAATGCCTGAGCTATTTCCTGAATAAATCTGAATGTGCTCGATTTCCTCCATACAAACTGAAGCCTTCAAATGTTGAATTTTTCAATGTGACTTGAAAGGCAACAACCTGTTTTCTGCAAATTTTAAGCTATGTGTCTGTCAGCTTTGTTGTAAATTCACTGATTCAGAGCTATCTTTTAAAAATGTCAGTTTTACGAATTCATTGCGAAAGCATAGGATTCATTTTACATGGGAAGACAACTACAATGTTATTTTTAAAGAACAAAATAGTGAGGTAAGCTTAACACAGTAAAATGTAAAATTCATTAAGAGATAATTGTTAAGTGAGCATGTAAAATACTAATGTGGAAAATATCAGGAACTCTTGCAATGTCTTTGTTAGTAAATGAGCTGCTCGGTGTGGTACGAAGCTAAACAGACTAGGTCAGACTATGGATTAATCCATGGTCAGCACTGTTAGCCAAGCTACACATTTCCACAACTGCAGAACTAATACCATGAGAATTCACATCTAAGCTACTGAGTGGAGGAATTAAGGAATTGTTGGCAGAACATGGAGTTTTGTTACAGAACACACTGTTCTGAAGCTCAGTACTTAATCCTAAAAGTGGTATACTCCCTTCTATAGATGGACAGGCAAATATCTGAAATTCAGTTTGTGTACTGGATGTTGGCAGTGATTTCACTGGGAAGGCATAATATTTAAATGAAATAATGAAAATAGACAAATTACGAACAAATTATGAAGATATAAAAGAATGACAATCAGTTTATTTTGCGAGTTTCGCTACTGAGCAAAATACATGAAAAGAGATAACATTTTGAGATTAATTTAAAAGATGAAATAATGTCATTAACTGATCAACTTCCTTTCTAAATTACAAAAGTTTGGAGTAGCCCAAGGTTTTGCTCATGCAGAGTTCCTCTGAACTAAATTAAGAGGTAAAAAGTATCCAAAGGGCCAGAAGTGGGTCTGTAGCTGCCCAAGTAAAGCCTCAAGTGGCACAAAATTTAAAACCGTAATGGTTGCAAAACAGAACTTGAAGCTGCCCAAAGCCAGTGAATGAGGTGTGAAATGGGTCATAGCTGATGCTATGATCGCTGGATGTTTTAAGTTGGTTATATTTTAAACTGTCTCCTTTTATTCAAGGTAAAATGGATTAGCTTGGAGTGGCCGATGTGACCTGGAGACAAGCCCATGTGACTTGATACTAAATCTGCTCGGAACTAAGCCCAGGTGACCTGCTTATTATGGAGACAGAAACTCAAATTGAAACTTATTCAAAGTCAGGTGCAAATTTTAACACCTTGACACCAAAGAGGAGGCAGCTATTCTTGCTGCATATATACTCTCACACTGTTAGAGGCAGTCCAACTAAAAGATTTAGGGGAGAAGACTAAAAGCAGGTGCTGCTATGCCAGGCAGAAGAAACGGACTGCTTTTGGGTTAATGGCTGGTGAGGACAGAACCCCTGTTTGAGGAAGCAAGGATTGTGGAGTGTTAAAAACCAAGTAATCACCAGAGGCTACTGTAATAAACTTGGTGTACCGGACAGTTTTCTTGTTGGAAACAGTGAAATTTGTTTACAGAGCTCCCGATGAAGCTACATGCTTGAACCAAGATCACCACTAGAAAGGTCCACCCCAGAATTTACCCACACTTGTGCTGATTTGTCTGTACAGTCATGTGATCCCCAAAACAGTATGAAAGGTTTTACTTACAATCACTACATTCCTCCCCTTTAATTTTGTTTTACCTCTCTTATTTACAAGAATATCTTAATCCATAACATATACAAATATATACAGTTCATGCAATTATAGATTAAGTCTCTGAGGGGTTTTCTGATTCGGGTAGATCAACATAGCTCTACGACTTGAGATTCTTCCACTAGATCGACTTGACCAGGAACTGCAGCTTCAAGGACATCCTTAGACAATGGCAGTTCAGAATTATTTACTTCAACAGAGACATCAGGTATGTCTAATCTACGTCGATCTGGTGCCTCAGGGATCAAAGGCTCAACTTCAATTTCAGGTGAAGTAACTGGTTGTCGGAGTGTCTCTCTACTTCTTAGATGATCCACATGTTTTCTAACAATCTGGTTTTCCACTTTGACTCGATAGGACAATGGTCCTGTTTCAGAGACAATTATCCCAGGAACCCATCTAGGTCCAGTTTTCAATCTTTACTGTGAATATCATGGTTCACTTTCTGACTACTCTGGTTCTTCTCTACCTTCCCCTCTAAGTTAGGGAATATCAGACTCAATTTTGTACGAAGACAGCATTTCATTAGTAATTCAGATGGTGTTGAACCCGTATTTGCATGAGGAGTCATGCGATAATTGAGAAGAAATCTTGAAATTCATGTTTCTAACGTTCCTTCGGATAATTTCTTCATCCCTGTTTTAAAAGTTTGAAATGCTCTTTCTGCTAACCCATTGGATGAGGGATGATATGGTGCTGTTTTGACATGTTTAATCCCACTTAAGTTCCTGAATCTCTGGAATTCAGTACTAGTGAAAGCAGTGCCAAGATCCAAAAACATGACTTTTGGTAGGCCATGTACACTAAAACATTTGCGCAGCTTTTCAATAGTTGCGCACGATGTAGGTGATCTCACTTCATAAACATCCATCCACTTAGAATGTGTCGATGATCACTAAAAAACTAAAATTGGACCGACATAGTCTATAAGTAGTCTAACCCAGGGTCAACCAGGCCACTCCCATGGATGCAGTGGAGCTGGAACATGCCCAAAAAAGACTTGAGCTCAGTGGTGTTGGTAGGGGAGGGCACCTCCTTGATTGTCCTGACTTTCTCCTCTACTGGATGCAACCCTTGGGCACCACTTGATAACCCAAAAAAGTGACTTCAGCCGCTTGGAAAATACGCTTCTCTTTTTTCAATCATACACCAGCCTCTAAAAATTTCCTTAAAACCACTTCTAGGTTGGCTATATGTTCAGCTTCCATTGTTCCTATGATCAGGATCTCATCCAGGTACACTACAACTGGGGGAAGTCCTTGTATTGGGCTTTCCATGGTTCTTTGGAAAATTACACAGGCAGATGACACACCAAAGGACAGGTGTGTATATCGGTACAGACCCTTGTGCTTGTTGACGGTTACATACCCTCTAGATGTGCTGTCCAGCTCTAGCTGTTGGTATGCATGGCTCATGTCCAGTTTGATGTAGGATTTTCCTCCTGCAAGCTTAACGTACAGATCTTCAATCTTTGGGATTGGATATTTGTCTAATTTAGCAGCCCTGTTCACAATTAATTTGTAGTCCCTGCAAATGCGAATGATTTGGTCTGGTTTCATCACAGGGACTATGGGTGCTGCCCATTCTGAAAATTGGACCGGCTGGAGTATGCCTAACTTCTCTAAGTGGCACAATTCTGCAGTCACCTTTTCCTTCAGGGCGTAAGGCACAGTTTTGGCCATAAAGAACCAGGGTGTTGCCTCCAAATCTACGTATATTTTTCCTTGTGGGCCTTTTATCTTTCCCAGCTCATCTCGGAATATGCTGTCATACCTTTTTGACAGCTCAGGAATTCCTCCTGTTTTAACTTGAAAAATTTCTGACCAGTTCAGTTTAATTTCTTTCAACCAATGGCGACCCAGAAGGCTAGGTCCTTCACCTGTTACAACTATCACTGGCAGCTGGACTGTCTGTTGCCTGTAGGATACAGGTATAGAGGCGATGCCTTTTACCTGTATTGCCTCTCCAGTGTATGTCTTCAGCTGAGCCGTGGTTTGCTCCAGATTCAGTGGCTGGGTACCTTCACATAGGTATTTAAAGATGTGTTCTCCCACCATTGTGGTCAATGCTCCTGTGTCAACTTCCATAACTAGAAGCTTCCCATTCATTTGAAGGGTGATGGTGATTGGTTCAGTTTTCACTGCCTTGAGATTGTGTGGGGAATAGGTATCAGTATCAGCAACTTCTGGTTCATTTATATAGTGTACGTCAATCATCTAAGCTGGCCGTCCGATTGGCTGTCTTGGTTTTGCCCTGCATTGCTTTAAAACATGCCCTTTTTTGTGACAGTAGTGGCATTCTGTCTTTTTAAATCTGCAGGTTTCCGGTACATGGTTACCCCCACATCTGTAACAATTTAATTTCTGAATTGCTGGCGAGAGGTTTCCAGTATTTCTTCTTATTTTTTGAGTAGTAGGGACTGTGTCCCGCTTCATGGTTGTTTCCCTGGTTTTCGCACCTCACCCAGTTGTGGGCTCCCGCCCCAACTGAAGAACGGTTCCATGTTGCACACTCTGCAAAGCCTGCGAGTCCCTCTCAGCACTCTCCATTACTAGCACTATCTCCACGGCGCGCTTCAGGTCAATATTAATTTCTGGAAGTAAACGGCGCTGAATGGCATTGTCGTGTACGCCGCAAACCATATGACCTTGAGACATGTCATTGAGAATATCTCTGAAGTCGCAGTGCTCCATTAATTGTTTTAATTTTGCGATATATGTTGCAATTGACTCACCCAGGGTACCTTACTCTAGAGTTGAACTTGAATCTTTGTATGATCACTGATGGATTAGGCTGGAAATGTGCCTTCCTGAGGTCTACTAGCTCATTGAAAGATCTGGAATTAGGCGCGTTCGGGGCCATCAGACTACAGATGAGGTTTTGTGTCTTGCTTCCGCAGACACTTAGAAGAATTGCTTTCTGTTTCTCCTCCGCTGTTATTTCGTTCGCCACAAAGTAGAAACCTAGGCAGTTTATGTACCAACTCCATGTCCTCCAAGAACGAGTCGTACGGGTCGATTCTGCCGAAGAGTGGCATGACTAGACTTGAAAAATTTAAATATTCACATTTGTGAGGCGAGGTGCAGCATCGGAGCTATTTTTCCTCATCGCCAATTGTAATAAACTTGGTGTACCGGACAGTTAGAAACAGTAAACTTTATTTACAGAGCTCCTGATGAAGCTACGTGCTTGAACCAAAATCACCACTAGAAAGCCCCACCCTTAAGATTACCCACACTTAGGGCTGATTCGTCTGGACAGTCACGTGATCCCCAAAACAAAATGAAAGGTTTTACTCACAATCACTACAGCTACCATGCAAATGGAAGTCCATTCTATTATGCTCAGAAGATTGAGTGAAGAGGACTTTGTTTAAAAGGGCATAGGAAGATTCACCCTGGTGGAGCAGGGGGAACAGATCCTGTTAAAGTGGGAGAAGCATGGAACTTCAAACATTCCCCTGGAGTCTGTGGTGTAATGTATAAACATGGGCCAGAATTTTTCCCTCGCCAGGCGGGCTTGGCGGGAGATGGCGGTCGAGGAGTCAATCGCTGCCTGCGATCGGCTCCACACCACAATTTAATGCGGGCGGGCCAATTAAGGCCCACCCTGCATGGATCACGAGCGGCAGCGTTGAGCGCTACCTATGCGGGTGGGGGGAGGAGGGAGAACCAGGTCTTGCACACAGTTCCTGCAAGCGCGCGAAAGCACTTCAATCTCCTTGAGGCATGGAGCTGCCTCGGAGGCTGAAGCCCTTTTTAAAAAAAGTAATAAATACAATAAAAATTTAATGAAACATGTCCCCTCATGTTACTGTATCACATGAGATGGGACATGCTTTTAATTTCAAAACAATGTTTTTATTTAATTTGTAATAGCTTTAGGAAATCTTATCCCGCTCGTGGATGAGGTTTCCTAAAAAATGTAAAGGCTGCTTGACCTTTTCGCCTGCCCGCCAACCGTTAGGTTGGACAGGCAGTGTAAATTTCAAGTTAATTAGCTTGTTAATGGCCTTAATAGGCCTTTCAATTATCAGCGGGTGCGCAGCCAACTCCGGCACACGCCTGCCAAACAAAATACCGCGCGAGTGCACACCTGACATCACACGTCATATTATGTTCGGGCCTGTTGGGCGCGCGCCTGCACGCCGAAGGTAAAATTCTGGCCACGATGTGGGGTTTTTGGTTGTCTTAAGAAGTTAATAAGGAACACTTTTTCTGTAGTTTAGTGTATTAGTTGCCTACTAAATAATGTTCAGTCGATGTTGATTTTAGTTTGTTTGTTACAGTAAAGATTTTAAAATGTGAAATCTTGTCGTGTGATTCCTTGCGTACATCACTGGGAAACTGCAGTAATTATTGATTTATTTAGTGTGCAATGTACCTTTAAGAATAATACTTGTTAAGAAAGATCACATGATCTGTAGTAACCAATAGGAGAGTAGCGTGGGTTACCTCATCAGTCAGTGCAGAGATGGAATTGAAGTTGAAAGCACACATATAGTTGCTGCTGAGTATATTGTAAATAAACTTAATGTTTCCACCCAAGAAGTGTCTGCGGATCAAATCTATCAATAATAGTACAGCGCAGCCACTCCACAACAGCAACTCATGTCTTTTTTTTTCAAGTAATTGGTCTACCCCGTCGTTTTCAACTTGGCCGAATAGTATAATTAAGATCTGAGGCCTGATTTCCTGTTGACCTCCTGGTTTAAGCATGGGCTGACCTCATACCACTGGTTAACCAGGCAAAAATATTTTTGCCCTAATGTCCCTTGGGTTCACAACAGCTTATGGCTGAGAAATGGTTGTGGAATAGATTCTAAGTGTAAATAGAATGTAGATAGCCACGGAACTCAAGTTTAGCGATGCACTGATTTTGCCATATGGGTTAAATATGCATCCAGTCGCACGGCTTCAACTAGAGATCAATCAGATAACAAAGAACAAAGTTCAGCCAACACACCAACCAAATTAAAGCAGTGATCAACAGATTTGGTCACTTCTTATTATGTCATAGATAATGGAGTAGAAGTTGGAATTTGTTTTATGTTCTACACCCCAAAGATGCCTGAAATATGTGCAAACCAATATTAGGTCTGACCACCTTTTCAGGCTTGGTCACCTAAAACAAGCGTTAGGCCACTGCATATATAAATGAGAAGTACAATCACTTGTTGTAGGCCCCCTTGCAAAAAACAGATTGCAATGAGCAGAGCTGACACCGACTCCACAATTGACACCCTATCCCGACCCTCACTCCATTGTAATCTCGCGTCACTGCTGGCAAAGCAAGCAGCCCAGCATTCATCTATTTAAAATGGGTGAGGTGCCTGTGCAGGTACGTTTTCAACTTGCTCAAATAGCATAAATAAAGTCTGAGGCCTGATTTCCTGTCAACCTCCTGGATTGAGCATGGGCTGACCTCATACCACTGGTTAACCAGGCAAAAACAATTTTTGCCCTAATGTCCGCAGCTGATGGACCCATTCATGACAGCATTGAAGTAGAACTTGTAATAACGATAGCTTGCAATTTCTTTCATGAGAAGTGGGCATCGCTGGCTGTGCCAGCATTTAATGCCCATCCCTAATTGCCCTTGAGGTGGTGAGCAGCTTGAACCACTGTAGTCCATCTGGTGTATACAACTACAAGTAGGAAGTTAGCACCTTTAATGTAGTAAAGTATCCCAAGGTGCTAAATACAATTAAAAATATCTATTCTGAGCTTTTTAAGGCCAACATTTTGTTCTCCATTGTTCTCCCTTCATCTCCTAAAGGCAGTTGACTTTTTTTTGAGGTGCAGTCCCATGTGACCCCACCATAGCCAAGTCTAATCCTGGGTCATCGAATGTGATTTTCCCAGCAGATGTTGCTGGAAAGTAGTAAAACCCCAACTAATTTTTCCCTTCACTAATCCATGGGCCCTGAATTGCCATTATAGTGCAGTTACCACTATGCCAGCTAAGATTCAGTAACTCAAGATGGACCTGGGACAGGGTTGCACTATGTGGTAGTTCAAATAAGTACATTGATTTTTAATCCCATTTATTTCAGTTTGTGCCAAATTTAAAACAGCAAGGAATAGAAAGTACCAAAGTTACATAGGCATTATGGAAGTTAATTATACAAAAAAGGAAGGTTTGCCAAGCTCAGCTTCAGATTGGGGCACTGATCTTTGGTTCCTTCCAGCGAAGCAGTAATACCCTAATCACGGTGTTACTGTCACTGGCACTACATCACATAGCTCCTACCTCCTGACCATTTAAACCCATTTGACTTTTTGCTATCTCGGCCCACACACAGCTTTCTGGCTGTGTGACTTTTCATTAATCTGAACTTTCTGATGGAGACCGGCCAGTGTAAGTGGATTGTGCAGCATCCAAAGCAGGATTTAGCTGCATTCTTTCCACTGAGGATTACTGAATTCCCTGACGCACAAAAGCATTCATTAAGTCACAGCATGTATTGAGGTATACCATAAGCGCTAGGGATTTCCTTCTCCTGCTATGCTTGGATGCAAACAGTCTATTTGCATGTTGATGGTCAAGGGAGGGGAATATTTAACCACTCTTCATCAAGTTTTAGTGACCCTGTTGGAAAGAGACTTCTACAGTAGAGAAACAGGTAGGTTAGGAACATGAGGACATAAATATAAAATAATTTTAAAAAGCCAGGGAAGGGTTGATTTTTTATCAGTCCGCAAATTGCAATGATCTGGAATGCACTGCCTGAAAGGGGGGTTGGAAGCTAATTCAATGGTAACTTTCAAAATATCTACTTAAAAAGGGAAAGAAAATGTGCGGCCCTTTCCTGGCTGACGCATGCACAGAAGTCCCGAGACCCGCTAGGAACAGTAGTTCCCAAACTCCAAAGTCCCAATTAAGATGAGTCTTTTTCTCTCTTCAGTTTCATCACACTTCCCTTTGGAAGAAAGAAAGCTTCAATAACGTGAAGGTTTCTTCAAAATGGCTTTACAATTTCTTTACAAGACCTTAACATCATAATCTTCTAACAAATAGCTCATTACATTCTATACAAATAAACTTTTCCTTTTGTTCCACAACTACACATGTCATATTATACAATTACAAAGGTTTAACCAAAACAAAAGTCAACACATACACTAAGTAGGATTAACAGAATTTAAACATCACATAATTATCATAGCTCAACGCTTGCATTTCTTTTGTTTCTTATTCCCAGTCTTTAACTAGCAAAGAATGTCTCATTTAAGTCCATAGCCCAATAATTGAGCGGGATTATCCGGCCCCGCCAGAAGTCAATGGGCTTTTGGCTGGGCCGCCGAATCTCCCGCGGCGGGTGGCGGGTCCCGCCCACAACGGAGCCGGAAAACCCTGGACATTGTCCATCTCATTAGGAGTAATTCTATCATCGAGCACGTTTTCCAAACTCAAAGGTGGTAAATTCTCACTTTGAGACAATAACAATAACTCATTTTTCCTCTGATCGAAATCTCTTTTAGCCATTTCAAGGATATTATCGAGATGCCTTTTATGTTCACACAAAAGGGTTTCATATTCCTGCTTATAGACGAACAGACGAATTAAGAGCAGGGGCAGGCCACTCAGCCCTTTGAGCCTGCTCCACCATTCAATGAGATCACAGCTGATCTGATTATAACCTCAACTCCATATTCCTGCCTACCCTCGATAACCTTTCATCCCCTTGCTTATCAAGAATCTATCTACCAAAATATCTAAAGACACTGCTTTCAACATCTTTTGAGGAAAAGAGTTTCGAAGACTCACACTCCTCTAAGAGAAAAAATTCTCTTCATCTCTGTCCTAAATGGGTGACCCCTTATTTTTAAAAAGTGGCCCCTAGTACTAGATTCTCCCACCAGAGGAAACATCCTCTCCACATTGACTGTCAAAACCCTGCAGGATCTTATATGTTTCAATCAAGTCGCCTCTTACTCTTTTAAACTTCAAGGGATACAAGCCCAACCTGCCCAATCCAGGTATTAGTTTAGCAAACCATCTCTGAATGGCTTCCAATGCATTTACATTCTTCCTTAAATAAGGAGACAGTACTCCAGGTATGGTCTCGCCAAAGCCCTGTACAACTGAAGCGTAACCTCCCTACTTTTGTATTCAATTCCCCTCACAATAACCAATAACATTCTATTAGCTTTCCTAATTACTTGCTGTACTTGCATACTAGCCTTTTGTGATTCGTGCACTAGGACACCTAGAGCCCTCTATATCTCAGAGCTCTGCAATCTCTCACCATTTAGATAATATGCTTCTTCTTTATCTTTCCTGCAAAAATGGACAATTTCACTGTTTCCCACATTATACTCCATTTGTCAGGTCTTTGCCCACTCATTTAACCTATCGATATCCCTTTGAAGCCTTGTTGTATCCTCTTCACGTCTTACTATCCTACCTATCTTTGTGTCATCACCAAATTTAGCAGCCATACCTTTGGTCCCTTCATCCAAGTTATTTATATAAATTGTAAAAAGTTGAGGCCTCAGCACTGATCCCTGTGGCACACCACTCATTACATCTTGCCAACCAGAAAAAAGACCCTTTTAAGCCTATCCTCTGTTTCTTCTTAGCTAGCCAATCTTCTATCCAGGCCAATATGTTACCCCCTACACCATGAGTTTTTATTTTCTCAATCACTTTACATGCCTTCTGGAAATCTACCTATTCCTCTTTATCCAAAACATATGTTACTTCTTCAAAAAACTCCAATAAATTGGTTAAACATAATTTCCCTCCCACAAAACCATGTTGACTCTGCCCGATTACCTTGAATTTATCTAAGTGCCCTTCTATAATGTCTTTAATCATTGCTTTTAACATTTCCCTATGACAGAAGTTAAGCTAACTGGCCTGCAGTTTCTTGCTTTCTGTGAATAAAAGAGTTACATTCGCTATTTTCCAATCTAATGGAACCGTTCCCAAATCTAGGAAATTTTGGAAAATTAAAACCAATGCATCAATTATCTCATTAGCCACTTCTTTTAAAATCTTTGGTTTGCTCTTTGAACATTTTAAGATCTTGTAGTTTCTCCTGATCCCATTTCAAATGGGTCTTATTTACATACAAACATACGAATTAGAAACAAGGAGTAGGCCACCCGGCCCCTTCACCATTCAATAAGATCATGGCTGATCTGATGGTAACCTCAACTCCACTTTCCTACTACCCCCAATAACTTTTCACCCCCTTGCTTATCAAGACTCTATCTAGTTCTGCTTTAAAGGTATTCAAAGATGCTGCTTTCACTGCCTTTTGAGGAAAAGTTCCAAAAACTCACAACCCTCTGAGTGAAAAAAAATTCTCCTCATCTCTGTCTTAAATGAGAAATCCCTTATTTTTAAACAGTGATCCCTAGTTCTAGATTCTCTCACATGAGGAAACATCCACCCTGTCAAGACCCCTCAGGATCTTAAAGGTTTCACTCAAGTAGCCTCTTACTCTTCTAAACTCCAGTGGATACAAGCCTAGCCTCTCCAACCTTTCCTCATAAGACAACCAGCCTATTTCTGGAATTAATCTAATAAGCCTTCTCTGAACTGCTTCTAACACATTTACATCTTTCCTTAAATACGAAGACCAATACTGTACACAGTACTCCATATGTGGTCTCACCAGTGCCCTGTACATCTGAAGCATAACCTTACCATTGTTGTAATCAATTCCCCTCGCAATAAGCGATAGTATTCTATTAGCTTTCCTAATTACTTGCTGTGCCTGCATAGTAGCCTTTTGTGATTCACGCACTTGGACACCCAGATCCCTCGGAATCTCAGAGCTCTGCAATCTCTCATCTTTTATATATAATATGCTTTTTTTTATTCTTCTTGCCAAAATGGACAATTTCACATTTGCCCACATTACACTCCATTTGCGAGATCTTTACTCACTCACTTAACCTATCTATGTCCCTTTGTAACTCCCTTATACTCTTCAAGCAACATCAACTATTATGTCCCTCTGGAGTTTTATGGTTCATTTTAATACTTCAACTCTTAAAAAATTCAAGAACCATATTATTCTACTACTCTGCAGGTTTCAAATGGTCTTTTACGAACTGTCCACTTGCCTGGATTCCTGCTGCTGTACATTGTGTATCAACACTGGCAAGCACTTGTAAATCAGTGTCTCTAGTCATTGACCCTTCCAGATCATACATCTCATCTTTCATATTCTCCTGATTGCACAGAAGTTCAAGAATCTCATTGCTCTTTTCATGATGAAGTTCTAACAGTTCATCAGTCTTGGTTTTTAATTCTGCATTCAATCAACTGTTCTGATTCACCAGCAATTCCTTTTCCTCTTTCAGGCCTTTTTCACGATATTTCATAGAGACTTCTGATGCTTGAAGTTCATCAAGTTTTAACTGAAGACCTATCGATGGGAGGAATTTTCCAAGCCTGCTGGCAGTGGGTGTGATAGGTGGCATGCACAGAAAATATGGTGGGACCCACTTCACAACAGGGTGAAGGAAGGCCGTGATCTCCTGCTCAGCCCGCCGATGGTGGGCCGCGTTTCATGCCATCGGTCAGCGGGGAGCTAATTGTAACACGTTAGCATATAATTAAAAGGCCATCCTGCCAGGCTCTTGGAACCCCACCATATCGTTTGTCCAGGTTGACAGGAAAACACGCCGACATGTTTCACAACAGCACGCAGGCGACGTGCACTTGGCGGCCTTCATTTTGGGGGAACTGAGGTGAGTGAGCAGCAGTGTTCTCCACAGCTCGTCTGTTATTTACAGGCCTCAGGGGCGCTGGCGGGGGGGGGGGGGGGCGCGGGGGCGGCCAACTGATGCCTGGCCCTGCAGGCGACTGCTGAGGGGTGGGATTGTCTGGGGGCAAGTGCTGGCCAGCCTTGGAGGCGACTGCTGAGGGTTGGGGGGGTGTCTGGGGGTAAGTGCTAGCCAGCCTCGGAGGTGACTGCTAAGAGGTGGGGGGGCATCTGGGGGCAAGTGCTGGCCAGCCTTGGAGGCGACTGCTGAGGGGTGGGGGGTGTCTGGGGGAAAGTGCTGGCCAGCCTCGGAGGTGACTGCTGAGGGGGGGTTCAAGTGCTGCCCTGTCGCTGCATCCGGTGCACAGGTTGGGGGCAGGGTAGGTGAGGGAAGTGGCCACACAATAGGGACACCTGTATAAACTGACCATCCCTCTGCAACTAAGACAGATCAGGCACGGCCACAGTGATATGATTGGGGTCAGGCTCCTAGCCTACCCGCCCATGCAAGCAACGTGGAAGCACCAAAGGGCCACCAAGCACCCCATACCTTACACCACCTAGCACGCCCCCACCCACCCAGCGCAGATTTCGAGTCCGCCGCCACTTTATTGGACCTCAGAGCAGTTGGGCTGCACACGTCGTACAACCTCCTTGCCAATGCCATGTAGCAGTCACTGCTGGAGGTGCTCACAGCCCCTTGCAATCTCAGCCTCCTATTTAAGACCAGTGTCCCCCATGTCGCAGGTTGATAGGGCAGCCATGCAGCGCACTTATCTCTGGCCATCCGAGGGGTGGCCAGCACTCCCAAGGCAGCATTAAGGGGCCATTGCACATGGCCAGGAAAGGTGCTAAGTACAGCCATGATAACCAGGTCTCTCTCTGTTTCCTGCTGCAGGAGGACCATGTCAGGGTCATGGATCCTGGTGACCTAGCTGTATGCCTGATGGCCGACAAAGACCATAGAAGACGGAGGAGAGAGCAACTGAGGCATCTGGCCGTGCAAAGGCAGGAGCAGCAAACTCATGAAGAAGGGGCAGCAGGGGCTCCTGCACACGCTGCCTAAGAGTGAAAGTGAGCCGTGGCTGGTTGGCGCCTAGCGACACCCAGGGTCTATAGACGTCTCCTGTCATTCCTGCAGATGACCAAGAACCAGTGTCGCCAACAACTGCGCATGTCTAGGGACCTGGTGGCTCACATCTGTCACTTACTGCAGGACTTGGCGCCAAGGGGACATGGAGGGCATCCACTGCCAGTGGCTGTGAAAGTGAACACGGTGCTCAATTTCTATGCCAGTGGCTCCTTTCAGGGCTCCACAGGTGACCTCTGTGGGATTTCACAATCCGCCACACACAAATGCATCCATGAGGTCACGGATGCCATCTTCTCCATGGCACACAGCTTTGTGCATTTCACCCAGGACTGGGGCAGCCAGGATGCAAGAGCCATTGGATTCGCCCTGATCTTGGGATTCCCACAGGTGCAGGGTGCGATTGACTGCACTCATGTGGCATTCAGGTCTCCGTCGCTAAACTCAGTGGACTTCATCAACCACAGGGGCTTCACTCACTGAATGTGCAGCTGGCATGTGACCACAAGTAACGCATCCTGCAGATATGCGCACGGTTTCCAGGGACTGTGCACGATGTCTGCATCCTGAGTTGTTCGCTGATCCCTGCAGTCTTCCTGGGCCCACAGAGGCTGCAGGGTTGGCTCCTTGGGGACAAGGGCTACCCGCAGAGGCCGTAGCTGATGACACCCATGTGGCGGCCTCAGGCTGCAGCAGAATGACGCTATAATGACGCTCATGCAGCAGCTCGCAACTTGGTGGAGCAGGCCATTGGGATGTTGAAGATGAGGTTCCGGTGCCTGGACCGGTCTGGTGGAGCCCTGCAATACAGTCCGCAGAGGGTGTCATGCATCGTCGTCATCGGCTGCGCTCTTTACAACCTGGCACTGCAACGAGGTGAGGAGCTGACTGAGGAGGAGATGGAGGAGCTGCATGTCTCCTCCGATGAGGAGGACGCCGATGGGGATGAGGGTTAGGGGGTCCTCTGTAGTGATAATGATGAGGATGAGGCTCTCACACTGGCTAGATGAGGCAGGCACACTCAGGAGCCCTCATAGCTGTCAGGTTTGTGGGGGACGATGACGACATTCGGTGAGATGTCCCCATAGATCCTCACATTGGAGTTGTGAATGTTTGATTCCAGCCTGGTTTATCTGGCACCAATACCCTCTGTGAGAATGCTCTTGAATTGAAGATGCAGTGGAGGCCCTAATAGTCTCTTGATCGCAGGAGGATGATGACAACATGCAGTGAGGACACTCCATAGATCTTCACAAAGCTTCTGAGAATGTCTGACTCCTGTTTGGCCAAGAGCAGGTCGCTTGCGCTCCATGATCAGGGCCATCTCAGAGACACAGCCATGAAACTTTAGACGCATTTGATGCTATGTCCGACTTCAGCACCTCAGCCCTTCAGGAGTTGGTGCACAGCGTCACTGGTCACAGATGTTGGTGTGATGGGGGCCAGCACCACCTTAAAGGTGCTGAGAGCACACAGGGAGTATGAGAGAATTCTGTGGTGCCTGCCCACTACATTCTGGCAGCAATGACCAGCACTGCCGAGGTGCAGGCATCAGTAATGTTTCCAGGGTGTGTGAGGCTGGACCATCACTGTGGTCTGAAGGCTGCACAGAGCACAGGGAAGAGGCACTGGACTGAGACACCTGCCTTTTATCTTGTGCAGAAAGGTTTCACATCTGAGTGACAAGAACACTGCTCATCAGAACAAGGAGCCATAGGCAGGGAGACATTCTTGGGAGTTTATTGACAATAGTGAACATTATGTACAAGTGATTAACACCCATGCCCAGGCTGTGCAACTAATTCTCCTTAACTTTCATAAACTTGCCGCTATGTCTTGGTGCTCCCCGGAGACCAACAGCGGAGGTGGAGGCAGCCTGCTGACTGCTACGCCCTGTCTGTTGATGACCTTGGCGGGCGACCTGTGGAGGGCCGAGACGTGGAGGGCCCTGGCCTGCCTTCGGGGTCCCCTCCAGTGGCACCCTCCTTGGCCTGTGAAGCTGGATCTGTGGAGGTCACAGGAAGAGGGGAGTCAGATGGGCCAGTCACTCCCAGAGTCACCTGGGCGGATGGCCCCGGAGCGTGTACCTGCTGATTCTCCTCCCTATGGGCGCCCGAGGGGCCCTAGCTGACTCCATGAGTAGAAGGGGTAGCTGCAGTGAGATCGAGCTGCCCAGCATCCCTCTCGTGTTCACACTGTTGGAAGCTAACTATGGCATCAGCAATGGAGTTAAGCCCGCGCAGCAGTGCAGGAGTGACATCCTGAACCAAGGTCTCCATGGCGGCCACCATCCTGCCAGTGTTGACCTCGATGCATTGCAATGCCGGCGCTATCACCTCAGCCTGAAGGTGGACAGGCTCCTCCATCGTGCCTTGTAATCTGAGGAGTGCAGTGAACATTCCTTCCTGTTGTTTCCTAGCTTGCCTTTGCAGCTCCGGCAACTGTGACATGACCGAGTCCAAAGGCTCGTCATCTGACTCGGACTCAGCAATGTTCTGGCCTCCAGCAGTCCTCCAACTGCCTTGGACCTGGAAGTCCCTGCCTCCACCTGCTGTGGATCGGACGGTGCAATGTGCTCATCAGATCGTGGTCCCGAGGCTACTCTGAAGCTAGGTCCCACTGAGGTGTTTGTCTGTGCACTGGTGGACGGTGTGGGTGAGCGCTGTGATGGGACCTCAGGGAGGGTGCCTTCAGGTTCCTCGTCAGAGGTTTATTCAGAGCTTGCTTGGAGGCTCTTGGTAGTGGACTCCATTGGCTGCTTCCCAGATGTGCCTGCGAAAGCAAGTGGAGATAGTTTGTGCATGGCAGTGGCCTGTGAAACAAGACATAACACTCACAGCATGGTTCTCTGATGGATGTTGCACTGTTGGATCCTCATTTGGTAGAGCAGCACTGACCTCACCATCAACGCAGGAATGGTCCCGGTCATCGCCGGCCAGCTGGATGGCTCTGTTTGCAAATTTTGTCAGAACTTTGAATTCCGGCATCCCACCACCTGTCTGCAACCTTTCCATCCTGTTGTGAGCCAGTTTGTCCTGCATGGATAGAGATGGGGAGAGTGTATCAGGACACCTGCTGGGCCAGATGATAAGTATGCCTGGCCTATGCAGGTAGTGAGTGGTCCCATGGATGGGATGAGGACAATGACAGTGTGTGTGAAAGAGTGAATGGTGATGTCCCTTGCACTGACAGTGAGTAAGGGCTCTGTGGGTGTGTGCTGGGTTTGTGAGTGTGTGAGTTGGGAATGATGAAAAGAGTGAATTACCCTGGCGGAACGGAGTTCATTCATCCTTTTGTGGCACTGGGTGGCTGTCCTGCTCTGCAGGGCATTTGCGCTGACCACTGCTGCCACCGCCTACCAAGCTGGGTTGGTGACTTTGCTTCCCATCCTGCGGCCAGAGTGGGGGATAGAGCACATCCCGGCTGGCCTCCATGGCATCCAGCAGCCGCTCGAGGGACCCATCGTTGAAGCGGGGGGGCTGCAGTCTTTTTTCCTTTGCTGGCCATGTCTCCCAGGCAACGGTGGTGATCTGGTGGCAATGAGTGCATTGCTGGCGGCTGCTTTTTAAAGATGGCGGCCAGCGTGATGCATCAGCGGGGTGATGGCAAACGGGCGAATGAGAGCCCGCTCACCATGGAAACGGCGTGTTTCATGGGAGTGAATATATAATGAGGCAGGCTTGGGAAGATATAGCATGAAAACCCGTCATTTTCATCGGCGGGTAGGACTCCTTTTACCCACCTGCTACCACACTTAGTGCAATTCTGGGAAAATTTAGCCCTTTGTTAAATATGCTTCTACAAGTTTATCACTGAGACATTTCAAGTCCTCAGTCAAATGTTCTACTTCCTGTGACTGATGCTCAATTTTTCTCATCAATTCTCGTTTTAAATGTGCCAACTCATCATTTGTGGATGAAAGTTGCTTCTCTAACTGATCAAATTTTCTTTCAATTGGTTGTTATCGGCATTAAGCTTTTCGTTTTTGGCCACAGTTAGTTTTGGAGTTTGTTAACATTAGCATGATCAAATGCCTGCTGCAACACAGTTACTGTCTCCGCTAACCAAATCATTACCCAGAATAAAATTTACTCTTTCAATAGGTGACCTAGGAATAATTCCTACCACAATAATTCTGTTTGCTAAGTCACTTCATAAATTGACTTTACACAAAGGAACAGGTTTACCCCATGAATATCCCCTTTATTAATACCTTTTCCTTCATCAAACCATCTGGAACACAGATAGCACCATCAGCGACCATCAACAACTGATCTGTCCCAGTATCTCTGAAAATTTTAATTTGTTTGCTTATTTTGTTGGAGAAGTAAGGGAACACCTCTCCCTTCGAGACAAAACACCCAGAACTTCCAATAGCCTGACTCTCTTTAACAGTAAAGAAAGAAAAATTCTCTTGACTATCCTGAGCCATATCCCCCTTTCTCATGGGTTCTGAGGGAACACATTTCACATGTATCACTGCTTCAGCTTGAAAGTCCATTTCCTTTTCTGGTACAGCCTTTTGCTGAGGATTCCTGAAGTGCTCCTACTATTGCAATAGGTCTCCCAATTAATTTCCAGCAATTAGTTTTAGTGCGTCCAGTTTTATTACAATGGAAGCATACCATTTTCTTTACATCACTTTTAGATTCTAGCCTATCTCCTTTATTATTTTGGTTCCTTCTATCTGTTCCCTAGAACTAGTGTCACTTCCATCTCCAGATTTTCTATTCCTCCAATTTCCCTGTTGATTCCCATATCTTACGACTGATCCCAGACAAGGTACCCAATTTGTTAAATTCCTGGATGAGATCCCTAATTTGTTACGATCGGGATGGGACCACAATTTTGTTATGATCCCGGATGAGGAGGAATGAGCTGGCTCCTCTTTGTTCAACTCCCTCGGTTGGTCACAACAAAGTTAGTTTAAAAATCCTTTCCCCGTGGATACCTTTTCCCAGTCCAAATGTATTTACTTTTTATAAGGAGCCAATTTAACCAGGCTTTCTTGAGTCAAAGAAAGAGTAAGTTTATTACTTCTCAGAAAAAGGTTGTACCAGGAAAGGAAATGGGCATTCAAACTGAAGAAGTGGTACATGTGAAATGTGTTCACTCAGAATCCACAAGAAAGGGGGATATGGCTCAGGATAGTCAAGAGAACTTTACTGCTAAAGAGAGTCAGGCCATTGGACGTTCTGGATGTTTTGTCTCGAAGGAAGAGGTGGTCCTTTACTCCTCCAACAAAATAAGTAAACAAATTCAAATTTTGACAGATAAAACATGAGGAAAAATAATAAAATGGCACAACACACACATGCACACATATCAGAAATGAGAAGTTAAGAGTTCAAATAAAAGTTTAAAAATATACAAATTAGTCCTTGGCTTGTCTGTGAGGTGTAGATTGTATATGTTGTGGCCATTAAGTGGGTGATTTTGGTGGAGCTGATTTTGGCAGATTTGCAGCCTGTTGGAGACATTTATTGGCTTGTCCCTCGGGAGGAATCCTGGTTCTCTCTGCAGGGTAACTAAAGAGGCTATATTGTTTTTTTTTACTCATGGTCTCTGCTAGAACACATTTGCCCCCCAGCAAAAGAGAGAGGGAGAGAGAGAGAGATTGCTTACTTGTCTTTGCAAGGGTGACTGACTGGTGTCTCTTCTTGCTTCTGTCATTCACAAATTGGTCTGCAGCCAGCTTTTTAATTCATTTTTCTTATGTATTCCTGGGTGGGGAAATAGTCATGTCTTGCACCCAGAGTCCATTTTTCTTTCATCTCTGCCCATTTTATACATTCTGGGGTATAAATCAACAGGAGGTGGATTTTTGGATGACTGTTGGGATGTAGGAATCAGTCTCCATTGTCTTACAAAGACAGGAGATTAGAAGTCTAGTATTTTGCATTTTCCATATCTTTCTTTCAAGTGTCTCTGTTTGAAGTAGGCCTTGACACCTCTTCAGATGTGACATTCCATGTTCTCTCAAGACAGGTATGTCAGTATAATCCACATAGGCATTTTCCAGAAAGTGGTCACTTTACGTGATCAGCTATCTTTTGATCAGTCTTTACTTGCGTATTTTTTTAAAAACACAGGTCTTCCTTAAAGAAAGTTCAATATGCCCGTAGGTAACTGGTAGCTGTAGTGCGTTGTCGTGATACATATGACCATTTTCCCACATGTAACTGTCTGTTGTGATATCATAGATATCAGACAAAACCACCACTTCTCCCATCTTTGCTACTTTATGCTCATCTAAATAAGTTGAAATAGTTACTGGAATGCTATTTTGGAATTCTTCCATAATCATAATTTCCCTCATGCTCTCAACATTTTTCTCTAACTTTAGTGATCAGAACCACTGATCCCATAGTATTTCTTTTTCCCTAACAAATTCTACAAAAGTCCAATTACGCCTTTTCCTTATGGTCCTCAACTTTAATTGATAAGCTTCGGGGATAAGCTCTTAAGCATTTAGTTTTTTTCTTTTAACTTCATAGTCTGCAGATTGCTCTTCTGACAGACTAGTATACACATTCATAGCTGTACCTGACAGGACACTCTGTAACATTAATGTTCAAGCATCTTTCGGCTACTTCAACATCATGGCTATCTTTTCAAGTGAGGTGAAATATCTTTCAACTCCATCCTCTGTAAATTCAGGCACCAAACGAAGGTTTTTCATTAAATCAAAATCCTCAGTGGAATCAGAATCATCCTCTGAACCACTATCTCTCCTTTCTTTCTTTATTCTAAGCTTTTCCCTAGCCAGATCATGCTGTCTGATTTCCTTCTCTCTTTGAAATTCAAGCTCAAGCTTTCACATTTCCATTTCCTTTTCAGTTTCCTCTTTTGCCAGCTCAAGTTTTTTCAGTTCCATTTCTTTTTCAAGTTCAAGCTTCTGCTTTTCCCTATCTCTACTTCCTTCATTCTTACTTGAATTTTAGCTAATACAAGCTGTGAGATACCAATTTCAGATTTCTCTCCCTTTAACTCTGGATGCTGGGTAATTACTTTAATCATGTGAGCCTTACGAAATCCTGCTTTTATTTCTACATTCAATTTATCTGCTAACTCTCCCAGTTTAGCCTTAGTCAAGGATTTCAAATAACCTATGGTTACATCTTCTACTGCCAGAAAAATCTCAGCAACAGTCAAAACCATTTTTGAGTTCCAACCAGTGTAATATATTTCACAGCAAATCCTTTTATTATGCCCAGTATCTCATGTACTCATTTCTTTAAGGATTCATGGATCCCACCGATATTCAAGGTTTTTGATCCCGGACAAGCTCCCACTTTGTTATAATCCCAGATGAGGGGCAGAATTTTCCATGCCTGTTGGCATCGGGCCCATCTGGTGGTGTGAGCTTTCAATATGATGAGAAGGCCAATTATCAGTTTCATGACATCATTAAACCAGTTTGCAATCGTCCGCTCTGCCCGTCAATGTGAGCCACGTTTCCCGCCGTCGGATGTCGAGAATTGTAATACATCTGCAGATCATTATAAGCCCCGCTCGCTGGAACCATCACCCCACGTTGGATCATCTGAGCATTTCACAGCTGTGTATAAGCGACGTGCACCTGGTGAGCTGCAGTTCACCCGGGACTTCAAAGTTTGTTTGCCTATCTTGCTTTGGGCAGCACTCACAGTCATCAGCGCAGACAGCTTTCAGGGGGGCTCATGGGCAGGTCTCTATTTACCAGACCAGCCATAAGGAGTGGGTGGCTTTTCAACAGCTGCAGGGCTAGGGCTTGCTTGGGGAAGGGGGAGAAGTGGCCTCAGACAAGGGAAGAGGCTGCAAGGCGAGGGCTGTACTGGGAAAGGGGAGTATGTGTGTATGTGTATGTGGGGTGTATGTCGGGGCACAAGTTGATCTATGCAAGTGGCCTCAAGATGGTAAATGCTGAGGAGGCAGTGTCCAGAGGAGATGAGGCCAGATGGATATGTCAAGGTGTGTGTGAGAGAGTGAGTGGTAATGTCCCTTGAGCTGGCAATGAGTGAGATGCCAGTGTGTGATGAGCTTGAGTGTTTGAGTTTAGAGTGATGAGGTGGTTGCCTTACCCGAGCGGCATGGATGCAGTCATTCATCCACTATCTGCATTGGATGGCCAACCTCTTCTGTGCAGCATTGTCACTGATCACCACTACCATCACCTCCCAAGCCAGAGTGGTAATTTTGCTGCCCCTCCTGCTGCCAGAGCGGGGTAGAGGACATCACGACAAGCCTCCACAGCATCCAAAAGGCGCTCAAGGAATGTGTCACTAAACCTGGGGGCTGCAGTCTTCTTGCCTTTCGGGGCCATGTCTTCTTTGCAGCAGTCCCGAATGGAAGCACTGAGAGGTGTGCACACAACTACACTTCAACTGTGGCGCCTGGCACGATGAAGTGGCGAGGTGATAGTAGGATTGGGACAATGCAGCATGAGAAGCCGCCATTGCACCCATTACCTCACTGAGTGCAATCTGGGATGATTCCATCCAATGTTTCTCCTGGACAAGTCAGATTTCAGAGTGAAGCCTGGTTTGATAGATCCCAATTTTTTTTAGAAACCATGGAGGTAATTTACTGAACAAATTCACAGGAGTCTGCTGATGAACTTTTAACACAAAGGGTAAGACGTTTATTAAACAAGAAAAATAAACCATATTACCCCAGACAAAAGGGTTGGAAAGATCTCAATACAAACACAAGAAAATGGTTCAAATAATCATTATTCCTTCACTCCAGCCACCCAGCTCGAGACAACTCTGCAATGGTGCTCCTCTTCAGGTCACCTGACCTGCAGTTTTGCGCTGTTTCACTTTTCTTCTTTTCTTCCTTCCGTGCAGATGCGCAGGGCCATTTCCCGCCAAAACATGTAAAAGAGATGAACTGTGCATGTGCGCAGGGCCGGTTCCTGGCCTGAAGACACAAAAGATACCAACTGCGCAGGTGCAGCCCATTTCTGGCTGACGCATGCACAGAAGCCCTGAGGTCCTCTGGGAACTGCAGTTCCCAAATTCCAAAGTCCCAGTTAAGGTAAGTTTTTTTTTTCTTGACTTTCATCACACAACTCAGCACACTACTCAGGGAGTGTTGCAGCATAGGAGATGTTACCTTTTGGATAAGATATTAAACCAAGGACCTATTTATCTCTTAGGTGGATGTGAAAAATCCCACACCACTGTTCAAAGAAGAGCTTGGGTGTTCTCTCACCGAGGTCCGACTCAACAAATGACCTAGTCATTTATTTTGTTGCTGTTTCTGGGAACTTGCTGTGTGTAAATTGGTTGCTGCATTTCCCCACATTGCAACTTTGACTATAATTCAAAGGCGCTTCAATGGCTGTGAACTGCTTTGGGATGTCCTGAAAGATGATATGTAAACGTTAAGTTCTTTATTTTTAAACAGCCATCGGGCAGGCTGATAAACTGCATACCACACAAGTCCTGCCTTAACATTTGACCATCAAACATCTGTGCAGAAGAAAATGTGGCATTTCCTGATGTGCCCTATGAAAATCTAGCCTAATCATTTGAGAACTGATGTTGCTGTTTCAGGCAAAACCATAGCCCAAAGGTAGAACATACAACAGTTGAAGATTAAATAGATAACTGGCCTTGGTTTTCAGTGAGGTGCTGCTGTAAAATACTGTGACTAATAGCATGCTATTACAATCAACTTATCAACTGCTGCCATTTCACTACATCAATATTTTATTCATGTTTTGTCCATCAATAAATGGTGACTTTCAAAGTGATGTCAGCCCTCATAACCTATGGATACTGTGACTTTGGAATTGAACAAGACTCTTTCTTTCAAGAAACCATTTTGAGGTGAAACTACTTTTATAATATGCCTCAAATGTGATGTTCTTAGTATTCAATAAACTGCTGTTTGGACAAGCTACTTGCAAAGTTAAGTTGCATGCTTTATTTTACTCACTGTAACTGCTATGGTTTTTCCCCAAATAGGAATGTAACACTATAGATGCAACACAAACATATTGTATGGCCATATTTTTATTCAGGCCACTTTAAATCTAAATGAGGCATTGCCCAGGTGGCGTTTAGTCATAGAATAATAGAAAATTTACAACACAGAAGGAGGCCATTCATCCCATCATGTTTAATAAAGAGCTACCCAGCCTAAGCCCACCTTCCTATACTAGGTCCTGCATTTCACAGCTCTTCAAGTGGATGTCAAGGAATTTTTAAAATGTGGTGAGTTTCTGCCTCTATCACTCTTTCACACAGAGAGTTCCAGGTCCTTATCCCTTTAAATGTTTCCACATGTCCCCTCTAATCCTTCTACCAATTATTTTAAACCTATGACCCCTAGTTTTTGACCCCTCTGTTAAAGTAAATAAGTTGGCCCTATTTACTCTATTTTAGGCCCCTCATAATTGTATACACCTCAATTAAGTCACCCTTCAACCTCCTCTGATCCAAGGAATACAACAACAGCCTATCCAATCTTTCCTCATAACTAAAATCCTACAGTCCTAGCAACATCTTCATCAATCTCCACTTCTCCCTCTCTAGCGGAATCACATTTTTCCTGTAATGTGGTGACCAGAACTGTAGGAGGTACTCAAGCTGCGGTGTAACTAATATTGTATACAGTTCTAGCACAACCTCCCTGCTCTTAAGTTCTAGTCTCAGCTATAAAAGAAAGCTTGCATATGGCTTCTTAACCACCTTAGCGACCTGTCCTTAATTTATTTACTGAGCACACAATCGTGCTGTAATTTTATCTTAATATTCTGGCCAACATGTTGTTTTAAAATTGTCCTTCATAATACATCATGCACGCACAGGTCAGCTTTGGTTAATCAGTAATCAATACATATTGTAAGGGGGTAATTGAATTGAGCCTATTGTTTATATGCAACATCTAAGGATGTTAGGGCGTGGACAAATTTTCAATTGTGCAAAATGCTGTTCCTAGTTTTGGCGATTTCTTTGCTAAATGGTTTGAAATTATCTACTCCAATCCTTTTGTGTGCTGCATGCTAACAAACTGTGACATTGTTATTGTAGAGACACAAAACTCCGTTCCCTCTTCCTCCATCTTTGGTTTGTTAATAAGACTGCTTGCATCAGGATATGCAATCAATTAAACATTTCATCAAATATCTCTCACCTGTGAGTCTGGCTGTTAACAATCTTATACATACTGAAAAAAACATAAGCGTAGAACACCGTGTCTTTAATTTTCTTTTGTTTCTTAATATTCTTCCCCCCTCTGCTGAAGGTGCAAACACTTCTTGTCAAAGTGCCTTGGTCTCAGTGGTAGCACTCAATCCTTTGTCCCAGATTTTCACCAAGTTGCAATGACTCCGAAACCACTTAAAAATAGTGGCAGGACCCAATTCTAGGATTCCTGCTCTTAGTCCCAGCATTCCCAATTTTTGCTGGCATGCGATACGGGTGCCCGCACCTTGCACTCCTGTCCTGGCCAGCTCCATTGCTGGGGTAGGCATCTCCTAGCCCCCTGCAATTTTCATGGAGTCAGACCAGTTTCTGAATGACTCATGGTTCATGGCCCCACATAGAAGTTGTGAACCATAGTCTGAATTTGGGAATTTTTTGAAAGAAAGTTCAAAACATCTTACCCTTACCTCCATGCCCCCCATGTCCTCTCCATGCCAAATCATGCCAACTCATGCCAACCCACACACCCCCATGGTTCCTCCTAGTCCCCATGCCAACTCATGCCAATTTATGGCTGTTCCATGCCCCTTCACTCAGTGTATACTATGTACGGAAACAATGAACCATACAGTAATAATGGCATGTGTGGAGCTGCTCAGATAAAGGCATCCATTCACACATCTTCTTTTATAAAAACTGCTGTTCCTACAACCCTATGAAAATGTCAATCAAACAGACCATTGACATATCAATGACAGAGGCTTCAAACACTTCACACCTCTTGATTTTATGCAAATAAACAGAGACATTGACAAAAGAGATCACAGAAAGAAACACTTAAAGATGTCAGTCAAGCAGTCAACATCTTAGAGAGCAGATGTGTCATCAAAAAGATGGTACCTCTGACAGTGCAGTATTCCCTTAATACCCCTTTAATAATAATATTCCCTAAACGCTGCACTGGAGTGTCAGCCTAGGTTTGTGTGCTCAACACTCTGGGATCGGGTTTGAAGCTCACATCCTTCTGACTCATGGGTCAGAATTTTGCTCTTGGCGGCGGGCTCGGCAGGGGCGGGCGGGGACGGTCAGGAAGCTGCCCGCGATTGGCACCAGACCACGGTTTCACGCTGGTGGGCCAATTAAGGCCGCCCAGTGTGAAATGCGAGTGACACAACATTTAAGGCTATGGACCAAGTGCTGATAAATGGGATTAGGTAGGTAGGTCAGGTGTTTCTCACGTGTCGGTGCAGACTCGATGGGTCGAAGGGCCTCTTCTGCACTGTGTGATCCTGTGATTCTGTGATTCTGTGTGACAGCGCTCAGCACTGGCAGTGCAGGGAGGGGGGTGGGGGAAGAGGTGGGCAAGCGGGCCGAGCGCGAACTTCACCCGTGCGTGCGAGTGAGCACTTCATAATCTCCCTGAGACAGGGAAATGAAGAGATATGAAAAAATAAAATTTTTAAAAATGTAATGAAACTTGCCCCCTCATGTGACTCTGTCACATGAGCAGGGACTTGTAAATAATGAAAAATTAAAGTTTTTATTTTACTTATATTTGCTTTCGGAAACCTCATCCCACCAGTGAATGAGGTTTCCAAAAAAATGCAAAGACTGCTTGGCATTTTTGCCTGCCTGCCTGCCAACTGTTAGGTTAATTTAGGCTAACTGATTATTTAATGGCCTTAACAGGCCTTTTAATTGTCGGCGGGTGCGCTGCGGACTCTGGCATGCGTTCGCCAACCAAACAATTGCACGGCTGCGCGTTGACATTGGCACGGTAAGCCGATGTCAACACATGTCATTTCACACTCGAGCTGGTCGGGCATGTGCCCGCCCGCCGAGCAAAAATTTCTGCCCATGGGTGACAATGCTACCAGCTGAGCCACAGATGACGCACTGTGATTCAACTCCATATATCCATCTTTACCCCATATTCCTTAATACCTTTGGATAATAAAAATATATCAACGTCAGATTTAAAATTTACAACTGACCCAGCATCAATTGCCATTTGTGGAAGAGAGTTCCAAACTGCTACCACTCTTAATGTGTAGTAGTGTTTCCTAATTTTACTTCTCAAAGGACTGACTCTAATCTTTAAGCTATGCCCCTAGTTCAAGATTTCCCAACCACTGAAATAGTTTCTCTCTTTGTACTCTATCTGTTCCCCTAATATCTTGAAAAAATCAAGCAAATCACCTTTTACCATCCAAATTCAAGTGAATACAGGCCTAGTTTTTGTAATCTGTTGTGGTAATTTAACCTTTGGAGCTCAGGAGCAGAATCTTCCGGTGGGCGTACGGGGGTGGGCCCGACACGCCGATGCATAAAATGACGCACGATGACGTCGGGTGTGCGTCCCGACGTCATTGCGATATTTCATTTCACGGGTGCGTGCCGGAGTTGGCTGCTCGCCCGCTGAAATGTTAAGGGTCTATTAAGGCCATTAAGGGATTAAGTAAAGTGCTTTAGAACACTGTCCGTCCAAGCTTAAGGTTGGCGGGTAGGTGAAATGCCCAGGCGGCCTTCACGTTTTTCAGGAAATCTCATCCACGGGCGGGATGAGGTTTCCTGAAGCTTTTATAAAATAAACAAATTTTCCCAACTTCACAAACATGTCCCAACTCACGTGACACTGTCACACGAGGGGACATGTTTAAATAAATTTTTACATCATTTATTAAAATTTTTTATTAAATATTCAATCTCCCTGAGGCAGCTCCATGCCTCAGAGAGATTGCTGTGCTCTTCTGCGCGCATGTGTGAAAGATCGCAGGCCCCAACTCTCCCTCCTCCCCCCACCCACACAGGTAGCGCTGAGCGCTACTGGCTGCGCGTTACGATTGGCCCGCCCACGTAAAATGGCGGCGTGCAGCCAATTGTGGGCGGAGATCGGCTCCACATCCGCCCCCACCCACTCCCGCCAAGCTCGCCCGCCACAGGAAAAATCCAGGCCCAGGTATAACTCTGGCAATTTCCTAGATTATTTACTACACTTCAAAAGTACTTGTTTGGCTATGAAACACTTTAGGACATCCTGAGGTTGTGAAAGGTGCTATATAAATACAAGTATTTCTTTATTTTCTTAAATCTATGCTGCGCTCCCTGCAAGGCCACTATATCCTTCCTAACATGTAGTGCCCAGAGCTGTTCACAGTACTCCAGGGGGAGAATTTTCTGCGTGTTGGGCGGGCTGGTCGGGAGCGGGCACGGGCAGGCCCGTGATTGGCTCTGTGCCGCCATTTTACGCGGGAGGGCCAATTAAGGCCCGCCCAGCGTAAATCACGGCTCCCGAGGACAGCGGGAGGGACCAGGGACGGCAGGACTGCAATGACCACCGGGTCCAATGGCGACCCGGCGGCCTGCTTAAAGAGTGCACAGGCAGCCTTCCAAAGGCTGGCAACGATAGCGACCAGAAGGGTTCCCGAGAACGGTCTTGGAGAGCAGGCCAGGCAGGAGGGCAGGTCAGCAGGGCACTGTGCCCCTCGATTCTCAGATGAGTGCCTTGCTGCCCTCCTCAATGAGGTGGCAGTACGGCATGAAATCCTCGTGCCGAGGGACTGGAAGACGAGGCCCCCCCCACATGACAAAACGTGCCTGGGAGGAGGTGGCAGAAAGAGTCGGCACACACGATGTGGTGCGAAGCACCTGGTTCGGTGCCACAAGCACTTCAACGACCTGTTGCAACCGGGAAGGGTGAGTACCCTGTTGGCAAGGGTCTCTTGGCACAGCAGTTAGGTTGGCCCCACCTTCCCCCCCAACTCTGAATGTAGTTACTGCATTGAATCATTCACGGCATTCGCTGGGTGGGCCAGCATTTATTGCCCATGCCTAGTTCACCCTGATAGGTTGGCGCTGAGCTGGCTTCATGTGCTGCATGCGGTGCACTTACACCCACAGTGCTATTTTGGAGGCAACCATAAGGGTCTGTACCTAGGCACAGTGCTAGAACACCCAAACATTTCAAAGTCAGGATACTGACTGACTGGGAGGGGAACTTCCAGGGGAGGGGCAACCATCCATCTGCTGCCCTTGGCATTCTACGTGGTAATGCTTCCTTGCTTTGGAAGGTGATACAGTGTGGGTGGCAAATGTGATGGAGGCGGCATCTGGGCAAGGGGGTCAGCCCTGGCTGCTTGGTGTGAGTGTACAGCTGCTCCAGGGTCACGATTCACTGGAGCCCTGCAATGTTTCACTCAGGCGGGGGTGGCAGGGATGTAATGGCAATCCAGGTACAGGGTGGACTAATCAATGCTCCTCTCTCCTTTCCAGGGGAAGACCTTACATAATAACTCTGTGTGGATGCGGACTGGTGGAAGGCAGGCACAGTTGACGATTCTCGTCAGAAACAAGCAGGAGGCTCTTGATCTGTAGAGGTGCTGTGCGCCCAAGTCAACTGGTAGGGGTGAGGTTGGGGTGCCAGGGGGAGGTAAGTGTGCCGTGCACTGAGGTCACAATGTCTGTCCTCGCAGGCCTTCCGCAACTGACTGTTTAGTGAATTCAGCATCCAACATAGGTTTCCCATTGATTATGGAAGGAGGAGCGCATCCTGATCCGGGGGGGCCAGGCATGCACATTAACAGTATCACGACTTCAACTAAACAAATGTCCTTGTTGTTCCTTTCAGCCTCACCGGAGCAGGCCCAGAACAAGGAGGCAAAGGGCCCACGACTAATATCTGAGGGCCCTGATGACTTACAAGCACCAGCGTCACACCATCTCAGCCAGGCAGGCACCAGCACGGATACCAGCACCATGATGAGGATTAGATCGTCAGCTAGTTTCCCAGGCACAGCGGTGAGGGCACTTCACACTCGCTTGAGGTGCAGGCGGAGACAGAGAGTGCCCAGGGCACCAGCAGTCGGAACATGCTCAGTTGGTGGCTGATGATGTGCCTCTGGAGTCATCCCTGAGGCAGCAGATGCTTTAAGTCCAGCAGGGTGTGTGGGAGGATCTGGCGGAGATACATGAGGCAATGTGTGCCATGGTCTCCGTGATGGAGGAGTCCAAGTGGAGCATCAGAAATGCATTGACCCTCATGGCCGAGCGCAATGCTTCCGCCATGGAGAGAGTGGCGACTCTCATGGAGAGGCTCCTCCAGGAGAACAATCAGGGCTTCCTGGGGATGCGTTCGGACCTACAAGCCCTCACACAGGCATTGACCTCAGCTGGTCAGTGTTAGTGTGGGAGATGGATTGGGCACCAACTACCCCAGCTCGGTGCCCATCCATCAATGGTGGACAGGGAGGTTTGAAGCGACCTCACATTGGCGCATGAGCTGCCTGTCATCTCTGTGGGCTCCTCTCAGGGCGCTCCAGATGCGGCCAGCAGTTCCTACGCCCCTCTGCCAGTGACTGTGGGATCCGACGAGGCTGTGGCAACTGGGGAGATGCCAGCCATGCCACTGTCCGCACCCTCCCAGGTGGGGCTATCACAGGGTCCACGGGCCAGAGGATGCCCGCAAAGGTCATCAAGACCAACAGGACAGCAGAGTGAGCAGGCTGTCTCAGATGCCAGTGCCAGGGAGGAGGGAGCATCTAGACATAGCACCCGAAAACGTAAGTGTAAGGCACTTTAGACACACCATGGGCTTCTCGCTGGTGGTTTTCTGTTGTCTCGGTATTAGTTGATTATTATTCGGTGTGCAGCTCAACACCTGTGAATGAAGTTTCTTTTCTGTTTTGTTTTGTGAAATCATTAAATGCTTTAGTTGTGAACAAGTCGCAGGGTGTTTTCTTATTTCTGCAGGTGTACAGGAACCCATGATGTTATGAGTGACTTGTTTGTCATTGAGCTTTATTGACAAGGCACATAGTTAATGTTCCTAACCAGACAGATGTTGCTTTCAGGTATCGAGTATGGAGTCTGCAGCCCTGGCGTGTGTTGGAGGTCCATCTGTGGTGGGCTAGCTGAAGGTTCGTTGGAGTAAAGCCTCCCGGGTTCCCTGCCTCCCTGGTGATTGCCCAGGTCAGTGTCAATCCCCTCAGCGTTCTCCTGGAGTGCGCGTCCTTGGACTCACTACTGGACTCATCATGTGCAGTTGGAGCAGTGGCGTCTACATCTTCTTCCTCCACTGCATCGCCCCTTTCCCATGCCAGATTGTGGAGAGTGCAGCATGCGACCGCCATCAGTGACACACGATCTGGGGGGTACTGGAGTGCACCCCCTGAATGGTCCAGGCATCGGAAGCACATCTTGAGAAAACCAATGGTTCTCTCTAAGACAGCCTTTGTGGAGGCATGGCTCCTTTGGACCGCTGCTCAGCCTCTGTTCTTGGATGGCGGAGGGGGCTCATGAGCCACCTTTTGAGGGGATAGCCCTTGTCACCCAGCAGCCATCCATCCAGCCGGGCTGGAACACTGAAGAGCCTCGACACCTGGGAGTGTCTGAGGATGTATGAGTCATGGGAGCTGCCTGGGTACCTTGCACAGACTTGCAGAATCTGCATCCTGTGGTCACACACTATCTGCACGTTCATGGAATGGAAGCCCTTCCTGTTGACAAAGGCACTGGGCTCACCTGCTGGCGCCTTGATGGCCACATGTGTGCAGTCGATTGCATCCTGGATGCAGGGGTACCCAGCAATCGCTGCAAAGCTTTTGGCTCACTCCTCCTGGCTGGCCTCGTCCCAGCAGTAGTGGATGAAAGTCAATGCATGCTTGAACAGAGCATCTGTTACCTGCTTGACACAACTGTGGATAGCTGACTGGGAGACTCCGCAAAGATCACCCACCTGGAAAGAGTCGGAGGCATAGAAGTTGAGGGCAGCTGTGATCTTCAACGTCACTGACATGGGTTGCCCACCCACACAGTTGGCGCAGATCTCAAGGCCTATCATCTGACAAATGGAGGTCTCTGTCTCCCTTGAGCGACAGAGCCTCCTTCGGCACTGCACCTCAGACATATTGAGGTAGCTGCTTCGCCACCTGTAAACCCTGGCAGCAGGATAGTGGTGTCTTCTGCGGCCCCTTCCGCCTTGGACTACCTCTTGGCCCTGCACCCCTTGTGCCTGCGCCTGTCCTCCCAAAGGTGGCTCCCCTGGAGGCTGAATATGGACTCCTAGCCTCCTCCCCCTTCTGGCCCTCCCTTCCTCCTCAGAGGAGGTGTCTCCAGTGGAGAGCACAACTCCCATTCCCAGGCAAAGGGAAGGCTGCCTGAAACCAGCAGGGCCCCAAAAATGATGTTTACTCCAGAGTCCTGACCTGCAGCCTGTTATTCCTGTACAAGCAGCTGTGAAGAAATTTGAAGTTCTTCTGTTCACACAAGCAAGCAGCAGTAAGTTTAAAAATTAAATGTCTAACAAATACCACTCGTGAGCTCTGAAGATCACATGGGCTCCGAAAAATCCCTGTCTATTAATGCCTCAAGGGTCTTAAGTGGCCCGTTAATTAATGGTGGGCGCGCATCGGAGCTCATAGAGCGCCCACCCACCGAAATATCGCGATGATGTCGGGACGCACGCCCGACATCACCGTGCATCATTTTGTATGTCGGCGTGTCGGGCCCGCCCCCGCACACCGACGTCAAAATTCTGGCCCAGGTGTGGTCTAACAAGCATTTTGTAAAGCTGAAGCATGACTTCTACCCCCTTGTATTCTAGTCCTCTAGATATAAAGGCCAGAATTCCATTATCTTTTTTGATTATTTTTTAATCCTGTTTGTGACATTTTAACAATCAATTTTCCTTTGAACCTCCACTGTTTCTAGCTTTTCACCAATTTAAAAGTACCCTGTTCTATCCTTTTTAGATCCCAAAAGGATGACATCACATTTTTCAACAATGAAATTCATTTACCGCAATTTTGTCCATTCACTTAATTTATCACTATCTCTTTGTGATTTTATGTGACCATCTACATTGCTTACAATGTCCTCTATCTTTGTGTCATCGGCAAATTTGTATATGTGGCTTTCCATCCCATCATCTAATTCATTAATAAACATGGTAACTAGCTGAGGCCCCAACACAGATTCTTATGAGGTTACTCACTGTATCCTACCAATTGAGTATCCTCCTATTTTTCCTACTCTCTATCTCCTGCTACTTAGCCAATTTCTTAACCAGGTAAATAATTTTCCTGCATTTCCATGAGCTTCAACTTCGGCTAACAGTCTCCAATGAGGGACTTTATCATATGCCTTCTGGAAGTCCATACCAATAATGACCATAGACATATCCCTGTTGGTTACTTTAGATACCTCTTCAAAAAAATTCAATCAGGTTCATCAGGCATGACTTACCCTTTTCAAATTCATGCTGGCTATCTCTGATCTCTCTGAAAATGTTCAAGGTGTTCAGTCACTCTATCCTTAATTATACACTTTAGTAGTTTCCAGACAACAGACATTAGGCTAACTGATCTACAATTCCTTGGTTCCCCTCTTTCAGCTTTCTTAAAAGTGGAGTGACGTGCAATTTTCCAATCCAAAGGAATTTCTCTTGAATTGAGAGAAATTTGGAAGTTTATAGTTAGGACATTGCAAAATGTTCTCTCTATTTCACAAATGCCTGGACGGAAACCATCTGGTCCTGGGGATTCATCACTTTTAGTGATTGGATTAGATTTTATGCCCCCATGCCCTCGCAGGGGAAGGTTGGCAGGCTGGGGGGGTGCATAAAATTGAGTACCAAATCCTGGACGCCATTCCTGGCACCTACCATCTTCCCCCTTCCCCGCTGCAATTTTATCAGCAGCAGGAGAGGCTCACGTCAAGTGTGCAGCTTGGCAGCTTCACTGCTCCAGCTGGTGGCTGGTTAAGGGGGGTGGTGTCTCTTTTACAAGCCCCCTGTGCCCATCGAAGGCAAGGTCTTTCCATCCTTTTCCTCTCCCACCCTGCCCTGTCCATCTTGGCCCCCCACCTCCTTCATCTGAGCCTGCTAGCCTGGCCCTGGCAATACCCACACACCACCCCACCCAACCCCACCCCCGAACTTACCGGTTCATCGACAATCACCGTTGTGGGCTACCCAGGCAGTGGTCATCGCTCCTGGTGGCACTGCTGGGACCAGAGTTCCACCCCCCATTTGACTGTCTAGAAGCTGTCAGAAGCAGGACTTCCTCCCCGGGGTGGGAGCTGAAGGCCCGTGTCCCGCCAATTAACGGCCCGACAGCTGTTAAACATCTATGGGGAGAGCCGGTCAAGTGGGAGCAGGACGAATGCTATCTTATGCAAGTATGAATGCTACTGTATGCAAATATAGTGTGATTTTGGAAAGCGAGTGAACAGCTGAAAGAGAGCTATGCATTGTTCGCCTGTAATGTTGCACCATTATGGTGTCTTGTAAAACAACACAGCTAGATTGTGCAAATTGTGAGTGCACTCACTTGATGTAGCCCAGCAAATTTCTTCTTCCCCTAGCCCCAGGTTCAGGCCATGGGTGAAACAGCATTAATTTTACCTGTCACCACATTTTTGGCTGCCCTCAGGTTCAAAAGATCTGTTATTGTCTAAAGCAGTTCCTTCAAAGCAGCCCCTTATACTCTTCTGCCTCTACACTTAATTTTCCAGTTGTTCTGTGCCTGTATCTGCCTGTGTAGAATGGTTACTTTGGCCTGACAATGGGAGATGCCCACAGTAAGCCTGGATGATTCAGGTAAAAAGGAGAAAGCTGGTGTGTAAATAAAAAAAAAGAATTGTGGGTATGCTATAAATCTCAAAATGCAAAGTACCTACTGGAACTTGTTTAATAAAGCTAATAATTCTGTATAAGACTGGATATGGAATTGAATGTACGCTATTTCCATATTTTTAATACAATACAATAAGACATGAAAAATCCACTTGAAACCCTAACTAGGACTGATTGATTTATATGTTAATTAATAATTAATAACTAAATATTACTCCACTGATCAAGACCATTTTTATTAATTATTATCTATAGGTGAATATTGTAGATAAAGGTAGCTATGCCATTGTTCGGTTAAATCTCACCTTGTTTGTTTGAGTAATTACCAGAGCAATTGTCTGTGCGTCACTGATGACAGGTAAATAATTTACCCACAAGGTCAGATGTGGTGAATTGCTGTATTGCAGCATGATATGTGACACAGTCAGGCAACAAAATCCTGACTGGACTCAGGCGCACAGGGTGGAATTTCGTGCCCTCCCCCAAGGTTGGGCACATCACCACCTCCCATCTCCGCCAAAATTAAGTCCTGGATGGGAAGACTTGAGAACGGCCTTCCTGATCGGTCCCAACCCACCACCAGTTGAGGTCCTTAAGTGGGCAACTAATGCCCACTTAAAGGCCTCAAACTGCCACCACTAGTTTTAAACCAGGGCCTGTCACCATCTAGCGAACCCGAAGAGTAAACCGTGGCTTTGGGCTCCAGGTCGGGGTTCCTTATTGTCTGGTACACAATGCCTGATCAAGGGACCCAGCATTGGGAAGGAGCGGGGGCCCACTGAGAGCCACCCTGCTGCCCTTTCTGCTGGCCCCCCTTCCCCTCTAGCTAGTGAGCCCCTATCCTCGACCCCCTTACTGCCCCCGCTCACCTTTTGGCCTAGGACCCAGTGCTGATCCTAGGCTTCTCGGGTGTAGTGCTGTCAGCAACCAATACACCATCTTGGCGCTGATGAGCATTGAGAGCTGTCAGCCTTTGATTGGCTGGCAACTCTCAGCGGGCAGGATTTGGTGGACAATTAAGCAACTCACTGGAGGAGGAGGCTCCACAAATATCCCCATCCTCAATGATGGAGGAGCCCAGCAGGCTGAAGCATTCACAACAATCTTCAGCCAGAAATACCGAGTGGATGATCCATTCCGGCCTCCTCTGGAGGTCCCCAACATCACAGATGCCAGTCCTCAGCCAATTCAATTCACGCCACGTGATATCAAGAAACGGCTGAAGGCACTGGATATTGCAAAGGTTATGTACACTGACAATATTCCAGCAATAGGACTGAAGACTTGTGCTCCAGAACTTGTCGTGCCCCGCGCCAAGCTGTTCCAGTACAGCTACAACATTAGCTGCTGCCACCTAGAAGGACAAGGGCAGCAGGTACATAGGAACACCACCACCTGGAAGTTCCCCATCAAGCCACTCACCATCCTGATTTGGAACTATATCACTGTTCCTTCACTGTCACTGGGTCAAAATCCTGGAACTCCTTTCCTAACAACACTGTGGATGTACCTACACCACAGGGACTGCAGTGGTTCAAGAAGGCAGTTCACCACCACCTTCTCAAGGGCAATTAGAGGTGGGCAATAAATGCTGGCTGAGCCAGTGAAACCCACATCCCATAAATGAATAAAAAACAAATTCTGCCCCCAAATTCCTTGATCCTGGGGAAGGCTTGCTGCTGTCCAGTTAAGTGCCTGAGCGGCACTTAATTCAGCGGCCTTTCCTAAATGAGGCGACGTGGGGTTCTCGTTGGCTCTCCAGGTGGCAAGCAAGACCCTGTTGCCTCGAAATACTGTCCACAATACTGAGTGCATCGAATTAGGCCTCATGCAACTAGAGTACTGTGTCCAATTCTGGGCATCACACTTTAGGAAAGATGTGAAAGCATTAGAGAAGGTGCAAGAAAGCTTCATGAGAATGGTTCCAGCGATAAGGAACCTCAATTACATGGATGGATTGGAGAAGCTTGGGCTGTTTTTCTTGGAGAAGAGAAGATTAAGAAGAGATTTGACAGAGGCATTCAAAATGATGAGAGATCTGGACAGAGTGGATAGTGAGAAACTGTTCCCATTGAGGATCAAGAACCAGAGAGCACCAATTTAAGGAGACAGAAGGAGACCATTTGACCCATTGTGTCCGTGCTGACTCTCTGAAAGCACAACTCACCTAATCCCACTCCCTCGCCTTTGCCCCATAGCCCTACAAATTTTTGTTTTTCAGGCAATTATCCAATTCTCTTTTGAAAACCACAATTGGATCTACTTCCACCACACTCCCAGGCAGTGTGACAAAAAAAGCATTGGTGACATGAGGAAAAACTTTTTTACGCAGTGAGTGGTTAGGAGCTGGAACGCATTGCCTGAGAGTGTGGTGGAGGTAGATTAAATTGTGTCTTTCAAAAGGGAATTGGATAACTAGCTGGAGAACAAAAATTTGCAGGGCTATGGGGAAAAGGCGAGGGAATGGGATTAGGTGAGTTGTACTTGCAGAGAGTTAGCACGGACACAATGGGTCAAATGGTCTCCTTCTATGCTGTAACCATTCTATGATTCTATGAAATTCAATCAAGCACTGCATTTAGTAACATATGCTCATTAATGATGGAGTGTCATCAATTTCTTCAAAATTGTGTTCTGAAATGATGTGAAGTCAACTCCTAATACTACTTGAGAAGTAATGGAACTACATAACAAATTCAAGTCACAATTCCAGATAGTGAATATTGGCAAGCTATTAGATTGTGCTGAGCATCACAGCTGAGTTTAAACATGTCCACAACATGAGATACACACATAAGGGTAGCTTTTCAATTTCCTGTCCAGGTTCAAAATAGCATTGTGGATTGGTTATAGAAACTTTCCAATTTTCATGAAATTATCATTTAGTGGGAAATAGCATATGTCCCTGTTATGGTTAAGGGAATAGGAACACAGGAACATAGAACAGAAGTAGACCTCAAGTTAATTAGGTCAACTCGATTATGACTGGTCTGTACCCCAAATTCACTTACCCATCTTTGATCAATATGCCTCAATACCTTTGACTCATACAAATCCACCGTTCTCAGTCTTTAAAGCTCTAATTGTCCAGCATTCACAGCCTTTTGTGAGAGAGAATTTCTGATTGACTTTCTGCGTGGAAAAAATGCTTCCTGATTTCATTCCGGAAGACCTCATTTGAACTTTGGGGGAGCTGGTGGTGTGGTGGTAATGTCACTGGACTATTAATCCAGTAGGCCCAAGCTAATGCTCTGGGGTCATTGGTTTAAATCCCACCATGGCAGCTGGTGGCATTTAAATTCAATTAATAGAATCTGGAATATAAAGCCAGTTTCAGTAATATTATCCATGGAACATTATCAATTGTTATAAAAGCCATCTAGTTCACTAATGCCCTTTAGGGAGAGACATCTGCCATCCTTACCTGGTCTGGCCTACTTGTGACTCCAGAACCACAGCAATGTGGGTGACTCTTAACTGCTCTCTGAAATGCCCAGCAAGCCTCTCAATTCAAGGGCAATTAGGGATGAATAAGAAATGCTGGCCTTGCCAGTGATGCCCACATCCCATGAAAGAATAAATTTAAAACATTTTAAGATTACGAACCTTGTTCTGAAGGCATACAAGTCAACAGGCAGGAAAAAAAAATACAGAAATTCTGACAACCAGAGGGAGAGAAAACAAAAAAGATGAATTCCAGGACAGTTAGGGGAAAAAAATCTGTAAAATTCATCTTCAATCCATTTAGACAATCCAAACTTGTCCAGGAGAACATATTTATCCTGATTTAAGTTACAGGGTAGCCAATTCTTCTACAATAATAATATTCTGTGAAGCCATTTTGAATGTTTCCTGGAAGTTCACATGGGCTATATCCATACACACTACTGTATTTACCAAAGACTTCCACAAAAATTCAAATGCATTATCCTTCACAATCCTATGTTGACTTTCTTTAATCAGCTCATACCTGTCCACATGCACAATCATTCAGTTCCCAGTATTACCTTGGAGGCACATTCAGTGCAGATGGAAGAATTACAAATATTCTCCCATTTTTAATGATGGGATGACTTTTAATATTTTTCTCCAGGTTTCCAGACCAACAGTGAGTCTGACTGACAGGCTGATTTATGGGCTGCCTGTCAAGCAGGAAAACCCACAACACAAGGATAGAATAAAGCAGCCGGTTGGTAGAGGTCACTGTCAGGTTTCTAGAGGGAGGGTGAGAAAGATCACAGGGTGTGGAGATGGTGGCTGGGGGTGGGGGCGGGGAGTGGGGTGGGGGCGGGGGGGCGTGTATAGAACCTGGGAGCAGGTGGTGATTGCCAAGGGGTGGAGTCTGAGTGTGGGTAGGTTGGGGTTCACATGGCAGCTTGTTGAGCCTGGGGAAAAACACCTGCTCCTCCTAGCCTACTAGCAGTGCTGTAAAAATACTTACCCCATTCCTGGTGTCTTCTGTCTGCTAGGGAATGTTCAGCATGTCGGCGATATCTGACCTGTGGTTATCCTCCTATGAGGGGAGATGAGCAGAGTTTCTTTGGGATAATGTACGCATCCAGTTGCTCTGCTTAGCAATACAAGATTGGAGCAAAGTCTTTGGCAACTCATCAATCTAGTGCCTGAATCAGGCAAGTCTGCAGTGCTCCAAGACACTACTGATTATTGAGTAGCCAGATGACTCATTATTAAGACCTGGAGGGATGGGCCTGTCACTGGGGTTTGGGCTCTTCCTGTTCAGCTTCAGAAAACTCTCAGCCAGAATGGGTCAAGTAGTCATGGATATTTTTTAGTAATTCATGGGGTGTGGACGTTGCTGGCTAGGCCAACATTTATTGTCCATCCCTAATCTGGCTAGTTTAATGCCCTCAAGATGCAGATTGGTGGGTCAATCAACCTTGGCTCTGCTCTACAGCATTAAATGAAGGGGCTGCATTCCTACAAGGACAGAGTGTAAACTCCACATCACAAAAATATACCTTGCATTGTGAGGATATCTCAGTGCCTTTGATTGGAGACCCTTATCCATGGTGATGTCAATGAAACTATGAACTTACAGCTCCCTACTGTGATAATGACAGGTTGTGGAAAGCAGTCAAGCTGTAATAATGTTATAATGATAGCACTTAGGGCTATGTTACAGGAGGGCTTTGAAACATTTTCAAAATTTAAAGGGCAGGGGATTTAAATAATTTGACAATTCCACAGGCCTTATATGCCCTTTACGAGCATTTATATCTACTCTAAAATATCGTGACTCATACACTGCCCTTGCTCCTGCGGAAATGGGGTGTCTGAACTCAGCAATGAGTTCAAATGATCCTGTTGTTTTCGGGTTTCCCCCATGAGTGAGTCACGTCCCAGCCCGTTCCCTGACCAGCTAAAACAGGATCTGTTAGAAATGGGGGTGGGACTTCTGGATCCAGGTTCCCGCGCCATTTTGGATAAACCGTGGACTCTCCACAACTCTGCAAAAATCTTGGCCTTTTAGTTTGCAGGTGACACCAGACTGGGAGGGGCTGCAGGCACCAGGACCAGAATCTTTAGGATGGTGGGGTTTCCCTTCCCACCATCCGAAGAGTCGGTGGTCAACTCATCACCACGATACTGCCTTCACCACAGCCATAAGAGTATTAAATTGGTTGGAGGCAGGACTTCTATCTCTCAGTCGGGAGGAAGTCCCATCTCAGAGAGTCCCAGCAGTACCAGAAGCTGCAGTGGACAGGACTGGGACTACAAGCAGTCCGTAGAGCCTAAGTCCCGGAGTCAAGGACCAGATAACTGTGCAGTCTCAGGGCGGGGAAAGGAGGTGAGCACCAGGGTTGGACAGAGGGTGTGGGGGTGTTGGTGAAGAGGCTGAGGGGGGTGGAGTGGGGTGTGATGTGGGGGGATGGTGGGAGCACCCATAGGGCTCAGATCTTTCGGGGGGTTGAGGGGGGTGGGTGCCCAAATTTGAAAGAAGGCTATTGATGGAAGCGTCTTTTACCTGAGGTTTCAGCAGGGTCAATTTCCAGGCTAACCCCTTGCCCCTGAAATCCTCCTGCCAACCAGAAAATTGAAAATGGGTAAGAAAAACCCCTTACGTGGTCATTAAGTTGCCACTTAAGGGCCTCAATTGGGGCAAGGGCAGGCCAGAACCAGGTGGGAAGGCCATCCGAGGAATTCTATGGCCCTCCACCCCCGCCTGCAAACACGCTGGTGGGGGAAGTAAACTGCTGCCCAGGGGACCTGCTGATCAAATACAGAAGGACCTGGATAGATTGGAGAACGGGGCTGATTATTAGTAAATGCCATGGAATTTGGTCATTTGGTCATGAGATTGGGAAAGGATAGTAACAGGTTAACAAAGTGTTTGGTCATGATGCTCCTTCCATCAGGAGTGTGGAGCCGGCTAAATGGACAGTTTCTCTTTTCCAGCCTGTCATTTTTGTGTGTTCACAAATAGGATCTTGGCTATAAAGGAAGTGACTCTGAGTTTGTACAAAGCATTAACCTGGCCCATCTGAAAAGCTAGGTACAATTCTAGACACTGAATGATGAGAAAGTCAACCAAGCATTTCTGAGGGTGGTGTGAAGGGTAACTAAATTGATAGCTGGCATTAGATGTTTGAGTTCAAAAGAGAAGATGCAGAAGCTGTGAATGTTTACACTGGAGAAAGGAATGTTCATGGTTGGTCTTGTGGAGGCATTCATTATTCTCAAGATATATAAGATAAATGTCAATGCATTTAATGCAGTCACAGATTATACAAGCAGAGGGCATAGCCTGAATGTTAGAAGTGGGAGAGAGGTTAACAATATGATTTAGATTTAACTACTTTACACAGAGGATGTGAACTTATGGAACAAACTGCCAAGGGAGGTAGTGGGTGACAAATGTATTTTCAAGCTCAAGAGAGAGCTTGCTAAGTACTTTAAGAAGAATTTGATCAAAAGGGTGTGATAGGTATTGTATGACAGTTATTTTCTGGATATCGGGGAATGGCTTTTCGTGGAAGAGGCAGGAAGGTTGAGTCAAGAAGTTTCCAGGCTCTGCAGACCCATCTCCTTTGAGAAGGCCCCAGGGAGGCAGGGCGAGATGAAGTTGGGCTCACTGGCTCTGGAGGCAGGCCCGAGGCAGCAATGGAGGTAGGTGCCCAGTGAGCAAAAGCAGAAAATCATTATATTCCCTAAAACTGTTAAATTTGCCAAGTTATTCTGAAAGCTGGTACTGTTAATGAACCTATAGGGAAGTCAGCTGTTTTCTGCATTGCTTAAAGTGTTTCATCTGCCCAAACAGATAAATGGGTTAGGGGTGGTGTCGGGGGAGGGTGAAGTCTCAGCTACCGTTCTGCTTTTTAACAATGAATGGGCGGAAAGTGATAGTAATCCATCACATGTCTGCAGAGAAAACATCTGTTTCCATAGCTTATCCGTAATAGCACCCTCTTGTTCCCATTTTTGTATGTATGTATATAAGCAAACCGGAATAAACCAGTTTAGCTGGGTGTTAGAACTCCATATATATACTTCAGTGTTTCTGTCCTGCAATGTGAAATTATCCAAAATTAAAATAAATTGATTGTTTCTTCAAAGCCACTATAAAGTCTCCAATATCCTCACTGGGCAACTGATTCCTTGTTCCAAATTGATAGATTTCTGCAACCTTCAATAGCTTGGAATTGTACTGCTGCTCAAGCTGAGACAAAATGTCTGACAGTGGCACGTCTTTTGGCTCAGTAGGGGCATGAAAATTCTTGAATGTTTCATGCACTTCTGGGCCTTCTTCAGTCAAAAATATCACCCTTTTCCTTTTCCCCACTGCTTATGGGTTCCCAGAGGAAATCATGTCTAATAACAGAACTCAGTTTGATTCAAAAGAACTTGGAAAATTCTTGAGAGTGAATGGAATAAAACAAATTAGAGTTCCACCGTATCACCCTGCTTCAAATGAAGCAGCAGAGCACAGTGTACAATTTGTTAAGCGTGCTCTTGTTAAACAAATGCTAAGATACAAATTGGAAGAAACCTCAGTTGTCATTGAATCACAAACCGGCGAATTTTTTGTTTATTTATCGTTACCCACCTCACATTACTGCCGGCAGAATGCCAGCTGAGTTGTTTCTTAGAAGACAGCCTAGAACGAAGTTTTCATTGTTGAAACCACATTTAGCACAGTCAGCAGAAGAAAGACAATCCAGGCAGAAAAAAGGTTATGATAGGAGTAGAGTGAAAGAAAGAAGGCCAAAGGCGAACCAGAAGATTAAGATGACAGAGCATCATCATAAGTGGTTGAAATGACTACCAGGAAGAGTAGTGAAAATGTGGTCCTTGCACAAGATGTTTGGTAGTGGAAAGGTTAGGTTTGTACATATAAATCATGTTTTACCTTCAGAGGTTCAGGAAGAGGAAGGGAGTTGGGAAGAATCAAATGAGTTTGATTATTTGGATAGTTGAGATACAAGTAGAGTACCACTCTAATACAAAATGTGCCAGAAACCAGTTCAGATCTGAGTCAGAGTCAGACAGGCACATCTGATGAAGTAGAAAATTCAATTGAAGGTCAAGAGCAATATCTGTCTTTGTTGGAAAAAACTTCTCCTCAGACTCAGGCTCAGACGAGTCAAGGTCCTTCCCCAAGTTTTGGAAGTTTTGAGTAAAGAAAGGAGGTATCCATCCAGGAATAGGAAACTAGTGGTTAAGTTTGATTTGTAAGTGAGTGGGCAAAGATCTGGCAAATGGAGAATAATGTGGGAAAATGTGAAATTGTCTAATTTGGCAGCAAGAATAAAAAAGAAGCATATTATCTAAATGGTGAGAGATAGCAGAGCTCTGACATGCTGAAGGAACTGGGTGTCCTAGTGCATGAATCGCAAAAGGCTAGTATGCAGGTACAGCAAGTAATTAGAAAAGCTAATAAAATGTTATCATTTATTGTGAGGGGAACTGAATACAAAAGTAGAAAGGTTACGCTTCAGTTATACAGAGCATTGGCGAAGCCACATCTGGAATACTGTGTACAGTATTGGTCTCCTTATTTAATGAAGGATGTAAATGTGTTGGAAGCAGTTCAGAGAAGGTTTACCAGACTAATGCCAGCAATGGGCAGATTGCCTTATTAGGAAAGGTTAGATAGGCTAGTATCCACTGGAGTTTAGAAGAGTAAGAGTGTCAGGAAGATATAATAACTTTCATAATGTTATTGGAATTTATTGTTCAGTAGAGTAATAATGGAGTCTGTGTCTATGTCTATGTGTGTGTTTATGGGACTTAATTCAATTAAAGGCAGCTGGTCTGAAGGCTTTGATGTAACAGAAGATAAGCTCGGTTTGAAATATTAAGTAGGTAAACATAGGGGTAAAGGGAACATTTGCATTTTTAAATAAATCAGACTAGATTGAATTCAAAAGAGGGAGTGAAATGTTTCACCTATCCAAGAGAAGTTAAGAAACAGTGTGTTTATTTTTTCCAAAGATTACTGGTAAAATGGGTACTATGAGAGATTTTCATTATTAGAGAGGTAAAGTCCAAAGACACAGGGCAGAATTTTGCTGTCGGCGAGCAGGGGGCGGGGCCTGCTTGCTGACGCGTAAAATGATGCAGGATGACGTTGGGCGGAACCCCTGACGTCATCCTGGTCCATTTAAGTTTTCAGGAAGGCGGGCCCGCAGCTGATTTTGCTGCAGGCCCGCCAACCTGTCAATGGCCAATTGAGGCCATTGGCAGGATCAATTAAACAATTAAAGGACCTGCCCATCCAACCTTAAGGTTGGCGGGTAGGCCAGGAACCCCAGCGGCAAATAGATAAAACATGAAACCTCATCCACCGGCAGGATGAGGTTTCATGCAGGGTTTTAAACATTTTAATAAAGTTAGTACGTAAATTATGAACATGTCCCATCTCATATGACATTGTCACATGAGGGGGACATGTTAGGGAATTTTTTTTTCTCTATCTTTAATATTTTTAAAAGTGCCAGCGATCTCCCTGAGGCAGCACTTTGCCTCAGGGAGGTGTGTGCTCTTTCGTGCACATGCGTGAAAGAACGCACTCTCGCTTTTAGGGAATCCCCCCCCGTCCGCACAGGAAGCACATAGCACTTCCCATCGGACGTCACGCTGGGCGGGTCTTAATTGGCCCACCCATGTAAAATGGCAGTGGGGCCCGCTTCTCCAGTGGGGATCAGCTCCCTGCCCACCAGAGATTGGGTTGGGCCCGCCCACCCGCCAGGCAGAAAATTCTGCCCATAGTAAAACAGTGGGAATTTGCATTCAAAGGGGAAAATATGTATAAAAGAGAGAAGGCTGTGTGTAAGGTTAGGCATTCTAAGATCTAAAGCAAGTGTGAAAAGCCTCCAGTATCTAAGCCTCAAGCTGCTGTCTACAAAGAGCTGAAGTTAAGAAAACTCACTTTGAATTCGACTGTTCAGGGTATTGTGTTTCTTTGCCTGGGTCTTTTAAAATCTGTGTCTTACTGTTGCCTTAATGAAAGTGTAACTGGGAGTTAGTTAGTTAATCTAACTCCCAGTTGGAGGCGATTAAGATGTTATCATAGTAGTAGTTTGTAGGTCTATGTGTGTGCTTAAAATCATTTCTTCTATTAATAAAAGTTTGATTTAGTTTTGTAAGAAACCTATAAGACTTCGTGGTCTTACTACTACTGATTCAAGGCATGCATCTCAAAATTTATACAAATTGCAAAACAGATGTGGCAGTTGTTTCAAGTTTCCCTTTGGGATTTGAGCAACTCAGCATTTACCATCAGGTGTGCCATAACGAAGAGGCAACTTGATTGAAACATATAAGACCCTGAGGCATCTTGACAGGGTGGATGTGGAAAGGATGTTTCCTCTTGTGGGAGAATCTAGTATATGAGGCCACTGTTTAAAAATAAGGGGTCTCCCATTTAAGGCAGAAATGAGGAATTTTTTTTTATCTGAGAGGGTTGTGAGTCTTTGGAACTCTCTTCCTGAAAGGCAGTGGAAGCAGAATCTTTGAATAATTTTAAGGCAGAGGTGGATAGATTCTTGCTAAGCAAGGGGCTGAAAGGTTATGGGCGTTAGACAGGAACGTGGAGTTGAGGTTACAACGAGATCAGCCATGATCTTATTGAATGGCTGAGCAGGTTCGAGGGGCTAAGTGGCCTACTGCTGTCCCATGTTTAAATAAATGAGAAACAAAATATCTATACAAGTTGTATGGAATTTTGAACAATGCCCTGGATTTTCATTCTTGAGGTGGGTAGTGGGAATTGGGAAAATTCCCATCTCGGCTTGCCTGCCTCAGGATAAAGTGCCCGTAAAGGCGGGATCTTCATTGCTGGGGGTGAGACTGGGCTGGAGTCAGGCCAGCTAACCTGTTTGGAGGCAGCCACAAGGGCTGCCGGGTGTGGGGGCAGGCTGTTTAAAAGGCCCGCCTTGGTGTTGAGGGACCTTGTCCCAATTAAAATAAAAACACAAAGGCCCTCCAGCCCTCATCACTTACACCCAATTCACCCTCCAAACATTCCCTACGTCCCAAAAATGGCTTTCCCTTAGCACTTTTATTAGCTTGTAGTGAAATGACCTTTTTTCAACATAGGAGAAAATTATTAATGAATTACTTTTTTTCAACGCTTTTTTTTACACATCCTACTGTTGGTACAGCGTTCATTGGTTCTAGGCAGTGTATAGGGGTCAGTGGGCATGGAAGTGCCTTAGCTTAGCATGGGAGGCATGAGGGGCCAAAGGGGATGAGTGGAAGGGCAGAGCTTGGCATATTAGGGGGCATAGTGAGGACCTTTTGAACTTACCTTTTAAAAGGTCCCCTCAAGCAGGCTAGGTTTCACAAGTTTTCTGAGGGACCATGAACCACGATTCTTTAAAAACCTGACCCAACACCATGAAAATTGAGCAGGACTAGGGCATGCCTATCTCCACAAAGGAGCCGGCCAAGTTGGGAGAATCGGATATGGGCTTTTGACAGCAACCAGCCTGCAATGGGGTCGGAAATCCTGGAATCGGGACACACCCGCCATTTTTAAAGGGCTGCAAAGTCATCCCAACTTGGTGTAAATCCAGGCCATTGGGTGGAATTTTCCATTCTCAGCACGTGTCTCTCCCATTGCTTGAAAAAGTGGCGAGACACCAATGCTGACTCTGAGGAGGAAGGCCCTCCATCAGGCAGTTAAGTGGGCAGCGGCAGGCCTTCCTCTTGACTGAAGACCCCAAAATTGACATGCTGCCCACCAAAAGCTGCCGGCCAATCAGAGGCTGGTAGCGCTTGCACTTGGCAGCACCACGGAGGAGGTCATGGCTGCCGCTGGAACAACATGCCCCCCAAGAATCCCAGTATCACAAAGTGACCCAGGAGAAAGATAAGTGCTGTTTTCATCAGGGTGGGATCGCAGGGAGAGGGTAGGGGAGTCATGGGGGTGTGCAGCAAGGGCAGGAGTGTGGCGCTGTCAGCAGCCCACGTCCTCGATCAAGCACTGACTGGTGTAGATTGAGGGATCCTCGCCCTCCAGCTGACTGCAGCCCATACAGTTTTACCAGTCGTGCAGGCTGTATGTTGGCAGGTCTGGCTGGAGCTGGAAAGATTGCAGCGGAGGTGGGACGAGGCACTTAAGTGGTCGTAAATTGGCCACTGAAGGGACTCAAGTGGAGGTAGGGTGGAAAGGTCAACTATGGGCCTTCCTGCCCAGAACAAGCATCTGAAAGAGGAGGGAAGGTGTCAGTTTTGTCACCAACCCACCAAATTTTCAGGTCCGCTTGCTCATTCTTTGCCTCCTGCAGAGGCAGAAGATTCCGACCATTGTGTAACTTTTTCATTAAGGAGGAAGGAGTATACGAGTACCCTCTTGTGATCATTTCTGTTTGTACATACATAAGCAAACTGGAATAAACCAGTTCAGTTGGGTACCAGGACTCCACGTGTATACTCCAGTGTTTCTGTCCTGCAAAGATATCACATTATTGGAAGCCATGGGCTGAGAAGACTCAAAGTAATACTCAAGGATAAAGCTCTGCAATATCCTCATCTTCAAATACCCATCTGAGAAAAATGAACAACATTGACTAATTGCCCTGCTTAATGTCATTTTGCTTTAACTCTGTTCATTCTTTAAGCCCATTTTTTAATTTACATCACCATTTTTGCTTTTCATCATCTGCACTCTGGCCCCGACCCCTGTGCACTGCACTCTGGGCCAGCTGCCGGCGTATTCTGATGCCAGAGCCACTGCCATTGTCACCAGAGACTGAGGCTGTGGGGAGAGCATGAGGCCGAGATCCGGGAGCAGGAGCACAGGGCAGGGGCGGGAAGCTGCTGGCCACCGACCAGGTGGTGAAATGCGAGTAACCTGGGCGGGATGGAGGAAGCAGGGCCCCCGGCTCCATCCACAGCCCCCCACTCCATCCACAGCCCCCCACTCCATCCACAGCACCCCCCGGCTCCATCTGCGGCCGCCCCAGCCCCCCGGTTCCATCTGCGGCCTACCCCCAGCTCAATCAGCGGCCAGGGACAGGGGCTTCGCCTCTGTAGACTGTCAGGAAGGGGTCCAGGCTTTGGAGAGAGAGTAAAAGACAGAATGAGAAAGGAGATAGAGTGAGAGAGAGTGGGAAAGGAAAGAGAGAATGGGAAAGGAGGGGGAGAAAAAACAGAGTAGGAAAGAGGAGAGAGAGAGAGTGGGAAAAGGGAGAGAGAGAGAGAGACAGTGGGAAAGGAGAGAGAAAGTAAAACAGAGTGGGAAAGAGGAGAGAGAGAGAGACAGTGGGAAAGGAGAGAGAGAGAAAAACAGAGTGGAAAAGGAGAGAGAGAGAGTGAGAAAGGGAAACAAGCAAAAAGTTGAGCTGAGTTACACGAGTGCTGTGAGTGAAACAAAGAAGCTATGCTACTCTGGGCTTGTTTGGGTGATTTAGTGCTTTGGGTGATTTAGTGTTATCTAATTTGAATTTATTTAATATTTCTGCTTTATTCAGTGATTTATTTTATTTTGCAAGTTATTCCAGCTAGGAATACACAGTGCTGCACATGTATGCTACAGAATTTCAACTTATATATTGGTTTATCAGGGCAAGAAATATCCAAAGGAGCCTAAGTCCGGCTTTAACATTGATATCTATGGGAACCCATGATTCACTTAGTTGTTTCACTTAAAGTTATGATTTTCAGGAACCCAACGACAAATTTAAGTGAAGACTTACTGTATCACCAGTGGGGAATCATTTATTTTTCTCAGCAAGCCTCAAGTACCTCAATCAACCAATCTCCAAGTGTGGGTTTAGATGGTGCATGTTGGCAGCCTATTCAACCCTAGAGATGAGCCTGATTTCATCTTCACCCAGAATTCACACATGCAAGCTTTCCATCAGGACAAACTTGATGGTGCTCTGAAATAAGCCCCTATTTTTTCTCTTCACTAACATCACACTCATTCCATAAAGTTTTATATTTATTGAGCAACGATAAATCACAACTGAAAAGGTTGACTTCAATGCAAGGTAAATGGCTGGATAAACTTCCAATGAGGAACTACCAACCGTATTTGAAAATGCTGTCAAGTCTAAGAAGTAAGTAAAATCCATCCTTAAAAGAAAGGAAAAAATAACCAGATTGTTCCGAATATTTTCTGAGAATACCATCAGCTGTCCCGTAACTGGACCAGCCGTATAGGTACTATAAATGCAGGTCAGAGGCTGGGAATTCTGCGGCGAGTAACTCATCTCCTGATTTCCCAAAGCCTGTCCACCATCTACAAGGTACAAGTCGGGGTGTGATGGAATACCCTCCACTTGCCTGGATGAATGCAGCTCCAACAACACTCATGAAGCTCGACACCATCCAGGGCAAAGCAGTTCACTTGATCAGCACCCCATCCACCACCTTCAACATTCACTCCCTCCACCTCAGACGCACAGCAGCAGCAATGTGTATCATCTACAAGATGCACTGTAGCAACTCTCAAAGGTTTCTTCCAGCACCTTCCAAATCCGCAACCTCTGTGATACAGAACAAGGGCAGCAGACACATAGGAACACCACCTGCAAGTTCCCCAGCAAGTCACACACCATCCTGACTTGGAATGATATATAATACTCCTTCACTGTCACTGGCTCCAAATTCTGGAACTCCCTCCATAACAGCACTGTGTGTGTCCTTCACCACATTGTACTGCAGCGATTCAAGAAGGAGTCTTACCACTGCCTTCTCAAAGGCAATTTAGGGAAAAGCAATAGATGCTTGGCCTTGCCAACAATGCTCACATCACATTAAAGAAATATGCTTGTCTGTAGGAGTGCAGCTCCATCAACGCTCAAGAAGCTTAACACCATTGAAGGCAAAGCAATACCACTTGATTGACACACCATTCACCATGTTAAACATGCACTCCCTCCACCAGTCACACCCTGGCAGCAGTGTATACCATCTACTAGATGCACTGCAGCAACTTGCCAAAGTTTCTTCCAAATACATAACCTCTGCCATCCAGAAGAACAAGGGCAGTAGGCACACTGGAACACCACCACTTGCAAGTTCCGCTCCAAGTCACACACTATCCCAATTTGCAAATATATCGACATTCCATCATTGTGTCTGGATCAAAATCCTGGAACTCCCTCCCTAACAGCGTTGTGGCTGAGTTTATACCACATGGGCTGTAGCGGTTCAAGAAGGTGGCTCACCACCAACTTTTCAAGGGAAATTAGGAATGGACAATAAACGTTGGCCTTGTCAGCAAAGCCCACATCGCATGAATGAATACAAAAAAAATTTGAAACACTTGTAACAATGTCTTCTGTTGGACGCCTCTGCTTATGTGAGAAGCCTGAATGAACTAATTAATCTCTTACAACTTTGGTCAACAAGTATAATAACAGAGCTGAACAGAGCTGGAACTGCAGAGAAAACTGTCGAGTGGAGAAAGGCTTGTCCGATATTGACTCAGAGCATGTCTTTTATGTTTTGACATTTATCTTAAATGTTCACATTAGCTGCATTTCTTTTAGTTATTTTTGCAATTAGAACTCAAAAAGAACTATTGTTTACAGTACACAATAGTAAGCAGAGGAGGGATTGTAATATGATAAAAATTTGGAGGAAGATTCTGAATAATAATCCTAAATATATTGCAAAGCAAAAATGCTTATCATGCATAACAAATCAGTCAGCATCTCCAAAGTGAAAACCAGGTTCATCTTTCAAGTATAAATCTCTACCAGAACTGAAAATTTTTATTTATCCTACATTTAAATGTTAATTAAGCAGAGCCTTTTCATAACATTAACTTGTAGAGACATTAATCTCTACAAGTCCAGTGACATTATCACTACACAACTGTGGGCGAGACAGTGGAGTAGTGGTAATAGCATGAGACAAGTAATCCAGAGGTCCAGGCTAATATTTTGGGGATATGGGTTCAAATCTCACTGTGATGGTTGGTGCAATTTAAATTCAATTAACTCAGTTAAAGAGTGGCAGTGGTGTAGTGGTATTGTTGTTGGATTGGTAGTCCAGAAACCCAGGGTAATTTCAGCTCAGAGCTTGTGCCAAAATTGGGAGAGATGTCCCGCAGACTAGTCAATCAAAAGACAATTAAGACAAGGCCAGAATGCTCGACAAGTGGGAGGGGTGGGGCCCGCTCGCCAAGGTGTAAAATGACCCGCAGTGACATTGGGCGAGCGTCCCGACATCACCGCATATCATTTTGATTTTCAGTTCGGCGGGCACGCAGCCAACTCAGCTGCGCGCCTGCCAAACTGTCAAAGGCCTATTAGGGCCATTTAAATATCAATTAAAGTAATAAATTGAGCTGCCCATCCAACCTTAAGGTTGGTGGGCAGGCGAAGAGCCCAGGCGGCCTTTGCATTTTTCATGGAGCTTCATCCTTGGGCGGGATGAGGTTTCATGAAGGGTTTAAAAATTAAATACATTTTTTCATTAATGTGAGGCAGCTACATGCCTCAAGGAGATTTCTGCGCTGTTTCATGCGCATGCGCGAAAGAGCACAGGCCCTGAGTCTCCCTCCTTCCCCTGCCTGCACAGGTAGTGCTGAGCGCTACCAGGCGCGTGTCATGCTGGGCAGACCTTAATTGGGTCCACCCATGTAAAATAGCAGCGAGCAGCCGATTGCGAGTGGTGATCGGTTCCGCGCCTGCCTGCACCCGTGCCCGCTCCCGACCAGCCCACCCGACAGGGAGAAAATTCTCCCCAAGGAGATCACTTTCAACAACCCTTAAAAATTTACGGATTTCTCTTCAGTTTTCATTGCAGTTACAAGTGAAAGTTTTGTTCAATTTGTCATAAAAGATTAGGATTGATCACATAAGCCCCAATATTTACCGGGAAGCAGAGAAGAAGTAGTGGGCTGTTTTGAAGTAATATGGGTCTCTCTCAGGACTTGCCGAATTGATCATTTTCTAAATCTGTTTCTTGACTCCAACCAGATTGAGAGGCTAGCTGGCTGTCGTGTGTATAGGGTGTTGGCACCATGCCATAGCCAGGCGTGACATGGATGGGGCTGAAAGGGCTGGGAAAGATTGGTTGGTGATCGACGTGGAAGCCATGATAGATGAGGATCAAGGCAGATTGATGAAGGGGCCAGGAGAGATCAGGGGCCAAGAGAGATTGATGTGGGGCTAGGAGAGATCAGGGTTGGGGGAGATCAATATGGAGATCAGGAGAGATCGGGGGTCAGGGAAGATCGATGTGGGGGCCAGAAGAAATCGGGGGTCAGGGGAGATCGATGTGGGGGCCAGGAGAAATTGGGGGTTAGGAGAAATCGATATCGGGGCCAGGAGAGATCGGAGCTCAAGGCAAAACAATGTAGGAGCCAGGAGAGATTGGGGTTGGGGAGATCAATGTGGGGGTCAGGAGAGACCAAGAGTCCAAGATCGATGTGTACATCAGGAGAGATTGGGGGTCAGGGGTGATCGAGATGGGGCTTAGAAGAGGTCAATCGGGGTGGAAGGAGTAGAAATTGTGGGGTTGTGGAGGACATCTGGAGGACATCAGATCGCAGGGGGCTGGTGCAGATCACTGGGGAAGTTAATGGGACTTGTTTGTGGCCAGCCAGCGTGAAATGTATGCTGAAATGCTCAGCGTTGCCGGGGTGGGGGTGGGAAAAGCACGGGCGATGACGTTTCCACGGGTGTGGGTGAGCGCTGCGAGAAAGCTCCCTGAAAGCAGACAGCTGCCTCAGGAAGCTGCAGATCTGAAAATACTGAAATAAAGGCTTTAAAAGCTGAAAAAAAGTGTCCATGCATCATAATCAATCATCTGAAAATATAGCTGATAAATATGTTGTCCACAGGAATTTTTATTTTATTTCATCACAGAAATTTCATCCCGCCCTTGGATGAAGTTTGATGAAAGATGCAAAAGCTGCCTGGTCGAGTCGCTTGTCCACTAACCGTAAGGTTGGACAGGCAACAAAAAATCAGAGTCAATCGCTCCATTAATTAACTAGGGTAAACCATATATTCAAAGCAAATAGAAGAGTCAGCTTTTAGTCACTGCAAGGATTTTTGAGGTACAAACTAGATCTGGTTTCCATAACAAGGGATTAATGTACCAGCTTGATTAGAATTTTGTTAAAGCTAAATTTACAGCTGAAAGTATGATATTGAGCACGTGCCCAATTACCTCAGAGGTTAAAAGCAAAATACTGTGGATGCTGGAAACCTGAAATAATAATAGAAAGTGCTGGAAAAACTCAGCAGGTCTGGCAGCAACTGTGGAGAGAGAAACAGAGTTAATGCTTCGAGTCCAATATGACTCTTCTTTGGAACTGCCAGACCTGCTGAGTTTTTCCAGCACTTTCTGTTTTTATACCTCAGAGTATCTTTATTCTTGATGCATGGTAGACTTTTTATGCTATTAATGGCCAGACTTCTGGGGTAGCAAGTGAGTAAAATCCACTGCTGCTGGAGCAACTGAAAGTTCCAAGGCAGCATATTGTGGTTCTGTTATGACACAGCCAATGGTAAATGCTGAGCTGTTCAAATCCCAAAGGGAGACTTGAAACAACTGCCACGACTTGTTTTGCAATTTGTATAAATTTTGAGATGTGTGCCTTGAATTCAGTAGCAATAAGGCCACCAAGTCTTATAGGTTTTTACAAAACTAGATTAAACATTTATTAATAAGAGAAATGATTTTAAAGCACATACATATGTTTTCAAAATTACTACTATAATAACTTGTAAATCCCCTACTTAATCTGACTCCCAGTTACACTTTCGTTAAGGCAACAGTAAGACACATAGGGCATGATTTTTCATTCGGCGTGCAGAGGCGGGATTTTACTCACTTGCTACCCCAGAAGTCTGGCCATTAATAGTACAAAACGTTTACCATGCATCAAGAATAAAGATACCCTGAGGTATAAAAACAGAAAGTGCTGGAAAAACTCAGCAGGTCTGGCAGTTCCGCAGGAGAGTCATATTGGACTCGAAGCTTTAACTCTGTTTCTCTCTCCACAGATGCTGCCAGACCTGCTGAATTTTCCAGCAGGTTTCCAGCATCCACAGTATTTTACTTTTATCATACTCTGAGGTAATTGGGCACATGCTCAATATCATTTCGTTGCCCGACGTCATCGCGCTGCATTGTGATGTTGTGTTTGGCGGGCACCCGCCAATATGTAAATGGCCTATTAAGGCCAATAAGGAAGTAATTCATGTAATTGTTAACGCTGCCTGTCCAACTTTAAGGTTGGCGGGCAGGCAAAAAGGCCAAGTGGCCTTCACGTTTTTTAGGAAACCTCATCCATGAGCGGGATAAGGTTTCCTAAAGCTTTTATTAATTAAGTAAATATCAAATATCAAAACATGTCCCATCTCTTGTGACACAGTCACATGAGGGGACATGTTTAATGAAATTTTTACTCCATTTATTTAATAATTTCAAAAGCTCTTCAAATTCCTGAGGCAGTTCTGTGCCTCAGGGAGATTGCTGCACTCTTTCGCGTGCATGCGCTAAAGAGCGCTGGTCCAGACTCTCTCTCCTCCACCGCTAGCGCTACGGCTCACATCTTATGCTGGGAGGGCCTTAATTGGTCCGCCTGCGTAAAATGGCGGCACGGAGCTGATCACGGACACAACCGGCTCCGCAACCACCCCTGCCCACTCCCGCCGAGCCCACCACTAACTGAAAAATCCGGCCATAGATTTTAAAAGACCCAGGCAAAGAAACATGATACCCTGACAATCCAATTCAAAGTGAATCTTCTCAACTTCAGTACTTTGTAGACAGTAGCTTGAGGCATAGATGTTGAAGACTTTTTGCACTTGTTAAATCCTAAAATGCCTACACTTACACTCAGCCTTCGCTCCATTATACATATTTTCCCCTTTGAATGCAAATTCCCATTGTTTCACTATGTCTTTGGACTTTACCTTTCTGATAATAAAAATCTCTCATAGTACTAAGTTTTACCAGTAATCTTTGCGGAAAATAAACACACAGTGTCTGAACTTCACCAGGCTAGGTGACACATTTCACTCCTTCTCTTGAAAACAATCTAGTCTGGTTTATTTTAAAATGCAAATATTCCCTTGACAACTATCTTTATCTACTTAACATTTCAAACCTAGCTCATCTTCTACCCCATCAATGCCCTCAGACCAGCTGCCTTTAATCCAGTTAAGTCACACACACAGATACACACATACACACACACACACAGACACATATAGACACAGATACCATTATTTTACAATAAATTCCAATAACATTAAGAGAATTATTATATCTTCCTGACAGGTTTGTGGTCTGAGGCTGGTTCTTCTCCAGACACTAAGCCCACAAATTGAATGAATCTTTGTTGAAGTGTTGTCTGTAATCAAGCAAAATGATCCAGGTTTCTTGGCCCCAAGAGAAGGATAATGCAGGCCACAATGGAAGTAGATGGCCTTTTCAGTTTGTCCCACTTTCAGTACAACCTGCCCCACCCCTGCTCCTTAGAGAAGAACTTCATTGACCTGTCCAGAGAAACCAAAGTAATGCAAGGCAGTTATACCTGGTAACGATGCACTGTAATAAGCATGTTTCCCAGCTGCAGCTGCCTTGTCCTGATTGCATTGAACACTGTTTGCAACTTATCACATGCAGTAAGTGCCACAAAACACCTCATACACCCTTCCTTATCCCACAATTGTTCCTTTACTCATAGCTGAACCCATGGGAAAGCAATGGAAGAATCACATGCCATGTATTTCACTGCCAGCATTTGCTCCCACCACTCCCACCCTTCTGAAACCGGGTCATGTTCCATCTGAGATTTTAAAAAATATTTAAGATTCTTATTCAGCTCATCCATTGTGCTGGCTTTCAATTCCCTTCTGCTCTCTCTGATGTGTATATTTGTATATAGGGCTTAACATCTGTTTGAAGTCACTTCTGCAATATTTGTGTTAGATACATTCATCAATAGCAGGTCTTCATGTGGCCTATCCAGCAATAAGGGACTTCAACAAAAACTGAGGTTTGTGAGAAGTGTTTACCTGAATCTGGAGCCAGAGGAAGATGGAGTGATTCCCCTAAACGCACATTCAAGACAGACGGGCCAGTAGGGACCACTGCTCGACACTTGAAGCGCAACCTCGATCTCCTAATCACTGCCACTGATCCTGATCCAGGCCATCACTGTCCTCCATCCCACCCAGCCCCCACCTCTCATCATCACCATCCTACCAGTTGCTCCTCTTCTGGTCTCCTTCAAGGAGTTATCTGAGGACCACTGCAACAATGCAGTGGCCCAATCTTCAAAGCCTTTCCTTCAGCCAACTGCCTGGAGGTACTTTATAGGTATCTGCAACTTGCTGCTTTTATGATATCCAGAGCCAAGGTCCAACATTTGGTGCTTACAGGGTCCATCCACTCAAGTACAGCAATACTACCTGTAGCCCTTTGTGTGTTTGTTACCAATGAACAATACCATGGGAGATCTGCTAGGGAAACTCTTGTGTTCTTCACATAGTTTGTATATTCTCATTTCCCAGAGGTGTGCTGGAGAACCAGTGCAGACTGCCACAGAGTGGTGATAATGCAGGATTAACAATGTAACCCACATTAATTCAGGAAGATGCTGAGCATAGGCCAAGCTTTTACCCAGTGGAGCGGGAGAGAAACCAAACCAGTCACTCCATACAGCTGCTATAGTAGGCATTTTGGTAGTTGGCAAATGTGATGCCCATGGTGGCCTGGGACAATTCTGCAAAAGAACACAGGAAAGTAGTCGATTCTTTTCGTAAAGAACAGTTCTCTAACAATAACAGAATTACCTGGAAAAACTCAGCAGGTCTGGCAGCATCGGTGGAGAAGAAAAGAGTTGACGTTTCGAGTCCTCATGACCCTTCAACAGAACTGAGTAAAATTAGGAGAGGGATGAAATATAAGCTGGTTTAAGGTGGAGGGGGGGCGGTGGGGAGAGAGAGAGATAGAGAAGTTGGCCGGGGGGGGGGGGGGGGGGGAGTGGGGGGCGGTGGTTGTAGGGACAAGCAAGCAGTGATAGGACCACTTCAGTGCTCCTATCACTGCTTGCTTGTCCCTACAACCACCACCCCCCTCCCCCCCCCTGCCTTAAACCAGTTTATATTTCACCCCTCTCCTAATTTTACTCAGTTCTGTTGAAGGGTCATGAGGACTCGAAACGTCAACTCTTTTCTTCTCTGCCGATGCTGCCAGACCTGCTGAGTTTTTCCAGGTAACTCTGTTTTTGTTTTGGATTTCCAGCATCCACAGTAGTTTTTTGTAGTTCTCTAACAATGTTCCCTGGTAGCGTGTCGCTGTTACATAGACAGTGGAGGAAACTGTCATCTTTTCAAGAGCAGATCACAAGGTAAACAGCGACAGCCCAAAGCAAGTATATCCACATGAATAACATGGTCAATGTAAGTCATTTTTTAACCTGCACCTTGCCAAACTAGGAAATAGTTTGGAGCTTCAGTCAATTAGAAGATTTTCTCTCCCATAAAACAGTGAGTGTATTGAAACAGAGCCCAGGAGCAAGGGGACATTTATGAAGCCTGGGCATATTATTCAATCATCTAGTACAGTCAAGGCTGTAGACGACACAATTAAAAATGTACATACTCCTTCCAGTCTCTTTCTATAAGTGCTACCTTCCCAGGGTCAGGCCTACTCTGAATAATGTTGAATTTCAGATTTAAAATTATGCATTCTGTTGGTTGTAGTAAACCATCTTACTTCACGGTGACAGATTTGTAATCCAACAAAACAATTGATGTAAGGTTGGTGACTATACAGCAGTTTTCAGCCATGTCCAGCATTACTGTCTGGCTGTTTACACTGATGGTGTAAGGGTAACTGATACCTAACTGAACACCTAAGATACAAATAGGCCATCTGTTTATCTCCTCTGAAACTCACTGTCCTCTTCTAAAATCTACAAATACTGAGGGATACTCATGGAGAAAGCTCAATATGAAATATCCCTGGGAAACAAATAGATCCAGCTAATGGATAGTACCTTTAAGACGGAGAATGTTTACTGCTCCAACATTCCGAAGCAGTTAAACAAATAAACACCAAACATTTGAATCAAATAAAAGGTATCCATCTTGGAAGGTTGTGGTTTCAAGCCCCACTCCAGATACATGGGGTAGAATTACGGGCCCCACACGCCGACACGTAAAATGATGCACGGTGGCGTCGGGCGAGCATCCTGATGTCACGGCGCACCATCGCAATGTTTCAGTGGGCGGGCGCGTGATGATCTCTGATGCTTGCCCGCCATTAATTAACGGGCCACTTAAGGCCCTTGAGGCACCAACTGACGACGATTTTTCAGCGCCCGTGCGATCTTCAGGTTGTCGCACGGGTGCAACGGGCAGGTGGGTAGGACACACTTGTATAAACCTCACCCATGGGCGAGATAAGAGGGCTCAGTGGGGTTGCGAATGTATTCAGCCAGATATTTATTTGGAAAGTTGCTGATACTCACCTGTGTGAGCAGAAATACTTCAAAACTCATACGAGCTGCTCGGACAGGACTCACAACCTTCAGGTGAGCACTCTACAGTGAAGATCCTTTTTGGGGCCTGCAGGTATCAGGAAGCCTTCCCTTAGCCTGGGAATGGGAGTTGTGCTCTCTACTGGAGGCACCTCCTCTGAGGAGGAAGGGAGGGTCAGAAGAGCGAGGAGGCCAGGAGTGCACATTCAGCCTCCAGGGGAGCCACTTTTGGGAGGAGAGGCACAGGCACAAGGGGCGCAGGGCCAAGAGGAAGTCCACGGTGGAAGGGGCCGCAGAAGACGTCACTATCCTGCTGCCAGGGTATACAGGCAATGAAGCAGCTACCTCAATACGTCTGAGGTGCAGTGCCAAAGGAGGCTCCGTTTCTCGAGGGAAACAGTCAACTCTATCTGTCAGATGATAGGCCCTGAGATCTCTGCTAACTGTGTGGGTGGACACCCCATGCCGGTAGCTCTAAAGGTCACAGCTGCCCTCAACTTCTATGCCTCTGGCTCTTTCCAGGGCTCAATGGGTGATCTTTGTGGTGTCTACCAATCAGCTGTCCATACTTGTGTCAAGCAGGTGACAGACGTTCTGTTCAGCAATGCATTGACGTTCATTCACTACCACAGGGAACAGGCCAACCAGACAGAGCGAGCCAAAGGCTTCGCAGCGATTGCTGGCTTCCCCCGCGTCCAGGGTGCCATCGACTGCACACATGTGGCCATCAAGGCGCCAGCAGGTGAGCCCGGTGCCTTCGTCAACAGGAAGGGATTCCACTCCATGAACATGCAGATAGTGTGTGACCACAGGATGCAGATTCTACAAGTCTGTGCCAGGTACCCAGGCAGCTCCCATGATGCCTACATCCCCAGGTGCCAGGGCTCTTCAGTGCGCCAGCCTAGCTGGATGGATGGCTGCTGGGTGGCAAGGGCTATCCCCTCAGAAGGCGGCTCATAACGCCTCTTCGCCATCCAAGAACAGAAGCCGAGTAGTGGTACAATAGGTGCCACACCTCCACGAGGGCTGTGGTGGAGAGAACCATCGGTGTTCTCAAGATACGCTTCTGATGCCTGGACCGTTCAGAGGGTGCACTCCAGTACCCCCCAGATCGTGTGTCGCTGGTAGTGGTTGCATGCTGCACTCTCCACAATCTAGCTCTGCAAAGAGGGACGCTATGGACGAAGAAGATGTCGATGCAGTTGCTGTGGCTGCACACGATGAGTCCAGCAGTGAGTCCAACGCTGAGCAGGGAAATGCTGAGGGGGTAGATGCTGACCCAGGCATACTCCAGGGAGGCAGGGACACCCCGGTAGGCTTTAAACCAACGAATCTTCAGCTAACGCACCACAGATGGACCTCCAACACAAGCCTGTGCTGCAGGCTCCATACTTAATACCCGAGTGCTAAATCTGCCTGGATAGGAACATTAACTAAGGGCCTTGTCAATAAAGCTCAATGTGACACAACTCACTCATAACATCATGGGTAACCATCCAACTGCAGAGGAAAAGAATCACCCTTAGCCATGGGAACATGTCTAAATTTAATGATCTAACAAAATGAAATTAAGGAAACAAAATGACAAAGGCGTTAAACAGCACATCAACTAATCATGACCTAATTGCAGGGCAACACAAAAGCACCAGTGAGAAACCCGTGGTGTGCCTAAGGTGCCTTAAATTTACGCTTTCAGGTGCTAAATCTTGGTGCTGCCCCCTTGCTGGCACTGGCACTGGAGACAGCCTGCTCACTGTGCTGTCCTGTTGGCTTCGATGACCCTAGTGGCCGTCCTCTGGCCTGTGGAGCCTGTGCTAGCCCCACCTAGGAGGGAGCGGCCAGTTCCACAGCTGGCATCTCCCCAGTCGTCGCAGCCTCATTGGAGGCAACGGTCACTGGCAGAGGGGCGGAGGAGCTGCTGCCCTCATCAGGAGCGCCCTGAGAGGAGCCCGCAGAGATGGCAGGCAGCTGCTGCGCCAACGTGAGGTTGCTTCAGACCTCCCTGCTCACCGTAGATTGATGGGCACCGATCTGGGAAACTTGGTGCCCAGACCATCTCCCACATCGGCACTGACCAGCTAAGGTCAATGCTGATGTGAGGGCTTGTCGGTCCGAGCGCATCCCCAGGAAGTCCTGATTGTTCTTCTGGACGAGCCTCTCCATGAGAGTCGCCACTCTCTCCATGGAGGAAGCATGGCACTCGGCCATGACGCTCATTGCATCGGCGATGGTCCGTGTGGACTCCTCCACCACGGAGACCAAGCCAAGCGTAGCCTCATGTATCTCTGCCAGATCCTCCTGCACATCTTGCTGGGCTTCCAGCGTTTGCTGCCTCACAGATGACTTCAGAAGCACATCATCAGCCACCGACTGAGCATGTGCCTGGTCCCCTGCAGTCCTCTGACTGCTGGCGCCATGGGCACTCTCTGTCTCTGCCAACTCCTCTAGTGACTATGAAGTGCCCTCACCGCTGTGCCCTGGGACACTAGCCGATGATCTAATTCCCACCGAGGTGCTAGTGTCTGTGCTGGTGCCTACCTGGCAGAGATGGTGTGACGCTGGTGGGTCAGAGACTTCAGGGCCCTCAAGTGTGAGAGGGGGCCCCTGTGCCTCCTCCTCCCGGTCCTGTTCCAGTGATGCTGAAAGGAAGAACAAGGACATTTGATTAGTTACTGTGGAGACAATGTCAATGTGCATCCCTGTCCCCGGATCATTATGCGCTCATTCTTCCATAAGCAATGGTCAAGCCATGTTGCAAACTTCAATCACTGAACATTCAGCACCTCCATGGCTGCTGGGACACTAATGGTGACCTCAGTGCTAGGCAAACATACCTGCCTGTGAATCCCCAGCCTCACCAACACCGGTGGACCTGGGCGCATGGCGCCTCTCCAGGTCGGGAGCCTCCTGCTCGAACCTGGTAATGATCGCCAACTGGGCCGGCCCTCCACCAGTCCTCACCTGCTCGGCGGCATTATGAGCATTCTTCTCCTGAAAAGGAGAGAGGAGCATTGATTACTGCAACTTGAACCTGGAATCTCTTCGCTGTTGTCCCACCCCAACCAAAGTGGAACATTGCAGGGCTCCAGTGCCTCCAACCCCACAGCTGCCACATACTCATACAAAGGTGCCAGGCCTGTCCCTCCCGCTTGGCCAAATGCTGCCTACATCACATTTGGCACCACACAGCCCAACCTTGCAAAGCAAGGAGGCGCAAGCACATGGAACACAGAGGGCAGCAGATGGATCAGTGCCCCGCCACCTTGAAGCTCCCCTCCCAGCATTCAGCACCCTGACTTTGACATGCTTCGCAGTTCCAGCATTGCACCTAAGTGCAGATCCTCCAAAGTCCCTGTAATCGCATCACCTGATGAGTGATTGACAGGAGGACGCGACAATACATCTAGTGACTACAAGACATTAAACTGAAGCCGTCAACTCTCATGGATCTGAAAGATCCCATGGAAGAAGGAGAGTTATCCCCAGTGTTCGGGCCAATATTTATTCCTCAATTAACAGCCCTAGATTAGGCGACGAGTCACTATTGCATTGCTGTTTGCTGGAGCTTGCTGTGTGCAAACTGCCTATATTCGACATTATAACAGTGACTGCATATCAGAAAGTACATCTTTGGTTGTAAAGCATATTATCCTGAGGCCATGATGGGCACTATATAAATGCAAGTTCTTTCCTTTGCAATAAAGAAAACAAATGCTGAGATCCTCCAAGGAACAAAAGTGAGAAAAGTGACTGAGTATCTGCAAAACTCTTCCAACATTCCAGAAGCAGCACCAATTAATATTTTTTGGAAGGCATCATGAACCTTGTGTACAATAGGTGCACAGACTCTGAACACTACCACCTTCTAGGCTGCATTATTTTTCCCAGGAGATCGCCACACCATGTAAAGTGTGTCAAAATTATTAGCCTGCTTATCAGGTATCCAGTACTGGATAAGCAGAAATTTGGGAAGATTGAAGCCCATTGTCTTTTTGTCCCCGCTACAAACTCCTCCAGCTAGATACCAACTCCATCCCTCCCCCGACAGATGTTTGAGGCTGAGCCAGACTTTGCAACCTGCTATCATATTTGACCCCGTGATGAGTTTCAATCACATATCTGCAACATCACTAAAACTGCCCCAATATCACTTCTGTAACATCATCCAACTCCACCCATACCTCATATCATCTGCTGCTAAAATCCTCATTCATGTCTTTGTTACCTCTAAACTTGCCTATGTTAATGGACTTCAGGCCAGCATTCAACATTCTACCCTCATCTAAAACACTGCTGCTCATGTCCTAACTTGCACTAAGGTCCCTTCACCCATCACCACTGACCTATGTTGGATTCTGGGTAATCAACCTCTCAATTTTAAAATTCTCATCCTTGTTTTCAAATCCCCCCATCATGCCCTTGACCCTGCCAATCTCTATAATTTCCTCCAGTCCTACAACCTTCTGTGATATCTGCACTCATCCAATTCTAGTTTCTTAAGCGCCCCTGATTTTAATCATTCCACAATTGGTGGTGTTGCCTTCAGCTGCCAAGGTCCTAAGGTCTGGAACGCTCTCTGTCTAGACCTTGCTTCTTCTTTACCTTTCTTTCTTCCTTTAAGACACTCTTCAAGATTAGCTCTTTGACCAAGCTTTTGGTCATCTGCCCCAATATCTCCTTGCATAGCTCGTGTCAAATTTTGCTTTATAACACTCTTATGAATCACCTTGGAACATTAAAGGTGCAATACAAATACAAGGTGCTGTTGTTGCAATGTGAGGTACTGGTGCCCAGTGCACCAAGAATGGATTAGTGACCACACTGTGGTATAATATCTATACAATGAGGTAAATTTTCAACTGCTCACCTGGGCATTATGGTATAAATTAAATTTAAAATCTGGCAGATTATGAAATGGATGACGGACGCACAACCAGTTTTACACCCAGATGGCAAATTAAAAATTACCAATCTTCAGAAATTAGCAGCTAAGGCACAGAACTGAAGTTTTTTTAAAAATCACTTTTGTAATGACTAGTTGCAAACCACTAATCCTCATCCCATCTGCTACCACGTTCTGTGTATAAGTAACAGAAGAAACTTAGCAGTGTATACTTTTTTAAAAAACATACAATATTTAAAGGAAAACAGCCTTAAGTTCCAGTTCCTAGTGAAAGAATACAAATGCATTAAATTATTATCACAGATCTATTAATGTAATCTGTGAATTAAAAATCAGAGTCAATTGTCATATAAATCATGAGGATAATGTTTTTTTTAAAAATCTTGCAATTAAAACTAGAGATTGAAGATGATGGTTAATACTGGTTACTAATGATACAAACATTTGCCATGGCTTAAGAACAAACACTCCCACTCAGGATTAAATCAAATACTGACAACATTTACTTATACTCTTGCCTGTAGACACTTTGATTACCTCACCCTTTAAAGAGCTTTTCCCAACCAGTTATGACATTCACATAAAGACTGAGCTGCACAAAGGCTCTCTGGGACACATGTCACATAACATCAAGCAAAATGCTAATGTAAATTCAATGTTCCATGAAACAGTTTGGTTTCACTAGCGGATCTCCTGTGGTATTGTTCATTGGTAGTCTGATGTGAAGGTTCTTGTCCGCTTGCAGGAAGACCTGGACATCATTCAGTCTTGGGCTGGTAAGTGACAAGTAACATTTGTGCCACACAAGCGCCAGGCATTGACCGTCTGCAACAGGACACAGTCTATCTAGCCACCTTCTCTCATCAATCAATGGCATTACCATCATTGAATTCCCCACACTTCACATACTGGAAGTCACTGCTGACGAGGAATTAATTGGAACAGCTACATAAATTCAGCAGCTACATGAGCAGGTCAGAGGCTGGAAATTCTGTGGCGGGTGACTCACCATTGCTCCCCAAAGGTTATCTAGCATCTACAAGGCATGAGTCAGGAATGTAATGGAATACTCTCCACTTGCCTAGATGAGTGCAGCTCCAACAACACTCAAGAAGCTTGACACCATCCAGGACAAGGCAGCCTGTTTGATTGGCACCTCATCAAGCACAGTCAACATTCACTCCCTCCACCACTAAAGCACAGTGGCAACACAACAGCAACTCACCAAGGCTTCTTCAAAAGCACCTTCGAAACCCACGACCTCTACCACCCAAAAGAACAAGAGCAGCAGATACATGGGGACACCACCACCTGTAAGTGTCCTTCCAAGCACACACCATCCTGACTATATCGCTGTTCCATCATCTTATATGAATCATAATCCTGGAACTCCCTCCCTAATAGAACTGTGGCCGTACCTACACAACATGAGCTGTAGCAATTCAAGAAGGCATGTCACCAGCATCTTTTCAAGAGCAAGCAGGGATGAGCAAGAACTGGAGTTATATGTAATCTCGTCTGTCTTTGCAACCCAGTGTAGGAAAATGGTCAAAGAGGGCTGATACTAAGATGAATTAGAGGCTAAATTTAGAGTAAGCTTTTCTAGGTTGAGAACTACTCACAAATCCTACATTTATGATTCATACTCTATTATACTTTATCATTGGCTTCATAGAAGCAATCTTGGGTTGGAGTCAGATAGTCTAGGGCTCGAACCATCGGACATGAACTCAGTCCTAGATTTCTGGTTTGGCATAGAGGCTACTCATACCAGTTGGGTGTAGTGCCCTCCCTCCTCATTGTATGGGCTGTGAAAACCCATCAAACCCTCCCACCATATATGGTAAAAAAAAAGTGTTTATGGCTATGGGAAAAGCATCCACATCACAGCCTGTCAGGCTGATAATCCCCAACTCAAATCCTTCCACTGCTTCACCCAATTCTCCAGAGAGGAAGAATGAAGATATGTAAATAAAATCATCATCAAGCACAGTCAACATTCACTCCCTCCACCACTAAAGCACAGTGGCAACACAACAGCAACTCACCAAGGCTTCTTCAAAAGCACCTTCGAAACCCACGACCTCTACCATCCAAAAGAACAAGAGCAGCAGATACATGGGGACACCACCACCCATAAGTGCCCTTCCAAGCACACACAATCCTGACTATATCGCTGTTCCATCATCTTATATGAATCATAATCCTGGAGTTTGATGATGATACAAAACTAGATGGGAATGCAAGCTGTGAGGGGGATACAAAGAGGCTGCAAAAAGATATAAACAGGTTAAGTGGGTGGTAAAACCCGTTACCATAGTGACATTAGATAGCACTACCCATAACTAGTCAACTCCAAATGCCAGGAACATAAGAAATAGGGTCAGATGTAGACCACAGCCTGTGACAAATGGAGTACAATATGGGAAAGTATGAGGTTTTTCATTTTGTTGAAAGATTAGAAAGGCAGAATATTTTTAAAAGGCATGAAACTTTTAAATGTTAATGTTCAGAGGGACTCAGGTGTACTCATACAAGGAACACCAACAGTTAGCATGCAGGTGCAGCAAGCAATTAGGAAAGTAAATAGCTGTTGGCCTTATTGCAAGGGGATTAGAGTTCAAGAATAAAGAAGCATTGCTAAAATTGTACAGGGCTTTGGTGAGATCATGCCTGGAATACTATGTGCAGTTTTGGTCTCCATATTTAAGGAATGATAAGCTTGCATTGGAGGCGGGACAGCGTAGGTTCACTAATTAATCCTTGGGATAAGAGGGTTGTCCTATGAGGAGAGGCTGAGTAAATTGGGTCTATATTCTCTGGAGTTTAAAAGAATGAGAGGTGATCTCATTGACACATTTAAGATTCTGGAGGGGATTGACAGGGTAGACACTGACAGGTTGTTTCTCTTGGCTGGGGAATCTAGAACACAGGGGCACAGTCTTAGGATAAGGGGAAGATCATTTAGGACTGAGATGAGGAGAAATTTATTCACTCAAAGGGATGCAAAGCTTTGGAATTCTCTAACCCAGGGGGTTGCAGATGCTCCATCATTGAGTATATTTAAGGTTGAGATATATGGGGAGCGGACAGGAAAGTGGAGGTGAAGCTGTAGATCAGCCGAGATCAATTTGAACATCAGGGCAGGCTCAACGGGCTAGTTCTTATGTTCCTGGCACCTGGGGTTGACTGCTCATGGGTAGTGCTGTCTATCATCGCTATGGAAATGGGTTTTACCACCTCATCTGACCACTACATTTATTTTGGAAAAAACTTTACCTGAAAATTCCAATAGTTAAAATGGGATCATGTTGGCTCGACTGAAGTATGCAAAGGCCAGAATTTTATGTTCGGTGTGCGGGCGCACGCCCGAAATGCACGAACGTAATATGACGCGCAATGACATTGGGCGTGCATCCCACCGTTATCGCGCACTCGTGCGGTATTTCGTTTGGCAAGCGCATGCCTGAGTTGGCTGTGCATCTGCCGATAATTGAAAGGTCTATTAAGGCCATTAACGAGCTCATTAACTTGAAATTTACGCTGCCCGTCCAACCTAATGGTTGGTGGGCAGGCGAAAAGGCCAAGCGCCCTTTACATTTTTTAGGAAACCTCATCCACGAGCGGGATAAGGTTTCCTAAAGCTAATACAAATTAATCACAAATTAAATGAAAACATTATTTTGAAATTAAAAACAGTAACATGAGGGGAATTTTTATAGTCTTTATTAATTGTTTAAAAAAGTGCTCCAATCTCCCTGAGGCAGCTCTGTGCCTCAGTGAGATTGAAGCGCTCTTTCGCACACATGCAGGAACTGCGCGCCAGGCCCACTCTCCCACCACCCCCCCCCCCCCACCCCCTCAACCGCCTGCTGTACAAGTAGCATTCAGCACTGCTGCTCACAATCCATGCAGTGTGGGCCTTAATTGGCAGGCAGCTTCCCGCCCGCCCCCGCCCACTCCTGCTGAGCCCGCCCGACAAGGGCAGAATTCTGGCCAAAGTCATGAAGCGATCACCCAATTTCTGTGCAGCAGTTCAACCCAAACAGCAGTCAATCAGCTCAGACTGACTACCAGCTTCATCATTACTGTAATGCTGAATGCAGCAAGACCAGAAGCTGAAAAGTGTGACATTGTTGGTTGAGCTGGGTGGGAGGGAAATGTCAAAGCCTAGGAGATACTCTTATAATGTTTTGGCTTATCTCCTCTGGCAGGGGCTGAGGTGGTCACAGGTAAAGGCTGGGCATCAAATTGGACTCTCATTTCCACCATCCTGAGACTTATACGTCTTTTCCTACTTTGCATACCATGATGCTCTGACATTCTGCAAACTTGAGGTCATGGGCACACCCAATGAATCCCCTCCCCAGTCCCACACCCTCTATTACACTGACTTTGTAAGGGGTGAGCACAAAATCACGCCCTTACAAGAACCCCTCTGGGATTCTAGTGAACCTCACTAGTTTGTAGCCCTTCTCAGGAGTGTTGTGGTGAGGGTGTGTGGGAGGACTATGGAATTTCAGCCCTTCTGTGTTTTGTGCCATATAAAAGGAATAGTGAGGAAAAAAAATTACCCTTTATTCTGATGCCAAAGTAAATCATTTAGAATCTTATGAGGCATTTGTCACTTGTTGATAAAACAATGGTAGCAGTTGCATATTGTAGATTTATCGTGACAAACCCCAGTCACTATAATATCAGTAGGAATTATTTTTTCCAACTTTCTCCCCTCCTCCCTTAAATTCTTTTAAACTTTACAGAAAGAGTGATAGAAGAAGGAGCACTGAGATAGGTCAGGGAAGATGATCAGATTACAGGGATGAGACACTTTGTTCCAGACAGGAGAGAGACAGACACCCTGCACTGAATTCCTCTTACCACCTGCCCATAAACAGAAGGTGTTTTGAATTAGTTTTTAAAAGAATAGGTAGTGGTGTGTGTCCCCAATCCCTTGGTTTTCTTGTGATCCAGTTTTACTAATAATCCACAGCAAACTCCCATTAGGGTTAACTCAGAAAGTTAGTTTATTTTACACATTCGAAACCTGAAAAAAGGAGTGTTCACTACTTCCCACTCCGCATATACACACACAGTAAAGCGAGGGGCGGGTGGGAGAGGGGATAGAGAAAAGGAGTTATATGGTACAAGGACCACAGGGAAAAAATGAATATTAGTTCACCTGAGCTCCAGAGTTCAAAGTCAGAGCGAGAGGATGTTTCCTTCATGGTGGGTTTCCATTCCGAAGAGTTTCTGGTTGGTTAAACAATACGAAAATCCTTGAAATGAACTTTGCTGCTGCATGGTGTGCTTTTCTGCGTTTAGACCATTTGGCAGACATTGATCAGAGGCTTTTAGAATCAAGCAGGCTTCATGGAGTTGAGACTGCTTACCCAGCCCAGTTGCTGGAGCTCTGTCCAGTTGATGTTAAAACAGCAGCCTGCCTGTGAGGCCAAGGGATGCAAGTTAAAACTGTCCAAAGGTCAGAGGCTTGGGTTATGTCACATGGCCTATTAATGGTTTATTGCTGCTTAACAATTAGTTTCTGTGCTCCTGACCATAATTCCATTGTTCCTCCTTAGGAGAGAGATGACTTGGCCATCTGGTTCACTAATGCCCCTTTAGGGAAGGAAATCAGCTATCCTTACTTGGCCTTGACTACATGTGACTCCAGACCCACATGAAGTCTCATAGCATCAAGTCAAACATGGGCAAGGAAACCTCCTGCTGATTACCACGTACTGTCTCTCCTCAGCTGATGAATCAGTGCCACTCCATGTTTAACTCCATTTGCAGGAAGCACTCAGGGTGGCAAGGGTGCAGAGCATACTCTGGGTGGGGGACTTCAATGTCCATCACCAAGAGTGGCTCAGTAGCACCACTACAGACCATACTGGCCAAGTCCAAAAGGACATAGCTGCTAGACTGGGTCTGCGGCGTGGTGAGGAAACCAACAAGAGGGAAAAACACACTTGACCTCATCCTCACCAACCTGCCTGCCGCAGATACATCTGTTCATGACAGTATTGGTAGGAGCGGCCAACACACAGTCCTTGCGGAGATGAAGTCCCATCTTCACATTGAGGATACCCTCCATCGTGTTGTGTGGCATTACCAATGTGCTAAGTGGGATAGATTTCAAACAGATCTAGCAACTCAAGACGGGGCAACCATGAGGCGCTGTGGGTCATCAGCAGCAGAAGAACTGCACTCAACCATAATCTGTAACTTCATGGCCCAGCATATTCCCCACTCTACCATTACCACCAAGGCAGGGGATCAACCCTGTTTCAATGAAGAGTGCGGGAGGGTATGCCAGGAGCAGCACCTGGCACACCTAAAAATGAAGTGCAAACCTGGTGAAACTATAACGCAGGATTACTTGTGTGGCAAACGGCATAAGCAGCAAGTGATAGACAGATCTAAGCGATCCTACAACCAATGGATCAGATCTAAGCTCTGCAGTTCTGCCACATCCAGTCGTGAATGGTGGTAAGCAATTAAACAACTCTCAAGGAGGAGGCTCCATAAATATCCCCATCCTCAATGATGGGGGACCCCAGCAGATCAGTACAAAAGATAAGGCTGAAGCATTTGCAAAAATCTTCAGCCAGAAGTGCTGAGTGAATGATCCATCTCGGCCTCCTCTGGAGGTCCCCAGCACCACAGATGCCAGCCTTCAGACAATTTGATTATTTCCATGTGATACCAAGAAACGGCTGAAGGCACTGGATACTGCAAGACTATGGGCCCTGACAATATTCCAGCAATTGTACTGTAGACTTGTGCTACAGAACTTGCCGCATCCCTAGCCAAGCTGTTTCAGTACAGCTGCTACACTGGCATCTACCCAGCACTGTGAAAAGCTGCCCAAATATGTCCTATTCAGAAAAAGCATGACAAATTCAACCTGACCAATTACCGCCTCATCAGACTATTCCTGCTCATCAGTAAAGTGATGGGAGGGGTCATCAACAGTACGATCAAGCGGCACTTGCTTAGCAATAACCTGCTCAGCGATGCCCAGGTTGCATTCCACCAGGGCCACCCAGCTCCTGACCTCATTACAGCCTTGGTTGAACCATGGAGAAAAAGGGCTGAACTCCAGAGGTGAGGTGAGAGTGACTGCCCTTGACATCAAGGCCACTTTTGACCGAGTGTGGCATCAAGGAGCCCTAGCAAAAATGGAGTCAATGGGAATCAGGGAGAAAACTCTCCACTGGTTAGAGTCATACCTAGTACAAAGGAAAATGGTTGTGGTTGTTGGAGGTCAAGCATTTCAGTTCCAGAACATCATTGCAGGAGTTCCTCAGGGTAGTATCCTAGGCCCAGCCATCTTCAGCTGCTTCATCAATGACCTTCCTTCCATCATAAGGTCAGAAGCGGGGATGTTCGCCGATGATTGCACAATGTTCAGCACCATTCGCAACTCCTGAGATACTGAAGCAGTCCATGTCCAAATGCAACAAGACCTGGACAACATCCAGGCTTGGGCTGACAAGTGGCAAGTAACATTCGCGCCACACAAGTGCCAGGCAATGACCATCTCCAATAAGAGAGAATCTAACCATTGCCCCTTGACGTTCAATGGCATTATCATCGCTGAATCCCCCACTATCAACATCTTGGGGGTTATCAGAAACTGAACTGGACAAGCCATATAAATACTGTGGCTCCAAGAGCAGGTTAGAGGCTAGGGATCCTGCAGCGAGTAACTCACCTCCTGACTCCCCAAAGCCTGTCCACCATCTACAAGGCACAAGTCAGGAGTGTGATCGAATACCGTCCACTTGTCTGGATGAGTGCAGCTCCAACAACTTGACACCATCCAGGACAAAACGGCCCATTTGATTGGCACCCCATCCACAAACATTCACTCCCTCCACCACCGACGCACAGTGCCAGCAATGTGTACCGTCTACAAGATACACTGCAGGAAGTCACCAAGACTCCCTTGACAGCTACTTCCAAACCCATGATCACTAACATCTAGAAGGACAAGGGCAGACACTTGGGAACACCACCAATCAGAAATTCCCCTCCAAACTATCCTGGCTTGGAAATATATAGCCGATCCTTCGCTGTCGCTGGGTCAAAATCCTGGAACTCCCTGTCTAATAGTGCCGTGGGTGTACCTACACCACATGCACTGCAGTAGTTCAAGAAGGCAGATCTCCACCACTGTCTCAAAAGCAATTAGGGATGGGCAATGAATTCTGGCCTAGCCAGCGATGCCAACATCCCATAAATGAATAAATAAACATAGGCCCAGCAAGTCACTCAGTTGTACCAAACTGTTACAGAAAAGTCGAACCCCAGATGAACTGCAGGGTTTCAAGAAGGGGGCTCACCACCACCCCTTCAAGGTCAATTTGGGATGGGTAACAAGTGATGTTCACCTCCCATGAAAGAATAAAAAAAATGCTGATTAACTAGGATCATTTTTACTATTCATTTATACAACAGTAAGCTTTGATGTTTCTTCAATGCTTTCACGCATGAAGGCAGAAAGCAAAGGTCATTAATTAAGTTATTGATTATCTACACAGCTAATCAAATCGACTTCTCTCCTTTCACCTACACAGTAATGTTATGAGCTTCCTCTTCAGCCTCCAGTCGTTGGTGAGCGTTCTTCCTTCGTCTCCAAGCTCGGAGTGTGCAACTCAACTCGTAATCCAATTGGTCAGTGACTATCCACTATAAGGGACTGTGTACAAATAGCTGCGTGATAGAAAACTATAACAGTTTTAAATAATCCTAACTACCCTTAAATAAACAGCCTTTCCCAGTAAAACCGGAGAAGCAGCTGATTGGTGAGTGAGGGTCTGTAATTCTACATTCAACTAGTAACTAGTTTAAGAGTAAGGTTAAGGTATGGCAAGGCATCTAAGCCAAGTGGAATATGTCTCCTGTGGTATGTGGGAAGTCGTGAACACTTCATGTGGCTTAGACAAACATACCTGAAGGAAGTGTTACCAGCTGCAGAAACTTGAGCTCTGGGTTTCAGAACTTGAACGACAGCTGTAGGCTTAGAACTATGTGGTTAGCATGCTTAGGGTGGTGGTGACATCAGAGGATGGGAGCATTCAGGCAGAAAATAGTTGGAGGGGATTCGATAGTTAGAGGAATAGACAGGCTTTTCTGTGGCTGTAGGCTTGACTCCAGGATGGTATGTTGCCTCCCTGGTGCCAAGGTCAAGGATGTCACAGAGTGGCTGCAGGACATTTTTAACGGGGAGGGTGAAGAGGCAAGGGTCATGGTTCACATTGACATAGGCAGAAAGAGGGATGAAGTCCTGAAAGCAAATTTTAGGGAGATAGGTGAGACATCAAAAAGCATGATATCAGAGGTGGTAATCTCTGGATTACTCCCAGTGCCACATGCTAGTGAGCATAGAAATAGGAGGTTAGAGCTGGTGAATGTGTGGAGATGGAGCAGGAGGGAGGGCTTTAGATTCCTGGGGCTCTGGGACTGGTTCTGGGGGAAGTGGGATCTGTACAAGCTAGACAGTTTGCACCTCAATAGGACCAGGATCAATATCCTTGTCAGGAAGTTTGCTAGTGCTGTTGGGCAGGGTTGAAACTAGTTTGGCAAGGGAATGGGAACCTGAGGGTAGACCCAGATGAGGTAAAATCAGAAATGGAAATGGAAGACAGAAAATTAGTGAGTCTGGGAGGCAGAGAAAACAAAGGATAGAAAACAAACAAAAGAGCTTCACAGTGCTCAACAGTACACACTTCAATGCAAGGATTATAGCAAATAAAGCATATGAGCTTAGAGCATAGAGAGAAATGTGGCAGTTTGATATCATAGCTTTTACAGAAACATAGCTTAAAGAGGGACAGGAACGGAAGCTCAACTTTGCCAGCTACAGGGTTTTCAGATGAGATAGAGAGGGGGAGAAAAAGGGAAGGGGGGTCAATTTTGGTCAGAAAAGCAATTACAGCCGTGAGGAGGGATGATATGTTAGAAGGATCATCAATTGAGGTCATATGGATTGAGCTTAGGAAGAAAAAAGGGGCAGTCATAATACTGGGAGTGTACTATAGATCCCAAACGGTCAGCGGGTGGTAGAAGAGCAAATATGTAAGCAAATCTCTGAGAAGTGAAAAAACAGTAGGGCAGTAATAGTAGGAGTAGCAGTAATACTAGCAACTAACCCAATACTATCTGGGATAGTTTTAGTGTGAAAGGAATGGAGGAAACAGAATTCTTAAGGTGCATTCAGGAGAACCTTTTGGCCAGTATGTAGCAAGTCCAACTAGACGGTATGGTTCTGGACTTAGTTTTAGGTAATGAAGCTGGGCAGGTAGAAGCAATGGCAGTGGGGGAGCATTTTGGTGATAGTGATCATAATTCAGTTAGTTTTAACATAATTATGGAAACGGACAAAGATACAACAAGAGTTAAAGTTCTAAATTGGGGTAAGGCCAATTTTACTAAGCTGAGAAATGATTTAGCAAAGGTGGACTGGAAACAGCCACTTGAAGGTGAATCAGTATCAAAGCAGTGGGAGGCATTCAAAGGGAAGATTCAAGGAGTTGAGAGTGAACATGTTCCCACAAAGACAAAAGGCGGAATGGCCAAATCTAGAGCCCCCTGGATGTCAAGGAGCTTTCAGGGTAAGATAAGGCAAAGAAGGAAATCTTATGTCAGACACCGAGAACTCATTGCTACAAAAAGCTAAGTATAGGAAGTGGAGATGTGAAATCAAAAAGGAAATTAGGAAAGCAAACAGAGGGCAGGAAAGAATATTGGCAAGCAAAATCAAGGAGAACCCAAAGAGGTTTGTAGTAATCTGATGTGTAATATACCTTTAAACAAATGTTGTAACGTAAGATCACATGATCTTGATACCCGATAGCAGAGCAGCACCGGCTACCACTGCAGTCAGTAGTCTTGAGCTAGAATCTGAAGAGTAAAGACAGAGTTTTGAGTTGTAAGCACACAAGTGTAGCTGCTAAGTTCCTTTTGTAAATAGACAGAATGCGTTTCTTCTAAGAACAGTCTACTGACCTTCCCTGTCTTGGTATCAACTTGGTCACCCCGAATCAAGCCGGCAACTCGGATCCTTTAGCCCCAACAAACCAGGGCACTGGATCCAACAAGGTTTTATTAATATATTAAGAGTAAGAGGATAACTAAGGAAAGAGTAGGGCCCATAAAAGAACAGAAAGGTAACCTATGTGTGGAGGCAGAGGATGTGGATATGGTTCTAAATGAAAACTGTGCGTCTGTCTTCACAAAAGAGGGAGATGATGCAGACATTGTAGTTGAGGAGGAGTGTGAAGTATTGGATGTGATAAACATAGGAAGTGGGGAAGTATTAAGGTGATTAGCATCCTTGAAATGGATAAATCACCAGGGTCAGAGGAAATGTACCCTAGGCTGTTAAAAGAAGCCAGGGAGGAAATGGTGGAACGTCTGACCATCATTTTCCTATCCCCACTGATACAGGTGTGGTGCTGGAGGATTGGAGGTCTGCCAGTGTTGTACCTTTGTTTAAAAAGGAGTGAGGGATAGACCAAATAACTATAGGCCAGTCAGACTAACTTCAGTAGTGGGCAAATTATTGGAATCAATGCTGAGAGACAGGATAAACTGTCACTTAGAAAGGCATGGATTAATCACGAATAGTCAGCATGGATTTGTTGTGGGAAGTTTGTGTCTGACTAACTTGATTGAATTTTTTGAGGAAGTAACAAGGAGGATTGATGAGAGTGGTGCAATTGATGTGGTCGACACGGATTTTAACAAGGTTTTTGACATGGTGTCACATGGCAGACTGGTTAAAAAATAAAAGCCCATGGGATCCAGGGGAATGTAGAAAGCTGGGTACAAAATTGACAGTGGCAGGAAATGGGGTAGTTGTTGACGGGCATTTTTGTGACTGGAAGGATGTTTCCAGTGGGGTTCCGCAGGGCCCAGTACTAGGTCCCCTGTTTCTTGTGGTATATATTCACAATTTGGACATAAACATAAGGGACATGATCACGAAGTTTGCAGACAACACAAAAATTGGTTGCATGGTTGATAGTGGGGAGGATTGCTGTGGACTGCCGGAAGATGTTAATGAACTGGTCAGGTGGGCTGAAAGGTGGCAAATAGAATTCAACTCAGAGAAGTGGGAGGTGATGCATTTGAGGAAGTCAAACAAGACAAAGTAATACACAATAAATGAGAGGACACTGAGAGTTGTAGAGGAAGTGAAGCACCTTATAGTGAATGTCCACAGGTCTCTCAAGGTAGCAGGACAGTTTGATAGGGTGGTTAAGAAGGCACATGGAATCCTTTCCTTTATTTATTTAGGGGAGGCGGTGGCATAGGGCAGAATTTTTATGTCGGCATGCACTGACCCGCACACCGACATGTAAAATGACGCGGGGTGACGCCAGGTGGAACATTTTCAGGTCGGCAGGCGTGCAGCCGACGACCTGTCAATGGCCTATTAAGGCCATTAAGAAACTAATTCAGCTTATTAATGGATCTGCCCATCCAACCCTAAGGTTGGCAGGCAAGCCGGGTGCCCAGGCGGGCTTGTGAAATGACATGAAACCTCATCCACTGGCGGGATGCGGCTTCATGAGGGTTCTTAAATTTTAATGAAAGGCTGCAATAAAAGTGACGGACATGTCCCAATTCATGTGACAGTGTCACATGAGGGGACATGGCAGGGAAAATTTTTAAACTCCTTTATTAAAAGTTTCAAAACGGAGCCGATCTCTCTGAGGCAGCACTTAGAATCAGGGAGATCTGTGCGCTCTTTTGCACGCACGTGCGAAAGAGCACACTCCCGGTTGAGGGAACCCCGCCCCTGCCCGCACAGGGAGCGCATAGCATTTCCTGGTGGACGTCACGCTGGGCGGGTCTTAATTGGCCCGCCCACGTAAAATGATGGCAGGGAGCCTACCCGCTTGCGCCTGCTCCCGCTCTTCCCCCCAACGGGTGGAAAATTTTTCCCATAGTGGTATTGTGACTGGACTAATATTCCAGAGACTCAAGGTAATGCTTTGGGTTCCTTGGTTTGAATACCACCATGACTGATGGTGAAATTTGAATTCAATAGAAATCTGGAATTAAAAGTCTGATAAAGACCATGAAACTATTGCCAGTTGCCATAAAACCACATCTGATTCACTAATGCCCTTTAAGGGAGGAAATCTGCTGTCCTTACCTGCTCTGGCTTACATGTGACTCCAGACCCACAGCAATGTGGTTGCCTTTTAAATGCCCTCTAAACAGGGGAACGAGCCAGCGACACCCACATCCCATGAATGAATGAAAAGCAAAATTCGTCAAGGCATAGAATATAAGAGCAGGTACTTTATAAAACATTAGTTAGGCCACAACTTGAGTGCTGTGTGCAGTTCTGGTCAGCTCATTACAGAAAGGATGTAATTGCTCTAGAGAGGGTACAAAAGAGATTTACAAGGATGTGGCCAAGAGTGGAAAATTGCAGCTATGAGGAAAGATTGGATAGCCTGGGTTTGTTCTCTTTGGAACAGAGGAAGTTGAGGGGAGATTTGATTGAGATATACAACATTGTGAGGGGCCTGGATAGAGTGGATGGGAAGGACCTATTTACTTTGGCAGAGAGGTCAGCAACTAGTGGGCATAGATTTAAAGTTATTGGCAGAAGGAATAGAGGGGCTATAAGGAAGAAATCTTTCACCCAGAGGATGGTAAGAGTCTAGAACTCACTTCCTGAAAGGTTGGTAGAGGCAGAAAATCTCATCTTATTTAAAAGATGTCTGGATGTGCACCTGAAGTGCCGTAACCTGCAGGGCTACGGACCAAATGCTAGCAAGTCGGATTAGGCCGGTGGCTTGTTTTCTTCTATTTTGTAAACTTTCTATGACTCTATTCTATGAGCAATGCAGGGATGGCTATTTTGTTAATGTTTGGGAGCTGTATCATTCCAACACCAATGATGATTCATTCTCCTGTCACTAATATAAATCCACACATAAATTCTAGATTTTACAAAACTGGTACTGTGAACTAGTACTCTCCATGATGCGGGGTTATAATGGATTGTGTTGATTGCAGTGACCATCCAAAGGAGCGTAATACCTATCCAAACCTCCATTTGGTGACTGAACACTGTTTTGATAGAGCACCACATGTATTGAAAAGAAGACATATACCATTTTATCACAGGAGGTGCCTACGTTCCTGCAGTTTTATACAGGACCTATAAATAATGAAGCTGTGTTGCTAGCTGACCTTAAGGCAGGATAATGTACTATTCATCAAAACATAGTGAACTGGAATCACAGACTGACCCTGCTATTCATGTGGTCATACACATGCTTTGTGTTATCACAGTCTACCTTGTGATCTCTTATTGAAAAGATGGCATTTTCCTCAACAGTCTACGTAACAGTGACACGCTACCAGGGAAAAGTACTGGGGAAGCGATGCATACTGTTCTTTATAAAAAGAATGGATGACTTTCATGTGTTCTTTTCTCCTGTTGCAGGATTGTCCCAGGCCACATCCACAGGCATCACATTTGCCAGCTACCAAAATGTCTGCAATAGTAGTTGTATGGAGTGACTGGTTTGCTTTCTCTCCCACTCCCACTGGGTAAAAGCTTGTCCTCTGCTCAGCATCTCCCTGAATTAGTGTGGGTGATATGGTCAATCCTGCATTATTGCCACTCTGTGGCAGTCTGCACTCGTTCTCGAGCACAGTGCAAGCCCTTTAGCAGGACCTCTAGGAAGTGAGAATAGACACCATGTGAAGAACACGTGGGTTCACTACACAGACAAATGAAACTTACATTTATATAGCACCTTTTGCACCTTAAGGTGTCCCAGAATAATTTACCACCAAAGAAGCACTGTTTGAAGTGTTATCACTCTCAGGGCGGAATCTTCTGTTCGGCATGCAGGGGAGGGCCCCGCATGCCGACCCGTAAAATGACGCGCAGTGACATCGGGCGCATGTCCCGACATCACTGCGTGTCATTCTGATCTTCAGTTTGGCGGGCGCGCACCAGAGTCGACTGCGCACCCGCCGAACTGTCAAAGACTTATTAAGGCCATTATTGAACTAATTAAAGTACTTTCAGGGCCGCCAGTCCAACCTTAAGGTTGGCGGGCAGGCAACAGTCCAGGTGGCCTTCGCATTTTTCATGGAACCTCATCCACGGGTGGGGTGGGCTTTAATGAAAGGTTTATTACTTAAATAAAATATTTTATGAAAATTCATAAACATGTCCCAGCTCACGCGACAATGTCACATGAGGGGACATGTCTGAGTAATTTTCTTTTTTCTTTTTTCCAATGTTTTATTATGGAATTAATCTCCCTGAGGCAGCTCTGTGCCTCAGGGAGATTTCTGTGCTTTTTCACACGCATGCACTAAAGAGCGCAGGCCCCAACTCTCCCTCCTACCCCACCTGCACAGGTAGCACTGAGCTCTTCTGGTGCGCGTCATGCTGGGTGGGCCACATAAAATGGCGGCGCGCAGCCTATCGCGGGCGACAATCGTATCCGTGCCCTCCCGCACCCGCTCCCAACCAGCCCGCCCGATGGGGAGAAAATTCTCCTCTAATGCAAGAAATGTGGCATCCAGTTTGTGTGTAGCAAAATCCCACATACAACACTGTGATAATGACAAAATCACCTGGTTTAGTGATGTTGGTTGAGGAATAAACAATGTCCAGAATACTGGGGAGCCCTCCCCTGCCCTTCTGTGAACAGTACCATGGAATCTTTTGCCTGATGAGGCAGATAGGCACCTCAGTTTAATGCCTCATCCAAAAGACAATACTTCTAACAACACAACACTCCCTTGGTACTACACTGGAATATCAGACTGGATTTTGTACTCATACCTCTGGGGTGGGAGATGAACCCACAACCATCTGACTTAGAGGCAAGAATGCTATTTCAGAGCCATGGGCAACACATTCACCCAGTCTAGCATATAGCACAGCAATTGTTACTCAGTGACCTACGCCAACTTTTATTTACTTGGCTTGATGAGAAATATTACACAGATATTGTTACTTAGTTCCTTGTTTGCATACTTAAAACTGAGATATATACCAATGATCTTTGAAGGTTTAAATAACGTACTGAAGCAAATATAATTCGCTGAATCATTCTTAAAAAAACACCTAGTGATCACTGTGATTGGGAGAGTCAGGAAGGCAGTGTAAAACCTTCAGCTGCTTTTTCATTTACTACTTAGTTTACAATTGTTTCAACAGACAGGGGATGAAATTTAACTTCAGCAGGGGCGATTAACAGACCATAACCGATTGGCCAACCCACCTGCCTTTTCTTTCCATTCTGTGCCCCACAGAAGTTGAATTTCTCCCCATCGTGTTTTATACATGGATAAGACTTCTGTTAGATGTGGCTTGTTTATTGACAAATAGCAAAAAGATGTTTAGCTGCACATTGCAGCAAAGTCACACACTGATGGCAGTGAGTTGACCCCGGGCCTGGGAGGTGGGGAGGTGTGTGCAGACGGTCCCAAACGCTGGGGCCCATATCTAGCGAGGAGGTGGGGGGCAGGCGGGCTCAGTGTTTTAAAAAGAGCTTTTCATCATCCACAGTGAACAGCCAGAGCTTCAGTCCCGAAAGACCAGCTTAAAAAAATGGATCCGTCAGGCTGAGAGTTCAGATTCTTTTAAAGCCAGTCTGTCAGTGTCAGGTCAATTTCAGTGAGTTGCTGCGCTGTTTCCAATCTTCAGGCAGCTTCGCGGTTCCTATTTTTTTTTGAAAGCCCACCAGAAAACCACAAAGCCACCTGACGGTCAGCAGCAGCTCAGCAGCTGAGAGAGTTCTTGCTTGAAAAATGGTAAGTCAAATCTCTCTTTTAGGGCCAATTGGATGCTATCTGTGTGTGTGTGTGTATGTGTGGGGGTGGCGGTTGTTTGGAGTGGGCATTGGCCGGGAGATTGGAGCGAGCAGATTGGAGGAGGTGTTAGGAGAGATTGGAGGGGGTGTTAGGAAGTAGATTGGGGGGTGGGATTTGGAGGGGCAGGTTGGGGGAGGTTGGAGGGGGAGATTGGATGGGGTTTTGGAGGGGGAGATTGAATAGGGTTTTGAGGGGAGATTGGAGGGGGGGTTGGGGAGGGAGATTAGAGTGGGGTTGAGAGGGGGGATTGGGGAGAGGTTGGTGGGGGGTTTCGGGGGAAGTTGGGGAGGGAGGTTGGGGTGAGGTTGGTGGGAGGTTGGAGGGGGATTGGGGAGATTGGCGGTTGGGGGAGATTAGGGGGGTGTTTGGGGGGAGACTGGAGAAGGCTTTGGGGGAGGTTACTTGGGGGTTAGAAGGAGGTTTGGGAGATGTTGGTGGAGGGGAGGTTGGAGGGGGGGATGGGGGAGATTGGCAGGTGGTTGGGGGAGGTTGGTGGGCTGTTGGGGGAGATTGGAGGGGGTTTGAAGGAGGTTGGAGAGGGGGTTAGAGGGTGCAGTTAGAGGGGGGTGTGGGGAGGTTAGCTACAGAGTTGAATTGTTTTTGTAAATGTAGTGATTTCTTTTTAGCCATTTTTCGAACATCAGTTGATCGTTCTGCGATTAATTATTCTTAGAGAATCAGCATTGGGCCTCCAATTTCACCATTGCTACAGTCACTCTGCTTACTGCATGCAGATGTAATGAAGAAAAGACAAAACCTACACTTATACAGCACCTTTCATGATGTCCCAAATCGTTTTACAGCCAATTAAGTATTTTGGGTTGTAGTCACTGGTATAATGTAGGCAATGTTATCAAATGGCGGAGCAGGCTTGAGGAGCCGAGTGGCCTACTTCTGTTCTTAATACGTACATTCTATGTCATTCTAGAATGGATGAGATGAACTTGGCTTGATGGCCTTTGTCATCCATAACTATCTTGAGAACAGGGTGGAATCATGGCTGGAGTTCTGTTTATTTTGTTGCTAATGAAAGTTGACTGTGAGCGGGCTTTGTGGGGTGAGGTTGTCAGGATAGGAGTGCATGATGGGCTCATAGTGAATCAGTAACCTGTTTTATCCTGCACATGATTCTCAAGAAACTTTTCCATTGACTTTAATCTTGTCCTTTTGTCTACTTACCTATTATCCCGCTCTATCTTGGTGCTTTTTATGAGTTTTTTGAAATATTGTGATAAAGTTGTGTTGCATAGTAGATATTGAAAATATATTGCAGTGAGAAGCAGCAATCAGCGGAGTCTTCAGATTTTCTGATCAAGAAAACACAGATACAATTGTGAACCATTCTGTCTTTAGCCAGATTGCACAGAGACATCTGAGGGCTCCAATGCTTCTCACTGACAGTGAAAACCTATATTGTTCAATTATACCACTTTGTTTCTCAGAAGTAATTTGATCTTTCTACCTTCTGAGATTACTTATAAAATAGAATTCAATTACAACTTTTGTAAGAAATAATTACATTGAATTATATGCACAAAGGCAGAAGAAAATCGTCTTCTACTTCTGCAGAATGGAAAAAAAATGTGCAGTTTATCTGGGTTGCAAGTATTGAATCATTTCCCCAAATATGAATGTGCTGTCACTGTGTCCATGTGGTGCAATGTGTAGAACATGTTAATGAGGGCTGAGGCAGTCATCAAAATCAGTGTTATCTTCTGCACAGCGTTATAAATAATTAATGGCATATTTTCCTGTCAAATTAACAATATTTCACAATGCTTTTAAAGTAAAATTTGTACTCTCTGGTTTGTTTAATAGTTGTGATGGAATCACCTATAGCGTGCACACAAACTAACACTGCACTATACCGTTGCTGCTCTTAATACTAATGACCCATGCTGCATATATATCGTATGATATTTGTAATCCGATTCCAACAATTTGCATTATCATTTTACTAGGACCTTTCTGTGATATTTTGGTGAATTGATTGGTGAATCTTGAAAGGGGGAAAAATATCATGCATGATTGAGGGGGAGGGTTAAAGTAGGGGTTGGGTCGGGGAGAAATATGGGGCCCAAAAACAGGAGAAGCACCAGGGCCCATGCTTTCCTCCCTGGCCCTGAGTTGAATGATATTTATTCTTGGCCAAGGAGGGAAATTAGCCAGCGCTGTTCGAATAGTGCCTTGGGAGTTTTAATATCCACCTGGACATGGCAAATAGGACCCTGGTTTAACAGGCTATCTGAATGATAACACACTCATAAAGAAATCTTCCCTCATTACGGCACCGTATTGCAAACCTATTTTGCAACATCCTGCCTCAGAGCACTACCAACTGAGCAAGCTGACACACGGTCCCAGTTTCTGTGCTGCTGTGCTGATACAATTGGGTGCTGGATTTTCTTCTTCAGTGCCATTGGCAAAATCAGGCACAAGTTATTAATATTAATGTGGAGAAACGTGAGAAGATACATTGTGGGTGGGTGAATATGGAAACGACACAGACAGTAAATGATAAAACTTTAAAAGGAGCAATTACACACATCTTTAAAGGCTGGGGTCAAGTTGATAAAGCTGTAAAACAATGCAGATCCTATGTTTTACAAATAAGTGCACCAAGTACAAAAGCAAATGGATGATGTTAAAGCTGTACTGGTTAACCACAATTAGACTATGGTGTTCAACTTTGAGTGCCTTTTTGTAGGAAGGATGATGAGATTATAAAGAGGGCGCGGGAAGATGATAGCAGCCATGGGAGGCTTTAGTTGTGAAAAAAGACTAGAGAAACTAGATTATTTTCATTAGAACAAAGCAGGTTAGGAGGAAGTCTTATAGATGTGTTCAAAATGATGAGCAAATTAGGAAAATCTACTGGTCAGTGAGTAGGTAAAGAAAGGTCAAGATCGCCACCAAAAGAAAAATGGGTGCAGTTAGGAGCACTGTTTTACACACAGAGAATATGGAATACAGTGAAGAGTGAATAACAAAACCATGGCCAGAATTTTTGGCTCGGTGATTGGGGGCGGGGCCCACTCGCCGAGGCGTAAAATGACGTGGGGTGACATCGGGCATGCGTCCCGAAGTCACCACACGTCATTCAGATTTTCAGTTCGGCGGGTGCGCAGCCAAGTCAGCTGCGCGTCCATCAAACTGTCAAAGGCCTATTAAGGCCATTTAAAAACTAATTAAACTAATAAACTGAGCTGCCCGTCCAACTTTAAGGTTGCCGGGCAGACGAAGAGCTCAGGGGCCTTCATATTTTTCATGGAACCTCATCCACGGGCGGCATGAGGTTTCATGAAATGTTTAAAAATTGAATAAAATTTATTTTTAAAATTCATTGACATGTCCCAGCTCATGTGACACTGTTACATGAGGGGACATGTCTTAAAATTTTTTCTTTTCTTTATTTAGATTTTTTAAAACTTAAACTAATCTCCCTGAAACACCTCTGTTCCTCTGCGCGAAAGAGCACAGGCCCTGACTCAGGGAGCCCCTGCCCCGGCCTGCACAGGGGGAGCTTAGCGCTTCCTGCGCACGTCATGCTGGGCGGGCCTTAATTGGCCCGCCCACGTAAAATGGTGGCGCGGACCCGATCAGGGGAGCTGATCGGGTCCGCGCCCGTCCCTGCCCACCCCCACACAACCCCCCCAATGGGAATTATGGGAAAATTCTCCCCCATAAGTTTTTTAAAAAGTAGTTAAATAGGTGAGAAAGGGAAAATAATCATAAGGATTTGTTAAAAGTGCAAGGAAAGGAAAATAAATAGATAGCTCTTTCAGAGAACCATCACAGACACGATGGGCCAAATGGCCTCCTTTTGGACAGTAAAATTCTGTGATTTTCTAAGCTTTTATTCCCAGCTGGGGTGGCCAACCTTCCAGGGTTTTCCTGGGGTCTCCAAAATTTAAAATTAATTTCCAGGGCACTGCTGGGAGCAAGCTAGGAGAAAAAAGTAATAGGAGCATTATAAAGAAACATTTTCTTTCAACCCTTTGGCTTATCCATTATAAAAATGCTGGAGTCAGGGAAGAAAAGGCTGTTTGACAGTTAAAAATCATCCAATTGGGGAATGAAGAGACTATTCACTTTCCAATTGGTGTGGGAACGCAGGGAGCCACAAGAATGGACATGTTGAGCAGCCAATAGGGCTTGTGAGAGGGTGGAGAAGTTAGAGAGAAAAGATCATGTGATGAAATCTCCAAAACTATGGCCAGGATTTTTCCATCATCGGGCGGGCTCGACGGGGGCAACCGGGAGCGGTCGGGAAGCCAACCACTGCCTGCGATTGGGGCTAGACCGCGATTTCACGCTGGCAGGCCAATTAAGCCATGCTGCAGCGCCCAGCACTGCCTGTGTGGTGGGGGGAGGAAGGCGAGCAGGGAACTTCATGCATGCACGCAGGAGAAGCTCCGTGAGGCAATCTGTGCTGAAGCTAAATATATAAAAAAACAAAAGTAAAGATTTTAAAAATGTTACAAAACGTGACTCTGTCACATGAGCAGGGACATGTTATTAATGAAAAGTTAAAATTTTTATTTCATTTTTAATTGCTGTTAGAAACCTCATCCCGCCCGTGGATGAGGTTTCCTGAAAAATGCAAAGGCCACTTGGCCTTTACGCCTGCCCGCCAACTATAAGGTTGGACGGGCAGCGAAAAATTACATTTTATTGGTACCTTAATGGCCTTAATAGGCCTGTTAATTGTTGGCGGGCGTGCTGCCAACTCCCGCACACGCACGCCCACCAAAATATCGCACCAGTGCGCAATGACGTCAGGACGCTCGGTCGACATCATCACGCGTTATTTTACACTCGTTCAGATCGGACACACTCCCGCCCGACGAGGTATAAATTCTGGCCTATATCTAGCACGTTTGAATCTGGCACCTAGCCAGGGGGATCTAACAGAAATATATCCTTTGTTGGGTAAGGGGAAAAAAAGCTGTACACAGTACTCCAGCTGTGGTTTCAACCAAAGATCTACATAATTGCAGCAAGACTTCCTTACTCTTAAACTCCAACCCCCTTGCAATTACAGTTGATATACCATTCGCCTTCCTAATTACTTGCTGTACCTGCATGTTAACTTTCCATGATTCATGCACAAGTCCCTCTGCACCAAATCCCTTTGCATACCAACATTTACCAGTTTGTCATTTCTCACATTTCCCCACAGTATACAGCATCTACCACATTCTTTCCCACTCATTCAACCTGTCTATAACCCTTTACAGCCTCTCCTCTTCACAACTTACTTTGCCACCTAGGTCTGTACCATCAGCAAACTTGGGTACAATACACTCAGTCCTGATAGTCCTCTAAGGCACTGATATGGATTGTATATAGCTGAGGCCCATGCACTGATACTTGCATCACCCCAGTAGTTATAGTCTACCAACCTGAAAATTATGCCTTTAGTTGTCCCTTTATTCCAATTCTCTGTTTTCTGTCAGTTAACCAATCCTCAAGCCAAGCTAATATATTACTCCCAATCCCATGAACCCTAATATTGTGTAACAATTTCATGTGGCACCTTATTGAATGCCTTTTGAAAATCCAAATATATTACATCCACTGGTTCCCCCTGTCAACCCTGTTAGATACACTCTCAAAAAACTCTTAATAGATTTGTCAAACATGATTTCACTTTCATAAAACTATTTTGACTCTGCTTCATCATATAATTTTGCAAATGCCTAATAATAGAATCTAGCATTTTCTCTACTACTGGTGCCAAGATAACTGGCCTGTGTTTATTTATTCATTCATGGGATGTGGGCATCGCTGACTAGGCCAGCATTTATTGCCCATCTCTAATTGCCTTTAAGAAGGTGGAGGGTGAGACACCTTCTTGAACTGTCACAGTCCACATGGTGTAGGTACATCCATAGTGCTGTTAGGAAGGGACTTCCAGGTTTTTGACCCAGTGACAGTGGAGGAACGGTGATATATTTCCAAGTCAGGATGGTGTGTTGCTTGGAGGGGAAGTTGCAGGTGGTGATGTTCCCATGTATCTGCTGCCCTTGTCCTTCTTGATGGTAGAGGTGTGTGTTTGGAAGGTGATGTCTGAGGAGCCTTGATGGATTGCTGCAATGCATCTTGTAGATGGTACACACTGCTGCTACTCAGCGTCGGTGGTGGAGGGTGTGAATGTTTGTGGATGTGGTGCCAATCAAGCGGGTTCCTTTGTCCTGGATGGTGCCGAGCTTCTTGGGTGTTATTGGAGCTACACTCATCCAGGCAAGTGGAAAGTATGCCATCACACTCCTGATGGTGGACAGACTTTGGGGAGTCAGGAGGTGAGTTACTCGCTGCAGAATTCCCAGCTTCTGAACTGCTCTTGTAACCACATATATAGTTCCCTGTTTTCTCTTTCCTTTCTTGAATAGTGGGTTTACAATTGCTACCTTCCAATCCATGGGAACCCTCTGGAATTTGGAAATTCTACATCTCTGTAGCTACCTCTTTTAAAACCCAAGAACATAGGCCATCAGATCCAGGGGATTTGTCAGTTTTTAGTCTCTTAACATCATTAGTTTTTTTTATGTATGAATATTAATTACTTTCAGTTGCTAGTGCTCATTAGACCATTGGTTCGCCACACTTTCCGATTGGTTCTTTGTATCTTCTACTGTGAAAACAGACAAAATACTTGTTTAACATCTCTACCATTTCCTCAATCCCCATTTTAATTTCTCCTCTCTGCCACTAAGGGACCCATGCTTATCTTTGTTAATCTCTTCCTTGTTACACACTTATAATATTTCTTCCAATCTGGTTTTATATTTCTTGCTAGTTTACTCTCATTCTATTCTCTCTGTCCTTATCAATTTTTGGTCATCCTTTGCTGATTTCTAAAACCCACCCAATTCTCACATTTTATTTTACTTTATTTTATTTTGTTTTGTCTCACATTTACTTCTCTTTTTGGCAACATTGTAAGCCTCTTCTTTTAATCCAATACAATCTTTAAATTCTCTAATTAGCCAAGGCAGGGCCACTTTTCCCACGGAGCTTACATTCCTTGAGGGAATGTATGTTCGTTGAGAATTATGAATTATTTCTTTAAATGTTTGCCATTGCCTATCTATTGTCTTATCAGTTAATCTACTTTCCCAATCCACCATAGCCAACTCACCACTCGTGGCCATGTAATTGCTTTTGTTAAATACTTCAGCCACTTTCTGCTCAAAGTTTCATTTAATTCAATTAATTGAGACAGCTCTACTTCAACTTTAATTCAAGGAGATGCCTTATTGCCTTATCTCACTGGAGACTAACAAAAACACAGCTGTGTTCATCTCTTGCTAGTAGCTTGCTTGTGGACTAACCTGAGCTGGCAACCAAGGTGTGGATAACCAAACTAGTAAAACAGAACATTGAAGCAAAAATATAAAAGCAAAAAACTGCAGATGCTGGAAATCCAAAACAAAAACAAAAATGAAAATACCTGGAAAAACTCAGCAAGTCTGACAGCATCTGCGGAGAGGAATACAGTTAACGTTTCGAGTCCATACGACTCTTCAACAGAACTAAGGAAAAATAGGAAAGAGGTGAAATATAAGCTGGTTTAAGGGGTTGGGAGGGTGGGACAAGTAGAGCTGGAAAGAGGGCCAGTGATAGGTGGAGATTGCCAAAAGATGTCATAGACAAAAGGACAAAGAGGTGTTGACAGTGGTGATATTAGCTAAGAAATGTGCTAATAGGTGACATTAAGGGTAGAAAGCAGGACGAGCAAGGTACAGATAGCCCTAGTGGGGGTGGGGTGGGGGGAAGGGATCGAAATAGGCTAAAAGGTAGAGATAATAATGGATGGAAATACATTTAAAAATAATGGAAATAGGTGGGAAAAGAAAAAAAAATCTATATAAATCATTGAAGCAACTGGGGCTATGTTTTCACATGGAAGACTTTTTTTTACAATTTCCACCTTTCACTGTGTAATATCTTCCCTATTGTCTTCTGTTCCTCAGTGAACAAATTCAGGCAGCTGACCCATTCCCAAGGTCTCTGTTTATGCTGCTTTTCACGTGTGAAAAGACGCATAAGATATGCGTGCTAGATATCTCACTCGTGCTTCATGTGGGGTGCACCGATGGTAGTCAAAACTGGAAACACTTCTGCAGAAAATCATATGGTTGACCCAGGGCTGGATTTTACCACATGCTGGCATATTTTAAAATAGGTAGGCTGCTGCTGCCTTCCCACCCACCTCCAACCTGTCTCTCACATTACAGTGGCTAGGGAAGGCATCAGGCAGCCTGTCTGCCCTTGGGCCCAGTTAGTGGCTACTTAAGGGCCTCATTCTGCTTCTGCTACTATATTGCATGTGTCAGGGGAAGGCGGAGGCAAGGCAGGCTGCTGTTGGGCAGGATGGGTTTGCTATCTCCTTTTGGAGGTGAGGGGGAGCGGTGGCGGGGTGGGGGGGAAGTGCTGGGGTGCCACGTACCCATTAGAAGCACCCCCCCACCCAAGATCGTAACCACCAGCTTAAGCCTCCCCACTTGGCCTCTAAAGTCTGGCCCGCCCGCCCCCTTCTCCCCCACCTCGCTGGGGTCTGCATGGCATGGCCATCCAAAATCCCTGGTTTACCTGAAGTCTGGGATCCATGACACTTCTTCGGGACTGCTGTAGTTCCAGCAGCGGCCACTACTCAATTCTGGCACTGCCGGCAGCTCTCGAGGCTGGACTTCCTCCCAGATGAGGGTGGAATCCCAATCTAGATCAATTAAGGCTGTTCTCAGCGTAACATCACTGCAGGGCAGCAGGGTTTCAGGTGGGCGGGCTGACGATGGACTTTTGGGTCGCAGCGGGGGGTAGGTGGCAGGAAATACGTCCTCCTGTAAAATCCAGCCCTCAGAGCTGTAGCAGTCTCAAAGTACAGTGGACTGCATGCACCAACATTTCACTTCAGTGCCATACCACAGAGCTACCTTGTAAGATAAATTCTTAGTTCCCAATCCTCAATGAAAACTTATTCATCTATTTTAATTTATCATGAATGTCCTTCAATGTACTTGTGTTTACAACTTATTTTTCCCAATTGATATTTCACTTTGATAAATGAGCATTAACATTGCTTCCTGTATTTTTAACTGAGGGTTTATTTCTGGCGAGTAACAAAAGTACTACAAAGGAGTGCAATGTTCAGTCAAACAGCGTTGATTGAAGAGATAAGCACAAGACCATATCACAGGACTTACATCAGATAGAAGGTGATAGTTTTTGATTGCTGCAAGGCAACAGTAAGAGCACGACAATTTGCAAGGCATTCCTAGGCTATGAAAGAGAAGAAACAGCCACAGTTCCTTTTTGATTGCTATTAAGGACTTTTGCTGTAAAAATTATAGAACCACGGAAATTTACAACACAGCCTTTAGGCCTAACAAGTCTGGTAAAGAGCTTTCCAGCTTAAACCCACTTTCTAGCTCTTGGTCCGTAGCCCTGTAGGTTATTGTGCTTCTAGTACATATCCAAGTACTTCTTAAGTGCGATGAGGATTCCTGCCTTTACCACCCTTTCAGGCTATGAATTCCGCCCGATGTCACCACGCATCATTTTATGCGTTGGCGAGCGGGCCCCAACCCCCGATCGCTGATGGGAAAATACTGGCCATAGAATTATAAATCTCTTTATTGACTATAATGCGTTGTCATCACCAAATCTAAAGCGAGCATTACTTTTATACTCCTTAACCTTGTGTCAATCCTCACTATTTAGTCAATCAAGATAACATTTTAACCAATCTGATCCACATACTGTTGAAGTTCAAACTCTATCTATTGTTGTACAGTTAAAGGAGACTGTGACAAACACATTCATCACGGGACTAAAATCCCTTTTGACCAGTATAATTTGTTCGGATGTATCATTATCTTCGTCCTCTTCTTCAGAATTCTCTGCATGTTTCATTTCGAGGACCCTGCCTCTCCCAGAACCAAACACCAGTTAGAACCAGTAGCCTGTCCACATAAGACACCTTAGCATAATTTAGCAATTTAAATGCTAGTACTGATCCAGGGATCCCCAAATTGAATTTTGTTTATCATTTATACGATCTGTCAAAGTCCATGGTATATTCATCCATGGAATGACCATCTGTTTTTGGAAACATATCAAAGTCTGGTCATGCTCCATATACATTTAACAGATCAACTTTCTTGTTAATTTCATGCAAGAGCTCTAGTAGAAGGTCCAAACCTTCAAGACAATCCCAAATGATGGATATTCAACTTACAAATTATTTTTCCTTGATTTGGCTTCTGCTAGGAAGCAACAATGACAAGCCTGTACATTGTTTCCTTTTTGGTAAGGATGTAACCTTTGACCACATGTCCACATCATTCTTCTACTGGTCATAAGGTTCAGATTGTGAGAACATTGGAGGATAATCATACCCCACCAATTTTACACTTGCATTCTGCCTTTATCACAACAACCATTGGGATTATAGTTTTTTTGTCTGCAATTGTTTTCTTAAGTTTCCAACCTTCACCTTTAAGCTCTCTGCCACCATGTAACATTCCAGAAAGCCAGTTGGTGAAGGACAGAACACATTTATAAGCAGTTATTGCAGAGTTACACATTACAAGCTTACATTTCCTAACCCAATAGCCACAGTTTCAGTGTGTATCCATAGGGGTGCAAGTGAACGCCCAGTTAATACCTACCACCTGCATACAAGTAAATACAATTAACATGCAATTAACATAACTTGTACATGTCTCACCTCCCCTAAATCCAGTCCCAATGCCCCAGGAACCTGAAGCCCTTCTCTTACATCATGTCTCCAGCCACACATTCATCTGCATTATACTCCTATTTCTGTACTTACTAGCGAGCGGCATCAGGAATAATGCAGAGATTACTACCTTTAGCTCCTGCTTGTTAATTTATTTTCCTAGCTTTCTAAAATGAAGGACCTCATCTTTCTTTTTACCTGTGTTATTGGTACCAATACAAACCACAACCTATAGATTCTCATCTATCCCCCTTTAGAATGTTCTACAGCTGCTCAGTGACACCCTTGGTCCTGACACAAAGAGAAGGCAACTTGGAATCATGTCTGCGGCTGCATATACACCTATTGAATTCCCTATCATTATTGCTTTTCTGACCTCCCTCTCCCCAACAACATCCATACCCCCACCTCGAGTCATCAATGGTGCCATGGACTTGGCTCTGACTGTTCTCTCGAGGGGAACCATCTGAATATGATTAGAGAGTAAGATAAACTCAGAGGGCTCCTGTCGTTTCCTCCCTCTCTGTCTAGCAGTCACCCATTCCCTCTCTTCATGTGCACCCTTCGACTATGGGGTGATTACCTCCTGAAAAGTGCCTCGCCAAGAAACTGCAGTAGTGCTAGCTGTTGCTCAAGTTCTGTGATCAGGAGTTCAAGCTCGTCCAGCTGATGACATATCCTGAACATGTGGTTGTCCAGGGCACGAAAAGCATCCTGGAGCTCCCGCATAAACCAAATTGTGCCATCAACAAGACTGAGGTGCCCTGCCATGCCACTATTTATTAGACTATTATCCAAACTTACCAGGAATAAACTTGAGACTTACCCTTGATCTGGACAAAAACAAAACTCAAAATAATTCATGCATGAAATAATGCTTGGCTGTGATGCTCTCCAAGGATCATTAACCTGCCAAAACTCATTCCCTAGGCTCACACTTCAAGTAGGGCAATCTGAATGAAGTACCAGCAGGCAGCCAGTAATCCTGGAATCATACATCCTGGCAAGGGGGGCAGGAGTGAAGATCTAATTTATATCTAATACTCAAGAATCGCAGGATTATATTTAGAACCATAGAATGATTACAGCACAGAAGGAGGCCATCATCCCATTCTGTACATGCCAGCTCTCTGCAAGAGCAGCTCAGCTAGTCCCACTCCCCTGCCCTTTTCCCTTAGCCCTGCAAATTTTTTCTCTTCAGATATTTGTCCAATTCAATTTTGAAAGTCATGATCCAATCTGCCTCCACCACGCTCATAGGCAGTGTATTTCAAATCCTAACCACTTGCTTACTTAATAAAAAGCTTCCCTCAAGTTGCCTTTGGACCTTTTGCCATGCACCTTCTTTTTATTCTTTCGTGTGATGTGAGCATCGCTGGCAAGGCCAGTATTTGTTGTTCATCCCTAATTACCCTTGGGAAGGTGCTGGTGAGCTGCCTTCTTGAACCGCTGCAGTCCATGTGGCGTAGGTACACACACACTGCTGTTAGGAAGGGAGCTCCAGAATTTTGGCCCAGTGACAGTGAAGGAACAGTGATATAGTTCCAAGTCAGAATGGTGAGTGGTTTGAAGGAGAACTTGAAGGTGGTGGTGTTCCCATGCATCTGCAGACCTTGTCCTTCTAGGGGGTAGAGGTCACAGGCTTGGAAGGTGCTGTCAAAGGAGCCTTGATGAGTTGCTGCAGTACATTTTGTCTATGGCACACACTGCTGTCATTGTGCATTGGTGGTGGAGGGAGTGAATGTTATCTGATTCTCAACTCTTCTGCTAAGTTTCTCTCTACCTACTCTGTCCAGACCCCTCATGATTTTGAACATCTCTATCAAATGTCCTCGTAACCTTCTCTTCTCCAAGGATAACGCCCCAGTTTCTTCAATACATCACAGAAAGAGACCATTTGGCCCATTGTACATGTGCTGGCTCTTTGGTGGAGCTATTCAATTAGTCCCACTCTCCTATTCTTTCCCACAGTCTTGTAAATTTTTGTTCTTCAAGTATATATGCAATTCTCTTTTGAAAGTTACAAATGAATCTACTTACACCACCCTTTCAGGCAGTGCATTCTAGATCCTAACTACTCGGTGTGTAAAAAAATTTTTCCTCATGTAGTCTCTGGTTCTTTTTGCCAATCATCTTAAAACTGTGTCCTTTGGTTACTGACGCTTCTGCCACTGGAAATAGTTTCTTCTTATTACTCCATCAAAATCCTTCATGATTTTAGGGGCAAAAATATGGAAGACCCTATGTCACTTCAAGAAGAAACCCCAGCAACCCTGAAGATGGACTGTCACTCGATTTCACCTTTTCAAGCACTATCTCAGGCATTGCCACCAGGAATCCTTCATGATTTTGATCACCTCCCTTTAACCATCTCTGTTCAAGGACCCCTACGGGATAGAGGTTTGCCTTCAACAGTATCGCATTGATAGGTTGCCTGTACTCTCCCCACCTGACATTCAGATCCAACAAAGTCAATTAAAGATTGGTGTATAGCAGGCAGCTGATGCGATACTGCTCATTTTACAATTTTGACCAGGACGAATTTCTATTCTATTGAACAAAACTAAAATACTGCAGATGCTGGAAATCTGAAATAAAAACAGAAAATGCTGGAAATACTCAGCATGTCAGGCAGGATCTGTGAAGTAAAACAGAATTAATGTTTCAGATCAGTGACCCCTCATCACACCAATGATGAAGGGTCATCATCAACCTGAAATATTAACTCTGTTTTACTCGACAGATACTGCCTGACCTGTTCAGTATTTCCAGCATTTTCTATTTCTATTTCTACTCTTTTGACTTGTGTAAATGATCATAGAATACATAATAACATTTTGTGTTTTGTGTTGATTTCACATTGCATTTCACTATGCTGATAGACTATCGCAGTGACAGAATACTGACTCCTTCAGTGGCAAATTCCTGTTCAGTTCATCATCTGAGAGGGAGCTTTGAGGGATGGAGAGAGCAGACAATGCTCCAAAATTCCTCTCATTTCTACTTCTAATAATGCTTCTATTCTTTTATAGGAACAACCTGGGTTTAACCAACTAATTATTAGACCATGACAAACACAGTCTCCAATCACCTCACAAAGAAGTCACGAACAGTTTTTTTATTTCTTGCAGGGAAAGAATGGGCAGAGATGGCCTCAACGCACATTCACCTCTCCAGGAAAATGTGCTGGCCATCAAAGGAAGGGGAACAGTCATGACTGTAGTAACTGGTAGCGTTGGAGGAGACAATGCACGGGTTTCATCATGCCTTCTCCTCTTCTTGTATCTCACCCTGCTCAACAATCTGCAGGTGCTTCTACCTGTCTCTTTTCTCTCCCTCCACACCGCAAGCCAACCCTTGTCCCTCTCTTTCATTTTAGGTACAGAAAATGTGGAAGCCTCTGTGTTAGTTCAAGGAGAAGCCCCAGTATTTCTGAAGATGGGCTGTCACCTGATTTCACCCTTGCAAACATCAGTTCAGAGATTGGCACCAGGAATACATTAGCGGGTTGAGTAGAGGAGGGATCTTGACTTGATGGATCACTGGGCACATGTTCAGGGACTAGGGCAGAGAGGATTGGGTACCAGAGATGCTAACTCACCAGACTACAAGATCAATATTGAGTTGACTCCACCAGCTCCTTCATGTACCATGCCCTAACAAGACATTGACGACCATGTACTTTCATTGGATTGATCCATGATTATGCTTGGTAAAGTACTGCAGTGTTTCGCCATTGTCTTTTGCAGTATGGCTGACCAGGAAACTCTCCTGCTCTTACCACCTGTCATCAGGCATATTGGAAGGATTTACAGGCTGATGAACAACCTGTGTGGCCATGTTATGAATGCACCTTCCATGGCCATCATGTCCTGAAGTGAGACTTGAACCTGAAGCTTCTGGACCAGAAGTAGGGGCACTACCACTGCACCACAAACCTCCCTCTGAGTTGACTAATCAGAATTATTTACAGAAAAAGTAGGACACATACAGAACAGTACAGTCTCGGTGTGAACAGCTGTAAACAGTTGGGGTGAAATATTTCTCTGCACATCATTTTTGGGCATGGGGATCACAAATTGTGATCCACCCATATTCGGCCCTGTTGAGGCAAGCAGCAGAAAAACTTTGTGCTGCCATCTTATTTGCCCGTTTTCTGCGTGCAGCCGAGTGCAACCTGCACCGTTGGCTTAGCTGCACAGGGGGCTGCAGAGCATGAGAGGCTAGTACATGATCCAGCTAGCCTCCAGCTTTTAAAGGCCATCTGTTGTCCTTAAACGGGAGCTTTGTTGACTGAAAGGAAGCTGCTGCTGACTGTCAGTACTGCAATTGGTGCAATTGTGGCACTGTTGAACACGATCAGGATGACAGCATTCATGTTCCCACTACTACCATTCTGCCAATGCTCTTGCTGTTTCTTGTCAGCCAGCTAGCCTGCCCAGACTGCTGCCTCCAATGCCAAATAGTGCCATCTGAAGCCAGGCCTTTTAAGCCCAGAGCTGCTTGAGACCGTCCTGCAAGACCATCTGCAATCTTACCCACTAAAGGTCAGCAGCCATGCGGCAGCCTCTGGGGTAGAGCTGCATAGGAGGGTGAGAACAGACAAAGGAACATGAAGGGAATGCACAAGTTGAATACATCATTATTGTTTATAAAAGTGGATGTGTTTTTGAATAAAGGTGTCATGGAAAGATTATTAGCAGTGGCTTATGTTGCAGGATCTTGGCCAAGGGGACACTGATGAGCCCTCCCAAATGAATGGTAAGGTGCAAATGGTGGATCCATGATGCTGATGGAATACTCCCCAAAGAGTATGAGAGTTGGAGCAGGTGTTCTTGGGCAGCACATCTGGAGTGAAGAGTCCAGTCTGCTTCCTCCACCTCCTTCTCCTTCTGAGGTAGCCTCCAGATTCCTGGTGGCAATGGCTGTGTCCTTATAATGGTTATGTTGTAGAGGATGCAGCAAACCACCATGAACATGGAGATACATTCCAGCGGGTATTGTGGGGCTCCCCTAAAGTGGTCTAGCCAGCAGAATCATTGCTTAGGAGCACCAATGGCTTTCTCCACAATGTTTTTAGTGGCTGCATGGCTTTCATTATTTACCTCTGGTCCTCGTTTGGACAAGTGGTGGAGAGGGGGGTCATCAGAAAGGTATAGAGGGGGTAACCAGCTACCCTCTGGTTCTTCTTGTAGGCCCAAAGATGGCAGAAACAGTAGATTGCATCAGGATGCAAGCATTGTCGCTGGCATAATAGTTTGTGCATGGTTGAATGCCAGCTGCATATTAATGGAATAGCAGTTCCTGTATCTCTCCCTATTGACATAGGATGCTAGCAGAGCCACATGCATGCAGCCTATGGTTCCCAACACCAGGAGGAATCCCGCTATCCGGGAAAATCCCTGTTCTCACTCATCCTGCTTCTCCTTCTCGGAGAGAACACAATAAAATCGCCTCCTTTTGAATATATGACCTCTGTCACCTCCTGGATACATCAATGGATGGTGTATTGTGAGACGTTTGCTATGTCCCTCATTCCTGCCTGGAATAACCAGATCATTTAAAAGATTAATGTGACTGTGACTTTAATGGCCCCAGGCAGTGCCATCCTTGCCCTATTGTGAAATTGCAGGACCTGCTGCAAGAGGTGGCACAGTTTTGTGACCACCCCTTGTTGAATCAGAGTTGCCTTAAGCATTGTTCCTGGGTGAGGTGGTAGTATAAAGATGTGCTCTCTGAAAACATATGTTGTCTAGGTCCTTCTGTAGAGGGCCTTCTTCCTGCTCCCTCTTTGCAGAGCTTCCCCTCTCCGCAGCCTCTGCTCTATTTGTTGGTCATGTGGCAGACCCAGATGCACTACAACAACAGCCCCCAAAGCCCTTGCAGACTTTGTATTTACAGGTGGCCAAGCCCTCTGTCCTCTCTGAATGGATGCAGTTAGTCACCAAAGGACCTCCGAAAACAAGTCTTTCACAAACATTGCCTTGCACAAGTAAGTCAAAAGCACCTCAGCTGAAAGATGCATGCCTGCCCCTTGAGAGATCCCTCATGCATCTAAATGTATGCTCAGCTGAGAGTGATTAGCACAAGTGTACACTGGATTTGCACAGTCCGAGTTTCGTCGAGTCAGCTTGAACAGCTGTTGGACATCACAATCCAACTACTCCTGATGCTTGAGATTTATACATGGTATACCCATGCTAGTGCCCTTCCCAGTATGGCGTGCCGGGTGGGCCATCCCTCTTCCTGATAATTATCTGAGGCTTAACCAGACTGTACACTTTGTGTTGCAATGGACTGGAACTGAGCTTCCGACCACATATCCATACTATCATCAAAGACTGCCTAGTTCCATTTCTATCATCACCCGACATCGCCCCGTCTCAGCTCAATTGCTGCTGAAACCCTCATTCATGCCTTTGTTTACTTCAGATTTGGCTATTCCAATGCTTTTCTGGCCACTGCCCCATCTTCCACCCCTGTAAATTTGAGCTAGTCCAAAACTCTGTTGCCCTAACTTGCACCAAGTCCCTTTCACCAATCAGCCAATGTGTGCACTGGCCTATATTGGCTCCAAGTCCGGCAATGCCTCAATTTTAAAATTCTCATTTTTGTTTTCAAATCCCTCCATGGCTTCGCCCCTCCCTAGATCTATAAAGGCCACTGGCTGTGCAACACTTTGAGATCTTTGCAATCCTCCAATTCATTTTTCTTGTTTCCTTCTCTTGATTTCCCACTGAAGCTTCAGCAGGAAGCTGATGAAATCTCTGGAGTAACAGCACAAACTGCTGCAAACAGGCATCTGCCCTAATTATATGGGCTCAGTGTCAAATATCGTTTGATAATGCTCTTGTGAAGGGCCTTGGGACATATTACTATGTTAAAGGCACTATGTAAATGCAAGGAGCTGTTGTTTTCTAGGGTTCCATGCAGCTCCCACTGATGTTCTGCGGGGAGAGTGGGAGAGACCCACACCCTGCGAGTGCAAGGACAATATTACTGATAATGCACACAAGGATAATGACAAGGCAATGGAAATAAACTGAGCCTGAGGGTGTGCAAAAGCTGAATCAATTTGCACAACCTGGTTAATTCTCACATGGAGGTTCTGACTGTACTATAGCGTGTATCAGTGCTGTCAGGAAAACAGAGACAAAAAAAATTGCTTCAATGGCAATTTTGAGTCACAGTTTGATTTATAAAAGGGGTACTACTGAGGAGAACATTTTCTCATCAACTTAGCAATTCAGCCGTTTAGTGCATCAGCCAAGAATCACGCAGATACATTTCAGCAATATAAAACATTACTGGAGCATTTTATTATGAATAAACTGCATGGAACAAGGCCAAACAGTAGAATAATTGGGAAAAATATCCCTCATGCTGGCAATGTGCTTCTAACAGACACAGCTTTGTGCTTCCCTGCATTACTGGAATGCCAGTTCTGCTCGCAGTGTGTGAGGATGCTAGCACACATTGCACCATCCATGTGAAAAGCCAAGATACTAGTATAAGATGAGTTCTAATGCTTACTTTTTTATTCATTGTTACTTTCAATTACAAAAAAACTCCACATATTAAATAAAAGGTTTCTGGTTAATGAAGGATACAAATAATAATCGATCGTAGGCTTTATTTCCAAATCCCCCCCACTCCCCCCCCATCTCGTTTTCCCTGAACAGCTATGGAGCAGGCAGTAGTCAGCAGGCAAATGATTTGCCAGCAGTAATGGCAGTCCAGACAGCATCCTCCCCTGGCAGCCAATCGGGGGCCATTCTGATTTTCTGTTAGCGCGCACCTCAAACAGATCAGCTGTGCTACTGTAGCTGATGTGAGTGGGTCTTGCTAAGAGCTGCTCAAGCCTTCCTGTCAAAAGGAATATCGGCTCTGTGGCTGGTGCTGGCGTGGACCTACCCGCGCCCCCCCCACGTACCCCCCTCCACACATACACACACACACACGACAGCTTGATCACTGCACTCTAATCAAATCACACCCATACACATTCTGAGGAAGCAGGGAGAAGCAGGGGAAAGGAAGAGTGCTGCTAGCTGCTGACTGCTGGGGTCTGTCTTCAACTCACAGTACTGCAGTGATCCTGGCTTCCTCCCCCGGCAGGCATTGATGCTGCTGTGAAGGACAGAGAGGCACTCTAACAGTGTGTGTACACAAAACAGCCCGACAAGACAAGAAGCTGACTGCTGAAGCACACAGGGGTAAGTGGAGCTCTCCTGTCTTTTGCTCAATACACTCACCTTCTTGCTGTGCTCTCTTGTGGGTTTGCTGTACTTTCAAATAAAAGCTTTCTTTTTGGTCCATGTACTGGTCTATGAAATTTGGCTTGCTGCCATCATTCCCCCATAAATAATTTGCAATAGAGTGGAAGAAAAAGTGGTGTATGGATTGGGAATAAGGATGAGGATGGGGAAATTGATCTGGGTATCAATGCTATTCAAGGACCCCTGGACTGCAGTGCAAGGCACTTTTGAATGATTCAAAATCATTCCAATAATTCTGAGACTGTTCAGCTATAATTGTGCAATGCTTTTCATAAGCAATCGTTCCATTTACTAATCTAAAAAAACATAAGATCCAGTCTCATGGGGTCTCTGTGGTGGAAAAAATGTCATTGAAAAAAGGGAAAAAAATAACATTTGAGGTTTTTTTTTACAGCTTACTGAATACTGTTGCTAGTGTTTCTAACCTACAGGGTATGTCGGCTTCCTTTTAAAGAGGATGGGGCAACATTTGTTCCCGATGCCATTTCAGATATGACAGACCTAAGGAATAAAAGACCTCAGGGAAATGTATGCTATTTGTACTGCCTGTGAGCATCCAGTAGTCAGCTCCTGTTTCATTTATTGCAATGATGTCATTTGCAAGGTATCTAAATTGAGCATTTTTTTCGCCTGTTCTCTTGTAATATTCTGTGCCAGGATTTCAATAGGTACATTCTGAATGCAGCTCACACAGAGACAGATCAAGCTGGACCTTTCTGTGTTCAGACTTCCTATTGATACTGGGATCCAGACTGTGGTTCCAGTCACAGATGCTCTTGAAACACTGCCACATCCTACCTGAACGTTGGATCAAAGGGTAACCAACTAAAATCAAACTTCCCCCTTTACATTCATCTACTTTCAACATCTCTGCCTGCAAGAATTGCACCTGCAATTCGAAGGGCAAGACAGCGTGTCACCACTGCATGGACACAGTAACTGCCAACAGGCAGGCTTTAGAGGGTGGGACAGGTTTTACTAACATCTCTTCATGCTGTCTGAACAGTATTTTCTGCTGCCACAACATGCCATATCTTAGGTGCATCTGTCACCCACCCAGCGGATTGTTGGAATTGGGATCTGAACAGGAATGTAATGTAACAAGTAATCTACCTCGTGGCTCAATAGTTTACACTATTTAGGTGTCCCAATAATGAAGCTGTTTAATTTCCTATTTTGCATATCTGTTGACCCAACTTCATGTCCCAAGAGAATCTCACACTTTAATCCAGGACCCAGGTGGTTGATTAATTTCATTAACTTTACTGTTATTACTGCACAGGGTTTATTTCATGACAACACAGCAGTGGAAAGTGATGATTTTAATTATGGAACGTGTTTGCTTATGCTTTATTGTGGAGCCGCCCTTGAAATGCCTGTCACAAATTAACTGTGGTTCTGACATCTTTACTCTCAAAGCTGAATGAACAGGAGGCTCAGCATGGGAGTATATCAAATGGGGAGAATGTCAATTTAAAAAAGGGTATCGTCGATACCCTTTATTTGCATTGTAATAAAATTCTAGTGTACATTTTATAAAAGAAGCATTTTTTAATACTGTGAAAGCAGGAATGTTCCTATTTAGCTATGTGAGAAAGGCAGCTAAAGGGATTAGACTTTTCTGCAAAGAAAGGGGAGGGAATTGGGAATGAAATTATAAGGGCAAGTCTACATACAGGTTTGCACATCTCCCTGCAGTTAATTTTGAAGGCAGGGCTTTGTTAATGCTTGTGAGCACGCTCGGTTATAGAATAATACAAAGGCTGAAGGATTGAAAGGGGAGAGAAATGATTCAGAACACAATGAAAAATTAAATTGGAAAGAACCAAATGATCTAGTAATAAATAAGCTGCCTCTCTATTCAATTGGTTGAGGTGCTGTCGCCACCATTGAAAGGAGTTTGGGAAATTTTTGTTATGTTGGACCATACAATGTGCCAAGATGTCAACCTGGTAGAGTGGCCAAATAAGTGAATTTGCCTCCTCACATGACAACCACGCCTCATGACGCCTCAAAGAATTAGGGATGAGAACATGAAGGGGATAAACACAGACAAATGTAACAAAAACAGGAATGTGCTGTGAACACTCAGTAAATCTGGCACCATCTGTGGATAGAGAAACAGAGTTAACATTTCAGGTTGATGACCTTCTATCAGAACACAAAGTAAGGCTGCTTGACATCACAACGTCCTTTCTCTTCAAAGGCAATGTACAATTAATCAGATTAAGGATTCAACCCATCTCATCCAATGGGCACATGAGTTCAAATTCCATCGCAACAGCTCAAAGCAGGAATTTAAATTCAATTGATAAATCTGGAATATAAAGCTAGCCTCAGTAATGGTGACTATGGCAACTATTATTTAGTGTTGTAAAAACCCATTTGGTTCACTAATGTCCTTTAGGGAAGGAAATCTGTCATCCTCACCCAGTCTGGCCTACATGTGACTCCAGGCCCACAGCAACGTGGTTGACTCTTACACTGCCCTCTGAAATGGCCTAGCAAGCCACTCAGTTCAAGGGCAATTAGGGATGGGTAACAAATGCTGGCCTTGTCAGCGATGCCCATTAAAGAACTAAGGAAAAAAATCTCCTGATGAAATCTATAAATAACATGAAAAATGGATAAAGGTTAGTAAGATTCCTTACTGATCTACCCCCTCCATCCAGGTAAACAAATGTAATGCCAGGATACTCCTCTTCCTTCCAGTACTATGCCCGAAGAGGGTATTGGCAACCATGGACTTCCATTGGATTGGTCCATGATTATGCTTGGTGAAGTACTGCAGTGGGTTGCCATTGCCTTCCGCAGCATGGTTGACCAGGAAACTCTCCTGCTCTTACCACCTGCCATCAGGCATATTGGAAAGACTTACAGGCTGACCATCAACCTGTTTGGCTACATTATGAACACATCTTCAATGGCCATCAAGTCCTGAAGTAAACCCAGAGCTTCTGGCACAGAGGCAGAAACACTACCACAGTGCCACAAGACCTCCCTATATGCCAGGATACTGACCCAATCTAATAGTACAATAGTACATACAAAGTACAATTTTACGATACTGAATGGTTCTTTTTTGCTCACAAGAGAATATACTAAAACCAGTGTCAACCAAGTTTTTGTGGAATGTTTTTGAATTACAAATTGGCTGTAAGATACCAAAAGATTCCTAGCACCATATATGCATAACAGTTAGGTTTTACTACCAGGTGTCAGATCATCTCCTTAATGAATTCGCATTAACCCTGCAAGCTCCTCCAAAGCCAATTTTCATACTTTGAAATGAGAGATTATAAAGACTTCCCAGACCCTTTCCTATGGCCCAGCATGTTTACCCAGTAGTAAATGAGCACAGGCTAGGAAGGTTCCAGTTATCAGATCTAAGATGTGCTGCGTTAGCCAATCTCAGCCAGGGCCGTGGCAGATGTGATAAAACTGACCGTGCAGAGGGTGCAGTGCAAATTCACCAGAATTAGACCAGAGTTAAAAGGGTTAAATTATAAAATTGCACAGGCTAGGATTATATTCCCTGGAGTAAAGAAGATTAAGAATGATCTAATTGAAGTGCTTAAAATGGCTTAAAGAATTGATAGGGTTGATAGAAAGAAGCCATTTCCTCTGGTAACGGAATCCAGGACGGGGGAAAGAACTTTAAAATTAAAATGAGAACTTTCAGGGGTGATGTCAGGAAGCACAGGGTAGTGGAAATCTGGAACCCTCTCTCTCAAAAAACTGTTGAGGTCAATTGAAAAATTTAAAACTGAGATTGATAGTTTATTTTAGGTTTAGAGTATTAAGGGTTACAGATTCAAGCTGGTTGATCGAGTTAAGATACAGATCAGCTGTGATCTAATTGAATAGCAGAACAGGCTGAATGGGATGAATGGCCTACTTCTGTTCCCATGGCCTCATTGATCCTGAGGGGGAGGGCAGTGTTGTGTAATGGTAATGTCACTGGACTAGTAATCCAGATGCCCAGGTTAACACTCTGGGTACATGGGTTCAAATCACACCACCACAGCAGCCGGTGGAATTCAAATTCAACAAATTAATAAATCTGGAAATGAAAGCTAGTCTCAATGATGATGACCATGAAACCATCATCAATTATTGTAAAAACCCATCTGGTTCACTAATGTCCTTTAGGGAAGGAGAGCTGCCATCCTTACCTGGTCTGACCTACATGTGACTCCAGACCTACACTAATATGGTTGACTCTTAATTGCCCTCTGAAATGATAAGCCAGACAGTTCAAGGGCATTTAGGGATGGGCAACAAATATTGGCCTTGCCAGCGACACCCATATCCCAAAGAATAAAAATAAATCCTGAGTTACGGAAGGGAATACTGGCCAGGATGTAGTATTATATTCATGAAGAGTTGGGTTTCGCTGTGATACCCTTTTATTTCCTTCTGCAGTTAAATAGCCTGCCTGCACTGACTCAAGGTGCACACACAGATTGGGCCAAATTTTGTGTGGGGGCATGGGGTCCCCACTCCCTGGTGCAAACGTCAGGGTTAGAGTTAGGCATTTTATTGCCATCAATCCTTTTATTGGCTTCAGACAAACATTCAGAAAGGAAGTCTAGCCTCCAAGGGCTGCCTTTCTTTTACCAGCAGCACCACCAGAGCAGATGCCACTACTGGAATTCCAGGCAAACCCCTGAAGAGGAGGAGCCAGGAGTCCAAACAAGAGTAAGCCCCAGGACTCACTGAAGCTAGGCTGGCAGGGCCGGGGATGGAGGAGGGGGCTGAAATTGACAGAGCCTCAGGGAGAGGGGAAACACAGAGGTGGGGGAGAATGCCTTGGGGACAAGACCTCTGACGGCACAGAATACCTGAACAGGATGCACTGCCCCCCATCACCCCCCCACTCCCGACTCCCCACTGGCACGGCCACAACTTGGTGTGAGATGTCCCTGCCACAGGCAAATCCCATTGGTAGAGAGAGGAGGCCTTCAAGTGTGTGCTAACTGGCCACTTAAGGACCTCAATTGGTCATTGGAATTCCAGTAGTGGCAACTGCTCTGATGGCGCTGCTGGTAAAAGAGAGGCAGCTCCCGGAGGCTAGACTTCCTTTCTGAATGTTCGTCTGAAGCCAATAAAAGGATTGATGGCAATAAAATGGCTGCGGGCCAACTCTAACCCTAACTTTTGCATCAGGGAGAGGGGACCCCTTACCCCCATACAAAATTTGGCCCAATCTGTGTATGCACCTTGAGTGGGCTACCTGATGCCTGCCCTGCCATGGGTGAAATACCTGCAGGGCAGGCAGGCAATGGGCAAAGCCACCACCATGGCGCCTAATTTTATGCCCTCTATTACCTCCTATCCAGCTCCCATGGGGGTGTAAAATTCAGCCCATAATGGCCAATTGGGTGGTACCATAGAGCAACAAGGGATCAATGCCTTCTGGTGAAAAAGAAAGTGGAAAAAAGAGACCAAGCTGTTTGTTGAATCACTTTTAAGTTTCTAAGAATTATCTCAATGGCAATTTTCTAAGATTAGGAATTGAACTAGCAATCGCAAGCCAAAGTTCAAGGCCTGAATGTTTGCTGCTGAGTCTGGAGTGCAGAGTCAGGAAAATTCCCAGCTCCGCAAACCCAACTCTGGAGAAAGTGCCTCATAGAGTTGGATTTTCATTGCAGGGGATTGGCTGTTAACTGGAGTAGGGCCTGCCGCCCCTAGAAATAATGTGGAGGCAGTCACAGGAGCTGCTGGGTGCAGAGGTGGGCAGTGCGAAATACCTGCCTCAGTCTTCTGGCACTTTATCCCAGTTGCAAAAATAAAGAATGAAACAAAAAGCAGGCCTCCAGCACTCACCCCTCACACCCCCACTGCACACTCCCCATGCCCTATCCATGCCACTTCATGGCTGCCACCCATGCCCCCATACCCTACATGCCAACCTATGCACTACCCAGCCACAAGGTCCCTCAGAACCCTCTACCAACACCCTTTATCAACTCTATGCCAACTTAGGGCCAACTCATGCCATCCCATGCCCCCCCCACCTGCCACCCTTTGCCCTTATACCCTTTATGCCAACTCACCCAGTATCCACCACAAACAGAGCTCAGGACCCATGCTGAGATGAAATAAAGAAAATTCTAAGTGCGGAGTCATCCCAGATTTGCACTAAGTGCAGTAACGGGCGGGAAAAACAATATTTTACCCGCCAGCCACAATGGCAGCTTCTCACGCCATATCAGCTAAGCCTGTCGCATTAATTATGCATTCCTGGGAAACATACCATTTCCATGGGAGGCAGGCTCACATGCACCTGCCACGCCATCACCGCTTCATCATGCTGGGTGCCATATTCAAAGTGCACACATCTCAGTGCTTCCAGCTCAGGACTGCTGCATGGAAGACATAGCCCCAAAGGCAAAAATACTGCAGCCTACAGGTTCAATGGTGTGTCCCTTGAGCACCTTTTGAACACAGTGGAGGCCCGCTATGATGCCCTCTACCCTAGCTCTGGCTGCAGGATGGGCAGCAACATCACCTATCTGGCTTGGGAAGCAGTGGCAAAAGTGATCAGCGCCAACACCCTGAAAAAGAGGACAGCCACCCAGCGCTGCAAGAGGATAAATGATCTCCTTCGTTCCAGCAGGGTAAGTCACTCGTCTCATCCTCTCATATCACACACTCAAAAACCCATCACACATCTGCAGGGCCCTCACTCACTGCCAGTTCAAGGGACATCACCATTCACTTGCTCACACATACCTTCATTGTCCTTATCCCGTCCATGGGACCACTCACCACCCACACATGCCAGACATACTTATCATCTGGCTTAGCAGGCATACTGCTTACACTCTCTCTCCATTTCTATTCATGCAGAACAAACTGGCACACAACAAGAGGGAGAGGTCGCAGGTTGGTGGAGGAGTGCCTGAAATTAAGGTCCTCGCAGACTTTGAAAACAAAGCCATCCACCTGGCCGGTGAGGATCTGGACCATTCCTGTGCTGAAGGTGAGGTCGGAAGTGCTCTACCAAGTGAGGATCCAGCAGTGCAACATCCATCAGACAACCATGCTGTGAACGATGTGTCCTGTTTCACAGGCCACTACCATGCACTAATTATCTCTTCTTGCTTTTGCAGGCACATCTGGGAAACAGCTGACAGAGTCCATGACCCAGGGCCTCCAATCAAGCCCCAAAGGAACCTCTGAAGTGGAATCTGAAGGCACCCTCCTTGAAGTCCTGACACAGTGCTCACCCACACCCTCCACCGGCACAGAGACACACACCTTGGTGGGATCTAGCTTTACAGTAGCCTCGGGATAACAATCTGAGGAGCACATTGCACTTTCTGATCCAAAGCAAGCGGTGGCAAGGAATTCTCAGGTCCCCGGCACTGGGAAGACTGCTGGAGGCCAGGAAGTTGCTAAGCATGAGTCAGATATCGAGCCTCTGGCTCAGTCATGTCTCAGCTGCTGCAGCTGCAAAGGCAAGCTCCAGAACATCAGGAAGGGATGTCCGCTGCACTCCTCAGTTTGCAAGGCACGATGGAGGAGTCTGTCAGCCTTCAGACTGAGGTGCTGGTGCTGGCATGCCAACACACCGAAGTTAACACTGGTAGGATAGCGGCCCCCATGGAAACCTTGGTCCAGGATATCCCTCCTGCACCGCTGCGCGAGCTGAACTCCATCTCTGACACCATAGTTGGCCTCCAACTGTGTGTACGCGGGAGGGGTGCGGGGAAGCTCAATCTCACTACAGCTTCCCCTTCTCCTCAAGGAGTCAGCCAGGGGCCCTCGGGCACCCATAGGGAGCAGGATCAGCAGGTGCACACCCCAGAGTCATCCACCCAAGCGACTCCAGGTGTGTCCAGCCCATCCGAATCTCCTCTTCCTGTGACCCCAGCAACTCCAGCTCAACAGCTCGAGGAGGGTTCCATTACCACACAGCAGGACCCTGAAAGCAGGCCAGGGCCCTCCAGATATTCACCAAGGCTCCTTAGACAGCACCTTTCAAACCCATGACCACTACCAGCTAGGAGGACAGGGACAGCAGATAGATAAGAACATAAGAAATAGGAACAGGAGTAGACCATACAGCACCTTAAGCCTGCTTCGCCATTCAATAAGATCATGGCTGATCTTCTTGTGTTTCAATTTCCACATTTCCATTTAACCCTGATAACCTTTGATTCCCTTGCCTAACAAGAATCTATTTACCTCTGCCTTAAAAATATTCAATGACTCCGCCTCCACCACCTTCTGAGGCCGAGAATTCCAAAGTCGCACACCGCTCTGAGCGAAAAAATTTCTCCTCATCTCTGTCCTAAAAGGGTGAGCCCTAATTTTAAAACAGTACCCCGTAGTTCTGGACTCACCCACAAGAGGAAACATCCTTTCAATAGATAAAAACAAAAAGCTAAAAGCTACTGCGGATGCTGGAAATCCAAAACAAAAACAGAATTACCTGGAAAAACTCAGCAGGTCTGGCAGCATCGGCGGAGAAGAAATCAGTTAACGTTTCGAGCCTTCACGGCCCTTCATGGGCCATGAAGGCTCGAAACATTAACTGATTTCTTCTCCGCCGATGCTGCCAGACCTGCTGAGTTTTTCCAGGTAATTCTGTTTTTGTTTTGAACATCCTTTCAATGTCCACCTTGTCAAGGCCATTCAGGATCTTGTATACTTCAATCAAATCATCCCTCACTCTCCTAAACTCCAGTAGAAACAAGCCCAGTGTGTCCTCACAAGATGTGCCCAATGTTTCCTCATAAGACAACCCACTCATTCCAGGTATCAATCTGGTAAACCTCCTCTGAACCGCCTCCAATGCATTTACATCCTTCCTTAAATAAGGAGACCAAAACTGCACACAGTATTCAAGGTGCGGTCTCACCAATGCCCTGCATAACTCAAGCATAACATCCTTACTTTTATGTTCAATCCCTCTCGTTATAAAGGATAGCATTCCATTAGCCTTCTTAATTACTTGCTGTACCTGCAGACTAACTTTTTTGACTCATGTACTAGAACACCTAGATCCCTCTGCACCTCATAATTATGCAGCTGTTCTCCATTTAACTAATACTCTGACTTTTTGTTTTTCCTGCCAAAGTGAACAACTTCACATTTTCCCACATTAAATTCCATTTTCCAGATCTTTGCCCACTTACTCAACCAATCTATATCCATCTGAAGCCTCCTCATGTCCTCTTCACAACATACTTTCCTACCTGTCTTTGTGTCATCTGCAAATTTAGCTACCATGTCTTCACTCCCTTCATCTAACTCATTGATGTAAATCGCAAAAAGTTTAGGCCCCAGTACAGACCCCTGCGAGACTCCACTCGTCACATCCTGCCAATCAGGAAAAGACCCATTTATGCATACTCTCTGCTTTCTGCCAGCCAGCCAATCTTCTATCCATGCTAATATGTTACCCACTACACATGCGCTTTTATTTTCTATAATAATCTTTGATGTGGCACCTTATCAAATGCCTTCTGGAAATCTAAGTACAGTACATCTACTGGCTCCCCTTTATCCACTGCGCATGTTACTCCTTCAAAAAAATTCCAATAAACTGGTTAAACATGATTTTCCTTTCACAAAACCATGCTGACTCTTCCCTATTGCCTTGAGCTCTTCTAAGTGCCCAGCTATAGCCTCCTTAATGATCGATTCTAATAATTTCCCCACAACAGACGTCAAGCTAACTGGCCTATAGTTTCCTGTTCTCTGCCTCCCTCCCTTCTTGAATAGTGGGGTTATATTTGCTACTTTCCAATCTGATGGAACCTTTTCAGGATCTAGCAAATTTTGGAAAATTAATACCAGCGCATCAACTACCTCATTAGACACCTCTTTTAAGACCCTAGGATGTTGTCCATTGGGACCCAGAGACTTGCCAGCCCGCAGCTCCATCAATTTACTCATTACCATTTCCCTAGTGATTTCAATTTCACCAAGTTCCTTTCTCCCATTCACCTCCTGATTTGTAGCTATCACTGGAATGTTTTTTGTATCCTCTATAGTGAACACAGAAGCAAAATATTTGCTCATTTCTTCTACCATTTCCTTATTATCTACTATTAACTCCCCACTGTCGATCTCTAGAGGACCAACACTCACTTTACTTACTCTTTTCCTTTTTAAATACTTGTAGTAACTCTTGCTATCATTTTTACATTTCTAGCTAGCTTCCTCTCATGTCTAATTTCTTTCTCCTGATTAACCTTTTAGTCATTCTCTGCCATTCTTTATATTCTGTCCATCATCTGTCCTGCCACTTATCTTTGCAGAGTTGTATGCTTTTTCCTTAAGTTTGAGGCTTTCCTTAACATCTTTAGTTAAACAAGGATGGTGGGTCCTTTAGAATTTTTCTTTATAGTAGGAATGTATTTATTCTGAATATTCTGAAATATCCCCTTAAATGTCTGCCACTGCTTGTCTATTGATCTATCCTCTAGCCTAGTTGCCCAGTTCAATTCAGCTAGCTCAGCTTTCATCCCCACATAGTTGCCCTCATTTAAGTTGAAGATCCTAATCTTCAATCTCATCTTCTCCCTTTCAAACTGGGTGTAAAATTCAATCATGTTGTGGTCGCTGCTACCTAAGGATGCCTTTACTCTGAAGTCATTAATTAATCCTATCATGTTACACAATATCAAATCTAATATAACCTGCTCTCTGGTTGGTTCCAGAACATGCTGCTCTAAGAAACTATCTCAAAAGCATTCTAAGAACTCCTCATCCAGGCTACTACTGCCAATCTGATTTTTCCAGTTTGTGTGTAGATTAAAATTACCATGATTATTGCCGTCCCTTTATCACAAGCACACAATATGTTCTCTTGAATGCTTTGTCCTATACTGTGGCTACTCTTAGGGGGCCTGTAGCCCACTCCCACTAATGACTTTTTCCCCCTACTATTTCTCATCTTCACCCAGACCAATTCTACATCCTGATCTCCTGAACCAAGGTCATCTCTAACTATTGCCCCAATGCCCTCTTTGATTAACAGTGTTACCCCTCCACCTTTACCTAGCTTCCTATTCTTCTTGAATGTCATGTACCTGTCCATATTAAGGACCCAGTCTTTATCATCCTGCAGCCACGTCTCCGTAATTGCTATCAGACCATATTTATTTATTTCAATGTGGACCATCAATTCATTTACTTTGTTATGAATGCTACGTGCATTCAGGCAGAGAACCTTCAGTTTTGTCTTTTTGTTACCTTTGTAACATCTAGTCTTGACTGTTGATGTATTGTTAGGTTTTTTTTCTCTCTGTCCCTTTCTGCCATTCTCTGACCCTCATTTCTCATCTTGCTATTTTGCTCACCTGTCTTGACTCTACACCTTGAATTGCTACCTCTACCCTAACTTGATCCCTCACCCCTCTTGTTTAGTTTAAAACCCTCTCTCCTTCCCTAGTTAAGCGATCTACGAGGACACTCATCCCAGCACGGTTCAGGTGTAAACCATCGCAATGGTACAGCCCCCACTTTCCCCAATACTGATGCCAGTTCCCCACAAACCAGAACCTATTTCTCCCACACCAGTCTTTGAGCTACGCATTCGTCTCTGTAATCTTATTTGCCATGCCAATTTGCACGTGGCTCGGGTAACAATCCAGAGATTATTACCTTTGAGGTTTTGCTTCTTAATTTGATACCATCTCCTCATACCGACTTTGCAGAACCTCTTTCCTAGTTCCACCTATGTCATTGTTACCTATATCCTCCCCCTCCCACTGCAAGTTCCTCTCCAGCCCTGAGCAGATGTCCCGAATCTTGGCACCAGGCAGGCAACATAGCCGTCTGGATTCTCGCTCTTTGCTGCAGAGAACAGTGTCTATCCCCCTCACTATAATATCCGCTACTACCACTACATTCCTTTTTGCTCCCCCCGCTTGAATGGCTTCTGTACCACATTGCCATGGCCAGCCAGCTCATCCACCTTGCAGACTTCGCTTTCATCCACACAAGTTGTGAGCACCTCAAATCTGTTTGACAACTGCAAAGTCTGAGGCTCCTCCACTACTCTCTGCTCGGTCCCATTACTTGCCTCACTGATGGTCACATCCTCCTGTCCCTCGCTGCTGACCAAAACAGGTGACCCTTTTGTAAGAGGTGTGACTGTCTTCTGGAACAAAGTATCCAGGTATTTCTTCCCCTCCCTTATGTTGTGCAGTGTCTGCATTTCAGCTTCCAAATCAATAATCCTAATCCGGAATTCCTCAAGCTGCTTACACTTCCTGAAGACATGTTTGTCATGGATCACCTTGCCATCTAAAAGCTCCCAGATCTCACACCTGTCCCGCCATTCTAACTTATGTTATTTAATTTACTTTAATTACTTTCTTCCTATGTATGCTACAATTTACTGTGTTTATTGAATGCTAGTACCACTGACAACTAAAGTTATATGCCTCTTAGCTACAAGGTATGTCTTCGCGCTCTTTTACCCTGTGTCCCCGGCGCTCTCCTCGCGGTTTTTTATCCACCACCTGGAAGTTCCCCTCCAAGTCACTCATCATCCTGACTTGGAAATATATCGCCCTTCCTTCACTGTCGCTGGGTCAAAATCCTGGAACTCCCTTCCTAACAGCACTGAGTGTACCTACACCTCATGGACTGCAGCGCTTCAAGAAGGCAGCTCACCACCACCTTCTCAAGGGCAACTAGGGATGGGCAATAAATGCTGGCCCAGCCTGCGAAGCCCACATCCCGTGAATGAATGAAAAAAAGGTGTTGGTCCTCCAGAGGATGCCTGTCAAGGTCATCACAGACAAGGCATAGCAGTCAGCAGGCTGCCCCCACATCCTCTGTGGATGACAGGGGAGCACCAAGACGTAGCAGCAGGGTTAGGAAGGTTAAGAAGATGTAGTTGCACAGCCTGGGCATGGGTGTTCATCACTTGTACATAATATTCACTATTGTAAATAAACTCTCAACAATGTCTCTCTGCTAATGGTTCCTTGTTCTGATGAGCAGTGTTTGTGTCACTCAGATGTGAAACCTTTCTGCACAAGATAAAGTCAGGTGTCTCAGTCCAGGGCCTCTTCCCTGTGCTTTGTGCAGCCTTCAGACCAAAGTGTTGGTCCAGCCTCACACTCCTTGAACAGATTACTGATGCCTGCACCTCGATGGTGCTTCTCAATGCTGCCAGAATGTCATGGATGGAGAGTTCCGTCATTCACTCTGTGTGCTCGCAGTACCTTTAAGGTGGGACTGGCCCCATTTCTTCAGCATCTGTGGCTGGTGACGCTGTGCTCCTGAAGGGGTCAGGTGCTGAAGGCAGAAAAAGGATGTGTTGCTTTTAAAGTTTCATAGCTGCGTCTCTATAATATGACCCTGACCACAGAACACAGGCAAGCTGCCCCCCCAGTAGTAACAGGTAGTGCAGAATGCACAGAGAAGGAGGAACTTAGAACAATCACCATCACTAGAGAAAAAGTACTGAGCAACGTATTGAGATTAAAGGGTGACAAGTCCCCAGGACCTGATGGCCTACATCCCAGGGTCTTAAAAGAAGTGGCAGCAGAGATATGCATTGGCTATAATATTCCAAAATTCCCTGGTTTCTGGACAGGTTCCAGTGGATTGGAAAAATGCTGATATAATGCTCTTATTCAAAAAGGGGGGGAGGCAGAAAGTAGGAAACTATAGACCGGTTAGTTTAACGTCTGTCATTGGGAAATTGTTGGAATCCATTATTAAGGAAGTAGTAATAGGGCATTTGGAAAGTCAAAATGCAATCCATCAGAGTCAGCATGGTTTTATGTAGAGTAAAATGTGTTTGACTAATTTGCTAGAGTTCTTTGAAGATGTGACAAACAAAGTGGATAATGGGGATCCTGTAGATGAAGTATGTCTGGACTTCCAGAAGGCCTTTGATAAGGTGCGGCACAAAAGATTAATACACAAGATAAAATCACACGGAGTTAGGGGTAATATATATTAGCTTGCATAGAGGATTGGCTAACCAACAGAAAGCAGAGAGTCAGGATAAATGGGTCTATTTCTGGATGGCAAGCTGTAACTGGTAGGGTGCCACAGGGTCGGTCCTTGGGCCCCAACTATTTACAATCTATATTAATGACTTGGATTCAGGGATAGAAGGTACTATAGCTAAATTTGCAGATGACACCAAAATAGGTGGGAAAGGAAGTTGCAATGAAGAAATATGAAATTTACAAATGGACATGGATAGGTTTGGTGAATGGGCCAAAATTTGGCAGATGGAGTTTAATGTGGATAAGTGTGAGGTTATCCATTTTGGTCGGAAGATTAAAAAGGCGACTTATTATTTGAATGGAGAGAAACTTCAGAATGCTTCAGTGCAGAGGGATCTGGGTGTCCTCGTGCATGAATCGCTGAAAGCTAGTATCCAGGTACAGCAGGTAATAAGGAAGGCAAAAGGAATTTTGGCATTTATTGCTAAAGGAATAGAGTATAAAAATAGGGAAGTGTAGTTGCAACTGTACATGGCATTGGTGAGACTGCACCTGGAGTACTGTGCACAGTTTTGGTCCCCTTACTTGAAGAAGGGTGTAGTTGCATTGGAGGCGGTTCAGAGGAGGTTCACTAGATTGATTCCAGAGATGTGGGGCTTGTCTTATGAGGAGAGATTGAGCAGTTTAGGCCTATACTCGCTAGAGTTTAGAAGGATGAGGGGAGAACTAATTGAGGTATATAAGACGCTAAAGGGGATAGACAAAGTAGATGTGGAGCAGATGTTTCCCCTTCTGGGGCATTCTAGAACGAGAGGCCATAGTTTTAGGCTAAGGAGTGGTAGATTTAAATCAGAGATGAGGAGGAATTACTTTTCTCAAAGGGTCGTGAATCTGTGGAATTCACTACCTCAGAGTGCAATGGATGCCGGGACGCTAAATAAATTTAAGGAGGAGATAAACAGATTTTTAATTAGTAACGGATTGAAAGGTTATGGGGAGAGGGCAGGAAATTGGAGTTGAGGCCAAAATGAAATTAGCCATGATCATATTGAATGGCGGGGCAGGCTCGAGGGGCTGAATTGCCTACTCCTGCTCCTAGTTCTTATGTTATATTCTCAGCCAGACAACAGTCAGACATTCTCAGAGTCTATGTGAAGAACTATCGAATGTCCTCACTGCATACCGTCATCATCCTCCTGCAATTGAGCGACTGCATCTCCATGACAGGAGCATTATCTCAAAGGGTATGTGTGCTGCCATAAGCCAGGCTGGAGTCAAACCTTCATAGATGCAATATGAGGATCTATTATGTCTCCTCACTGCATGTCGTCATCATCCTCCATAAATCTAGCAGCTTTGAGGGCCTCCAGAGTGCACCTGTCTCATCTGGCCAGTGGGAGGGCCTCATTGCCGTTATTGTCACCTTCGAGGACTTCCTCGCCCTCACCCCTGTCGGCGTCCTCCTCATCAGAGGAGACCTCCAGTTCCTCCTCAGCCAGCTCCTCTCCTCATTCCAGTATCAGGTTGTAAAGGGCGCAGCAGGCAATGATGATGCGTGACATCCTCTGTGGACCATATTGCAGGACTCCACCAGACCGGTCCAGGCACCGGAACCTCATTTTCAACATCTCGATGGTTTGCTCCATTAAGTTGCGAGTTGCAGCATGAGCCTTGTTATACCTTTGCCCTGCTGCAGTCTGAGGCCTCCATAAGCGTGTCATTGGCCACATCCTCTGTGGGTATCCCTTGTCCCCAGTGAGCCATCCCTGCAGCCTCTGTGGACCCTGGAAGACGTGACTGAGAATGTAGGAGTTGTGGGCACTCCCTGGAAACCATGTGCAGACCTGTAGGATGTGTTTGTGGTGGTCACACACCTGATACATGTTCAGCGAATGGAAGCCCTTGTGATTGACATAGTTGACCACTTTTGTGACAGAGATCTGAGCGCCACATGAGTGCAGTCGATGGCACCCTGCACCTGTGAGAAGCCCAAGATCTGGACAAATCCAATTGCTCTTGCTTCCTGGCTCTCCAGGTCCCGGGTGGAATACACAAATTTATGCGCCTTCACAAAGATGGCATCCTTGGCCTCATAGATGGATTTGTGGGTGGAGACTTGTGATATCCCACAGAGGTCACCTGTGCCCTGAAAGGAGCCACTGGCATAAAAATTGAGTGCTGCGCCCACTTTCACAGCCACTGGCAATGGAAGCCCTCCGTGTTCCCATGGCGCCAAATCCTGCAGTAGCTGGCAGATGTGACTGGCCAGTTCCCTAGACATGCGCAGACTTTGGCGACACCAGTTCTCAGTCATCTGCAGGATTGAAATGTGGCATCTATAGACTCTGGGTCCAGCTGGGTGGTGACAAGCGGCACTTTGGCGGCGTGTGCGGGAGCCCAAGCCACCCCTTCTTCCTGAGGCTGCTGCAGCAATGCACCTCAGTCGCTCTCTTCTCCATCATCTTTGCTCTCTGTATGCCACGAGGCATGCAGTTAGTTCACCAGGCTCCATGCTCCTGATGTACCCCTCCTGCAGGCTGAAAGAAAGAGATGCATGGGTTAGCTTGGGTGTTCTAAGAATCTCTCTTGGTTAAGTCTGAAGGCCCTTTAAAGCATCCCAGAGAGTGCTGGACACCACTTGGATAGCCAGAGTTTAGTGCACTGCATGGCTGCCCAAAACCCCACCCACCTCCACCCCACTCCACATGACTGATTGGTGGCAGCTTTGCCTATTAGACTGCATGCTGTGCTCTAAGCTCAGGCACAGGCATTCTCCTAACCCACACTGCAAGGCTGCACTGTTAGCTTGAACCATGAGAGAGACTGGTACAAACTGGGATGATGACATTGCGAGGGGCTATAAGAGCCTCCACCAGTGACTGCTCCACGACCAGCTTTAGCAAGGAGATTGTACAATGTGCCCAGTAGTCCAACTGTTCTGCAGTCCGCTAAAACGCTCATTAGTTTGCAGTCTGTGCCCGAGGGGTGAAAAGCTCTGGAGCATTTGGTAGCACTTTCATGCCTCTGCGTTGCTTGAGCAGGCAGATAAGTTAGAGACCCGACTCCAAACATATCAATGTGGCTGAACTGTCTCAGTTGCAGAGGAATGGTCACTTTATACAAGATTTCCCTAATGCATGCCCACTTCCCTCCCCCCACCCTGCACGGGCTTGTGCACTACCTTCAACCGCAAGGCAGCCCTTGCCCCCTCCCCCACAAGTCGCCGCAACCTTGAAGTCCAACAGGCGACCCTTACGAGCACCGCACAACGTTACTGTGCACTCACCTCTGCATTCCGCCCAAAGTGCAGCCCACCAAGTGCATGCCTTATGTATGCTGTTGTAAAACACGTTGGCATGCAATCACACCGAAGTGGGCAGATGACCCAGCGGGGCGAGATGATTCCGGCAGGCTGGCCTTATAATGATATGCAGATGTAATACAATGAGCTTCCTGACGTCCAATGGAAACGTGGCCCGCCATTGATGGGTTGAGCGAACGTTTCCAAAGTGGTTTCACAACGTTGTGAAACCGATTTTTGGCATCCTCACCACATTGTCTGCTCACGCCACCAAACATGCCTGACGCCAGCGGGCATGGAAAATTCCGCTCTGCATATCTATTGATGACTTCACTATTTTAAAAAACACATTCATAAAAACCCATTCTCTGCACTTACATTCCTTCAAGTACTTAATCAATTATAAAACAAACATTTCATTCAAGTATGTAATCCCTCATAAAAACGTGCATTTATTTTCATAGCCCCACATCAAAGACTTTATAACTACTTGGAGCTGGCAATCAAATTATAAACTGACAGCTACCTCACTGTGATAATGATAGGTTGTGGAATTAGTCATGCAGCATGGATCCTATAATGATAGCCCTCAGGCTTATGTCAAGAGATAGAGTGAAATAGCAGGCACTGATTTTTAAAAAAATTGTAGGCTTCTTTTTAAAAAAAATTAAAAGCCCGGAGATTTAAATGCCTTGAAAGCTTAACAGTTCTCTTGACAGCTTGACAGTTCCAATGAATTTTTCCACTTTTTTTTATGCCCTTTCACGTCTACTTCAAGCAATCCTAAAGGACACTGGATCTCTCCCAAAGACACTTGACCTCTCCCAAAGGTCACCTGACCTCTCCCAAAGGTGTTCCTGGATCTATCCAAAAGGGTATCCCACCTCTCCAAATAAGTTGGGCAGCTTCAGGCCTTCTTCTGAAAAGTGTAAAGCCAACAAGTCATGTTTTGGACATCACCACTGGCCTGTCAAGTACCTGCATGCAGCAAGATGCGGCAGACCTTCCCTGAAAGAGGTGACACAGGGTTCCTGCCGGCTCTACAGCCAAGACCTCCATCACCTCCATAAGATTCTGTGCATTATCAAGACTGTTATCAAGACATATTATGAAGGTTCAGTATTTAAATTCATATCATTCTGAGTTATTGAGACTGAGCAAGTCTCAAGTTCAATCCCTAGTCTGTACTAAGTTGAATTATGAGATCAGCTCTTTTTATCCAGAATAATAAGTAACAAAGTTAACCAAGCTTCTCATTCCTGATTACCATGAGGTGAACTCCACAAATTCCTTGATCGTTTTGCTCTGAATAATCACCCAGTAAAGATGCTGCTGCGTTAAAGTCAAGCCTTATCATTAGCAGATGGATGCTGGAATGACAGCATGTCAGAGCGATGGGGCAGAGTTTTACTGATTTACAGCCCAACATCAGAGGGAAATGTGTGTCCCTGGCACGCATGTGCAGCCGGTGGACATCCCCCTGCCTGCCTGTGAAAGCTGCTGGCCCAATCAGAGGCTGATAGCTCAGCAGCCTCAGCAACACCACCAAGGGCAGTGGCTATTGCACTGCTGCCTTCAGCATGTAGGGAAACGGTGGTGGGTCGATCTGCACCTAATTGCCCAGAAGGAAAATGTTTCCAAGACCAGTTCGGACCAGTATTCTTATTTCCCAGTTTTTACTCTTTTTTCTGGGTGGGCCTTTATTTATGGAGATTGGCTGCCTCCCTCCTTGGGGAGGCAGCCTTTCCAATTCCGCCCCACCTGATGGCGGGACAAGGTCAGGGAGCCAATCCAACATGGCTCCCCGTGATTTTACCAGCCACAACACGCTGCCCACCCAACACCCGACGCCTCCTGGGAGCCTTAAGGTCCACGTTGACAAATCAAAAGCTGCTCTAAAAATGTAATTAATGCCAGTGCTATCTCAGGGATAACTGCACCACTCAACAAATGAAGTGTAAATAACCTGTAGCATAGTACCACAACATGTAACATTAAAGTTAATGGGCACAAAATAATTGACAAACTCATGCCAAAGCTGCCATTTCTCACAGCACAACATGGAGGTTACATGGATATAGTAGCCCAGTGGTTACCGTATTGGACTATGACTGCAAAATTCAATAGTGCCCAGAAATGAGATAACATGGATTGCGATGCCTGACTAACCCATGCCTGTAACTTTTGATACAGGCAATACACAAGCTTTGTGCTGCCTGCTTATTAGAATGATTATCGTATGCAGCCAGTGCTAAAAGCTATTGAGTGACTGCATGCCTGAGCAGGGGATGCAAAATCATGACAGGCTATCACGAGTTCATAAGGACACAAGAACATATGAGCATATTAATTAGGAGCAGGAGTAGGCCATTCAGGGCCTGAGCCCACTCCGTCATTTGATAAGATCGTGGCTGATCTGATTGTGGCCTCAGCTCCACTTTCCATCCTACTCCCGATATGCTTTGATTCCCTTGTCAACCAAGAATCTGTCTAACTCAGCCTTAAAAATATTCAATGACCTAGCCTCCACTGCTCTCTGGAGAAGGGAATTCCACAGATAAAAAACCCTCTGGGAGAAAAAAATTCTTATCTCCATCTTAATTGGGAGATCTCTTATTTTTAAACTGTGTTCCCTAGTTCTAGTCTCTCCTACAATGAACTCTCACTGTACTATCTCCAATGCAATCCTTGCTTAAGTACGAAGACCAAAACTGCACACAGTACTCCAGATGTGGTCTCACCAAAGCTCCATACAATTGCAGCAAAACTTCTTTATTCCTGTACTCCAATCCCAAAGGCCAACATGCCATTTGCCTTCCTAACTGCTTGCTGTACCTGCATGCTAACTTTCTGTATTCCTTGTATGAGTACACCCAAGTCCCTCTGAACATCAATATTTACAAGTTTTATTCCTTTCAAAAAATATTCTGCTTTTCTATTCTTACGACCGAAATAACTTTACATTTCCCCATGTTATACTCCACCTGCCATCTTGTTGCCCGCTCACTTAACCTATCTATATATATCTCTTTTCAACTTCTCAGCATCCACCCTGTCAATTCCCCTCAAAAACACAAGAAATAGGAGCAAGAGTAGATCGTATGGCTTGTCAAGCCAGCTCTGCCTTTCAATACAATCATGGTTGATCTTGGGTTTCAACTCCACTTTCCCATCTGCTTGCCATATCCATGAGAGAACAAAAGTCTGTCTACCTCAACTTTAAATATAGTCAACGATGGAGCATGCAGAATCATCTGGGGAAGAGAATTCCAAAGGTTCACAACCCTTTGAGTGAAGAAATTTCTTCTCATCTCAGTCCTAAAAGATCGACCGCTTATACGGAGACTGGGACCCCATGTTTTGGATTCCCCAGGCAACAGAAACAACCTCTCAGTGTCTACCCTGTCATGCCTCCTCTGAATCTTGTATGTTTCAATAAGATCACCTCTCTCTCTTCTAAACTCCAAAGAATATAGATCCAATTTACTTAGCTTCTCATCATAGGACAACACTCTTATCCCAGGAACCAACCTAATGAACCTTTGCTGTACTATCTCCAATGCAAGTATATCCTTGCTTAAATATGAAGACCAAACTGCACACAGTACTTCAGATGTGGCCTCAACAAAGCTCCATACAATTGCAACAAAACTTCTTTTTTCCTGTACTCCAATCCCAAAGGCCAACATGCCATTTGCCTTCCTAACTGCTTGCTGTACCTGCATGCTAAATTTCTGTATTCCTTGTATGAGTACACCCTAATCCCTCTGAACATCAACATTTACAAGTTTCAGGCCTTTCAAAAATATTCTGCTTCTCTATTCTTTTGCGACCAAAGCAAATAATTTTACTTTTTTTCTCCATGTGGCATCTTGTTGGCCACTTACTTAACCAGACTATATATATCTCTTTTCAACCTCGCTGTGTCTTCCTCACAACTTACAATTCCATCAAGCTCAAGTTAGCCTGGACTTTTTAAAGTCAGCCTGCACCTCTTAAAAGCTAAATACATTTTGGTTGAGCAGATGTTGAATGTCATTCAGAAAATGATTTTGACGTTGAAAAGAGACAAGAATGACACAAATTGCAGAGGGCATGCTCCAAGATTTTCTGAAGCTGCACTGGATTTAAAGGAGAGGAGAAATGTCATCCAATCACAAAGGCCAGGAGGCCCTCAAAACAAACCACAAGCAGTGGTACCAGAGAGCCATGGCAGTTAATGTCAGGAGTCTAGCCCCTGGATGCAATGCTATAAGAAGTTCAATGACCTCACATGAGTGGTCAAGGTCAGCAACTATAGAAAATGGTTCAGCAGTATCTAACTGACGGGAGACAGAAGTTGCTGCATGCCCTAACCCCCATTGAGAAGACAATGTTCACCATCATTGGAACAGTCATGACTGAGGCGCTGGCAGCAGCAGGGCTGAAACCTTTAAAGATGACACTATGATCATAAATAAACATCCACCTCACACCCCACTTCTCTTTCATACCACAATCTCCTCTGATTTACAAGCTAGAAGTTTGCACCTCTTGCTTTCCACCAAATGTCACTCGCCCACAAACCTAGCCTTATGCCTTTCTCTTTTCAGATGCCCAAGAACTGCAACCTGTCCAGACTGTGCTGGAAGAGCATGAGGTGAAAGAGCAAGAGGTGAAAGACAGTGATGACAAAGAAGAACTGTCACTTGCTGTCAGATCTGTAGGCACCAGCCCAGACACTAACACTGGGCATAATTGAAAGAATAGCTTAGAGATGAAATCTGCATGTGGTGAGAGACTGGGCATGAGTGACTTGCAGCCAAGGCAGATGACAAGGGTCGCAGAGATACCAGCTCACTGAAGGAGGAGATTGTACAAAGTTTTGCTGCAGAGGATTCAGATGAGGAGTTCAATGGAGTAGTTTACTGAAAAAGGCTGATCGGTATGCACAATCTAATGCTTGGTGCATTGGCAGTACAATTGGAAAACTTGGAATTCATGTCAAGCAGCATGGAGGACTCCTGCATCAACTTGACATGGAGTTTAGCACAGAGCTTGGGGCCCATCCTTCCCAGTGTTGGAGTGGTTGCCAACTCTATTAGCACACTTGCAGACCTAATGGTGGCTGGCGCCTCAGGTTCCATTGTATCAGAAGCATAAGTCACCTAATGTCCAGGTGTTGCAGTGGAAGCTCAGACTAAAGTCATGCAAACTCAGTTTGCTGCCATCCAAGCTCAGACTGATGCCATCATGGTTGCAGGTACCAATGTTCAAAGAGCCTAGCTCATTGCCTGGGCAAGGGACAGTGGCATCATGGAATCCTCTCAGGATGACAGCATTTGGCCTCCTACCATTATCACTCTACCAGTGTCCTTGCTATTGCCTGACAGCCAACCAGCTCAGGCTGTTGTCATCCATGCTGAGATGGTATGGCCCGAAGCCGGGTCATATAGGGCCAGAGCTGCTCAATGTCATCCTCCAAGTCTATCTGCAGTCTCCCCAGCCGAAAGTCAGCAGCATTCCATCAGACATGCTGCAGCTACTGGGGTAGCGCTGAGTGGTACTACAAGGACAGGCAAAAGCACATTGAATATAAGCACGAAGGGAATGCATTGGGATGATTAGTTGATGTTTATATGTAATAGGGAATGGTTTGATTTATAAATTTATTTTGGAATATTTTAAGGTGGCTTTTATTTTTGCACTGTGGTCAAGTGAATGCTAACATGGCCAGTGACAGAGGCAGAGTTACATTGTGGGACTGTTGGTTAATGGAGAATTGGAGTTGCCCTTACTGGTATCGCAGTGAGATGGATTGATCACAGACCGCCCAACTAGAAAGAAACTGTTTTGAGTACTTCAACCCTTCCTCCACCTCCTGCTCTATCTTCTCTTCATCCTCCTTCTTATGGTGGCCTCAAAAGCAGATGGCACAATTGACTGCCACTGAATGAAAGCATTATGACTACTGCCAGGATACTAGGCACTGACTTGCCAAATAAGCTGCGCATGGTCACATATCAGCTGGACGTCAAGAGAGTGAATCTTTTCGGTTGCATAGCATTTCAGAGTTGACATGCAGCACCTACAAAGCGACGTGTTTGCAGTCAATGGCACCCTGCACATGGGGAAAACTCAGTTCTCGTGAAGCCTTGTGCTCACTCTGCCTGCTTCCTTCTGCTCAGATAGGATGAAATGTATTCAGCTCTCTTAGACTATAGAGCCTCAGTAAGTTCCAGATGACAGATGGCAGAGTACACTAAAATAGATGGGAAAGTAAGTTGTAATGAAGAAATAAGAAATTTACAAATGAATATGGACAGGTTAGGTGAATGGGCCAAAATTTCGCAGATGGAGTTTAATGTGGATAAGTGTGAGGTTGTCCATTTTGGTCAGAAGACTAAAAAGGCAACTTATTATTTAAATGGAGAGAAACTTCAAAATGCTTCAGTGCAGAGGGATCTGGGTGTCCTCGTGCATGAATCGCTGAAAGCTAGTATACAGGTACAGCAGGTAATGAGGAAGGCAAATGGAATTTTGGCATTTATTGCTAAAGGAATAGAGTATAAAAATAGGGAAATGTTGTTGCAACTGTACATGGCATTGGTGAGACTGCACCTGGAGTACTGTGCACAGTTTTGGTCTCCTTACTTGAGGAAGGATGTAGTTGCATTGGAGGTGGTTCAGAGGAGGTTCACTAGATTGATTCCAGAGATGCGGGGCTTGTCTTATGAGGAGCGATTGAGCAGTTTAGGCCTATACTCGCTAGAGTTTAAAAGGATGGGAGGAGATCTAATTTAGGTATATAAGATGCTAAAGGGGATAGACAAAGTAGACATGGAGTGGATGTTTGCCCTTGTGGGGAATTCTAGAACAAGAGGCCATAGTTTTAGGCTAAGGAGCGGTAGATTTAAATCAGAGATGAGGAGGAATTACTTTTCTCAAAGGGTCATGAATCTGTGGAATTCACTACCTCAGAGTGCAGTGGATGCCAGGACGCTGAATAAATTTAAGGAGGAGATAAACAGATTTTTAATTAGTAATGGGTTGAAAGGTTATGGGGAGAGGGCAGGAAATTGGATTTGAGGCTGAAATGAGGTCAGCCATGATCATATTGAATGGCAGGGCAGGCTCGAGGGGCTGAATTGCCTACTCCTGCTCCTAGTTCTTATGTTCTTATGTTCCCTGATGCAACAAAGAACAGCAAACTGCAAGAGATTGCAAACGTCGCCAGCCCAACCTGAAAAGAAACAAATGCATACAAGTTTGTGGTCACAGCTGCATCCAAAGCCACTGGCAATACCGTCCTTGCCCTGCTCTGAGGTTGCAGTTGTGGCTGCAGGAGGTGGCAAATTTCATTGAGATCAGCCTCACTGAAGTGGAGATATACACTGTCGCTGCTGAGTTCAGGTAGAAATATTCCCTAAGGATCCTGGGAAAATATAAGAACGTGAAAACATAAGAATATAAGAAATTGGAGCTGAAGTACGGTATCCAACCCTCCACACATGCTCTTCTATTCAATAAGACCATGGTTGATCATCTAAACTTCAACTCCACCTTCCTGCACCAACCCTATATCCTTTAATCCACTTAGTATCTAAAACTCTATCGATCACTATCTTCAATGACTGAGCATCCACAGCCCTCTGGGATAGAGGGTTCCAAAGGTCCGCAACCCTTCAAGTGTTTCTCCTCATCTCATCTCTAAATGGTCAACCCCTTATTTTGAAATGTGACCCACACTTCTTAACTCTCCAGCCAAAGCGAAACATCTTGCCAGCATCTACCCTTTCAACCCCCTTTAGAGATCAACTCCCATTCTTCTAAATTCTAGGGAAAATAGGCTCAGCCTACTCAACCTTTCCTCATCCCAGGAATCAGTCTAGTGAACTTCTGTTGCACTCCCTCCAAGGCAAATATGTCCATCCTTAGGTAAAGAGACCAAAACTGTACACAATACTCCAGATGCAGTCTCCCTAAGGACCTATATAATTTCAGTAAGACTTCCTTACTCTTCTACTCCAAACACTTTGTATTAAAGGCAAACGTACCTTCCTAATTGCTTGCTGTACTTGTATGTTGACTTTCTGTGATATAAATACAAAAACACCCAGATTGCTCTGAATACCAACATTTCCCAGTCTTTCACCATTTAAAAAACTGCCTGCTTTTTTATTTTTCATCACAATTTTATTTAAATTCATTTTTACGGGATGTGAGCATTGGAGGCTAGGCCAGTATTTATTGCCCATCCCTAACTGCCCTCAAGAAGGTGATATGAGCTGCCTTCTTGAACTGCTGAAGTCCCTGTGGCGTGGGTACACCCACAGTGCTGTTAGGGAGGGAGTTCAGCTCTTTGTCAATGCTAGGGAGGGAGTTCAGCTCTTTGTCCATGTTTGAACCAAGGCTGCAATGAGGTCAGAAGCCGAGTGACCCTGGTGGAATCCAACTGAGCGTCAGTGAGCAGGTTATTACTAAGTAAATGCTGCTTGATAGCACTTTTCATGACTCCTTCCATCACTTTGCTGATGATCAGGAGTACACTGATGAGACAGTAATTGGCCAGGTTGGATTTGTCCTGCTTTATGTGTACAGGACATACCTGGGCAATTTTCTACATTGCCAGGTAGATGTCAATGTTGTAGCTGTACTCGAAGAGCTTTGCTAGGGGCCCTCCAAGTTCTGGAGCACAAGTTTTCAGTAGTATTGCTGGAATATTTCAGGACCCTTAGCCTTTGCACTATCCAGCGCCTTCAGCCGTTTCTTGATATCACGTGGAGTGAAATGAATTGTATGAAGACTGGCTTTATAATGCTGGGGACCTCCAGAGGATGCCAAGGTGTATCATCCACTCGGCACTTCTGGCTGAAGATTGTTGCAAATGCTTCAGCCTTATCTCTTGCACTGTTGTACTGGAGTCGTCCATCATTGAGGATGGGGATATTTGTGGAGCTTCCTCCTCCAGTGAGTTGTTTAATTGTCCACCACCATTCAAGGCTGGAAGTGGCAGGACTGCAGAGCTTAGATTTGATCCATTGGTTGTGGAATCACTTAGCTCTGTCTATCACTTGCTGCATATGCTATTTGGAACGCAAGTAGTCCTTAGTTGTAGCTTCACTAGGTTGACACCTCATTTTTAGGTATGCCAGGTGCTGCTCCTGGCATACCCTCCTGCATTCTTCATTGAACCAGGATTGACCCCCTGGCTTGATGGTAATGGTAGAGTGGGCGATATGCTGGGCCCTGAGATTACAGATTGTGATTGAGTGCAATTCTGCTCCTGCTGATGGTGCATAGTGCCTCATGGATGCCCAGTCCTGAGTTACTAGATCTGTTTGAAACCATCACATTTAGCACGGTGGTAGTGCCACATAACATGATGGCGGGTATTCTCAATGTCAAAACAGGACTTCGTCACCACAAGGACTGTGCGGTGGTCAGTCCTACCAATACTGTCATGAACAGATGCATTTGCGGCAGGCAGGTTGATGAGGATGAGGTCAAGTAAGTTTTTCCCTCTTGTTGGGTCCCTCACCACATGCTGCAGGCCAGCTTGGTCTGTGGTGGTGCTACTGAGCCACTCTTGGCGATGGACATTGAAGTTCCCCCATCCAGAGTATATTCTGCGCCCTTGCTGCCCTCAGTGCTTCCTCCAAGTGATGTTCAACATGGAGGAGTACTGATTCATCAGCTGAAGGGGCAGGGTGGTGGGGGCAGCACATGGTAATCAGCAAGAGGTTTCCTTCTCCATGTTTGGCTTCATAGGGTCCGTAGTGGATGTTGAGGACTCCCAGGGCAACTCCCTCCCAACTGTATGCCACTGTGCCACCACCTCTGCTGGGTCTGTCCTGCTGGTGGGACAAGACATACCCAGGGATGGTAATGGTGGTGCCTGGGACATGATCTGTTCCGTGGCTTTGTCATGCTGTTGCTTGACTAGTCTGTGAGACAACTCTCCCAATTTTGGCATAAGCCCCCAGATATTAGTAAGGAGGTCTTTGCAGGGTCGACAGGGCTGAGTTTGCCCTTGCCATTTCCAGTGCCTACATCGGTGCTGGGTGGTCAATCCGGTTTCATTCCTTTTTATTGACTTTTTAGGGGTATGATACAACTGAGTGACATGCTAGGCCATTTCAGAGGGCATTTAAGAGTCAGCCACATTGCTGTGGAGTCACATGCAGGCCAGATCAGGTGAGGACAGCAGATTTCCTTCCCTACAGGGGATTAGTGAACCAGATGGGTTTTTACGACAATTGACAATGGTTTCATGGTCATCATCAGACTTTTAATTCCAGATTTATATTGAATTCAAATTCTACCATCTGCCCAGAGCATTACCCTGGGCCTCTGGATTACCAGTCGAATGACAATACCACTACGTCACTGACCCGCTTGCAATGTCCTTAACCATTCATTTAACCTGTTGATATCACTTTACAGCCTCTTAGCATCCTTCTCACAACTTTCTAGATTCAAGTATTTTCCTGCGTACTGATGTCAGGCTAACTGCTCTGTCAGTCTGTTTTTTCTTTCCTTCCTTTGGTTGAATAGTGGGTTTATGTTTGCTAGCTTCCAATCTATGGGGACTGTACTAAAATCTAGGTAATCCTGGAAGATCAAAACCAAATGACACGGAACCATACCTTACAGATCATGTCCCAGGCACCACCATCACCATCCCTGGGTATGTCCTGTCCCACCAGCAGGACAGACCCAGCAGAGATGGCGGCACAGCGGTATACAGTTGGGAGGGAGTTGCCTTGGGAGTCCTCAACATCTACTCCGGACCCTATGAAGTCAAACATAGGGAAGGAAACCTCCTGCTGATTACCACGTGCTGCCCCCCCCACCGTCAACTGATGAATCAATACTCCTTCATGTTGAACACCACTTGGAGGAAGCATTGATCTGTAGCTAACCTCTTTTAGAACCCTAGGATGCAGGCCATCTGGTCCACAGGACTTGTCGACATTAAGTCGCATTAATTTATCCAGTACTATTTCTTTATTAATAATATTCCTAAATTCTTCAATCTCATTAAATATTTGGTTCAACACTATTTCTAAAATAATTTTTTGTCTTCTACTGTGAAGACAAATAAAGTGGGCTGGATTTTCATGGAGCTGGGATGACTTCAGAGGCCTTTGAAAATACAGTTGAGATCTGGATACGGAAGTCCTACCCTTTTTCTGACAGATTCCATTTTTGCCAATAGGGGGAAGTGGGGGTGGAGTATGAATCACAGATGGGAAACCCAAATTCAGCAGGGCCACTTGAAATTAGTGCTGAGTCAAACAGACCCTAGTTTAGCTGTTCCAAGGGCCTTAGGCCACAGTATGGGAGTCACGAATTGATGGAGTAGATGTAAACTCTTGTGAAGGGTGGACAAAGTTCGATTTAGGATCATGATCTGAATTGATTTAAATCCCCAACACTTTAAAAACAAAAAGGATCCAGGTAGCAGCAGTTAGAGTTAAAAAAAAGACACACTGCTGAACTGGAATAATTAACAGGCTATCTGGTGTAGCTCTGGATAGACCATCTGTTCCAGCAGTTTGAATAGACTTCATTATTGACATTTCATCAAGGATTTTATTACAGCTGAGCCCATTATGAATGCTTGGTTCAGTTTCAAAAGCTCCAAAAGCACATATCACAGAAGGGTGGCTGAGTTCACATTTTGATTGACAGTTTTAAGAGGGTATTACATGATCAGTTGTCTTTGATATGGTTACAAAATTGAATTTTGTTTGTTTTACAACAGATTGTCCATTTAAGAGCATTTAAATTCTTTGAATGGGTTCCATGAATGAGAGCTTTTTTCAGTATCAAGTGTGTATGAGTGAGAGCTTGAGTATGTTGTTGGAACTTTATCTTTTTCTCTTCTCCACAAGGCTCCTGAGGTCTCTTTTTAAAATTCATTCGTGGGATGGAGCTGTCGCTGGCTGGGCCAGCATTTATTTCCCATCCCTAATTGCCCTTGAGAAGGTGGAGTGAGCTGTCTTCTTGAACCATTAAAGTCCATGCGGTGTAGGTACACCCACAATGCCGTTAGGGAGGGAGTTCCAGGATTCTGACCCAGCGACAGTGAAGGAACGGCGATATATTTCCAAGTCAGGATGGTGAGTGGCTTGGAGGAGAACTTTCAGGTGGTGGTGTTCCCATGTGTCTGCTGCCCTTGTCCTTCTAGGTGGTAGCGGTTGTGGGTTTGGAAGGTGCTGTTTAAGGAGCCTTGCTAAGTTCCTCTTGTAGATGGTACACATTGCTGCATCTTGTAGATGGTACAAACTGTTGCCACTGTGTATCGGTGGTGGAGGGAGTGAACGTTTGTGGATGGGGTGCCAATCAAGCGGGCTGCTTTGTCTGCCCACAGTGGATATTGAGTGAGTGGCTATGGAGAGGGCATGGGTGGTATGAGGTGGCATGGGGTGAGTGGGGAGTGGGGGGAGGGCAGGTGACACTGACAGTGAGGGATAGAGGACCTAACAGCCTTTTATAAAACTGGGCCAAAGTCTCAGAGAACCAAGTCGGGCCTTCTAACCAACCTACCTCGTCACTTGCCTGCTTCAATGGCCATCTCTGAACTGCCTCTGGAGGCAGCAGCCCCGATTTGATCATACCCCTACCCCACTCCCCAAATTGAAAATTTTGTGTGACAGGGCTCTTTATATCAATGTGGGTCTGCTGAGTCAGGAAATTTTCCAGCTCAAGCAAATTGCCTTGGTAGCAAAAATCCAATCCAAAGTATTTGTTTAATGTCTTTGCAATTGCTCATACTCCAATAAGATTTCTCCTGCCTGTGCCTCTAATAGAAACATGTTTGCTTTTGCTAATGTACCGGAAATGACAACGGCACTGCAAAGTCCTTTTTATTAACATCTAGGGCTTGTGCCAAAATTGGGACAGCTGTCCCAGAGACCAGTCAAGCAACAGCCTGACATAGTCAAACTCACCAAGTCACACCTTACAGACAATGTCCCATACAACACCATCACCATCCCTAGGTATGTCATGTCCCACTGACAGGACAGATCCAGTAGAGATGGCAGCACATTGGTATACAACCAGGCGGGCATTGCCCTGGGAGTCCTCAACATTGACTCCAGATTCCATGAAGTCTCATAGGATCAGGTCGGACACGGGAAAGAATACTTCCTGCTGATTGTCAGCTACCACCCCCCCTCGGCTGATGAGGGACTCATCATTGGTACCATCATCATCAGTACTCCTCCATGTTGAACACCAATTGGAAGAAGTGAGGGTGGCAAAGGCACAGAATGTACTCTGGGTGGGGGACTTTAATGTCCAACACCAAGCGTGGCTTGGTAGCACCACCACTGAACAAGCTAGCCAAGTCCTGAAGGACATATCTGCTTTGCTGTGTCTGTGGCAGATGGTGAGGGAACTAATAAAAAGAGAAAGCCTACTTGACATTGTCCTCTACCAGTCTACCTATTGCAAAGGCATCTGTCCATGATAGTATTGGTAGCAGTGACCACCCACAGTCCTGGTCCAATCTTTTAGCATCTCCATGAATTCCACTTATTACCACTCTTTCCTGCAACACTCCCTCTGGACAACAAATAGCACCAGTTCATAACATTAAGGACCGACTAGCCCCTGTGTCCCTTAAAATTTTAACATCTTTGCCTGCTCCACCCTGTACACACGGAAAGACTTTCCCTTCACACGCAAAATCTTTAAACATTTCTATAACTTGCCCTTCTAAACTCCCTTGGGTAAATTGTGAACACATTCCCACTTCTTTAGCTACCAGTGATTCCTCCTGCTTCCTATGTACACAAACCACTGGTTTTCCTTGCCCCTGGATCTCAGAACCCACAGTAATCTTATTTCCAGGACTTCTCTGCTTCCAAACTACTGCAATAGGTTTTCACTGTAACCTCCAACACATTGACTTCAGTGTCCCCACCTTATTACAGTGAAAACATTTAAGTCTTCAAGTGTCACTTCTACCCTCAGCACCTTCCTTTCTGGTCTGAGGAGAAGCTTCCTGAAAATTTCCGACTGCTCCTTCTCTTGCCTGCCTACCTGCCTTTCTGTCATCTTCCCACTGTCAATCCTTCTCAGATTTAAAAGGGTGACAAAGAAGAGGTTTAGATCTATGGAGTAGCTCATAATCATTAGTTATCCCTGCTGCTTGCCTACCTGTTTTAACCCTCTGTTCTTCCACACGAGTTCTAACTACTGAAGGAATTGTATCTTTAAATTCTTCCAAAAGAATTACTTCTCTAAGAGCTGCATGTGTTGTCTCTACCTTTAATAGAACATAAGAACACAAGAACTAGGAGCAGGAGTAGGCAATTCAACCCCTCGAGCCTGCCCCGCCATTCAATACGATCATGGCTGATCTCATTTCGGCCTCAACTCCAATTTCCCGCCCTCTCCCCATAACCTTCCAACCCGTTACTAATTAAAAATCTGTTTATCTCCTCCCTAAATTTATTCAGCGTCCCGGCATCCATTGCACTCTGAGGTAGTGAATTCCACAGATTCACAACTCTTTGAGAAAAGTAATTCCTCCTCATCTCTGATTTAAATCTACCACTCCTTAGCCTAAAACTATGGCCTCTCATTCTAGAATGCCCCAGAAGGGGAAACATCTGCTCCACATCTACTTTGTCTATCCCCTTTAGCGTCTTATATACCTCAATTAGTTCTCCCCTCATCCTTCTAAACTCTAGCGAGTATAGGCCTAAACTGCTCAATCTCTCCTCATAAGACAAGCCCCACATCTCTGGAATCAATCTAGTGAACCTCCTCTGAACCGCCTCCAATGCAACTACATCCTTCTTCAAGTAAGGAGACCAAAACTGTGTACAGTACTCCAGGTGCGGTCTCGCCAATGCCATGTACAGTTGCAACAACATTTCCCTATTTTTATACTCTATTCCTTTAGCAATAAATGCCAAAATTCCTTTTGCCTTCCTTATTACCTGCTGTACCTGCATACTAGCTTTCAGCGATTCATGCACGAGGATACCCAGATCCCTCTGTCCTGACGCATTCTGAAGTTTCTCTCCATTTAAATAATAAGTCGCCTTTTTAATCTTTCGACCAAAATGGATAACCTCACACTTATCCACGTTAAACTGCATCTCCCAAATTTTGGCCCATTCAACTAACCTATCCATATCCATTTGTAAATTTCTTATTTTTTCATTGCAACTTCCTTTCCCACCTATTTTGGTGTCATCTGCAAATTTAGCTATAGTACCTTCTATCCCTGAATCCAAGTCATTAATATAGATTGTAAATAGTTGGGGCCCAAAGACCAAACCCTGTGGCACCCTACCAGTTACAGCTTGCCATCCAGAAAAAGACCGATTTATCCCGACTCTCTGCTTTCTGTTGGTTAGCCAATCCTCTATCCAAGCTAATATATTACCCCTAACTCCGTGTGACCTCATCTTGTGTATTAATCTTTTAATGCCCATATCCACCAGTCAAAATTGCTTTGTTTTACTCTCTCAAACTCAATATAAGTCTGACCAGGCTGTCTCCTTACGTTCTAAAATTTCTACCTGTATGCCTCAGGAACCAACTCATGTGCACAGAAAATAGCCTTTTTTACTGCCTCATAATCCACCAATACTTCCTCTGACAGTGATGCATATACCTCATGAGCTCTACCTACCAACCTAGACTGTAAAAGCAATGTCCAGATTTCTTGTGGGCATTTCATTTGCTTAGCTATCTTCTCAAACGAAATAAAGAACTTCTCTACATCCTTTTCCTCAAACCTCAGAAGAGCCTGTACAAATTTAAACATCTCTCCACTGGGTTTTAGGTTGAAAGTGGTTGTTTCCACATCAGAACCTTCCTCAGCATCTGAAGTATCTTTTTTAACTTCCAGCCTTTTAAGCTGATATTCTCTTTCCCTTTCCTTTTCTCTTTCCTTCATTGCTAATTTCTCCATCTGAAGCTCAAGTTTTCTCATTTCCATTTCTCTTTGAAATGCTCTCTCTTTTTCATTTTCCTTCTCTTTTGCCTCCAATTCAAGATTTTTTCATTTGCAACTGAAGTCTCTCTACCTCCAGCTGTGACTCACTAGCTTCTAGTATCCCTTCCAATTTCAAATGCTGCGCCATAACTTCAATTATGTCCGCTTTCTTTGCCCCTGTGGTTAATCCTATCTACAACTTATCCACCAATTCTGTTAACTGTGCCTTAGTTATTTTTTGTAAACCAATCAGGGTTACATCTTCTACTCCCAGAAAAGCCTTAGCAATTGTTAAAGCCATATTTGCAGTCTAACTACTTTAAAATCCCTCAACACCAACTCCTGTGTTCAATGTTCATCTCATACTTGTAGCCTTAAGGTTCACTAACTCCAAGCCAATCAAGGAATTTCAAAAATCCTGCAAATAGCCCCCAGTTTTGGTATGATACGGCAGGTGGTATTTGTCAGACTGACCAAGTCCACTAGGGAAATTTGGCCACGCTATCACAATGATTTTGCAATTTGTAGTTATTACGAGGAGGCTGATGCACTGAAGTCAGAAGTATTGAGTCCACTACCACCTTTAGACATTTTAAAGATTAAATTAAAACATTTATTGACAAAAGAAGAAAAAAACTTCAACACACACATACAAGATTATAGGTACGATAGTGGTGTTAAAGAGGCAGCTTGACAAATACATGAATAAGATGGGAATAGAGGGATACGGACCGCGGAAGTGCAAAATGTTTTAGTTGACGGGCAATATGATCGGCGCAGGCTTGGAGGTGCCGAAGGGCCTGTTCCTGTGCTGTACTTTTCTTTGTTCTTTGTTCTATTACAGTTACACAGTTATAACAGTTCCCAAAATTTCTACATAACCAAACTCCTAACTGTACATCGCCTTTAACGCAACAGTCCAAATAGATTCCAAATTGATAAAATCATCCAGCAATTTTACCACAAGCAATGGACTTCCAAAGGCTTTCAACACAACTTTGGTTACTGGAACAGTATGCTTCTGCAGGGTGGCTGGAAGTTTATTCCCCAAGTCTGTTCACACAGTCACCTTTCAAGATCTCACATGGCCACATACCTCACACAGCCTTCCATTCTTTTTTAAATATATTTTATCCCTTTTGATTTGGAAATCCCATTGTTTCCACTTGTCTTTACAAGTTACTTTTCCCAGAATATAAAAAAACTTTCATGTTCTCATTGGAGCCAGCATGTTTGGGAAAAAAACAACATAATCACTTTGCCTTATTTATCTTGGCAGTTGTAAAAATCTTCCCTGTCCCTTTGAAAATCAAACACTTCTCCACTTATCTAAAATGCAAATTCCATTCACACTGTACCTACTGACCTCACCGTAGCTCTACTCATCTCCATTTCAAACGCCTGTTTTATACCTCACTTCTTTGATAATTTAAACCTTGCAGATTAATCGTCTAGTTTAATTAAATTAGCTACACACACGCAGAGCCATACAGACACATATATAAGCCTGCTTTAAAATATCCTATAGCAATATTAGGAAAAATATGATAGTTTCTTGACACTAAGCAATCCCACAGCCAACAGATCAGATCTAAGCTCTGCATTCTTGCCATATCCAGTCGTGAATGGCAGTGAACAATTAAACAACTGACTGGAGGAGGCAGCTCCACAAATATCCCCAACCTCAATGATAGGGGAGCCCACCACATTAGTGTAAAGACAAGGCCGAAGCATTTGTCACCATTTTCAGACCTGGTGGATGATCCATCTCAGCCTCCTCTTGAGATCCCCAGCAGCAGAGTTGCCAGTAGTCAGCCAATTTTATTCACTCCATGTGATATCAAGAAATGGCTAAAGGCACTGGATATTGCGAAGGCTAAGGGCCCTGACAACATTCCGCAGTAGGGTACTGAAGACTTGTGCTCCAGAACTAGCCACGTCCTAGCCAAGCTGTTCCAGTACAGCTAGAATACCCGGCAATGTGGAAAATTTTCCAGGTATGTCTTGTCCTCAAACAGCAGGAAAAATCAAATCCGGCAAATTACCACCCCATCAGTTTACCCTCGATCATCAGCAAAGTGATAGAAAGTGTCATCAACAGTGCTTTCAAGTGGCACTTATACGGCAATAAACAGATACTCAGTTTGAGTTCCGCCAGGGCCACTCAGCTCCTGACCCAATTATAGCCTTGGTCCAAACATGGACAAAAGAGCTGAACTCAAGAGGTGAGTTGAAATGACTGCCCTTGACATCAAGTCGACATTTGACCAAATGTGGCATCAAGAAGCCCGAGCAACACTTAAGTCAATGAGAATCAGGGGGACAGCTCTCCACTGGTTGGATTAATACCAAGCACAAAGGAAGATGGTTGTGGTTGTCGGAGGTCAATCATCTCAGTCCCAGGACACCACTGCAGGAGTTCCTCAGGGTAGTGTCCTAGGTCCAACCATCTTCAGCTGCTTCATCAATCATCTTTCCGCCATCATATTGTCAGAAGTGGGGATGTTCGCTGATGATAGCACAATGTTCAGCACTGTTTTGAGATCTGCAGACACTAGGTGTAGTTCTTGGTTACTGGACAGATTGTAGTCATACTCTGGTATTTGCTTAACACTTGTTCATTAGTACAGCATTTAAACAGGTTACAGGGTAGGCATGTTGCTCCTAAGCATGGTGTTCCAACTTTTCTCTCTCTCTCTCTCTCTCTCGAGAGAGAGAGAGAGAGAGAGAGAGAGAGAATCCAACATATGACTAACTGATGCTAGCAACATATCTTCATCCATGTTATACTTTAGCATAGCCATCCTGTTAACCCTTTATACTACAAATATCATTCACGACTCCTCAGATACTGAAGCAGTCTGTGTCCATATGCAGCAAGACCTGGGCCAGAATTTTCAGTTCGGCGGCAGGCGCAGTCGGCAGGCCCAGGATCAGCCAGGAAACGGGCTGCTGCCAGCGATTGGCTCCCGACCGCAATTTCATGCTGGTGGGCCAATTAAGGCCCGTCCAGCATGAAACACGGCTCCGCACTGGTCGGGAAAGGGCCAGGCGGGGATGGGGGCCAGTCGGCTGCCGGGTACAATGGCAGCCGGTTTAAAAGTGGCACAGGCAACCCCTTGAAGGCTGCCATGGAAGAACGTCTCTTCTACGTCTTCAACATTCATGTTATGGAGTCAAGTGCGGCTGGAGACGCCAGGCAGGAGGGCAGGTCAGATGGGCACTCAGCCCCCTACTTTTCGGATGAGTGCCTCGCGGTCCTCCTGGAGGAGGTGGCTGCCAGGAGGGACACCCTTGTCCCCAGAGATGGGGGGAGGAGGCCACTGCACCTCACAAAGAAGGCATGGGAGGAGGTTGTTGTGCAGGTCAGCAGCCATGAGGTGGTGTGGCACACATAGGTCCTGTGTTGGAAGAGGTTCAATGACCTGCTGTGCTCAAGAAGGGTGAGTACCGTGTTGGCATGGGTCAGTGTGCAGAAATGTTAAGGTGTGGCCGTCCCACCATGGGCCTCAGGGGTGTTAGAGTCTGAGTACAACTGTCAATGACACTGGAGCTGGCCAAGGGGGTGAGCCCTGGCTGCTTGGGCTGAGTGCCTTGCAGCTCGAGGGCTGCGACACGGATGTGCCCTGCGATGTGTTCCTCAGCTGGGGTTGGCCAGGCTGCGATGGCGCTGCAAGTAGAGAGTGGACTAATCAATGCTCCTCTGTCCTTTCAGGAGAAGACAAACCATAACCAATCAGAGAGGTCACATGCAGTTGGAGGCCACGCCCAACCTGCTGCTGCTGACCAGGTTTGAGTAGGACGCCCTAGAGCTAGAGAGCCCGCACATTCCACGTGCAGCCAGGTGTGGAGAGGAGGGGGTGCCAGATGAAGGTAAGAGTGCAGTGCACAGAGGTGAGAGTTTTGGATTGTGCAACCATTCTAGTGTAGTCCCTTCATTGATGGGAGCCTCAAACCTGGAGTTTAAATTGATCATTGAAAGATGATGGCACCTGATGCAGATCTCCATTGTCTCACCAGGGTGCCTGGCATGCATAGCGACAGTATGATAACTTTAACTAGTGACGTGTCCTTGTTTTCCCTTAGATTTGCCAGCACGCACTCACTCTCTGGACCCCGAGGGGCCACCCCTGACACCGGAGGACCACCAGGCTTCATTTGCACCTGTGTCATACCTGCTATGAACCAGGCACCAGCACAGATACCAGCACCTCGGTGCGCATTAGATCGGCAGCTAGAATGTTGGTGCACATCGGTGAGGGCACTTCACACTTGCTTGAGGAGCAGGCGGAGGCAAAGAGTGCCCTGGGTGCCAGCAGTTGGAGGACTGCTGGGGACCAGGATGATGCTGAGTCGAAGGCAGATGATGTGCCTCTGGAGTTGTCCATTAGGTGGCAGATGCTGGATGTCCAGTGGGATATGTGGGAGGATCTGGCGGAGATCCATGAGGGTCTGCATGCCATGGTCTCCGTTGTGGAGGAGTCCATGTGGAGCATGAGCACTGCATTGACCCTCATGGCTGAGCGCAATGCCTCCTCCATTGAGGGAGTGGCGACTCTGATGTAGAGGCAGCTCCAGGAACAGAATCAGGGGTTCCTAGGGTTGCATTCAGACATACAAGCCCTCACACAGGCATTGAGCTCAGGTAGTCAGTGTCCATGTGGGAGATGGATGAGGCACCCAGTATCCCAGCGAGGTGCCCGTCCATCAATGGTGAGCAGGGAGGTCCAGAGTGACCTCACGTTGGTGCATGAGCTGTTTTTGTCTCTGCAGGCTCCTCTCAGGGCCCTCTGGATGACAGCAGAAGCTCCTCCACCAGTGACCATGGCATCTGATGAGGCTGCGATGACCGGGGAGATGCCAGCTGTGGCACTGGCTGCTCCTTCCCAGGCAGAGCCAGCACAGGCCCGACTGGCTAGAGGACGACTGCCAAGGTCACCAAGGCCAACAAGACGGTGTCAGTGAGGGGAGGCGGGGGAGGAGGTTGGGCATCAAGATGTAGAACTTGGAAACGTTAAGTTGAAGGCACCATGAGCACAAGGTTCGTGAGTGATTTTCTGTTTATTTATGTTTGGTTTATATGTCTGCTGGTGTGGACATCAACTCCAGTAATGGTAATGTCATTATGCATTCAATGTGACATTAACATTAAATTTGCTTTTGGTTCTGATGGCCTGAGTACGCTTCACCTTTTTTCTTTCTGGTGCAGGGTATGCCAGTATGTAATGCTGGATGTGAGTAGCTCAATACTTTAGTGCACAGGCATTGAGTGGACTTTGGGTGCAAATGAAAGGGTCAGGTCATTTCAGACATCTGGGATGGAGATGGCAGCCTTCCAGGAGGAAGCAGATCTTTGGCAGCCTAGCTGAAGGGGCATTGGATCAAGGCGTTCCACGTGTTGCTGCCTCTCTGGAGGTTACCAAGGTCTGCCTCCACGCCCTCAGTGTTCTCCTCACTGTGCTCTTCTTCTGACACACTAGTGGATTCATCATCTGTGGTCTGTGCAGCTGCATCAAGATCCTCTTCTCCAGTGGGTCCCCCCTTGACAGTGACAGATTGTGGAGCGTGCAACATGCAACCACTATCAGTGATAACCACTCTGGGGGGTATTGTAGTACTCCCCCTGAACGGTCCAGGCATCGGAAGCGCATCTTGAGAAGTCCTCTACCACTGTCCTTCTGGAGGCATGACTCCTGTTGTAACGCTGCACTTCCTCTGTTCTTGGGTGGCGGAGAGGCATCATAAAACACCTTTCCAATGGATAGCCCTTGTCACCCAGCAGTCATCCATCCAATTGGGCCGGAGCACTGAAGAGCCTTGGCACCTGGGAGTGTCTCAGGATGTAAGCGTCATGGGAGCTGCCAGGGTACCTTGCACAGACTTGCAGAATCTGCATCCTGTGGTCACACACTATCTGCACGTTCATGGAGTGGAATCCCTTCCTGTTGACGAAGGCACCGGGCTCACCCGCTGGTGCCTTGATGGCCACATGTGCAGTCGATGACACCCTGGACGCAGGGGAACACAGCAATCACTGCAAAGCTTTTGGCTTGCACAGCCTGGCTGGCCTCGTCCGTTCGGAAATGAATAAATGTCAGTACCCACCTGAACAGAGCTTCTGTCACCAGCTTAATGCAGCTGTGGACTGATTAGGAGATTCCACACAGATCCCCCACTGAGCCCTGGAAAGAGCCAGAGGCATAGAGGTTGAGCCGTTGTGACCTTCAGAGCCACTGGCATGGAGTGTCCACCCACACAGTTGGAGCTGATCTCAGGCCCAATCATCTGACAAATGGAGGTCACTGTCTCCCTTAAAAGGCGGTGCCTCCTTCGGCATTGCACCTCAGACATATTGAGGTAGCTGCATCGCCGCCTGTAAACCCCGGCAGCAGGATAGAGGCGTCTTCTGAGGCCTCCTCTGCATTGGACTTCCTATTGGCGCTGCGTCCCTTGTGCTTGCACATCTCCTCCCACAGGTCCCTCCCCTGGAAGCTGTATTGGGACACCTGGCCTCCTCTCCCTCTGCTCCTCTCTTCCTCCTCAGAGAAGGTGCCACCAGCAGAGAAAACAATCCCCATTATGAGGGTAACAGAAGGCTGTTTGATACCTGGAAGGGTCCACATGGTCTGAATCTTCCGGGGGCCTTGGAGACACCAACAAGTCCTGAAATGAAGCCTGGAAATGCTAAGAATGAAGCCCCAAACAGAGATGAAGTTGCCAAGTACCAATAAGTAACCAGCAGCAAACTATCTCCAAAACTCCTCACTACTCACATTGGCAGTGCTGCTGACCCTTTTATCCTGCCCTTGGATGAGGTTTAGCATATTGTCGGCTGCCCACCTGCCTGTGAGACGAGCACAAAATCGCGTGGTCAACGCAAAATCTAGTTTAATTGCCTTTTCAATGGCCTTAACTGGCCTTGTAATTGATGGAGGGCCCAGCTCTGACTCCCGCGTGCACCCGCCAACCAAAATATCGCGTAAGTGTGTGAGGACGCTCGCCCAACGTCATCACATGCTATTTCATGCTCAAGCAGATCGGGCACGTGCCCGCCCACTCAGCGAAAAATTCTGCCCCTGACAACATTCAGGCTTGGCCTAATATGTGGCAAAAGTTACTTGACATTTAAGTGCCAGGCAATGACCATCTCCAACAACAGAGAATCTAATCATCTCTCCTTGACATTCAGTGGCATTACCATCAGTGAATCCCCCACTATCAACATCTTGGGGGTTTGAACATAAATTGAACTGGACCAGTCATATAAATGCTATTCCTACATGAGCATGTCAGAGGCTAGGAATTTTGCAGTGAGTAATTCACCTCCTGAATCCCCAAAGCTTGTCACAAGTCAGGAACGTGAGGGAATACTCTCAATTTGCCTAGCTGAGTACAGCACCAAAAACACACAAGAAACTCGAAACCATCAAGAACAAAGCAGCCCGCTTGTTTGGAACCACATCCAGCACCTTAAAAATTCAGTCCTCCCACCATTGACACACAGCAGCAGCAGTGTGTACCATCTACAAAATGCACTGCAGCAACTCATTAAGGCTCCTTTAAAACCACCTTCCAAACCCACATCCCCTACCACTTAGAAGGAGAAGGGCAGCAGCACAACCTACATATTCCACTCCCAGCTACTCACCATCCTGACTTGGAAATATATCGCCATTCCTTCACTGTCGCTGGGTCAAAATCCTGGAACTCCCTCCCTAACAGCACTGTGCGTGTACCTATACCACATGGACTGCAGTGGTTCAAGAAGGCAGTGCACCATAACCTTCTCAAGGGCAATTAGGGATGGGCAATAAATGCTGGCCTTGCCAGACATGCCAACATCCCATGAATGAATTTAAAAAACACTCTGTTCAAATGGCTGAAATACTGACATTTTCTTTTCTAGATGCAACATTTTAAGAGTTCTTTTTGCCCTTGCAATTTCAAGCACCTCTTCTGTATAAGGAATTTTTAGCATGCATCTTAGTATACATTTCAAAGGCCTCTATTTTCTTCCACAGATCTTTATTTATTCTGAGGCATATAGGAAAGTGGATAGAATGTAGCATCTAATGACCTTTTTCCTTGTGACAATCTTGAGATTTTTTGATGTTAACACATCCTTCACCTTCATAAAATTAGTTTTGACCATCTCCATCTTTCTAATTTCGATATCGCCTCAACTATCTTCTCTTATCATTTGTCCTAAATAATACAAACTTATCTACTTGTTCCAGTGTGACAGCATCTACTTCAAACTTCACTTTAGTTTCTTCTAATGTACTCACAGCTAACTACTATTGTTTTTTTCTTTTTCGTGTGCTCAATTCTAAACTTGTAGATTTTACTTGATCTACGATATTTTGTCAGGCCTCTTCTGACTCTGCAAGTAATGTTGTGTCATCAGCATACCACAAATTTGTTATGTTTATTATGTTATCAACAACACAGAAATCATAAAGAAAGACTAACTGTCCTATTTATTTCTTTTCAAAAACATTACGTTGAACACAAATGAATTATCTCCACTCAACTGATTCAGCACAGTAGTTGGTGTATGGTTTCATAAGCTAATCCCATTAATAGAAATATCACATGTAAAATATTAAATAAAACTGTCCTGTGATTGTAGTAGTTGCGTCAACATCCTGATTGAAACATGTATCACATTCCTGTGATATTATTGTTCCAAACTAAGGAAAACTAAGAAAACTGAGAGAGCCACCAGTCAGCAAAGCAAGAGCAGAGTCTGCTTGCAAGGACATTTTGTGACTGCCCAGTTCATCCTCTAAAAATTATGCATTAATGGTCTTTTGTAACATTGGTGGACAGGATACCAATCAAACAGGCTGCTTTGCCCTGGATTGTGTTGAGCTCCTTGAGTATTGTTGAAGCTGCACTCATCCAGGCAAATGGAGAGTGTTCCACCAGACTCCTGACTTGTGCCTTGCAGATGGTGGACAAGTTTTGCGGATTCAGGAGGTGAGTTACCCATCGCAGAATTCCTCCATGACCTGCTCTTGTAGTCACAGTATTTATATGGCTGCTCCAATTAAGTTTCTGGTCAATAGTGATCCCCAAGATGTTGATGGTGGGGTATTCAGTGACAGTAATTCCGTTGAAAGTCCAAGTGTGATGGTTAGATTCTCTTTAGTTGGAAATGGTCATTGCCTGGCACAGCTGTGGTGTGAATCTTACTTACCACTTATCAGACCAAGCCTGACTGTTATCCAGGTCTTGCTGCATGCGGTCATGGACTGCATCAGTTTCTGAGAAGTTGCAAATGGGACTAACATTGTGCAATCATCAGCAAACATTCCTACTTTTGACCTTACAATAGAAGGAAGACCATTGATGAAGCAACTGAATATGGTTGGGCCTAAGACACTGTGAGGAAGAACTCCTGCAGCAATACTCTAAGGCTGAGATGGTTTCTGTGCTGTAAGTTCTATGTATGCAATTCTGTATGGAACTACACTTTATATGGTTGGGCAAACAGAAGTAGAAAACCCATACAAATAATAACTTGGCAGCACAAAGCTTGAACAATGCTGAAAAAAGGGACATGTTGCTGAAGCTTTTTGTCTTGTTCTCATCAGGGCAAATGCAAGAATGCCGAATTTCAAATGATCACAACAATTTATGCTACATGAGAAAAGGTGTGCTGATTGGTTGGCAAGTCGACTCTGATTGGTAATCTCTGGTACCATTTTAGTAAATCACTTCTGCACCCTCCCCAAGGCTTTGACATTTTTTCTAAAATGTGGTGCTCAGAATTAGACACAATACTCCAGCTGAGGCCTAACAGTGTTCTGTTTAGCGTAATTTTTGTATCTGTACTCTATTCTTCGATCAACAAAGCTAAGGATCCCATACACGTTTTTAGACAACCTTTTCAACTTGTCCTGCCACTTTGAAAATTTAAGCACAAACATTGCCAGGTCTCTCTACTCCTGCAGCTTCTTTAAATTTGTGCCATTTAGTTCATGTTGCTTCTCCTCATACTTTTTACCAAAATGTATCACTAACCACATCTAGGTACTAAATTCAATCTGCCAGGTGTCTGCCCATTTTATCAGTCTGCATATGTCCTCTTTAAATATATTACTATCCTTCCTCATTGGTAGATATATTTTCAAGTTTCATATCATCTGCAAACTTCAAAATAATGCTCTGTATACCCAATTCCAGGTCATTAAAATGTATCAAAAAGAGCAGTGGTTCTAAAATTGACCTCTGAAGAACACCATTGTATATTTCCCCGAAGTTTGAAAAATTACTCTCTGCTTTTTAATCCTTAGCCAATTTTGGACTCATACTGCCACTGACCCTTTAATCCAATGGGCTTTAATTTTCTTAACAATTTTATTATGTAGTACAAACCTTCAAAATTATGAAAGTAACCTCTCAGCACATGTACTCTGAACAAAGCCTTTCACACAAGCAGGCAAGTAAGCGGAGTTGTGGTACTTACATATTTCCCTGCCATGCCTTCAGCTCCCTAAATTGCTGTTGCATTCTCACCTTGCTTTCGCTGGTGTGTTTAAGCAGGCCTGGAAAACCCATGCACCCACAGTTAAATTCCAAAAGCCATATTAATATTGCTGTAATTGAGCAATTAACATTGAAATTCACAGACCACCTCTCCCAAAGGGGTTGCTCGCATGCAGCAATTAAATGCGGAACTCAGAAGCCTGAAACGGCTTCCAAACACATTATCGATTGCGGCACTTTTAATACCTCACATGTTCCTCCAAATTAAAATTTGCCCCAATGTTTTGTTATCAGCTTTTGATGAGAAGGTCAACCAACACTCCTGTTAGTCGGCTGCCATTATCGATGCTGAATTTAGAAATCCTTCATATGATGAGAAAGATTGCAGATACTTCTCTGAATAAAATATGCAACAATGCTAATAACGATATGAGAGTACTGAAAATAGTTAGGAAGCGTTGTTACATGATTATTATCAGATTGAGAGTTCTAGATATGCTTTTAATTTGTATTACATCTTTTCAATGCTTTGTGATATCAGGGTTAATGATGCAATGCAACTTTGTTCATCAGGAGAAATACATTCAGTGCCAGGCATCTGAGGAAGGATTTATTGGCTTTGGAGGGGGTGCAGAACAGATTCACCAGAATGATAGCAGGGCTAAAATGGTTGCAGAGACTAGGTTTGCATTCCATGCAGGATAGAAGATTAAAGCATCACCTAATCGAAGTATTGAAGATGATTAAAGGATTTTATAGGGTAGAAAGAGAGGAACTATTTTCTCTGGTGGGGAAACAAGGGAGAAGAACCTTAAAGTTAGAGCTAGACTGTTCAGAAATGATGTTAGGAAGGACTTCTTCACACAAAGAGTAACGTAAATCTGAAAATTTCTCGTTGAACTGAGGGTCAATTGAACATTTTAAAACTGAACTGATGTATTTTTGTTAGGCAAAGTTATTAAGAAATGTGAAACCCAGGCAGATAAATGGAGTTAAGGATCAGCCAAGATTTAATTGAATGATGGAACAGGAGTGAGGAGCTAAATGACCTACTGTTGTGTTCCAATGCTTGATACCATAGTGCTTATAGGCATCAAGCACAACTTGGATTATTGGGTGCTAAGACTTGCCCTATGTCATTGTGATAACACAATATAATGCAGTGAGGAAGCAATCATGTCACTGAAAGCAGGCACACTATTAGTCCCTCGAAGAAAGTAATTGAGTTTTGCCTCGTAATGTGGTTTCAACAGCTGAAAAGTGCTTCTGGAGCTCAGTGTCCATCTGAAATGTGTGTTGTTTGGATGGCCAGGTTAGTCCTTGTTCCTAAGGACAGCCTGATTGATAGTGACTTGTTGAGCCAGCAATTTCATTATTTATTTCATGGTGTGCTTTATTTTCACTATATGGCTATTCTCAGTTTCTAAAATCATGCTTCTTCTGCCATCTGTGGCTGTTAGCTGAAAACTGTAACTGAGCTGTGGACATTCCACTGGCCAATCCTTTCCTATTCCACTGGCCAATCCTTTCCTATCTACTGGCCCTGTAGGAGTATAGCATAGTACAGTATAGTAACAAGAAATAAAGAGCTTGCACTTTTATTGCTCCTTTAACATTTGCAGGATGTCCAAAGCGTTTCACAATCAAAGAAGCATTTTTTGAAGTGTAATCACTGTGTTATGTAGGCAAACACGCGAGCCAATTTGTGCACAGCAAGGTTCCACAAACAGCAATAAGGTAAATGGCCAGATCATCTGTTTTGGTGATAGTGGTTCACAGATAAACATCGGCCAGGCCAGATATGTTGAAGAACATATCTGCCCTTCTTCGAATGGTGCCATGGAATCTTTCACATTTTCTTGAACAGGCAGACAGGCCCCAGTTTAATGATACATCCAAAAAATGGCATCGCCAGCTTTACAGCACTCCCTCAGTACGGGCATAATCCTGCAAGCTCAAGTCTTTGGAGTAGGACAAGAACCCATGAATTTCTCACCAAAGTGAGAGTGTGACCACTGGGCTAAGGCTAACCCCATCAGGGAAGGTATCCTGTATAAACTATCTTAGATTATCCAAAATATACAACCTTGTGCTACAAGGAGACATTGCCATGTACAGATGGAAAAGAGAACTTGCCTTAATGTGTGGTAGAAGAGAACTCCAAGCATAATATATATCTGCACAATCCACCATTTGCTCAGCAAGAGTCTTAACATTAGATGTAATAGAGTAATGTGTAAGATTTCATCTGTTTAGACGGCAGAGGCATGTAACACAGAACTCTGGGAATCACATATATAATTTAAATTCTAATTCCCATTAACTTGCATATATCTGAATTTGCTGCTATTGGCAGATCTTGGTATTCTGATTTAAGATCTAACTATTAATTGAGGCATCAGCATTAAACAAAGTGCTTTTGAAACTGCCAGTATAAAACAGGACAAGTGAGGCATAAATGCAAAAGAGACAAAGTTGTTTGGGCTATGCTGGTGTAGACTGCCGATTATATGACTCCAGTTCCACAGATTGGATATCACTGCACTAACAGGTTGCAACATTACCCAGTTACCTGTATCATCCAGTGCACAAAGGCATCTGCTCAGGTGCTCAGTGCACTGCCATTACACCCAGCCTTATATCAGGAACAAGGAATAGTGCACATTTTTTCACAAGTACCTTAATCTATTTCATCCAAGATGAATTGGAGTACTGGTTGAACTCAAATATGACCATACCCAAAAGTGTGTGGTGCAGAAGCATATTCTCCTTTGTGATGTTGCATGGTTTGTGTTTCCTACCTCATAGCCATGTATTCATTCTGTTTTACCTTAAGTGTATGGTTGCTGTGTCTGCTTCAAGGGATTGTGATGGCTCACTACCTTTTTTGCTGGGTCAGTAGATGTCCCTGCAAATGAAGGTGTTATAGGTATTGTTTCTGTGGACACCTGTGACGGTATGCTATCTGACATACTTGCAGGGTGATTAGGAAAGCTGAGTTTTAAGAATGTGGACATTCTCAGGACACCTTCACCTCAGTGCTAGCTCCATCCTGTTGTTGGATGATTCATTGGCATGGTTGAACATTTGTGTGCAAGTGGACCACTGGGCAGCAAGGAGGTTGTTGAAGCCTAACCGAATGCTTGTTTTAATCTGATTTCCCAAAATGATGAACGCAGATCAAGCAGACTGCTGTAGATTGAAGAGCAAAATCTTCAGAGCCCCAGCCAGAGTATTTATTATGGAAGCTGCACCTAAACTTATGACCTCAGCCAAGGAGGTTTCACTAGAGCGGGCACTGTAATGGCCTCCTTTACATTTGGAGTTGGATCAGGTAGCACTGAATGTGCCCCCAAACTATGCAGACTGCACACACTGCACTCAAATGATTGCATTAATTGTTGATGCTCAGCTATCAAATTGTATTTGTAGAAAGGCCCTGTAAAATAAAAGATTTCATTCGCCAAAGAGCAGAATGAAGAGGAGGGAAAAAGATAGATCTTTTGAGGATTCTAAAGTTAACAATAAGGTGGCAGGAAGCGAATTCATTGCTGGAGATGGCTCCAATTAAATTACAGGGATAGGGATAGGCAAGGCCATCGATCATGTAAAAGGGTGCAGGTAGGTCAGGATGAACAAGGAGGGATAGTGCACCATGGTCAAAATCATAGAGGGTGTCAATTGTGATTTTGATCAGAACCATTTCAATCCTGTATCAGAGGCAGAAAATGATTAGACAGACATAGGGCAGAATTTAATGGAGGGCATGGCGTCTCACCCACCGGAAGTCCCACCAACTGAGAGCTACTGGTCAATCAAAGGCAAACAGCTTTTCATTGCTCGGCACCACAACCAGGGAGGCAGTGGCTACTACCACTATTCCACCTCACCCAAGGCCCAGGATCGCTGATGGATGTAGGCACAGGTGAGTGATGGCAGGGTTGGGGGCCTCGCAGGGTGGGGGGGTCACAGGGAGTGAGATCGGCAGCAAGGGCATGGAGGGTGGCTCTCCAGAGGCGAGGTGACGGCGTGGCAGGCAAATGAGAGCCCGCCACGCCATGGAAATGGCATGTTTCCTGGGAATTCATAATTAATGCGGTGGGTTTGGGACGATACGGTGTGAAAAGCCGCTACTGCAGTTAGTGCAAATCTGGGACGATTCCACCCTGGGACAGGAAGAGACCGTGAATTTAACAGCAACGGTGCATCAGCAAATAAGGTGTATGCAAAGAATTGCAGTCAGAAAATAAAATTTATCCAAATGTGTGAATCATCCACTAGTGGCACAAATAGAAATAAATGGCTTAGATCTAATCGCTATTACAGGGACATGGGTTGGAATTTAATGATTGCCATGGTGGGCTCGTTCACCAACTAGAGAGCTGGTGGCAAACCTGCCCCAGCCATTTCTGGGAGCCCCACTGCCATTAAGTCCCAATTAGGCAGCCATCTGGCTGATTTCAGGGTTCCCAACTCCACTAGGGGCAATTTCCAACAGCACTTTCTGGTGATGTCCCGCCTCATAGAGCTGTCGGCTAATCAGAGGGACTCAACATATGGGTAGCCCAAAAAGTAAACCCTTTTGGGGTTTCTTGTGGGCTTCTGCGGGGGCTTGCCTCGTTCAAAGGTTTGCTCCATCAAGTTGCAAGTTGCAGCATGAGCCTCATTATACCTTCGCTCTGCTGCAGTCTGAGGCCGTCACACGGGTGTCACACTCTGCTGGTAGCCCTTGGCCCCAAGGAGCCATCCCTGCAGCTTCTGCGGACCCGGTAAGACTTAAGGTATTTGTGACTGACTGAGAATATAGGAGTCTCCTGCGCAGACATGCAAGATGTGTTTGCGGTGGTCGCACACCAGCTGCACATTCAGCAAATGGAATCGCTTGCAGTTGACATAGTTGACTGCGTGTTGCGACGGAGGTCTGAGCGCCATGTGAAGGCGATCGATGGCACCCTGCACCTGTGGGAAACCCGAGATCTGGGCAAATCCAATTGCTTTTACATCCTGGCTGTCCTGGTCCCGGACAAAATGCACATAGTTGTGTGCCCTTGCAAAGATGGCTTCCATGACCTCATGGATGCATTTGTGGGTGGAGGCTTGTTAGGTCTCACAGGAGTCAATTGAGCACCACGGTCACTTTTATGGCCACTGGCAGTGGATGCCCTTCATGGCCCCATGGTGCCAAATCCTGCAGTAGCTGGCAGGTGTGACCGACCAGTTCCCTAGACATGTGCAGTCTTCGACGACACTGGTTCTCAGTCATCTGCAGGAATGAAAGGCGGCATCTACAGACCCTGGGTCTAGCTAGACACCGACCAGTGACAGCTCGCTGTGGCTCTTCGGCGGCGTGTGTGGGAGCCCCAGCCGCCCCTTCTTCCAGAGGGTGCTGCTCCTCCCCCTGCACAGCCAGGCATCTCAGTCACTTTCTTCTCAGTCGTCTTCACTCTCTGTAAGCCACAAAGCATACAGCTAGGTCACCAGGCTCCATGATCCTGATGTACTCCTCTTGCAGGATGAAAGAGAGAGATGCATGGGTTAGCATGGGTGTACTAAGGACCTGTCTTGGTAAAGTCTGAAGGCGCTTAACGCTTCCCAGAGAGTGCTGGCCACCACTTGGATGATCAGAGATTAGTGCGCTGCATGGCTGCCTGAAACCCCACCTATCTCCGCTCCACATAACCGATTGATTGGCGGCAGCTTTGCCCATTAGACTGCATGCTGTGCTCTCAACTCAGGCGCAGGCATTCTCCTAACCTGCACTGCAAGGCTGCACGATTAGCTTGAACCATGGGGGAGATTGGTCCAAACTGGGAAGATGGCATTGGAAGGGGCTGTGAGCACTTCCACCAGTGACTGCTTCACGGCCAGCTTTAGCAAGGAGATTGCACAACATGCCCAGTCGTCCAACTGTTCTGCAGTCCACTAAAACACTCATTACTTTTCAGTCTGTGCCCAAAGAGTGAAAAGATCTGAGCACTTGGTGGCACTTTGATGCTTCTGCGTTGCTTGAGTAGGCAGAGGAGCTAGAGGTCCAATTCCATATCAATGTGGCTGCGCCTGAACTGTCGCAGCTGCAGAGGAATGGTCACTTTACAAAAGGTTTCCCTAATACATGGCCGCTTCCCTCACTCATCCAACACCCACCCTCATGTGCTTGTGTGCTACCTTCAACTGCAGGGAAGCCCTTGCACCCCCACCCCCACCAAGTCACTTCAACCGCAGAGCAGCACTTGCCTCCACCCCCCCAAGTCGCCTCAACCACAGGGCAGCCCTTGGGCCACCCCCCAATGTTCCGCAAGCGCAGGGCAGCCCTTGCCCCCGCCAACGTGCCTCAACCATGAAGTCCAACAGACGAGCGCTCCACAACGTTACTGTGTCCTCATCTCTGAGTTTCCCTCAAAGTGCAACCCGCCAACTGCATGCCTTTTATACGCTGTTGTGAAACATGTCAGCATGCAATCACACCAACGTGGGCAGACAATCCAGTGCAGGGAGGAATGATTCCGTCGTGCTGGGCTTATAATGATCTGCAGATTTATTGCAATGAGGTTCCCCACTTCCAATGGCAGGTAACACGGCCTGCCATCGGCAGGCGGAGTGGGTGATTGCAAACTAGTTTCACAGCATCATGAGGGCGATTTTTGGCCTTCTCACCATATAGTCCACTCACGCCATCGAACACGCCCGATGCCAGTGGGCATGGACAATTCCTTCTCCACTCTCCTTGTCTTTACCCACATCACTACACTGTTCTATTGTCTCAACCTTTTTCTTTAGGTTTCTAAATCTCCCTTCACCTGAACCCTCCCCCTACCACTTGTTAGTTTAAAGCCTTATCTATGGTCCTAGTTATATGATTCACCAAGACACTCTTCCCAGTCCATTTTAATTGAAACCTATTCCAACAGAATAGCTTCTTATTTTCTGAAGTGTGACATGAATTGAAACTCTTCTTCCCATTTTTTGAGCCAAGCATTTAATTCTCTAATCTATTTGACCCTATGTCAATTGGTACATGCTCACCCAGAGATGATTACCTTTGATGTTCTACATTTTAATTTGGACCTAAAAGCCTCAACCTCTCTAAGCAAAACATTACTCCTAGTTCTGCCTGTGTCATTGAATCCTATGTGGCTCACGACAACTGGATCCTCCCCATCCCACTCTGAGTTCACCACCACCTTGGCACCGGGTTTGCAACATAACCTTTGAGCTCTCAGTTGCAGCTGCAGAGTACAGTATCTATCCCGTTGTCCCCTATCACTACCGTATTCCGTTTTGCTCTCCCCACTTGAATGCCATCCTGCACCATGGTGCCATGGTCAGTTTGCTCAACCTAAAATCCATTTTCTCATCCACAGAGGTAGCAAGTACCTCCTACCTGTTGGTCAAAGTCAAAGGCTGAAGTTTCCCCATCACAACATGCTGGATTACCATACCTGTCTGACTTGCAGTCACATCTTCCTGTCCCTGACCATTTACCAACTATAAAGCTCTACTTAACCTAAGGGGTCTGACTGTCTCCTGGACCAAAGTATCCAGATAAGTCTACCCCTCCTTGATGCCTCACAATGTCAGCAACTCAGACTCCAGCTCAAGCTACAGACACTTACCATAGATATGGCTGTCTGGGACTGCGAAGCATTCCATAGATTCCCACATGTTACAGTCATGGCACTGCACCAGCCCTGCCATGTCTGTCTAACGTTATTTATTTATCTGATTAGCTAATTAGTCATTAAGTCAGTGAGCTAAGGTAATAGCAAGTTACAGTCCCCTAGCTTAGAGACAAAAAAAAAACACCCACCAGCTTTTGGAGGCAAAAAATAAAGAATGAAAAGCAACACCTTCTCCCCCTCACAGCCTATTCCCTTTAACACAAAATTCCCAACATAGCACTCGGTTCACGAAGCATTCTGTTTTCAAATCACACTGTTCTCGGATCACTCTGCACTTCCCCACTCTGGTCTTTATTAAAATCCATCTTTAACCAAGCTTTTGGTGACCCCACCCAATATATCTATCTTTGGTTCATTGTTCATCTTGGTCTGATTATGCATTTGTAAAGTGCCTTCAGATATTCTTCTATGTTAAATGTATTATATAAATACAAGTTGTTGTTGATCACAACTTGAGAAAAGTATCCTTATTGCACTAGTATGAATGAGATTGCCAATGCCAATCAGTCAAGTTAGAAGAGACAGCCCATGCCTGCTATGAAATGGACTGAAATTAAATTTATTTCACATAGGCCCTACAGAGCTAACTATTTCATCAATCTGCATTGGATTTGAACCCAAGTACCAGAGATGAAAAATCAATATGCAACACATTTTTACACTAAATCTTTAAGATAAAAATCAATGACAATGTTTCATGTGATTAATGATGAATGGGCATCATACTGTCAGTTGCTTTACTGTGCTTTCCTTTGTATATAAGCAGTGTCTAGCAACAAACATCACTTTTATGCCTTAATGAAGCACTTTCCTCATGAAAAAGTACTTGGCAAACATTTTATTTTTCAGTCACAATGTCACATAACATCAAGTGATTCAATACTGCGTTTTCACCATTGACTTTATTGAAATGTGTTTGTAAATAAGTATGGAAAACAATTGTCAAATCCTCTTTATGCAGACAGTATTTTAATGGGCTGTCTGGTAACCACATTACATTTGGTCAAATATTAGGAATTACTGAGATTATGAAGGTGAGGAGTCTGGAAAAGAACGTGTTCACAGTTTTCACAGTCAGTGCTGGTATTACAAGCTCACAGGTAAAGTAGAGAGAGGAATGAGTCCTGCAGGCAGATTTTATGTAGCTGGGAAACAAATTGAAAAGTAGTACCTCAAAGACGGCAATTTCTGGATTACTCCTGTTGCAACACGGTAGTAAGTACAGAAATGAGCAGGATGTAGAGATGAATGCATGGCTGGAGAGATGATGCAGGAGGGAGAGCTTTAGATTAATCAGGCTTTGGGGTCAATGCTGGGAGACCTGTACAAGCTAGACGGGTTGCACATCATCAGGGCTGGGACCAATGTAAATGTGGGGAAGTCTGCTAGAACTGTTGGGGAGGATTTAAATTAGCTTGGCAGGGGGATGGGAACCTGAGAATAGATTTAGAATGGAAATTTCCAAAACTAGAAATGGAAGGCAGGAAATTAGTAAGTGAGCATGGAGGGCAGAGAAAACAAGGCTAGAAAATAGATTAATGGTAAATGCAGCAAAGGTAGTAAATAAGGTAGATAATAAGATAGATGAGCTGAAGGTACAGATGGACACTTGGAAGTACAATATCAGAGTTATTATTGAAACTTGGCTTAAAAGGCAGGAATGGTAGCTCAACATTCCTGGTTGGAGGATTTTCAGACAGGCTAGAGAAGGGGGATAAAAAAGGAGGGGGCTTACAATATTGGTTAAAGAACCAATCATAACTGTGAGGAGTGAATGATATGACAGAAGGATCATCAAATGAGGCTGTATGAATTGAAGAATTAAAAAGGGGCGGTTACACTACCAGGTGTATCATAGAACCCAGACAAACAATCAGAGGGAGATAGAAGACCAAATTTGTAGACAAATTGCTGAGAAGTGTAGAAACAATAGGGCAGTAATAGTGTGGATTTTGGTTACCCTAACATTAACTGTAATAATGTCAGTGTGAAAGGTATAGAGAGCACAAAATGCTTAAAATGCATTCAGCGGAACTTTTCCTGCCGGTACATAGCAAGCCCAACAAGAGAAGGGGCAGTTCAGGACTTAGTTTTAGGAAATGAATCTGGCAGGTGCAAGGGATATCAGTGGGAGAGCATTTTAGTGGTTGTGATCATAATTCAGTTATAATTTAGAATAGTTATGGAAAAGGACAAAGACAGACCAAGAGTAAAAGGTTTAAATTGGGAAAAGCCAATTTTACTTAGCTGACATGCAATTTGGCAAAAATAGACTGGAAACAATTACTTGTAGGTAAATCAGTGTCAGAGCACTGGGAGACATTCAAGAAGGAGATAAAAAGAGTTCAGAACTATTCCCAGAAAGAAAAGAGTGGGTCTCCTGAATCTAGACCCCCGGGAGTCAAAAAGGATGCAGAGTAGAATAAGGCAAAAAAAAGGGAAGCTTATACCACATACTGAGAGTTCAATGCTTGCAGGAAGCCTTGAAAGTTTAGGAAATGCAAGGGAGAAATTAAAAAGGAAATTAAGAACGCAAAGAGAGGCCATGAAAAATTATCGGCAAGCAAAATCAAGGAAAGCCCAAAGATGTTTTATAAATACACAAAGAGCAAGGGGATAATTAAGGAAAGAGTAGGGGTTATTAGAGATCAAAAATGTAACCAGTATGTGAACATGGAAGATGTACACGTGGCTGTTAATGAACACTTTGGCAGGGATTTTCTGCGCCCGATCGGGATAGACGTGTTCAGCTGCAAGATCGCAAAATATCACGAGAAGGTCCTAGGCGCGTTTCCCGACAACGTAAAACCAGGAAACGATTGTTCCCTCCACCTGTCAATGGCGGTCGCTTTTCCTGCCACCGCACATCGTGAACGTTATTAGCATGTGTTTGCATTTTATTATTGTGTCACAGGCCGGAATCACCCTGCCAATGTCAAATTTAATTGCCAAGTCGGCGTGAATGGAGAAAGCCATGATTTCCAACTGCTTTTAGAAGATGTACAGCTGGCGACCTGAGCCTCGAGGAAAACTCGGAGGTGAGTTCACACAACTCAGTGCAGCGCTCGTGAGGATGCCCCAAAGGAATACAAGGAAGCGGCTCCACAGATTCGGGGGAGGGGGGGTCACTGGCAAGCCTCCACAGCGGTTTCTTTGTGGCTGGCTTTTTAGTGTGGTGCCAGGGCAAGGGGTCCAGTCTGATGTGGGGGCTAGGGAGCACAGATATAGGGTAAGGGAACCTTGGGGCAGTAGCTCCAGTATGTACAAAGAGTGTGGAAGGTTGTATACAAACACATGACTGCAGTGGGGTGGCGTCTGGGGGGGGGATAAATCAGCCATGCAAATGGAGAAACAGTTCAAAAATACGCACTCACAGAGGGTAGCACTCTGAGCCCCTAGCATTATTGTTATGTAGGCATTAAACATTCACCCCCACGGTCCAATGGAGCCGTGCAGCCTTGGAGTGCAGGTTAGGATAATGCCATCGCTTGAGAAGAGGCTTCAGGATGCAGTCGAGTGGCCGAAGCTGTTGTCACTCAGTCACGTGATGTGGGGCAGAGGTGGGTGGGATTGTGGTGAACCTTCATGCGCACCAAACACTGGGCATCCATTTGGTGGCCAGGACTCTCTGGCATGCGTAACGGGGCCTTGAGACACAGCTGCAGGCGATGACTTGACCAAGAGTGGCCCTTAGGAGACAAATGCTGAGCCTCGCGTCTCTCTCTCTCTTTGATACTGCAATGAGGAGACCATCAAGAAGTTGGAGCCTGGTGATCTCGCTGTTTGCATCATTGATCATAGGCAGGAGAGAAGGAGAAGAATGCGATGAAGGCACCTGGCACTTCAAAGGGAGGAGCAGGACCCTCAAGGCCATGGGGCGGCAGCGCCTCCCCCACACGCAGGGGATGATCCCCAGAGAGCCGTCGTTCGTAGGTGTCTCGTTGGACTGAGAGTCTATAGGCGGCGCATGTGCTACCTGCAGATGAGCGAGAACCAGTGTTGCTGACACCTGCGCATGTCGAGGGAACTGGTCACTCACATATGCCACCTTCTGCAGGACTTGGCACCACAGGGACATGGATGGCACCTACTGCACATGGACTTAAAGAGTACCTGATCCTCTGGCAGGCATCATCACCTGTCAGGAATACTGTTGAGATGTGGGGGGGGGCAGCCCTGCCTCAAAGGTGCTGAGAGCACATGAGGAACATCATGGAAGCCTGTGATAATTGGGTACAAGATTCTTGCAGCTAATGCAATCCACATTAAGGTGCAGGCATCACTGGTCTAGAGAGTGACTTTGAAACAGGGAAATCAGAAGGTTACACACTGCACAGAGGAGAGTCCCTGGACTGCGTGACACTTGCCTTCAGCTTGTGCAAGTCTTACATCTGATTTCCATGAATACTGCTCATCATGAAGGAGCCAAAGACAAGAGATATGATTGGGAGTGTATTTACAATCGTCAACATTCTGTACAAGTGATTGACACCCATGCCCAAGTTGTGCAATTACATCGTCTTAATCTTTCTAACTCTGCCGCTACATCTTGGTGCTCCCCCGACATCCACATCGGAGGCGGAGGTGGCCTGCCTACTGCTATGCCCTGTTGTCTGTGATGACCTTGGTGGGCATGTTCTGGAGGGCCAAGACCTGGAGGGCCCTGGCCTGCTTTTGGGGTGCACCCTCCTCGACCTGCAGAGCTGGAGCTGGAGGGGTCACAGGAAGAGGGAATTCGGATTGGCTGGACACTCCTGGAGGTGGATGGGCCCAGGGTGTCGAGCTGCTAGTCCTCCTCCATATGGGTGCCCAAGCTAACTCCTTGAGGAGAAGGGGCAGCTGGAGTGAGAGGGAGATGCCCTGCCCCCTCTCACATTGACACTGATGGGTGCCAGCAAGTGCCTCAGTGATGAAGTGCAGCTCATGCAGCAGTGCAGGACCTATGTCTTGGGCCAAAGTCTCCACGGCAGCCGCCATCCTACCAGTGTTAACCTTGATGCAATGGCTTGCCGGCGCTATCACCTCAGATTGAAGTTGGACAGGCTCCTCCATTGTGCCTTGCAATCTGAGGAGTGCAGCAGATATCCCTTCCCAATGTTCCCAAGCTTATCTTTGTAGCTCCAGCAACTGAGATAGAACCAAGTCCAAAGGCTTGTAATCTGACTCAAGCTCAGCAGGTTCCTGACCTCCAGCTGTCCTCTGATTGTCAGCATCCTGGGATGTCCCCACCTCCGCCTGCTGTGGACCAGACAGTGTGCTGTGTTCACCAGATTGTGATCCTGAAGCTACTCTGGAACTAGGTCCCACCAAGGTGCGTTTCTCTGCACTGGTGGAGGGTGTGGGTGAGTGCGAGTGCTGTGACAGGCATTCGATTAGGGTGTCATCAGATTCCTTTTTCGAGGTGTCTTCCGGGCTTTATCTTGCGGTGCCCTCGGATGCTTCCCAGCTGTGTCTGCGGCTGAAAGGAGAGATGAGTAGTGCATGGCAGCGGACTGCGAAACAGGAGATATCACACAGTATGGTTGTCTGATGGATGCTGCAGTGCTGGATCTTCACTTGGTTGAGCGCTGCCGACCTCACCGTCAGTGCATGGTCCACATCCTTGCCAGCCAGGTGGGTGGCTCTATTCTCAAAGTCAGTCAGGACGTTCAGTTCGGGTGTTCTACACCCAGTCTGGGACCTCTCCCCTTTGTTATGAGCCAGCTTGTCCTGCATAAAGACAGATGGAGAGAATGTAAGCAGGACGCCTGCCAAGCCAGATGTTAAGTGTGCCTGGCATGTGTAGGTGGTGAGTGGTGCCATGGACGGGATGAGGGAACGATCCGCAGAGGAGATGAAAGTGTGTGTGAGAGAGAGTGAGTGGTAATGTCCCTTGAGCTGGCAGTGAGTGAGATCCCTGTGGATATGTGATGGGTTTGTGAGTGTGTGAGTTGAGAGTGATGAGAAGGGTGACTTACCCTGACAGAACGGAGGACACCATTAATCCTCTTCCTGCACTGGGTGGCTGTCTTCTTTTGTAGGGCGTTGGTGCTCATCACCGCTGCCATGGCCTCCCATGTTGGATTTGTCACCTTGGATGAGGCTCTTCACCCAGACCAGGATAGAGGACATTGGCCAGTATGTGCCTGAGAGAGGCGTCACTGAATTTTGGAGCAGCACGTTTCCTCCATTTGGATGCTATGACTTTCCACCAGCTTTCGATCCCTTAGAGGGTGCTAGCTCTGTGCAGGGGCCCCTATAAGTATGGCACCAGATTACAGAAGGACTGAACTCATGGCTGGGAGGGCGAATCAGAGGCTGGCCCTCCAGCGATTCTATGTGAAACCCATCCCGGTCAATTTTTTCCACTGAGTTGCACACGATATTGAGTGAAAAACCGCCATTGCTGTCGGTGAGTCAAACACTGATTTCCCCACCTGCTTTCAGAGAAAATCTGGCCTTTGTGTTGTCTTCACAAGAGGGGAGCAATGCAGACATTGTGGCTAAGCAGAAGATGTGTGAAGTATTGGATAACGTGTGAAATATTGGAAATGTAAATATAGTGAGAGAGGAAATAGTAAGGGGTTTAGCACCTTGAAAATAGATTATTTGCCAGATGAAATATATTCTAGGCTGCAAAGAGAAGCCAGGGAAAAAATAGTGGAAGCTCTGACCATCATCATCCACTCCTCTCCGGTTATAAGGCGTGGTGCCAGGGTACTGGAGGACAGTTTACATTGTACTATTGTTTACAAAAGTGAAGCAAGGGATAGATAGGGTAATTACAGGGCTCAGTTTTGACTCCTTTGCTGTTCAGGGTATATATCAATGACTTAAACTTAAATTTAGGGGGCATGATTGAGAAGTTTGCAGATGATACAAAAATCGGTTGTCTGGTTGGCAGTCAGGAAGATAGCTGTAAATTGCAGTAAGATAACAAAGGACTGGTCAGGTAAGCAGCAAAGTGGCAACAGAATTCAATTTGGAGAAGTGAGAGGTAATGCATTTGAAGAGGGCAAACAAGGCAAGAGAATACATAATAAATGGATACTGAGAGGCCTAGAGAAATAGAAGGACCTTTGAAAGTATGTCCATAGATCCCTGAAGGTAGCATAAGGTGATTAAAAAGGCATACAGGATGATTTCTTTAATTAGCCTAGGCAAGGAATATAAGAGCAGGGAGGTTATGCTAGAGCTATATAAAATACTAATTAGGCCACAGCTAGAGTACTATCTACAGTTCTGGTCACAACATTACAGAGAGAGTATGATTGCACTAGAGAGGTACAGGATTTACAAGGATGTAGCCAGGAATGGAGAATTTCAGCTATGAGGAAAGATTGGATAGGCTCGGCTGCTTTTATTTTTGGGACAGAGGAGGCTGAGGAGAGGTTTAATTTTTGCATGTAAAATTCTGAGGGCCTAGATAGAGTAGATAAGAGAGACCTATTTCCCTTAGCAGAGAGGTCATTAATCAGGGGCGCAGATTTAAAGTAATTGGTAGAAGGATTAGGGAGATTTGAGGAGAAAAGTTTTCACCCAGAGGTTGATGGAGGCTCTGGAACTCACTACCTGAAAGGGTGGAAAAGGCAGAAACCCTCATCACATTCAAAAAATATTTTGATATGCACCTGAAGTGCCCTAACCTAAAGGGCTGCAAATCGAGATCTGGAAAGTAAGATTAGGCTGGATAGATATTTTTCAGCTGGCATCTCCACCGGCACTGGCTGTCCTGCAACCATTTAACAATTGGCAGAGCATTAATATTTTAAATGTATTCATTCAAAGGATGTGGGCATTGCTGTCTAGGCCAGCATTTATTGCCATCCCTAATAGAAACATAGAAAAATAGGGGCAGGAGTAGGTAATTCGGTTGTTCGAGCCTGCTCCGCCATTCAATATGATCATGGCTGACCCTCTATCTCAATGTCATACTCCCGCTCTTTCCCCAAACCCCTTGATGCCTTTAGAGTGTACACAATGTAGCTACACCCACAGTTTTGTTAGGAAGGGAGTTCCAGGATTTTGATCTAGTGGCAGTGAAGGAACAGTGATATAGTTCCAAGTCAGGATTGTGAGTGGCTTGGAGGAGAAATTGCATGCGGTGATGTTCCCAAAAAATCTTCTGCCCTTGTCCTTACATGTTGTACAGGTCATGGATTTGGAAGGTGTTGTCAAAGGAGCCTTGGTGAGTTGCTGCAGTGCATCTTTCATAATGTATACATTGCTGCGACTGTGTCGGTGGTGGAGCGAGTGACTGTTTAAGGTGGTGGATGGGGTGCCAATCAGACGGGCTATTTGTCCTGGCTGGTGTCGAGCTTCTTGACTGTTGTTGGAGTTGCACTCATCCAGGCAAGTGGAGAGTATTCTATCACACCTCTGACTTGTGCGTTGTAGATGGTCGACAAACGCTGAAGAGTCAGGAGGTGGGTTACTTGCAACAGAATTCCCAGCCTCTGACCTGCTCTTGTAGCTACAGTGCTTATGTGGCTGATCCAGTTCAGACTCTGGTCAATGGTAAGCCCCAGGATATTGTTAGTGGGAGATTCAGTGATGGTAATGCCATTGAATGTCAAGGGGAGATGGTTAGATTATCTTTTATTGGCTAGGGGCAAGACTTCAGCCCCCACCTGGGTAGGAAGTCCTGCCATAGCGAGCTGCCGGCCAATCGGAGCGTCTGGCAGCTCTGAAGCTCCAGCAGCACCAGACTTAAGCAGTGACCACTGCTGGGACTACAGGCAGTTCCTGAAGAAGGGGAGCTAATCAAGGCTGGACTTCAGAAAGTCCTGGGTATCGGCGGGACCTGGTGAGCAGACCCCAACAATGGGAATTGGGGGCTGGATTTGAGAGGCCAGTGGGGGGAAGATTAAGGGGGGGTAATGATCTTGTGTGGGAGGAGGATGCCTCCAATGGGCACAGGGAATTAGGAACTTTACCCCCTTCTTGCCTGACATCAGCTCACCCAGTAAAAGCAGCCGGGCTACCCACCTGGCCGGTTCCTCCCCTTGCTGTGGGTAAAATAGCAGCAGGACAGAATGAGGCACTTATGTGGCCATTAATAAGCCCATGGGCGGGTGGCACCTCCACTATCCACCATAAAATGGGAAGAAACAAGTCAGGGAAGGACAAGCACTGCATTCAAATGCACTGACAAGGGACCTTAAAATTCCACCTCATGTTTCTATGTATAATGTAGCCATATTAGCCTTGTGCTACTGCGATATATGTCTAATTCTCATACCAGTCATCCTTATGACTTCCTCTTTGAATAAGATTGTCAGTTTTGTGTGGGATTATGATAGGGTTCATATGTTCAATTTACACTATCTACGAACTAGCATCACATTCTTTTAACTCACTTAGCAGAGTCAGCAAACAGAGTCTACTTCCTCAGCAATCAGTGAATAGTGGCCCAGATTTTCACCATGATGGACAGCCTTTCCATCACGGTGAAAATAATGGAACTACTCAAAAATCTAAGTTCTGCCCCGAACATGACTTTTAGTATATTAGCGGTCGAGGCGCGTTTCACGTTTCATTTTACTGAGGCAACTGGCCATCTGAATCAGCAGCAGTCTCTACTCTAGTTGGATTTTGGTAGTCTAGGAGTGTGAAACCCAAAGTGTGGAAGTTTGACCTGGTAAGAGCAGGTCTGAACTTGGTGTATTTCTCTGGGTAGCCAGGGGAACCCTATTGGAGAGATAGGGTACCGCTGTGCAATTTGCTTTAAAATTTTATTCACTGACAGACATATGTTGCATGGTCCAGCAGCAATTTAAGCCACAATCCGTTGGCCTGCATCCCCTGCCAGTGGCTGTGATAGTAACCATCACTCTCAACTTCTATGCCTCAGGATCTTTCCAGGGATCATCAGGAAACCTGTCTGGTATATTCCAGTCATACCAGCTGCATTAAGGTTGTAACTAATGCCCTGTTTGCACTTGTGGGGGAGCACATTAATTTCCCTATATATGTGGGGTCTTTGACACAGAGAGCCACAGTCTTTGCCCAATTAATACACTTCCCTAAGGTGCAGGGTGTTATTGATTGCACTCATGTAGCCATAAAGGCCCAACTCAAAATGCAGACAACTTTGTAAACTGGAAGTCCTTCCATTCAATCAACATACAAGTAGTTTGTGACCAACACAAGGTCTTCTTTCAAGATTCTCTGGCAGATGCCACAACTCCTTCATTCTAAGGAGTTCACAACTCTCACAGCTATTTCAGCCACCAACACAGATCTGTGGTTGGCTTCTAGGGGACAAGGACTACCCCTTAAGAACTTGGCTAATGACCCCCTTTAGGAGCCCACAAATGGAGGCAGATTGCAACTACAACAGCAGCCATGTTGTCACCAGGAGTACCATCAAGCAGGCAGTTGGCATCTTATTGATGCACTTCAGGTGCCTTGATCACGCAGGTGGAGTGTCATCTACAATATGCCCCAGTAAGGGTATCAAGAAAGTAGTACTGTGCTGCATGCTGCACAATATTGCGCAGCAGAGGAGCATAAAAATTGATGATGACGTGCCCTGGGCAGAACTCCAACCTCTGAGGAGGAAGAGGAAGATGAGGAGGAGAAGGAAGCCCCTGTCAATTTGGAAGATTCCAAAATGGATGAGGATGAGGAGGCCGCCAATGGCGGAGACACTGGGAGGCATGGGCATGTAGTCAGGGCTGACTCTGTGCAAGAGGGGATAATCGCCAGATGGGTTCTTGTGCAAAAAAGATTCTCATAAGGTCCTCCCATATCATAATTACAATCAGCCAATCCCCGATGACATACTTCCACCAAAAAAATCTTGTACATTGACTCCATAATTACTCAAGGGGCTGCCCATTCCCCACAAGGGAACTTTCTCCAGTTTAAAATAAATTAAGCTAAGGAAAGGTAAGAGTTCCAGTTTTTATTTAAAGTACATAAACATAATGTTTTTTTACTGTATTTAACTTAAAGTAATGGGTTTTTTTTCAACCAGAGCCATGGCAGGGCAGCTCAGTCATGTGTTATGTACCGCCTGCAACATGTGGGAAGTCCTAGATGTTCCTTGCGCTCTGACTGACCACTTGTGCAGGAAGTGCCACCAGCTGCAGCTACTTGAGCTCTGAATTTCGGAGCTTGAGCGGCGGCTGGAGGCACTGAGGTGCATCCACGAGGCTGAGAGTTTCATGGATAGCACGTTTTTAGACATGGTCACCCCACAGCTTACGGATGTGCAGACACAGAGGGAATGGGTGACCATCTGTCAGAAGAAAGGTGCCAGACAGGTAGTCAGAAAATCCCCAGGGTGCATCTCGCTCGAGAACCATTTTTCTGTGTTGGAAGATGATGAGAGTGACAGTTCCTCTGGGGAGCTCAGCCACGCTCATGGCACTGTGAGTGTCTCAGCTGCACAGGTGGGGAGGAAAAAGAGGGGAAGAGCAATAGTGGTAGGAGACTATAGGAAGGAAAACAGACAGGCGTTTCTGCAGCCGTAGATGTGACTCCAGGATGGTATGTTGCCTTCCTGGTGCCAGGGTCAAGGATGTCACTGAATGGCTGCAGGGCATTCTAAAGGGGGAGGGCAAATAGACAGAGGTCGTGGTATATATTGGTACCAACGACATCGGTAGAGAGAGGGATGAGGTCCTGTAATTAAAATTTAGGGAGCTAGGAAGCAGATTAAAAACAGGACCTCAAAGGTAGTAATCTCTGGATTACTTCCGGTACCACGCGCTAGTGAGTATGGAAATAGGAGGTTAGTCCAGATGAATGCGTGGCTGGAGAGATGGTGCAGGAGGGAGGGCTTTAGATTTCTGGGACATTGGGACCATTTCTGGGAGTGGTGGGACCTGCATAAGGCGGACGGGTTGCACCTGAACCGGAATGGGACCAACATCCTTGCGGGGAGGTTTGCTAGTGCTGTCGGGGAGGGTTTAAACTAACTTGGCAGGGAGATGGGATCCTGAGAGGAGGTTCAGCAGGGGGAGATGCACAGCCAAAATTAGAAGAGAGAGCAAGTGAGTCTGGAAGGCATAGAAATTATAGGCTAGTTAAGGCACAAGGGGCAAGATTGGATGGTATTTATTTTAATGCAAGGAGTCTGATGAATAAGACAGATGAGTTGAGGGCACAAATTAATACATGGAAGTATGATATCATTGCTGTCACAGAGGCATGATTGAGAGAGGGCAGGATTGGCAGCTCAATATTCCAGGATATAGGGGCTTCAGGCGAGGCAGGGAAGGAGGTAAAAGAGGAGGGAGTATCGCAATATTGATCAAGGAATCAATTACAGCAGTAAGGAGAGATAACATCTTCGAAGGCTCCTCAAATGAAGCCATATGGGTAGAACTGAAAAACAAAAAAGGAGCAATCACATTGCTGGTAGTATACTATAGGCCCCCAAACAGTCAGAGAGAAATAGAAGAGCAGATATGTAGGCACATTTCAGAGAAATGTAAAAATAATAGGGTAGTGATAGTGGGGGATTTCAATTTCCCCAACATTAGAGGGAGTGGAATTCTTAAAATGCATTCAGGAGAGCTTTTTAAGCCAGTACATAGAAGGTCCTACAAAAGAGGGGGCGGTCCTAGACTTAATTTTAGGGAATGAAGCCGGGCAAGTGGCAGAGGTGTCAGTGGGGGACCATTTTGCAGAAAGTGATCATAACTCCGTTAGATTCAAGGTTGTTATGGAAAAGGACAAGAATGGGCCAGGAATCAGAGTTCTAAACTGGGGGAAAGTCGATTTTAATAAGATCAGATATGATTTGGCCAGAGTGGACTGGGAGCAGCTACTTTTAGGTAAATCTGCATCTGAGCAGTGGGACTTATTCAAGAAGGAAATAGGGAGAGTACAGGGCCAACATATTCCAGTAAAGACAAAGGATGGGACCAAAAAATCCAGGGAACCCTGGATGTCAAGGGATATACAGGATTGGATAAAGAGAAAAGGGAAGCTTATGGCAGGTACCGAGGGCTCAAAACAGCGGAAGCCCTGGAGGAGTATAGAATGTGTAGGGGGGAACTTAAAAAGGAAATTAGGAGAGCAAAAAGGAGGCATGAAAATACATTGGCAGGTAAAATAAAGGAAAATCCAAAGTTATTTTACAAGTACATTAAGAGTAAGAGGATAACTACGGAAAGAGTAGGGCCCATTAAGGACCATAATGGTGATATGTGTGTGGAGCCGGAAGACATAGGTAAGGTTCTAAATAAATACTTTGTGTCAGTGTTCACAAGTGAGAGGGCCACGTGGGTATGGAGATCAGCAGAAGGACTTTGATATAATTAAAGAAATTGGCATAGAAAGGGAGGAGGTTCTAAGTGGTCTGACAAGCTTAAAAGTAGATAAGTCTCCAGGCCCGGATGAAATGCATCCCAGGCTGTTGAGTGAGGCAAGGGAGGAGATAGCAGGGGCACTGGCAATAAGTTCAAAACCTCTCTGGCCACAGGAGAGGTGCCAGAGGACTGGCCAATGTGGTACCGTTATTCAAGAAGAGAGGAAGGGATAAACCAGGGAACTACAGGCCAGTCAGTCTAACCTCAGTGGTGGGGAAGCAATTGGAAGCAATTCTGAGGGACAAAATTAATCTACACTTAGAAAGGCAGGGATTAATCAAGGACAGTCAGCATGGTTTTGTTAAGGGGAGGTCATGTCCGACCAATTTGATAGAATTTTTCGAAGAGGTGACCAGGTGTGTAGATGAGGGCAATGCATTTGATGTAGTTTACTTGGACTTCAGCAAAGCTTTTGATAAGGTCCAGCATGGGAGATTGATAATGAAGGTAAGAGCCCATGGGATTCAAGGCAATTTGGCAAATTGGATCCACAATTGGCTGAGTGGTAGGAAGCAGAGGGTGATGGTCGAGAGGTGTTCTTGTGACTGGATGCCTGTGTCCAGTGGGGTTCCACAGGGATTGGTGTTGGGTCCCTTGCTGTTTGTGGTATATATAAATGATTTGGACTTGAATGTAGGAGGGTTGATCAGTAAGTTCGCAGATGACACAAAAATTGGTGGGGTGGTAAATAGTGAGGAGGATAGCCTTAGATGACAGGAGGATAGAGACGGGCTGGTCAGATGGGCTGATCAGTGGCAAATTTAATCCGGATAAGTGTGAGGTGATGCACTCGGGCAGAACAAACAAGGCATGGGAATACACGATGAATGGTAGGGCCCTGGGAAGTACCGAGGATCAGAGGGATCTTGGTGTGCATGTCCACTGGTCCCTTAAGGTAGCGGGACAGGTCGACAAGGTGGTTAAGAAGGCATATGGGATACTTGCCTTTATTAGCCGGGGCATAGAATATAAGAGCAGGGAGGTTATACTGCAACTGTATAAAACGCTGGTTAGGCCACAACTAGAGTATTACATGCAGTTCTGGAATCCGCTTTATAGGAAGGATGTGATTGCACTAGAGAGAGTGCAGAGAAGATTTACTAGGATGCTGCCTCGGGTGGAGAGTTTTAGTTATGAGGAGAGATTGGATAGACTAGGGTTATTTTCCCTGGAGCAGAGGAGATTGAGGGGGGACATGATTGAGTGTATAAAATTATGAGGGACATAGATTGGGTAGACAGGAAGGAACTTTTCCCTTTGGTGGAGGGATCAATAGCTAGGGGGCATAGATTTAAGATAAGGGGCAGGAGGTTTAGAGGGGATGTGAGGAAGAATTTTTTCACCCAGAGGGTGGTGGAAATCTGGAACTCACTGCCTGAAAGGGTGGTAGAGGCAGAAACCCTCATAACATTTAAGAAGTATTTGGATGTGCACTTACAATGCCACGGCATACAAGGCTATGGGTCTAGTCCTGGAAAATGGGATTAGAATAGTTAAGTACTTGTTTGGCCGGCGCAGACTCGATGGGCCGAAGGGCCTTTTTCTGTGCTGTAGGCCTCTATGACTCTACGGGCAGAATTCTGCCGTCGGCAAGCAGGGGGCAGGGCCCGCTCGCTGACACGTAAAATGACGCGGGATGACGTCGGGAGGAAGCCCCGACGTCACCCCGCCCCATTTAAATTTTCAGGAAGGCGGGGGCACAGCCAAATTAGCTGTGCGCCCGTCGACCTGTCAATGGCCAATTGAGGCCATTGACAGGATCATTGAAATAATTAAAGGACCTACCCATCCAACCTTAAGGTTGGCGGGCAGGCCAGGAGCCCTGGTGAGAATTAGAAAAAGCATGAAACCGCATCCACCAGCGGGATGAGGTTTCATGTAGGGATTTTAAAAGTTTAATAAAAGTTTTAGTGTAAATTATGAACATGTCCCATCTCATGTGACATTGGGGGACATGTTAAGGATTTTTTTTTCTATTTTTAATGTTTTTAAAAGTGTCAACGATCTCCCTGAGGCAGCACTTCGCCTCAGGAAGATGTGCACTCTTTCGTGCACATGCGTGAAAGAGCACACTCTCTCTTTTGGGGAATCCTCCCCCGCCTGCACAGGAAGCGCACAGCGCTTCCCACCGGATGTCACACTGGGAGGGCCTTAATTGGCCCGCCCACGTAAAATGGCGGCAGGGCCCGCTTCTCCGGCAGAGATCGGCTCCCCGCCCACCGGAGATTGGGTCGGGCCTGCCCGCCCGGCAGGCAGAAAATTCTGCCCTATGACTCTATGACAAGGATGAGAATAAACATCAATGATTTTGACTCAGTCACATTCATATGGCTGAAACCCTCACCATAATAACCATGGGCCTAATCATATTCCAAACAAACATGGTAATAAGGCATTCACAGCATGGCCCCCTCACATGAACACCAATGACTGTAAATGAGGGGCCCATGCTGCCAACTTGTCCATAATCAAACCATGCCCACAATGCTGAGAGTGACAGAACATCAGAATTCAAACCCAATACATGCTGATAGGATTGTATGTTGTCGCATACATGCAAATTAGGCATCTCATGCATGAGGAACCCATAACTGTGCCACAACAGCTCTTTGAAAGAACTTGAGCACCATCCATGGCAGCCAATGATCCAGTTTCTGATGTGGGCACCACATGCAACATGCCTGGCTTCCATATACCTCTATTTACCACACAAAGCACATCCTGTGACACCTGGATTGCAAATACAGCCAAAGTAGTGGGCACAGCAGAAAATCAATATTACCAGCATGATACATGGCCTCTCAAGCTATGATGCTTACGCCTAGGTCAATGTGTAATACTGCAGTGCAGAGGAATTGCACTCAGTACTCATCACTTTTCATGGAGTCTGATCATTGAGCCTCCCTTAAAGTCAAGCTAGGATGGACAATGAAAGATACAAGGAGCATCTCAGTGCTTGAGGCTTTGAATATTGGAATCTTATGTGATACAGCAGAGAAGGAAGAAGTCCTCTGAAGCATCATAAATCAGCTGACAATCTTGATCTTGCTGACAGCACATTGAGATGGTGCTTAGCATGCCATCCTCATTATTACTGATAAGAACCACCTTCATAATGCTTCCATTCTTTTTGAGCTCTCTAGTGTACAAACACACACTGAGTCATGTACAAGTGTAAGTAAATATATTCAAGAGGTGCTCACATGTGCTATACACAATGTAAAAAGTGTAACCACGGTGAAACCATTAGTGCTCTAGGTGAGACAGTATCCTTTGCTCGCACACTCCTATGAAGTGCGCCCTGTGTTACCTCAGAGGAGGTGGTGGCAGGCTGTTCACTTCTCTGTCTAAATGGCAATGAGCAGTGTGACGACACCCACTGGGGACCTCCATCAGACTGCAGCTTCTGCACCTCTACATGGGCAGCCGTGGTCACTGGCACACGTGCATCACACGAGGGCTCTGGCGGAGGGGCTGAGAAGGTGGAGGAAGATAAGGGTGCTGAAGAGCTTTTTGTACCTTGACCCTCCTCGGTGACCTATACAGCCTTGGGTTGGCCTTCAGATGGGGTTGATGGGGCTGGCTGCTGGAGCGCAGCAGTCATCATTCCAGCAGCCGCTTTGTCAACAGTGCAACCGTCCTCTTAAGGGTACGCAACTCATCCTTTATTCCATGGATGTCAGCGCTCATTATGAGTGGACTGAGAAAGGGTGATGAGAGAGGCTTGCACCCTTTCCTAGCCAAGACACTGCTCTTGCATCCATTCTGAGTGTTGCTGCAGGTGTCTCCCATGAGATTGGCCAATCTCTCATGGTTGGAGCTCATGCAGTTGAGCCCACGGGACAACGTGGACTCCTTCATTCGGAGTCTAAAAGATCCCACAGCCAGGCCTCCACATACCTGCTGCTAATTATCTAAATACTGTGCCCCAAAAGGTGACTCCTGAGGGTGAGGGAGCAGAGCTGGGATCTGAGTGAGAAACAAAAGGAGTTATTTCGGTATAGCCTTTCACATTGTGAATGCACTCTCTGATGCACAGCCACTGCCTTAACCATGCTAGCTCTGCCCTTATGACACAACCCAATCCTTGCTTTCCCTCTCATGCCAACATCCCCTTGTGCTCGGTGAAGTGACAGCATGACCTCCACCATTACCATCATGAGCCAAGGTTATTTCAACACCGCCTTAATCATCTGCTAACAGTGATTCACTATCATCAAGTTGTATACCTCATTATTTTATGATATGAGGAAAATGAGAAAATTAATTGAATCTCACATTGTGAACTTGAATTGTTTCATCCATATATTTCATATAAAATATTATTTGGCTTCTAATCCAAGCAGTTTCCCAGCTATTGAACAGGTGAGGTCAGCTAACTCAGCACAGACATAGTACTAAACCCAAAACTTTCCTCTTTCCTGCACTGTATTACTTAACTATTCACTGCTTTAATTCGTTGGGCCATTGGTAATCTTGTTTATTGTCATGGAGCCATTAAAAAAGCTTCAGTAGAACGTATTTCCAATCTGAAGCACTTCCTTGTCCCTTTTTCAACGAGTCCGCTCCTGTTCTTAGAGCAAAAGTCAATGAAATTTGTTTGTCGGCAAGCCTTGCCTCTCCTGCAATATGCAACCAATCCATTCTCCACAATCGCAGTAGGTTAGCATCAAACTCCAGGGGAGTCAGGGATAGTCTAAGGCATTCGCTGACTCTAGCTGTGAGTGCAAGATCAAGAGACACCAGACATTTACAGAGGCAGGCAGTCAGGTCAGGCAGGAGGTAAAAAGGCATTTCAGAGGCAGGATCAGAGGTAATAGGTTCCTGCAGGCATAAATTTCTCCAGTTTGGTGCTGCAGAAAATAGCTGAAAGCAATTGCAAAAATGATGGGACAAAGCGAATGAGAGGTGGAAAGCAAAAAAAAAAGTAGATAAGAGAAATAAAAGAGCAAAAGGAGAAGCCAGAGATCTAATATGGGAAGGTTGTAGGAAAGATAAAGAGCAGAAAATTATAAACAGTGTTAAGAAAGGAAAATGGCCAGGGGAAGGAAAAGAGGAGCAACATGTGAGTAAGCAATGAGTTATAAACCCAACAGATAAATATGTAAATATTTATATTTCATGCATGAATTACATACTTAAATTATAGCTTTGGCATTTATGTGTTAAATGAAAATATATAAACAAGAAATCCAGGAATGATGGGAATAAAAAAAAATCAGGCTTCTGCTTTTTTAAATGTTTAAAAAAAACATATTTTTATTCTTTCACTTACAAACATATGAAATAGGAGCAGAAGTAAGCCATTCGGCCCCTCCAGCCTGCTCCACCATTCATTAGCATCATGGCTGATCTGTTTGTGTTTCGAATTCCACATTTCCATCTACCCCTGATAACCTAGGCAAGAATCTATCTACCTCTGCCTTAAAAATATTCAATAACCCCACTTCCACCACCTTCTGGGGCAGAGTTCCAAAGTTGCACAACTCTCTGACAGAAAAAAATTCTCCCCATCTCTGCCCTAAAAGGGTAGCCCTTAATTTTAAAACAGTGGCCCCTAGTTCTGGAATCACCCACAAGAGGAAACATCTTTTCCACGTCCACCTTGTCAATACTGTTCAGGGTCATATGAAGAGAGCATGGGGGCATTGCGGGAGCAGCACAAGCTGTGCCTAAAAATGTGGTGTCAACCTGGTGAAGCTATAACACAGGACTACTTGCGTGCCAAACAGAATTAGCCACAAGTGACAGACAGAGCTAAGCGATTCTGCAACCAACGGATCAGATCTAAGCTCTGCAGCCCTGCCACATCCAGTCATGAATGGTGGCGGACAATTCAACAACATACTAGAGGAGGAGGCTCCACAAATATCCCCATCCTCAATAGCAGTACAGGTGTTACATTGCAGCTGTGGAATGTGGGTATTTTTTTTGGAAGCCAAGGCAATCCAGGACAAACACATATCCAGAAAGTGTAAGCATCTAGACGAATTAAGGATCAGGGTTATTGATCTGGAAGCTGAACTGCAGACACTGCGCAACATAAAGGAGGTTGAGACATATCAGTACAAAAGATAAGGCTGAAGCATTTGCAACAATCTTCAGCCAGAAGTACCGAGTGGATGATCTATCTTGGCATCATCCAGAGGTCCCCAGCATCACAGGTGCCAGTCTTCAGCCAATTTAATTCACTTCACGTGATATTAAGAAACAGCTGAAGGCACTGGATACTGCAAAGGCTATGGACCCTGACAATATTCCGGCAATAGTACTGAAAACTTGTGCTCCAGGCAAACTGTTGCAGTACAGCTACAACACTGGCATCTACCTGGCAATGTGAAAAATTGCTCAGGTATGTCCTGGACACAAAAAGCATGACAAATCCAACTCGGCCAATTACCGCCCCATTAGTCTACTCTCGATCATCAGTAAAGTAATGGAAGGGGGTCTTCAACAGTGCTCTCAAGCAGCACATGCTTAGCAATAACCTGCTCACTGATGCTCAGTTTGGGTTCTGCCAGGGCCACTCAGCATCTGACCTCATTACAGCCTTGGCTCAAACATGCACAAAAGAGCTGAACTCCAGAGTTGAGGTGAGAGTGACCACCCTTGACATCAAGACAGCATTTGACCAAGTGTGGCATCAAGGAGCCCTTGCAAAACTGGAGTAAATGGGAATCAGGGGGAAAATCTCCGTTGGTTGAAGTCATACCTAGCACAAAGGAAGATGGCTGTGGTTGTTAGAGGTTAATCATCTCAGTTCCAGGACATCACTGCAGGAGTTCATCAGGGTAGTGTCCTAGGCCCAACCATCTTCAGCTGCTTCATCAATGACCTTCTTTCCATCATAAGGTCAGAAGTGGGGATGTTCGCTGATGACTGCACAATGTTCAGCACCATTCGCGACTCCTCAGGTATTGATGCAGTCCATGTCCAAATGCAGCAAAACCTGGGCAATATCCAGGCTTGGATTGACAAGTGGCAATTAACATTCGTGCAACACAAGTGCCAGGCAATGACCATCTCCAACAAGAGAGAATCAAACCATTGCCCCAACACGTTAAAAGGCATTACCATTGCTGAATCTCCCACTATCAACATCCTGGGGGGGTTACCATTGACCAGAAACTGAACTGGACTAGCCATATGAATACTGTGGCTACAAGAGCAGGTAGGCGACTTGGAGTCCTACGCTGAGTAACTCACCTCATGACACCCCAAAGCCTGTCCACCATTTATAAGGCACAAGTCAGGGGTGTGCTGGAATGCTGTCCACTTGCCTGGATGAGTGTAGCTCCAACAACATTCAACAAGCTTGACACCATCCAGGACAAACCAGCCTGCTTGATTGGCACCATTCACTCCCTCCACCACCAACGAACAGTGGCAGCAGTGTGTACCATCTACAAGATGCACTGCAGAAACTCACCAAGGCTCCTTAGGCAACACCTTCCAAACTCACAACTGCTACTATCTAGAAGGACAAGGGCAGCAGATACAGGGGAACACCACCACCTGGAAGTTCCCCTCCAAGTCACTCACCATCCTGACTTGGAAGTATATTGCCGTTCCTTCACTGTCGCTGGGTCAAAATCCTGGAAATCCCTCCCTAACAGTACTGTGGGTGTACCTCCACCACAGGGACTGCAGCGGTTCAAGAAGGCAGCTCACCACCACCTTCTCAAGGGCAATTAGGGCTGGGCAATAAATGCCGGCCCCGCCAGCGATGCCCACATCCTGTAAACGACAAAGAAAAATTACTGAGACTAGTTTATATTCCAGATTTATTAACTAAATTTAAATCCACCAGCTACCATGGTGAGATTTGAAACCATGTCCCCAAAGTATTAACCTGGGCCACAGGATCACTAGTCCCGTGACATTACCACTATGCCACCATAGTCTCCCCATATATTGCAAAACCTTATAGAACACAGTAAAATCTGAAAACAGTAAAATAATAGTCCCAGAATCTCCTCAAACCTGCTCCCACTCCACTGCGTAACTTGGCATTTCTTCACACACACATCGTTTCCACTGTGCTTCTGGCAAAGTTGCAGCAGGGGAGCGGGAGCAGCTCTGAAGAGAGTCCGAGCCATATGCGAGAAATTACTATAAATTTCTCTTAACTCGAGAGCTAGTGAATGGAAAAAGAGGGAATCAAAACTAATGCTGTTTACTTTAATAGATCAGCATATCTCAATTGCAGCCTTGTTGCTTAGAGAGAACTACTCCAAGACTTGAGCACATAATCTCAGTTGGCACTCCAAAAGTGCCGCTTTAATGAAGAAGCTATTCCAGAGATAAAATGTTATCCATATTCCTGTTTCTTAATAAGAATGGTTCAGCTTTTTTTTATTATTCATTCATGGGATGTGAGCTTCACTGGCTGGGCCAGCATTTATTGCCCATCCCTAGTTGCCCTTGAGAAGGTGGTGGTGAGCTGCCTTCTTGAACACTGCAGTCCATGTGGTGTAGGTACACCCACAGTGCTGTTAGGGAGGAAGTTCCAGGATTTTGATCCAGTGACAAGTGAAGGAACGGCGATACATTTCCAAGTCAGGATGGTGAGTAACTGGAGGGGAACTTCTAGGTGGCGGTGTTCCCATTTATCTGCTGCCCTTGTCCATCTAGATGATGGTGATCGAGGGTTTGGAAGGTGCTGTCGAAGGAACCTTGGTGAATTCCTGTAGATGGTACACACTGCTGCTACTGTGCGTTGGTGGTGGAAGGAGTGAATGTGGATGTGGTGCCAATCAAGCGGGCTGCTTTGTCCTGGACAGTGTCAAGCTTTTTGAATGTTGTGGGAGCTGCACTCATCCAGGCAAGTGCGGAATATTCCATCGCACTTCTGATTTGTGCCTTGTAGATGGTGGACAGGCTTTGGGGAGTCAGGAGGTGAGTTACTCGTAACAGGATTCCTAGCCTTTTTCCTGTTCTTGTAGCCACAGTAATCATATGGCTAGCCCAGTTCAGTTTCTGGTCATGGTAACCCCCAAGATGTTGATAATGGGGGATTCAGTGATGATAATGCCATTGAACACCAAGGGCCGGTGGTTGGATTCTCTTTTGCTGGAGATGGTCATTGCCTGATGCTTGTGTGGCGTGAATATTACTAGCCACTTGTCAGCCCAAATCCAGGACTTGCTGTATTTGGACGTGGTTTGCTTCAGTATCTGAGGAGTCGCGAATGGTGCTGAACATTGTGCAATCATCAGCAAACATTCCCACTTCTGGCCTTATGATGGAAGGAAGGTCATTGATGAAGCAGCTGAAGATGGTTGGGCCTAGGACACTACCCTGAGGAACTCCTGCAGTGATGTCCTGGAGCTGAGGTGATTGACCTCCAACAATCACAACCATCTTCCTTTGTGCTGGGTATGACTCCAACCAGTGGAAGGTTTTCCCCCTGATTCTCTTTGATTCCAGTTTTGCAAGGGCTCATTGATACCACACTTGGTCAAATGCGGCCTTGATGTCAAGGACATCACTTTTACCTCACCTTGGGAGTTAAGCTCTTTTGTCCATGTTTAAATCAAGGCTGTAATGACGTCAGAAGCTGAGTGGTCCTGGCGGAACCCAAACTGGGCATCAGTGAGCAGGTTACTGTTAAGCAAGTGCTGCTAATAGGACTGTTGATGACCCCTTGCATTACTTTACTGATGATCGAAAGTAGACTGATGGGGCGGTAATTGGCCGAGTTGGATTTGCCGTGCTTTTTGTGTACAGGACATACCTGGGCAATTTTCCACATAGCCGGCTAGATGTTAGTATTGTAGCTGTACTGGAACAGCTTGTCTAGAGGCACGGCAAGTTCTGGAGCACAAGTGTTCAGTACTATTGCCGGAATATTGTCAGGGCCTATAGCCTTTGCAGTATCCAGTGCATTCAGCCGTTTCTTGATATCATGTGGAGTGAACCGAATTGGCTGAATACTGGCATCTGTGATGCTGGGGACCTCCAGAATAGGCCAAGATGGATCATCCACTCATCACTTCTGGCCAAAGATTGTAGCAAGTGCTTCAGCCTTAACTTTTGCACTGATGTTCTGGGCTCCTCCATCATTGAGGATGGGGATATTTGTGCAGCCTACTCCTCCAGCGAGTTATTTAATTGTCTACCACCAATCATGACTGGAAGTGGCAGTACTGCAGAGCTTAGATATGATTCGTTGGTTGTGGGATCACTTAGCCCCATCACTTGCTGCTTATGCTGTTTGGCATGCAAGTTGTCCTGTGTTATAACTTCACAAGGTTGACACCTCATTTTTAAGTATGCCTGATGCTGCTCCTGGCATGTCCTCCTGCACTTTTCATTGAACCAGGGCTGATCGCCCGGCTTGGTGGTAATGATAGAGTGGGGGATACGCCAGACCATGAAGTTACAGATTGTGTTAGAGTACAATTCTGCTGCTGCTGATGTCCCACAGCGCTCCATGGATGCCCAGTCTTGAGTTGCTAGATCTGTTCGAAATCTATTCCATTTAGTGTGGTGGTAGTGCCACACAATACAATGGAGGGTATCCTCAATGTGAAGTCGGGACTTTGTCTCCACAAAGTGCAGTGGTCACTTCTACTGATACTGTCATGGCCAGGGAGCATCTGTGGCAGGCAGTTTGGTGAGGATGAGGTCAAGTATATTTTTCCCCCTTGTTGGTTCCCTCACCACCTGCTGCAGACCTAGTCTAGCAGCTATGTCATTTAGGACTCAGCCAGCTCGTTCAGTAGTGGTGCTACTGAGCCACTCTTGGTGATGCACATTGAAATCCCCACCTAGAGCACATTCTGCACCCATTCTGTGTCTGTGGACATTAAAAAGACTATAGCACAATTCAAAGAAGAAGGGGGAACAGTGGGATGAGTAGTCCAGCAGCTCTTACTAATTTTCTGGAGGCATGAGTTCAAATCACATCAGCAGGGAAAATTTAAATTCAATTAATTAATAAATCAGTATTAACATACTAGTCTCATTAATAATGATCATAAAGCTTTTGGATTGTCAGAAAAACCCATCTGGTTCAATAATATCCTTTAGGAGAGGCAAACTGCTGTCCTTACCCAATCTGGCCATATCTGTCTCCGGACCCACAGCACTGACTGCCCTTTGAAATGGCCTAGCAAGCCAATCAGTTGTATCAAGCCATTATAGAAGAAAACACATGGACTATAGCAGTTCAAGAAGGCAGATCATCACCATCTTCTCAAGGGCAATTAGGAATGTGCGATAAAAGACAGCCTTGCCAGTGACACTCCCCAAGAACAAATAAGAAAAAAGTTTGAGAGTTTTTCTGTGACCAGCATTCTTCTCCCAACCAACATCATTCATTATATCGTAATGTGTGGGATCTTGCTGTTGCCACATTTTTCTACATAATAGCCTCTGCGCCTCATTTCTGTGAGACATTGGGCCAGGAGTTGCTGTTAAAATAATGATGAGGCTAATGGCATAAGCGGTACAGCAACTTTAAGTGAGGGGCAGATGCACAGTTAAACACAAACACCTCAAAGTTCAAGGTACGTGCTGCAACGTGAGCTTCACAAAAACAACATCTCACTATCTGCCTCGCCATTGAAATGGATTGGAAGATGTGAAGTTGCTTTATTTGCTTGGTAGGTACAAACTAAACACAGAACAGGGAGTTAAATCTGATCCTAGTAGTAAATAATGCGGTGTTAATTATTGCCAATCAATCTTCAAATGGCACTGAAAATTAACTACCTCAAGTGTGGATTCTCACTTTTTCATGTTTTAATCACTGTTAAAGATTCAAAAATATAAACTGTTATTTTTTTGTTTACTTTTTTTTGTTCTTTTACTCTCCCTTGATTTCTTCTTTCTTTCCCTCCCTCTATTTCTCTTTCTGTCCAAGATTTCGCCCACTAACCTATACATCCTTTCCAGTCCTTCTAAGCTTATTTTGCAATCCTTCAATCTGATTGATTAAATAGATACCCTGTTGCTTGCCCCCTTCTCTCAGGTCCCAAATGCCCTGTTTTCCTTGCTGCAATGTTATCAGCTCGCACGTTTATCAACTTGCCAAGCATACAAATTTAAAATCCTAAACAGGCAAGGACAAGTCTAGCTAATGGCACAGTAAGGTATAAGGTATAGGTATAAGGTACTATATAGCCAGCATTTAGTGCCTTTGAAAGGATTGTGGTGGTCTGCCTTCTTGAATTGTTGCAGTTCACATGGAGGACTCTGACAGGGAGTTTGGGGATTTTGACTTAGCAACAATGAAGGAACATATGTTCAAGTCAGGATGATGTGTGATTTGTTGGGGAACTTGCAAGTGATGGTACTCCCATGCACTCACTGCCCTTATCCTTCTATGTTGTGGAAGCTGCAGGTTTGGAAGTTGTTGTCAAAAGAGCATTGGCAAGTTGCTGCAGTGCACGTTGTAGATAATACACACTACAGCCATGGTTCACTATGGTGAAGGAAGTCGATGTTTAAAGTGGAGGAAGGGCTGCTGATCAAATGGGCTGTTTGACCTGGACCTTCTTTTCTCAGAAACAACATATAATGTTAAAATGGAAATCAATCTATACAAGATGCTACATTTAGTGAATGTCTAATTATGAATAAACTGTTGAACTAAGTGATTTCTTTGAAAATACCAAACGTATCTGTGGGATAGAGAAGCGCATGGGATAAAAATCTGTCTCTCTATTCATCAGCCTGCAATTTTACATCCATGAAAGTAAATGGATGCAAAATTATGGCTGGTCAGGGTCAAAATAGAATTTTTAACCCATAGAGTTAGATATTGTGCAAAACCAGGTGAGCAGCAAATAAATTCCAGTTTCTGCAATGGGCAAAGTAACTTGGAGTTCACAAAATAGAATACCTTAAATCAGTTCTAAAGTTTGGCTCCGACTGTAAACCATGTCAGTCATGGCTCAGTGGGGAGCACTCTCATTTCTGAGTTAGAAAGCGATGGATTCAAATCCCACTCCAGAGACATGAATACAAAATCCAGGCTGGAGAGTGAGTAGCTCAGCCATTCATTGGGAAAGACAGCCTGTAGCAGTCACTAACCTGCTGGATTTGCAGCACTTCACCAGCCTGTGAAACCACTCAACCATAACCAGCAGCCAGCACCTAGACGAGTGTTTCCCACAATAAAATCAGCAACACCATTTGAACTACATCCATGAGTTTTGGGAGAAAACATCCTACATACAGCACAGGTAAATATACTTCATGTTTACAGATTTACTTTACATGTAGCGCCATTACATAACCAAGACAGTAAAACACTCAACAATCAAAAAACACTCACACTCTCTGCATTTAATCTTAGTAACAAATGTGTAAAAAGGGTAAAGTATACATGGTGATGCCATGCATAGAGATCACATGACCAAAGATACAGCGTGTTGCATATGTTTTATTTCCTAATCAGAGATGCAATTAGCCCCACTTGGATTCACAATGAAAGAACAAAATAAATCATAAAATCGCAGAATTGTTAAAGTGCAGGAGGAAGCCATTTGGCCCATCGTGCCTGCACTGGCTCTCTAAATGAGCATTTCATCTCGTGCCATCGTCCTGCCTTCTCCTCGTAACCCTGCACATTTTTTCTTTTCAAGTAAGCTCGCACCACCAGCAGACAGCCACTCACAGTGAGCAGCACTGCCAGCAGACAGCCAATCACAGCTAACAGCACCACCAAACGAGAGCCACTCACAGCTAGTACCACCACCAGCAGACAGCCAATCACAGCTAGCACCACCACCAGCAGCCAGCCAATCACAGCTAGCACCACCACCAGCAGACAGCCACTCACAGCGAGCACCACCACCAGCAGACAGCCAATCACAGCTAGCACCACCACCAACAGACAGCGTCTCACAGCAAGCACCACCGCCAGCAGACAGCCAATTACAGCTAACTGCACCACCAGCAGACAGCCAATCACAGCTAACACCACCAAAGAATAAAGAAAAAAAACACTCATTTACAGAACTGGGCCAAAGTCTGACTGAATAGAGGCAGGCCTTCTAGCCTGGCCAATCTGGCATCTGCCTACCTCCATTCCCGCCGTGGGCCTGCTAATGGAGGTGGTGGCACAACTTCAGCCCTTTCTTACCACTCTGCCATGAAAATAGTGGCAGGCACTGGTGGGCATGAGGCAGGATCACACCATTGGCCTGACTCCTGGTTCCCGCTTCGAGAATGAAAATCTGAGCCTTTACTGTTTCTCAACTCTAACCAAACAGATTTTGGCTTTGATCCCTCAGGGCCAATCTCTCTTTCCAGTGCTGTAATACTTTTCTTGGTCAAAACTGCCACCCTTTCCCATTTTTCTCCTTCCCTATCTTTCCTAAATAACTTGTATCCAGGAATATTAAGCACGCAATCCGTACCTTTTTTGGGCCAGGTCTCAGTTATCACCACAACATCATATTCCCAAGGGCAATTTGTGCCTACAGCTCATCAATATTATAAATCACACTTTGTGTACAAATCCATTCCAAACATAACTTAGGGCTCTTTGTATTTTCCAAGATCTCATCTAATTCTGTTATCTCCAATCTCTAACAGTTTTTACCCAGTCCTCTGGGCAGCAATTTTCTACTTTTTAATAAAACATCTTGATGCCCAAACTTCTGCCGATTTAGTTTAAACCCTTCCCCACAGCACTAATTAATCTGCTCAAAGGATCTTGACACAAGCTCTGTTCATGTGCAATCTGTCCATCTTGAACACGTCCCTCCTGTCACAGAACTGGTCCAAATATCCCAGGAATCTGAAGCCCTTCCTCCCAAGCCATGTCTCTAGGCATGCACCAACCTGCCATATTCTCCTACTTCTACTCTGACTAATGCATGGCCCTTGAGTGATCCAGAGGTTACTACATTTGAAGTCCTCTTTTTTAACTTGCTCCCTAGCTCCTTAAATTCTGACTGCAGGACCTCAATCCTCAATGTGGTCGTTCCAACATGGTCCACGATTTCTGGTTCTTCTCCTTTCTCCTGCAGAATGTTCTGCATCCTCTCAGTGATGTCTCTTACCCTGACACCAGGGAGGCAACATATCATACAGATCTCACACCAACTACCTGTCTGTTTCCCTGACTATCAAATCCCCAATTACTACTATTCCTCACTTTTCTGTACCCGCTTTGCAATCCTGTGTCTCAGTATGCCAGGCTCAGGACTGCACTCCTTCGAGGTGTCGTGAATCTCTCTGGTATTCAATGTTGAATATAGCTTTGAGAGTGTCACACATCTGGAGGATTTTTGCATTGTCTGCTCATCATACCCTTCCTTGCAGCCACACACTTGCCACTCTGAATTCTGTCTGGCTGTGGAGTAACCACCTCCTGGAACCTGTGGTCCACTAAATATTCTGCCACTTGTACGCACTACAGTGACTCCTGCTGCCCATCAAGCTCAGAAACCTGCAGCGGGAGCTCAAGCAGCTAGAGGCACTTTCTGAAAACATGAGGCTCTGGGGAACATGAAGCATCCTGAAGTTCCCACGTGGAGCAGGAATTGCAGGCTGCAGCTAATAGCTGTCCCTCCATTTTAGTTACTAACCTAAAATAAAGTCCATAGATTTATGGTAATTATTTATAGAATTGCTTTTAACTGTGTCAAAACGATATTGCTATTTTTCTATTCGTTCCTCAAAGTGAACTAACCAAAGACTAAATTAATTTACTCAAAATTAACAAGAACCACTGAGTTACTGAATACAAATTACTAAATATTAGATATCAATATACTTAACCTACATACTTATCTGAGAATCCTCAGGGTCTACCACTCCACTCATTTTCCTCCTCTCCACAGAATTCCTCTCATCAACAAATTCTCAGCTTCCACTCCTTTTGCAATTCACTCAGCTCTGTCTCCAAGTCTGTGACCAGGTTCTCCAGTCTCTCACATAATTTCCTCAACTCTGGTACCATTCTAGTAAATCTCTTCTGCATTCTCTCTATGGCTTCAACATCTTTCCTAAAGTGTGGTGGGCAGAATTGGACACATTGGCCGTGGTTTTCCGGCCCCACCGTGGGCAGGACCCACTGCGGGTGAGGCAGCGCCCCAGCCAGAAGTCCATTGACTTGCGACGGGACTGGAAGATCCCAGTGGCAGGTGGGTGCGGAAAATCCAGCCCATTATCTCTTCATTGCACGGAAAAGCTCCAGAACTGCTTCCTTTCTCGCTGGGCTGGAAATACACCAGAAGAAAGAGAGACAATTGTCAGGATCAGGAGTAGGAGTGATTGAGAGTTGCCGGGATCAGGAATAGGAGTGATAGAGAGCTGCCAGGATTAGGAATAGCAATGATAGAGAGCTGCCAGGATTAGGAATAGGAGTGACTGAGACCTGCCATGATCAGGAGTAGGAGTGATAGAGAGGTGCCAGGATTAGGAGCAGGAGTGATAGAGAGCTGCCAGGATTAGGAATAGGAGTGATAGAGACCTGCCACGATCAGGAATAGGAGTGTCCGAATTTTTTTCCTTTATTCGTTCACAGGGCGTGGGAGTCACTGGAAAGGCCAACATTTATTTCCCATCTTGAACTGCCTTTGAGAAGGTGGTGGTGAGCTGTCTTGTTGAACCACTGCAGTCCATGTGGTGAAGGTACATCCACAGTGCTGTTAGGGAGGTTATTCCAAGACTTTGACCCGATAACGATGAACGATAGGCAATTTATTTCTATAACTGCCCTGCCACCTTCAATGATTTGTGCAAATATACACCCAGGTCCCTCTAAACCTGCATTTCCTTTAGAATTGTACCCTTCACTTTATGTCACCTCTCCTCGTTCTTCTGACGAAAACATATCATTTCACACTTCTCTACGTTAAATTTTATCTGCCACTTGTCTGCCCATTCCACCAGCCTGACTATATGCTCTTGAAGTCTATCACTACAGTCCTCACAGTTCACAATACTTCCAAGTCTTGCATCATCTTCAAATTTTGAAATTGTGCCCTGTACACCCAGGTCTAGGTTATAAATATAAATCAAGAAAAGCAGTGTCCCCTCTATATACCAACCCCCAGTCAGAAGTAAGTAAAGATTTCTGTAATTCATGTTTTTAATAGGTTTGAATTAAATAATTAAACTGTTGCATAATGAAATTCTAGCTTTGCTAAAGACTAATGATTCAAAATACCACATGGTTCGAAATAAAATGCCTACTGGCACTAATATTTGTCACTTAAAAAGTATAGTTTTACTGAAGTTTAAGAAACTCAAATGATTAATACATAGGAAAACAACTTAATAGTAGATGTAGAAATGGATATGGCCAACACATTTTCTTAGAGCTTCTGCACCTCAAAATTTCTCACTACACCACTGAGAGTGACATATAACTTTCTTATTCTCAAGGAAAAGGTTTGTCAAATATTTTAATAGGGCCTGTAACCTCAAAACTATTTTTGGTAACTATTCTGGACTAGTATTTGGTATATTTGCATGATATTCCTCCATCTGCTATTTTAATGGAGATGATATCTATTTATTTTAGATAGGTTAATGTGTCTACTAAAGTAACAGGCAAAATAATGTCATGTGACACTGTGAAGCACGTATCAACTGATTTTACAGGCATTCTCAAGATCGTGTCCTTTAAATACACTTTATTTTATTGATTGGGGTCTTGTCACAGATGTAAATTCAGGCAGATGAAAAGTGCCAGGAAGTCAGAAATCAAATGGGTAAGTCTTGAGGATATATTCCCAGCACATTTAAACAAACTTTTATGACTATCAAACAAAAGCAAGCGTCACCATCAGGTCTCCTTTAACCAAAAAGTGAAAAATAATTTAGTATTCCTTCTAGCATTGGGCTGTGCTTAAAGGGATAGATAAAGTTACACCACTAGCCCTAATTCTCTGACCCATACTGCTGTCCAATGCAGTTCTACAGTGGTAATTTTCTTCTGGCTGGAATTTTCCAGCCCTGTTAGTGTCAGGAATTGTGGCAGGCGGTGGGGGCGGGGGAGGGGGTGTTGGATACAATATGGCAAGAACGCCAAAAATCGGTTTCATGCCGTTGCGAAACCAGTTTGCGATCATCCACTTCACCCGTCAATGGCAGGCCTTGTTTTCCCCTGCCACATGTTGGAACGTCATTTTAATATATTTGCATCTAATTATAAGCCCTACTTGCCGGAATCATACCCCCACGCTGGATCGTCTGGGCATGCCGATGTAATTGTACACTGACATGTTTCACAACTGTAGATAAGCAATGTGCACCTGGTGAGCTGCACTTCACTTGGGACTTCGTGGTTTGTTTGCCCTCCATGCTTTTGGCAGCATTCGTGGTCATCAGCGCCAGGCTTCGCAGGCAGCACTGCATCACTTTTAAGGGGCCTCACTGGCAGGTCCCGACCGACCAAGCCAGCCGTATGGCGGGGCTAGCTTTTCAGCAGCTGCAGAGCTAGGGCTTGCTAGGGGAAGGGGGAGAAGTGGCCTCAGACAAGGGAAGAGGCTGCAGGGCAAGGGTGACACTGGGGAAGGGGGGGTGGGGGTATCCCAGCGTGTGTGGGGGGCGCACATGTTGATCTGTGCAAGTGGCCTAAAGTTGGTGAGGGCTGAGGAGGCAGTCTCCAGAGGAGATGAGACCAGATGGAGATGTGAGGGAGTGAGTGGTGATGTTCCTTGAGCTGGCAGTGAGTGAGATGCCAGTGAATGTGTGATGGCCTTGTGAGTGCGTGAGTTTAGAGATAAGATGTTTGCCTTACCCTGGCAGCACAGACGATATCATTCATTCTTTTTCTGCACTGAATGGCCGACCTATTGTGTGCAGCATTGGCACTGATCACCTCTGAAATTGCCTCACAAGCCGGAGTGGTGAGACTGATGAGCCTCCTGCAGCCAGAGCAGGGGTTAGGGATGTTGTGGCAGGCCCCCACAGCTTCCAGAAAGCATCCCAGGGATGCGTCACTGAACCCCTTCTTGGCTTTTGGGGCGATGTCTTCACCAGAGCAGTCTTGGGCTGCAAGCATTGAAAAGTGAGCGTGTGGCTGTAGTTTAAATATGGCGCCCAGTGTGAGGAAGTGGTGAGGTAGTGTGGTGGGCAAGTCAAAGGCTGCCCACCAGCAAGACGGCGTGTTTTCTGTGGCTGCATAATTAATGAGGCGGGAATAGGACGATACAGCGTGAAAATTTGATTGAATTATTTGAGGAGGTGACCAGGTGTGTAGATGAGGGTAGTGCAGTTGATGTAGTTTATATGGATTTCAGCAAAGCCTTTGACAAGGTCCCACATGGGAGACTTATAAAGAAGGCAAATGCACATGGGATACAGGGTAATTTGATAAAGTGGATTCAAAATTGGCTTACTTGTAGGAGACAGAGGGTGATGACAGAAGGATGCTTTAGTGACTGGAAGCCAGTGTCCAGTGGTGTACCACAGGGATCTGTGCTTGGTCCCCTATTACTTGTCATTTATCTAAAAGACATAGATGACTATGTGGGGGGTAGGATTAGTAAGTTTGCGGATGACACAAAGATTGGCCGGGTGGTTAACAGTGAGGTTGAGTGTCTGGGGTTCCAGGAAGATATAGACGGGATGGTCAAATGGGCAGATAAGTGGCAGATGGAATTTAACCCTGAAAAGTGTGAGGTGATACACTTTGGAAGGAGTAATTTGACAAGGAAGTATTCAATGAACGGCATGACACTAGGAAGTTCTGAGGAACAAAGGGACCTTGGCATGCGTGTCCATAGATCTCTGAAGGCAGAGAGGCATGTTAGTGGGGTGGTGAAAAAGGCACATGGGACACTTGCCTTTATCAATCGAGGCATAGATTACAAAAGTAGGGAGGTCATGTTGGAGGCGTATAGAACCTTGGCGAGGCCACAGCTGGAGTACTATGTGCAGTTCTGGTCACCACATTATGGATGTGATTGCACTGGAGGGGGTGCAGAGGAGATTCACCAGGTTGTTGCATGGGATGAAACATTTAAGTTATGAAGAGAGATTGGATAGACTTGGGTTGTTTTTGTTGGAGCAGAGAAGACTGTGGGGCGACCTGATCGAGGTGTACAAGATTATGAGGGGCATGGACAGGGTGGATAGGGAGCAGCTGTTCCCCTTAGTTGAAGGGTCAGTCACAAGGGGACATAAGTTCAAGGTGAGGGGCAGTAGGTTTAGGGGGGATGTGAGGAAAAACTTTTTTACCCAGAGGGTGGTGATGGTCTGGAATGTGCTGCCTGGGAGGGTGGTGGAGGCGGGTTGCCTCACATCCTTTAAAAAGTACCTGGATGAGCACTTGGCATGTCATAACATTCAAGGCTATGGGCCAAGTGCTGGTAAATGGGGTTAGGTAGATAGGTCAAGTGTTTCTCACGTGTCAGTGCAGACTTGATGGGCCGAAGGGCCTCTTCTGCACTGCGTGATTCTGTGATTCCGTGACTCTGTGAAAACCCGCCATTGCGGCCGATGGGTAAAATATTTTTCCCGCCCCCTACTGCACTTTGTGCAAATCTGGGACAATTTCTCCCTTTGACACCAACTTAACTTTATGTTGAGTTTAGGTGGAATTTTCCATTCTGGAGACTAAGCACGGTGGCGGGCGGGAAAGTCAGCGTGATTCCTGCTGAGCGGTGGGGTTAGTCATGAATTATGCATTTATGAGGAGCTCGGCAAATTTTGTGGTGGGGCAGGCAGGAAGTCGCCCACCCTGCCATTATCTCATGGGGTCAAAGGTCATGACGCCATTTTTAAGGGCACCTAGGCAGATATTAATTCATTGCAGGCCAGCAGCTTTGCATTGCTCCTCCAGAGACCTTGCGGCTACAGCTCATACTGGAAAAGCTGGCAGATGTGAGCAACCACGTCCCAAGACATATAAGGGCACCTGCGGCATTGCCTCTCACTCATCTCCAGGTAAGAGCACAGCCGGCGATTTACCCATGGTTGGGCCAATGCTCACTGTTGCAGTGGTCCATGTTTGCCAGCCTCTTGATCTTATAGAGTTCCCCCTGCCTCTTGCTGCTCAGGCCCTTGTTCTTCATGGTCCTGTGCTAACCGGCAACAGGCCCTCCTTCTCTTCATCTGGATGAAGCCATTACCAAGGCAGAGTTACCTGCAGCTTGTATCATCGACGCCTCAGTGGATGTGTGAAGGAATTGAAGTGATACATTAAGTCAGTATGTCCTTTACAGGTTTCCCTCCATCTCAAAGCCAGCCTTTACCTGGCTTCCACCTAGACATGGCATCCCCATCTCAACCCTTCCAGGTAAAGGACATCCTGGAGGACCAGAGATGGGTGTTCCTTCCATTCATACATGAATGCATATGGAGACATTGCCCTTTGACCAGGATGATGAGAGCCATGTGCAAGAAGCCACAGGCAGACACTTTTCCACTTGTCTCCACCACCCTAGAAACTCTATAGGGAGACCATTGCCTTGGAATTATAGAAGACCAACTGCATGATCTATTGTCAGCTATGACCATTCACCCAAGAGGATGGAGGTTTGGAGTCATTAGTTAGCTGCCCTCCACCAGCCATGCGCCTTGGAGGCGTCCACCTCTCTCCCTCCCTTCATGCCTGCCTCTGACTACAGCCAATGGCAAATGGCAAAGAATAAACTGCAGCTCCACACCTTGCTGGGATCTTGAGTCACAAACGTATTGCAATGTGAGCTTCACCATAGAGAGGCGAACACAAGTGAGTACTTTTGATATCCAGTTGCCTCATAATTATTAGGGTTCCCATTCGTCTGCCACTTGTGCTGACCTTGAACTCCATCAACCCAAAAAGACCATCCACCCACTTAAGGATTCACACGTCCAGAGCAACTGTGTTGTCAAGACAGTCATGAGAAAATGGTGCACGTAACATTTCAGACACACTCCACCACCTTCTACCCTCTCCCTGTCACCCACCAACTTCCACCCATCACAACAGACCCACTAAATATCACCATTCCTCTCCTTTCTGTCACCCTTGAACCTTCCCCCGTTACCCTGGACCCTATAATGATCCACCTCCACTCGCCTTTCCTGCCCTCAGAGCCGACACCTGTTACCATCCCAAGCCCACCTTGGCACTGCCCCTGCCTGTTATCCCCCTCTGTGACCATCATTCACAAACTCTCACCCTGGATTTGCCACCCTGCTGCATCCCACTTCCCCCTCTGACTGTATTTGTTACCTCCTACCACCAGTATCCTCAGTTCTTCCCCCAGGACCCCAACGTCAACAACACTGATCCACCCTTGAAGACACTCCCCTCCCTTCCCCGGACATGCACTCCCCCCCACTTCCCTAGACACCCCCACCTTGAAAACCCCCCCATTGTCCGGACACTCACCCCTTCCGCAGATACTTCCCCCTTTCCCTGACACTTCCCCCCCTTCCCCAGACACTGCCCCCTTTCCCCAGACACTCCCACCCCTTCCCCAGGTACTCTCCCCACTGCCCCAGACACTGCCTCCCCTTCCCCCCATTAGCTTGCCTCACCTGTCCAGCCTTGGCACAGCCTGTGATACAAGCATCCGTAATTTCAGCTCACCGCTCTTAAAAGTAGGCATAAACAGCGTCTACATACCTCGAGATGAAATGAAGCTCAGCAGATGCATGCCGCTTATATACAGTTGGGAAAAAGACCGCTTTAATAATCCACTGGTGGAGCACTTAATTTGGAGGGGGAACATAATTCCAGATGAGTTGGCCTTTTAATGAGCATTCATGAGATGTAAATGGGTTCAAATGTGGTTCCTGACATGGATCAGCGGGAAAATTGAGCCGCCTATAAGCAGCCATTGAGAGAACAAAATTCCAAATAATTTCCTGCCAGTGGGAAACAGACTTTTTCCATCACCCCAAATTTAGTGCACCCACCCGATATGATTCCTGCCAATGGCGGGAGTGGAAAATTCCGCCCTTTATCTTTTATATATTTCAATTACAGCAGAAGTGGCAGGAACAATATTTCTGTGATTTCTCTGATATTACACTTCATTAATTTTGATCTGGTTCATCCAAAAAACTGCACACTGATGAAAAAATTATTCATAATTGGATGGAATATAGAAAGACAATGGCTAATTAAATATCGCCAAAATTGCATCTTACAAACTTAATAAGAGTTATTTCTAGAAATAATTAATGGCACGTTTTGAGTGCAGTGTATATGGATTTTCAAAACACTGTAAGATGCAGTATGGGTGAGAACAAGAACTGTAGAGTGGATGGTGAAACTGATCATAGCGCCATGGTGCAGGAGGAGTGAAAGAGAATGTAGCAGTGATATCAGGAGTATAATCAGGAGGATAGGTACTGTTCTCTGCATCTGCGACTGACAGTGCCAAAGGTTGTGTTGCTTGCCTTGTGCCAATGTTAAAGACATCTCCAGATGGATACAAACTTGGAGGGGGTGGATCCAGTTTCTGTGGGTCCATGTAGGAACCAATGACATGGGTAGGAGTAGGAATGATATTCTGCTGGGAGAGTTTGAGGAGTTATTTGAAAGTCCAAACTACATGCAGAATCTCAAAAATAATTATCTTTGGATTGTTACCTGAGCCATGCCCAAATTGGCACTGGGTCAAGCAGATCACGCAATTAAACATGTCGCGCAAAGAGTGGTGTGGGAAGAACAAGTTTTGGTTTTTGGGGCTTTGATACCAGTACTCAGAAAAAGGAAGCTATTCTGTTGGGACAGGCTCCCACTTAACCGGGTTGGGATCAGTCTCCTGGCGAATTACATAACTAGGGTTGTGGACAGGGCTTCAAAATATAAGAGTGGCAGGTGGAGGTGGGAGGTCAGACAAATGGAGATTTAGCAATCTAAAGAGAATACTTGAGACAATAGCACAGTGTGGTGATTAGGGTAAAAAACAAGCAGAGTGGGACAGGAAGGGACGGAGAATTTAACAGTAATAGTGCACTCATGAATAAGGTCCATGCAAAGAATAGTGATAAAAAAATTAAAGACTCTTTATCAGAATACACAAAGTATTCATAACTAGATAGACGAACTAGCAGGAAATATAGAGGTAAATCAAAGCCAAAAAAGTCTGAAAATTAATGTCTGAAGACAAAAAAAGGTCTGAATTTTTTTGTGATGGGGACCAAGTATAGCACTTTTTATGATCTGTGGTGAAGTGCAAATGCTTCTAGGCCATTTCAAATAGATGGAATTATTAAACTTCAAATGGGTTGAAACATTGGGCAGGATTTTACACGTCGGCGAGCAGGGGCGGGGGTAAAATGACGTGTGGTGACGTTGGAGGGGGAACTCCCGATGTCACTGCACCCAATTTAAATTTTCAGGAAGGTGGAGGCGTAGCGAAATCAGCTGCGTGCCCGCTGACCTGTCAATGGCCAGTTGAGGCCATTGACCAAGGCAATTAAGTAATTAAAGGTTGGTGGGCAGGCCAGGAGCTCCAGCGCGAATTGGAAAAAGCATGAAACCTCATCCATGGGCGGGATGAGGTTTCATGTAGCTTTTAAAAAATTTTAATTAAGTTTTTGTGAAAATTATGGACATGTCCCAATTCATGTGACATTGTCTCATGAGGGGGCATGTTAGGGGAATTTTATTTTTCTATTTTTATCTTTTTGACATTTACAGCTGATCTCCCTGAGGCAGCACTTAGCCTCAGGGAGATGAGTGTGCTCTTTCATGTGCATACGCAAAAGAGCACACTCTCAATTGTGGGAATCCCCCTCCCCACCCGCACAGGGAGCGCATAGCGCTTCTGTGCGGACGTCACGCTGGGTGGGCCTTAATTGGCCCAACCATGTAAAATGGCACCCGATTGGCGCCGATCGGAAGCGCGTTTGTGCGCGTCCGCCCTTCAACTTGCCCCCTGACGGGGGGAAAATTCAGCCCATTAGTTTTCCCCTTGTTTATTTTCTATTACCATCAAAACTGTGGACCAATGCATTTGTATTTAATCACTAAAATGACCTCCGCATTTCAGCATTCAATGCAATTAGTGCATGTAATGCAGGGTGAAGTCCATACTAACAACAAAATATGACTGCTGGATTATGTACATGCAAAGCGAAGCAAAGGACTCGAGCAGACCCCATTTTAACTCACCACCACTTTCTCAAGGGCAATTAAGCATGGGCAGCAAAGGCCAGCCTTGCCAGTGATGCCAACGTCTCATGAATAAATAAAAAAACTTCTGAAAATTAACATGACCCCAGACGCCAGCAAACAAAAGAGTAATAAAGCAGCATAGTAACATTTGATGTGTTATTATTAAAGTTTGCATATTATAGATCAACATATAATAATAAATCATATAAATATGAAAATCTGTGTTTTTAAAGTACTTTGGAAAAAATTAACGTGCTCAGTGAAACTGTCAAAATTCCTTGGTGGCAGAAGAGCCAGTGAAACCCCTCTCCCCCGCACACACACAGGTATTGTAATCAGTTCCTCTCCCCCGATCACAAACACAGCCCTCTTCCCAAACCAATCCTCACATATTCACTCATGCACTCCTTTCACTCCCCACTCAGCCCCAACCATTCCCTCCCTCCCTACCCATCCCCATTCACTCACCCCCTCCACCTTTTCCACCCCACCACCCCAACCTGAATTTTTCCACCTTACCCGGATGTGAGGCAGCTGGAGGGGAAAAGCGGCAATAATGATAATGGATTAAAGGGGTCAAAGGGATATATTTTATAAATTAGACTCAAATCCTATACCTTTATAAAACATAGATTGATGTGGCTGTCAGGGCCCAAATCCCAGCCCTCAGCCCTCAGGCCCCAGCCCCAGCCCCACTCCAGCTTCCCTGCTCCATTCCATTCCCCATTTTTCCCCATCCCCATGCAGCAGCAGCAACTCCCACAGTGGAGGTGTCACCAGGAGCACAGCCCAGCAGAGGAAGGTGCTCCGCAAGCTGCACATGGCAGCAGCAGCCATTGGGGGAGTGCCGCTGCATCTCTTAATTACAGAAAGCAAATCAGTTGGTAGCAAATTAAAGAGACAGGGTCTGAGTGACGGCTCCCCTGGGCCAGGCGGAGGGTGGAAAAAAAATTAAAAGGGCAGAATTCCATGCTCCAAAAGTTCAAATTCCACCGAATGGTGGAAATTTCTTGTCCCTGTAGGTGTGAGGGAGAACTGGTTGATTGAGTAAATAGACTGAAAGTATCTCGGTAAATAAAGAGTGGGAAACACTCAAGAAATAATTCCAGGTTTTCAATGAAAATATGTTCCATTTAAAAACAAAAGCTCAGTGAAAAAGATCCAACTATGGCTTACTAGAGAAGCTAAGGATTATATTTGATTAAAAGAAGAGGCTTATAATGTTGCTTAAGAATAGGGGCCGGATTTTCAAGCAGAGATGGGAAAACGTGAGTCGGGCCCATTTGCAGCTTCTGAAACATCAGCCCACCTCCAAATCCCATTCCTGCCATATTTTTGTCACTGAGGTGGGGAGGGATCGGTTTTGTGAACCACGATGTAGTGTGGGAGGAGTGTGGGTGCGGAGGTAAGTTAGAATGCCCTCCTTGGCATTCGGGATCAGCAGCCCAGCTCCCAACATCATTATTATGTCCTCTAAACCTCACCCGTCATGTTTCCTCATGGCTTCATGTCCCCTCATGCTCCCCATGACCTCTCCATGTCCCCTCATACCACCTCCACACCCCAAAACCTGCACCGACATTGGAAAATAGCAGGGCGGGGAGGAAATTCACATTTCCTTTCGGACTCACAATAGTGGCTCCGACCTCAAAAGGGTGATCAAAAAGTTAATAAAATGGTTAAAAAATAGAACATGAGATTAAACTAGCCAGCAATATAAAAATGGATTGTAAGAGCTCTGACAAGTGCTGTATATAAAAAGGTCTCTTAGCGGTAGAGACAGGAGAGGTTTTCATGGGGAATGAGGAACTGGAAGAAATATTGAACAAATATTCTGTGTCCATTTTCACAGTAGAAGACACAAATTACATAGCAGAAATAGGGGATAACCAAGAGGTTTATAAAAGTGAAGAACTTAAGGTAATTAATATCAGCAAAGAAGAAAATACTAGAGGAACTTCAAGTTCTAAAAGCCAACAAATCCCCAGAGACCGATAGCCTATATCCAAGGTTTCTAAAAGAAGTAGCTGCAGAGATAGTGAATGCACTGGTTATGATATTCCATAATTTCTACATTCTAGAACTGTTCCAGTGGATTGGGAGTTAGCAAATGTAATTTCACTATTTAAGCAAGGAGGGAGAAAGCAAACAGTGAACTACAGGCAAGTTAGCCTGACACCAGTCATCGGAAAAATGCAGAAATCTAATATTAAGGAAGTATTAATAATGCGTTTAGAAAATCATAGTTTGATCACGCAAAGTCAAGCTAGTTTTATGAAAAGGAAACAGTGTTTGACAAACACTGGTTAGGCCACAACTGGAGTACTGCCTGTAGTTCTGGGCACCACATTATAGGAAGGATGTTATTGCACTGGAGAGGGTGCAGAGGAGATTTACCAGGGTGCTGCCTTGGGCTGAAGGGTCTGTGCTATGAGGAAAGATAGGATAGACTGAGGTTATTTTCCTTGGAGCAATGAAGGTTGAGAGGGGACCTGACAGAGGTATATAAGATTATGAGGGGCATAGATAGGGTGGATAGGAAGGCACGTTTTCCATTAGCAGAGGGATCAATAACCAAGGGGCATAAATTTAAGGTAAGAGGTAGAAGGCTAAGAGGGGAGTTCGGGAGAAAGTTTTTCACCCGGGGGTGTTGGGAGTCTGGGACTCACTGCCTGAAAGGGTGGAGAGTCAGAAACTCTTATAACATTTAATAAGTATTTAGATATTCACTTGCGTTGCCATAGCCTCCAGGGCTATGGGCCAAGCGCTGGAAAATGGGATTAGTGTCGTCAGATATTTGTTGACCGGCGCAGACATGATGGGCCAAATGGCCTCCTTCTGTGCTGTAAACGCCTATGAGTCTATGAGGGTTTTTTTGAGCGCGTAACTAATTAGCTAGATAAAGGGAAGCCAGTAGGTGTAGTAGGCTTGGATTTCTAAAAGGCATTTGAAAAAGTGGCACATGAAGGTTAATATGCAATAAGGGTTCAAGGAGTTAGCAGCATATTAGTACAGTTGGAGGATTGGTTAAGTGACACAAAGTAGAAATAGGCACAAACGGGGCATTTTCGAGTTAACAGGCTGTTACTAACAAGCAACAGTGCTGGGACCTCAGCTAATTACAATCCAGATGAATATTATTTACATTATTTTAAAGATGATGAAATTTGTAAAATTTATTCTGAGGGAGTGAAACTCCACACTTATAAATTTAGTTTTTCAGGATCGGAGAGGTTGTTTTAGCAGTCATCATGGGCTGCATTTTATGTGCCCCTACTGGGCTTGTTTTTGGCAGGGGCATGTAAAATAGGGTGGGTGCCCACCCTGTGCCCACCCCGTGTCCACCCCACCACTTTCCAACTTACTCCCGAGCTTACTCCCATAATTAGCAACCCACCGGCTATATTTAAATAGGTAATCAGGGGTTACTTAGGTTTAAAACATTTGGCATGGACACTCAGATAGGAGTGAGCAGCCCAATTTTTAAAATAAATTCTTCAAAGGGCGAGAAGCTTGGAGGGGTGGGGGGGGGGGTTCTATCTTCAGGGTCTACCCTTTGAGGATCTGGGGCAGTCCCCCTCTAAAATAGAAGCCCCCTTTCTTCATAGCAGCCTTACGCCCACCGCTGCCACACCACCCCACTTACTAACCTGCCCAAACCCTCCCCGGACTTACCTGTCTCTGGGATCCATTGCTCCTTCTTCTTGTTCCCCATTACAGTCCCAGCAGTGCCCACTAATGTGTCCTTAGCGCTGCCGGGACAGATGGAGCTACCGGCCAATTGGAGCTCCCAAGGGCAGGATTTCCTCCCCAGTGAGGGGCAGAAGACCCACTTGGCCCTTAATTAGCCCACCCGCAGAGCGTTATGGCTGCAGGGCAGGCTCCATGCCAAATTTTCTTCTGGGGGGGTGGCGGGGGGCAAGTCCTCTGCAACCCCTTAATACTCAGCCCCATGACTTAGTACGCTGTAAAATCTCATTACACTTTATTCAACAAGGCTTACATTTTTAATTACTTTGACACTGAGAATAGTGCCTAAAAAGTTGAAGCTCATATCAAATCATTGATTCCATGTTGATTTCATCTGTGAAGATTGCATCCTATGGAGGAGCAGGAATTTGCAGCAACTTCTGGATATCTACATTTAACTGTGCATGTGTGGACACCAGAAGCCACTGTCAGTTTTACGCAGTAATAACGATAAGCGCTGACAGTTTTGATGTCATTAGAATCACAACTTCTGGGCCTATATTTATGGTGAGCAAACAGCAAAACAGCAAACGCTAGACACTCCTGCAACTACTATCAGTGCTTCCTTCCTTCAGGCACAGGAGACAGCGGCATTGTCGGGATGAGACTCCCAGCCCTGTACCAATCCATCATTAGTTGAGCATTGACAAACTTCTCAAGTGTATTAGTGCTCGTGGAAAATATGGACTGCACTGAGAACTGGCGACAAAAGAGAAATGAAGACAGATGCCAGTGTGATATCACTGCAGAGGAGTCAAAGTTTACTGGTGCATGTATAGTGATTGCCTCTATTCGTGGGTTGTTGCCTTAAGGATTCTCCTGGTACAGAGAGGACTATACACCACAAGAGACTCCAAATAATTACATTGCTAAATAGGGAAGCACAAATAGATGTCACATCTAAACTTGTTTCTGGTTTATCACAAAGCTGATTTGGAAAAGATTTTTTGAAATGAAAATGATTTTTCCTTCTTAATGGCGCTAGCTGCAGAACAAGCCTACACATCTCTCTTCTTTAATTGAGGATCTGAGAGATAGTTCTTCTTTGAATTTTGCTGCCTTTAGATTCCTGCCACCCTGCATGCTCTCCCTCCTCACTTTGGCCGAGATTTTCCGTACTCGCCAACGTCGACCATGCTTCCCGCCATCGGACGTCAGGAACCTCATTGTAATACATCAGCATATTATTATTAGGCCAGCCCGTCAGACTCATTCCCTCCCCGCTCCCCCGTTGGATCGTCTACCCGCGTCGGCAGGAAAACATGCCAGTGTGTTTCACATAAGCAACGTGCACCTAGCAGGCGGCACTTCGCTCAGGGCTTCTAGGTTTGTTTGCCTACCTTGCTTCAGTCAGCACTCGCGGTCATCAGCGCCAGGCTTCACAGACAGCACAGCATCACTTTTAGCGAGGGCTCACAGGTAGGTCTCTACCTACCAGATCAGCCATATGTGGGTGGTTTTTCAACAGCTGCAGGGCAAGGTCTTGATTGGGGAATGGGGAGAAGTGACCTCAGGCAAGGGAAGAGGCTGCAAGACGAGAGCTGGACTGGGGAAGGAGGGTATTGCAGGGTGTGTGTGGGGGCACAAGTTGATCTGTGCAAGTGGCCTCAAGATGGTAAGGGCTGAGGAGGCAGTCTCCAGAGGAGGTGAGGCCAGATGGACATGTGAGGGCATGTTTGTGAGAATGGGTGGTGATGTCCCTTGAGCTGACAGTGAGTGAGATGCCAGTGAATGTGTGATGGGCTTGAGCCTGTGAGTTTAGAATGATGAGATGGTTGCCATACCCTCTATCTGCATTGGATGGCCAACCTCTTCTGTGCAGCATTAGCACTGACCACTGCTGCCACCACCTGCCATGTTGGATTGGTGATGCAGCTGCCCGTCCTGCGGCCAGAGTGGTGGTACAGGACATCATGGCAGGCCTCCACAGTATCCAAATGGCATTCCAGAGATGCATCATTAAGCCTGGGGGCTGCAGTCTTTTTTGCCTTTTGTGGACATCTTCCCTGCAGTAGTCATGGGCTGGAAGCACTGAGATGTGTGCACGCAGCTGGACTTTAAATATGGTGCCCGGCATGATGAAGCAGCAAGGTGATGGCATGGCGGGAAAATGAGAGCCCGCCCGCCATGGAAACGGCGTGTTTCCCGGGAATGTATAAGTAATGCGGCGGGTTTGGGATGATACGGGTGAAAACCTGTCATCGCGGCCGCGCTTAGTGCAAATCTGGGTCGATTCCGCCCTTTGTTTCAAACAAGTCTCCTATTCTAACAGTCTCTCATCAAATCTTAAACAATGCCCTGCCCCATTCTTCCATTCCTCCTTCAAACTGAAGGCTTTTAAACTCCTGACCTGGAGTGACCTAATCCTTTACCCTCTGTCAACCATGCCAATATTAGGCATTACATGTCATATTGTAAATCAGTTTAGAAAAATGTTTTGCTACAGAAAAAATACTTCTTTTGAAAAGAAAATGGGAAATAAAGTCATTCTGATTTTGTGCAAGACTTTCAATTATTTCAAGGTATTTAACGAGGGCACAAAGAGACCAGTTTACATTGAAGTGCTTTATGAAGTACTGTGTATCAGGAAAATTCTCTTGAAGAAAGTTTCAGCAATTGGCTGGCATTGCACCTAGCAGTACTTTTTATGGCTGCATAATCCCAGCACAGAGTACAAACATTAGAAAATCGCATGGGATTCTATCCATTAAAAAAATTAGGTTGAAAACCTCGTAGGTTGAGTCTGTGTGATTTCTCAGTGTGCAAGCCCAGTCAGTGAAGATCTGTGCTAGGAACAGTAGTTGGAAAATTTGCCTTCTGGCTTTGGGATTTGCGCTACTCATGAACACTCCACCATAAATCTCAGCGAAGTGTGCCATATTTCATTTCCTGAAAAATTAACCTAGCTAGCGAGCTGAAATTGGCTTTGGAAGATGTGCAAAACCAGCCTGAGATGAATCTCTACCTTCCTGACCAGACTAGTTGTCCCTCCCTCCCCACCGGGAGACACATCCCCTCTTTGGTTTGGCTTCTTTCCCAAGGCCTTAATTTGTGAGGAATAACGCACACAAGGGCACCCAATAGGAAAAAACAGTTTGGACCAGTACTCTTATTTCCCAGTTTTTACTGGTATTTTTTAAAAGTTATACAAGGCCAGTTCAGACCAGTATTCTTATTTCCCAGCTTTTACTGTTTTTTCGTTCTGGGCATGCCCTCTCATCCTAGGGCATATCAGTGACAGTCTGATGTGCACATAAAATGAATTATCAAGAGGACACCACTGTAAGGGGAACAACATCCAGATGATCGGCAATTCCAAAAGTATAAATTTTCAGTGCTCTATAAATGCTGCATTGGAAAACGAGTTTTTAAAAGTATTCATCAATTTAAACTTGCATTCCAACAAGTTCATGTTACTAATGCAAGTTTGAGTTACTTTGAAAGGATTCTTCTGTTCTTAGGTTTTTGATGTCAGCCAGCAAATATTTTCTAAACAAATGTTCCCCTGTCAATTATAATGACGTCAGCAATGACCTGAAGGTCACTTCACTTCAAATTTGTTCAGCTGCTGCCTTAGTGACTGCAAATGGCTTTCCTTAGATGGGGAGAAAGCAGTGAGGAATTTAATGGAGGTCAGTATTAGAATGAAGAGATGAAAAAAAATCTTTTGACAGGTTGCAGTAAGTTTTTAAAGGAAGCAGATCAACTTCAAAATTTTTGAATAAAAGCTGAAAATTAGCAACCTTCATATTTTCTCCCCGCACTACCAATGACTGTTGAAAATGTTATAACAAGTGAATGGTAATTTTCTCCTCAGGCATATGGTTGTAAAGATTTGCAGAGCCCCACTATTGTAAGGCAGCTCAATTAGCATTATTGGATAGAGCCATTAACTTATTAACCATTAGTCATTATCCTCATTGCAAGCATCACTGTTTTTTCAGCTCTTTCAAAAGGTCAATGGCTCTTCCAAACCCATATCACTTTTGATGTTTAAACAATATTCTCAAAATCAACAATAATAAACAGAAAAGCACATGATTTTAATCGGAACTACGTCTAACAGTCTACACAGTTTTATTAGAGGTCTTCTGATGGCAGGCTCCCTAAATAATAAAAATAATTAAATCATAATAATAAGTCAGCTACTCTGTCTCCACCACCGTAAGCTCACCGGAAATGTGGAGGAAACCTGTTACTACGCATCAAGAGGGTGTTCGCTGCAATGCTGGTGCAGCTGGAGCACGAGCGAATCCTTCCTTGTATAGATAGAAAAAGGACTAAGAGATGCGGCAATATTGGTTGAAAAACTACTGGAACAGTATGGCCTAATTTTATGCTTACGCATTTAAGAACATATATTGCAATAACATTGCTTAAACATTGCTGACAATAACACCATGCATCCTCCAACTCAGCCAGTGCCACTTCTCCATGTTGTGATGGGAAGCCTATGATGTCTTGTTTGTGCTGCTCAGCAGAATGAAATAGGATCAGTGTGCAGGTGGGGAACCACAGCAGCTGCAGTTATCTCAACCCTGGTGGAAATTAATGCAACACCCTGCTTAACACTACATTTTATTAAACACAAGGAAGAATTTACCTCCACCGCACCCCCACCCCTCCCCACCCCACAGATCTAAATACATTTTTAGTTTGGCAATTTTTTTTAGTGGCTGGAGGGCAAAATTGGTGATTTTGCTGCTGTGCCTTAGGCATAGCATGACAATCCTTTGAAGTTTTACTGAAGAGAGCCAGAGCTGAAGTGCAGGCAATCAGAACTGTGCTAAAGGTCAAGCTGCAGGCTGAACATAGTAAGAATATAGATTATATATAATGTCAAATTACAACATCATCATTTAACACATACCTGGTTGGGCAGGCTTCATTTGACATTCTAATTGCAATAAATCTCTGTACAATGGCTGTATCTCCTGGTGCAATTATAATGTTGCAGGACCTTTGCATGTTTTGATCCTAAAAGCAGCTTTATATTGGAGAAATGGTTTTCACTCAACATCTTTATTACTGGGGGAGAAATGCGGGTGGATAAAAGGTCATTTAGCATTCAGCATTGAACAGATCTGACCTTTCACTTCTGTGTACATCATTGAGCAGGTGGCAAATTAAAATACCGGTTCAGGCACTTTTAGTGAAAAACTGAAATGAAGAAAGTGCAAGAGAAGAACTTGCAGGCATGTCGTGCTTATCATGGTCTCAGGATGTCAGCTAATGAGTTACTTTTGGAAGCATTGTCACCGTTATGGTGGAAGCAAGTAGCAAATGAAGAAACATTGGAGAGTTTATAACTGGATAACAACGAAGGGATAATTTTTTAAAAATGGTTGATGCTTGAGTTCAGGTATGGAGTTTAGTTTGGCCCTGTGTTTAAAAGCAAGACCTCAACTACTGAAAAATTCTACATCGTACACATAATGGGCAGGATTTTTAGGTCGGCATGCGGGCGCGATCGGCGGGCTCAGGAGCAGCCAGGGAACGGACTGCCGCCCACGATCGGCCCCTGACTGCAATTTCACGCGCTGATATGATCAGTGCTGTCTGGGTTGGGGGCGGGAGGGGGGGGCGAGTGCTGAAGTTAGCGTGGGCGTGGGGAAGTGCTCACAGAAAGCTCCCTGAAAGCAGAGAGCTGCCTCAGGAAGCTGAAGACTTCAAAAGTATCAAATAAAGATTTTTAAATCTGGAAAAAAATGGCCACGCAACACAAGCAGTCACCTCAGCATAAACATTATAAACATTCTGTGCATAGGTTTTTATGTTTTTTTTATTTGATAACGGAAACCTCATCCCACCCTTGGATGAGGTTTCCTGAAAAATGCAAAGGCCGTCTGGTTGATTCGTCCGCCCGCCAACCATAACGTTGGATGGGCAGCGAAGAGTCCCAGTTAATTGTGCCGTTAATGGGCTTAATAGCCCTCTTAATTGTCGGCAGACGGGCTTCCGAGTTTAGCGCGCGCCCGCTGACTGAAATACGGCCAAGTGCGCAATGACGTCGGGATGCTCGCCCGTCATCATCACGCAATATTTTATGCTCGAGCGGGTCAGGCAGCGCCCGCCCGCTTAGTGAAAAATTCTGGCCAATGAATAGGAAAGGTACCCAAAAACATACAAAGCTGAGACAAAGGTGTATACAAGTGATTCAAAAGATGAGTGATGCACAAACACAGAGCACTGGAATTCAAAGCAATGCGCACTGAATCCAATTTGGCTCAGTCATCACTTTGATGCCAAATCCTGTTCTCTGGAGACTTCAATAACTGGAGGATGTACAACTTGATCAGTTGCCATTTTGCTCAACTGCGCCCCAAGTCAAGCTTATAGTGGCTTTGGCTGCGAGCATTTCTGTTCATGAGGGAGACCACGAGTCAGCTAATGCTCACATTGAAAACTTGTATGCATCACTGGTTCTCCTTCTTACATGGTTAACCCTTTGCTGCACTACTCCTGCCATACACAAATCAGTAGGGAAAGTTTGTGATAAAAGTAGCTTGGTGAGAGCAGACAACTGATAGGCCATTACAGGCAAACGGAAGTGTCTATGTTTTGGTTGCTACTTCAGGCCAGCCAGCTGACAGTTGCCAAACTTGAGCCATGGATTATTAACCTAATGCTCAACCACATTTCGGTGGTGAGAGCAATCTTATTCATAAAGGAAGCTCTGTACATAATTTTAGACATTTGATGTTGTTCCAGGAATAGAAAAATTTTACAATAGCTGTGCTTTGTTGTGCTTACCTGAACAAATCAATCCAGTAGCTTTTATTACAGGGGGGTGGGGGGACATAAAACAATTGAACATCTGCGCTGTGTCGAAATAAATAAACCCATGAAAACGCATAGTGTGAAAAAAAGCAATTTCAAAAAAAGAGACAGTTATTATATTCAATTGAGCTACTGCAAGATATTATCATGAGTGGGTGAAAGGCATCAAACATCCTCTTCACAACAGTGGCACTATTATTAGAGAAACAATTTGGAACATTGTGTGTACAATTTGCATTTTTCTAAAAATTGCATCTTTTTAAACTTCACGTGCCAGAACTTGGAGATTCCCTCACCCTTCACCTCCCCCACCTTCACTCTGAGATTATTCCTGTGATATTGAATGCTGATTGTTCTTCATTATTGATGGCTGCTTGCCTATGACGTTACTGCACCAAATGAAATTCTGCCATGTTTCAACTCAGAAAGAAAGAACAAAGTCCTTTGTATGTATTGATCAGAATGATGGGTATTTGTGGGATGAGTTAAACACATTTAAGAAATGCAGTGAATTTCTGGATAGTTTATTTTAAAATAAACATGTTCTTTGAGGTCCTAGATCTATGTCATGGTGTTGCTGTTGAAAATATGATATTTTTAATTTTTATATCATACAATCATCAGTATTCATAATGAGTAATGCTATATGGCTCAGGTTTGATTTTAACCCTACCTGCTCAAAACAACCCAGGGTGTTACTTAGCTGTTTGGGATCTGACCCTTACCTGCCACTGCCCATTTTAATCTGCAGATTCTGCACGAGTTGAGGAGGCTGCTGAATGCAGGCAGGGACCTCGTGAATGGATGCAAATCGGGATCTTATTATGTTAATAGATCTGATTGCATTTTAACCAAAGCCTGAGCAGGGAAACTGTCATAGATTTCCCACCAGGCTGAAGAGGCCCTCTAGGGTAAGTCAAACCTTCCTCTGTGGGGTTGGAGCTTCAGGAGTGCTCCACCGGACCCCACAAGGAAAGCTGTGGCCTCGCCTAGCCTACACTTCCCCTTCCCTCCCAAAACCCCTTCCCATGACTTCCCTGCTTGCTGGAGAACTGCGCTGTACTGGGTCTCTGAGCAGCCCGCTGGCACATTGCCACTTTCTGTCTACTTTGGACAGACAGCTGATTGCAGCATGATGATGAAGTGAGGCTCAGCAATTGAAATACCCCAGGCCTCAAACTTAGGTCAGCAACTGCAGTTCACACTCGACCCCACCCGTCTGAAACCTGGTCAGGGTTAAAATTGAACCTATTAGTTTTGAATAGATTTAACAATCCATTCCTGGAATTTATAATATTATCTAGATTTTTCATTTGGTTACTGGCATGAAGCTCAAAGTCAGGCTTGTTTAGTTCTAAATTCTTTCGAGTTATCAACAGTCACAGATTGCAACTCTTCTGAGTACAATCACGGTTCTTGGTTTCCGGGAGTGGGACATGAACCCACAACCTTCTGATTCAAAGGCGAGGGTGCTATGAACTGAGCCACAGCTGACACCTCTTGTTTAGTTCTAAGTTGGCAATGGGTCAGTGTCTGTACAAGTGGTTCATTCATCACGACATGTGCATGTGCTTGTGTAACTTGCATACAGACCCACACCTACAGCTGCAATTCATGCAGAGTATCCAATTTTAGAGTTAACTATATTGATTGGGTGCCGATTCAATAACATAAGAATTAAGGGAAACTGTCTCAGCTGAACATAAAAAGGTATCTCTTGAACCCATGGAAATTACAAGAATGGATCACATTTTTTTAATTCACCAGCTTTCTATTGTGGGATTAGTAAATGTACATAAATACTTTACAGCCTATTGTTCCCTTTCAAATAGGAAAAGCAGTCCTAATGATTCACTTTGCTTTGTTTGGCAGATAAACTGGTCACTGGTGCTAATGCACACTATTCAGGTTTGAAGTAACAGAATCAGAAAGCTGTGCAATTCTTCTGTGCACTTGTTACCATTCCCAAGACAGAATCAGAGATAAGTGAGAGGGAACAGAGGCCACCTGAACATAACCGTCATCCCTAGAAGGAATGGATACTAAATAATGATGTCTAGGTGGAACAGAGATTTAAAGACACAAACTACATTGCAGAAAAGGGAAAAGCATTCCATCAACAGGAATGAGCCATCTTTCTTGTATAAAGGAGGGGAATGCCATGACATCTACTGAATTGAGGACCTATCAGTGGATGCTGCACTTCTTTGCTCACCCCTGCTGGGACTGACTGAATTGGTACTTACCTGTTTGATCATCAGCCACTGCTTTTACTTTTGTGTGAGGTGCACAGCACACCTGACAAGCCTACTGCAGCAATCACTGCCGTTTTTGAGAGGTACAGTCTCCCTCCAGCCAACCACATCGGAAGGAACATGGGATGTCGTCAAAGCTCTGAGGAGAAGGAGGCAGCCCGGCGCTCTAGGCGGATTGATCGGCACCTACGCTCAGAGAGTCAGCGCCAGCGCCGTGAGATCAAGCTCCTGCTGCTGGGGACCAGCAACTCTGGCAAGAGCACCATTGTCAAGCAGATGAAAATTATCCACAGTGGCGGGTTCAACTTGGAGGCATGCAAGGAATACAAGCCCCTCATTATCTACAATGCTATCGACTCTCTCACGCGCATCATCCGTGCACTAGCTACCCTCAAAATAGAATTCCACAACCCAGACAGAGCCTATGATGCTGTTCAACTCTTTGCCCTGACTGGGCCTGCTGAGAGCAAAGGAGAGATCACACCTGAACTGTTAGGGGTAATGAAGCGCCTATGGGGTGACCCGGGCGTCCAGGAGTGCTTCTGCCGGTCCAACGAGTACCACTTGGAAGACAATGCAGCCTACTACCTGAATGATCTTGACAGAATTGCGGCATCTGACTACATCCCAACAGTGGAGGACATTCTGCGGTCAAGAGACATGACCACTGGCATTGTGGAAAACAAGTTTACTTTCAAGGAGCTGACATTTAAAATGGTGGATGTAGGAGGGCAGCGGTCTGAACGGAAGAAATGGATTCACTGTTTTGAAGGGGTTACGGCAATAATTTTCTGCGTGGAGCTGAGCGGTTATGACCTGAAACTGTATGAAGATAATCAGACGGTAAGTAAATGTCTTTTTTTTCTCGGTCGGCGTGTTTTTAGATCTTTCATTTGGTAAGCATGACATGCAATTCTGTAGTCTGCTCCATCAAGTGCTATTTTTGTAACCAATTATAATTTTGATGCTAGTTTAATAAATAGGCATGTGTCTGGAATAGACCAGAAATTGAGGATGAACTGACCCATTCAAAGAATAGATTTCATTAATGCTTACTATACTTATTTCTCTGTTTCAGTTTAGGTAGCTGTCTATTATTATGATAAAATTATAGTCTCAGCTACTGTGTGAATTATTAAACTTTTATTTAAGTAGTTGAAATAGCTGCTGCCCTATAACAGCGATGAGTGCTCAATTGTCACAACACTGAAGGGGATGTCTGGAGTATCTTGTGACAGTTTCCTCAATCATTCTCAGGATAGTCAGAATGTGTAGCTTTCAACCAATCAGAATGCTGCAGTAGCATGTTCAAATTTTACTACTTCTTCATGCAAGCTCATCAAAGGTCAGAACATTAGATAGACGGGATGCAGTTTAACGAAGGTTTTGGATTTCAAAATGCTGGCTGAAAGTTAGGCCATTGAGACTGCGCTGTTCCTGAAAAAAAAGCTGATGCTCCCTGAACTTCATCTGAACCCTGGACACTTACATCTGTTCCAGTCCTAGTTGCAATAATGTCCAGGGTTCTGCTTGCACACTTTCAGGAAAAAAATCAATTCTCTGTAACTTCATTCCAGCGCTTTAACAACTAATTTCCTAAAAAGTGATATTTGAAGTTAGTTGTTTTAAGTTAAGTAAACCATTTAGTATTTTGTTGTTTCTAATATATTTAAAGTGTCTCTTTCAAGGTGTGCTTCATTGCTACATGCCTTGAAATGTTATTGCACAAAAGAAAGATCACTCTATGAAATTAATTTGGGTTAATATTTCACCTAGATTGATTCAAAGCCAAATGTGCAATACTTTAACTTTCTGCTTGTTAAAGAGTTAAGCAACACACTTAGTTTTCTTATCGAATATTTCATGCACTATTTGCCAGATGAACAGAGATCACTCTGTGAGTCAGCTGAGCTTTAGTGCAACACATTGCAGTAACTATTGCCATGGTTACGGAAATGGATGAGTTTGGGTGAGGGATTAAACTGTGACCAATTTGCTACTCTGGCTATTGGAAGTCACAGACTGTTTTACAGAATAAATAAACAGGTGGACTTCTTACCCCTTCCCCCTCCTGCCCTTTCCACTTTTCTCCTCCCCTCACACTTGTCTACATGTGGCTTGTTCCAATGTGGCTGGTTGCTATAGTGCCAGTTTTTCAGGGCAGCATGGTGACAATCTCCCATTTCCCGGCAACCAGTTAATCAGCTCTTAAACCCTGGTTACCAAACGCTGCTGTACGTGGCGGCACTATTTTACATAAATTCAAGAGTCATTTGATGAATGTCGAAGCCTTTGATGACACTTTGTCCATGTAATCTGTACAGCGAGTGACAAATTATCATTTAATGTAGAAACTATCAGTAATTCAGCAAAATTATTGTAGCTTCAACTGGTTACATACATCTGTTAAACTTTAATCTTTAGGTTTTTGCGATATGCCAAGTGAGCCGTAATACACTGTACCATATGTGATCAATATTAGTATCCATACACAGAAAACCCCCAGTACTAGTTTTATTAATTACTTTTGCAGAATGTGATGAATATATAGGACAGAGGCTGTGAGGTAGTGGAGAAAGATAGTGCTGTTAAATCCAAGAGGAAAAAAAATGGGGGGTATGAAAAACTGAGTCGTGTGTGTGTTTTTTTTTAACTTTTATGGCCAACCAGATGGATTGCAATGATTTATTGCAGTTCTGTCCCTACTATTCTTGGTAGGAATAATGAAAATTATAGCACAGGAGATCCCACTATATCAGTGCCAGTACTCCATCGCAATTTATATATTTTTTTCCATTGATGTAACAAAACCAAAAGAAAAGAAACATGTCCATATTATATTGGGTGTTTCAGTTCCAAACTAATTATATCTATATTTTCAACTCAACAAGGCCTGGATAATTCCAAACACTTCACTATATAGCTCCGCTCGCACACATCTCATGGGAAGTTACAATAAGGGGGAAAGATATGTGGGAAACAGGATGTGGTTGGAATAAGAAACTGAAGACACAGCTGAAGAGAAAGGTTTTACAGAGGTTTCCAACATTAGAAAGGAGAGGGGGTAAGGAAGAGGGTAGAGAATCCAGGTGTGTAGAGGCTTAACAAAAGACCAATAGTGTTGGCAGGGATGAGTAATGGGCAGAGAGAAGACTGATGTTGAAGGAGAACTGACTGTGTGAAAGAGCATAAGGCAGGGAGAGATCATTCAAGTTGTGTGGGTGAGACATGTTGGGGTTTTCAAAACAAAAATATGTTTTAAAATTGAATAGGGTTGCCAATCCCCCAGCATTGTCCTGAAGTCTCCAGGAATTAAAGGTTAATCTCTTGATGCTGCTACTATTTGTTTTCTTTTCCATTTTCTTTGAACATTTTAGTTTAATAGTTATAAAAAATATTAAAGATATGCAAAGAAACTGTGATTTCACAGAGTTGTTTGAAGTATAAGATAACATCATGAAACTTCCATGAATACTACCCTACTGTTGGGGCCTGGGGTGCCAAAGGTGTTTGGAGAGGGCGGGTGATGGAAATGCAAGATTTAAGGTAGTTGAGGACACAGGTTGTGGTGCTGTGGCTGAGCTGAAGCTCGTGGAGGGCTGGTGTGGACAGGCTAGCTAAAAGTGTGTTGAAGAGGGGATGGGTGAGATTTTTGCAGCAGATGGAAAGAGACAGAGTTGGAGGCAGGTGACTTTGTAGAGGCGGAAGAAAATAGTTTTGGTAGCAGAGTGAACATGGGAGAGGAAGCTGAGCTCATGATCAAAAAAGACCAAGGGCGGCAGGAGCAGGGCTGTAAAATGCAGCGAGCTGTTCAAAAGTCCACTGACTTTGGCTGGACAATAAAATCCCACCAGCGTATAATTCCGCCCCAAAAGTTCCATACCTCCTGGCCCAGTTTGAGATGGTAGTCAGGAAGTTGACATCCTCAGACCAGAAACTAGGAACAGCTGAAAGGAGCCAAAGTAATATTAAGGATTTGTTTATTACTCAAGTGCCGACTATATCTTGGCATTATTTTTTCATGCTAATCATTTCTTCAATCCTCATTCTGTAGGGAGAAATTTCACACTTCAGTGCCCCCGGCACACATGAGGACAGTGTAGCGAAATGTTGTGCATCCTCAGCCTGTAATTCTTTTGTCCATTTTTGAATAACATTGGTGACAGGCAAAGATAGCTTTTGTTTTTAAGAAATAATAAGGTTGTGGTGAATGCATCCCTTGGTAACTATCAGGAGATTACATTTGCCACATCTTAGCATCTGCTGGATACTCAGCAGTAAATCAGAAATATTAAGCTGACAAAGCCCTATTACCGCAACTGGTACAGAACTTGGTAGAAAAAACATTGCGTAAGCTAGGCTACCTTCAGAAACATCAGTAACAACAACACAAATAAGAGCTGTCCAGCTTACCATGATACCCCTTCAGATACCCCTTTAAAAATGTTTAAAATAATTTGAATCCTAATATGTAATTTTTTTAAATTGTCCACGGGACTTAGGTGTTGCAGGCTAGGCCAGCATTTATTGCCCATCCCAGATTAGCCTGAGAAAGGTGGTGGTGAGCTGCCTACTTGAACAGCTGCAGTCCAAGTGGTGTAGGTACACCCACAGTGCTGTTAGGAACAGAATTCCAGGATTTTGATCCAGCAGCAGCAAAGGAGCGGCAACATAGTTCCAAGCCAGGATGGTGAGTGACTTGGAGAGGAACTTGCAGGTGGTGGTGTTCCTTGTCCTTCTAGATGGTAGAGGTCGCAGATTTGGAAGGTGCTGTCAAAGGAGCTTTGTTGTTGCAGTGTATCTTGTATATGGTACATACTGCTGCCACTCTGCATCAGTGGTGGAGCGAGTGAATGTTTATCATGGTGGATGGGGTGCCAAACAAGTGGGCTCCTTTGTCCTGGATGGTGTCGAGCTTCTTGAGTGCTGTTGGAGCTGCACTCATTCAGGCAAATGGAGAGAATTCCATCACACTCTGGACTTGTGCCTAGTAGATGATGGGGAGTCAGGAGCTGAGTTACTCGCCACAGAATTCCCAGCCTCTGACCTGCTCTTGTAGCCACGGTACACCCATAGTGAGGTGCTGATCGTGGTTGGCGGTCAGCTTCCTGACCGCACCCCCCGAGCGCCCCCGCCAAGGGCAAAATTCTGCCCATAAAATCTTCCGTGAACCAGCACAGTCTATCAGCATAATAGAACAGATTTTTAAAAAATTCTGGCATTAAAAAATATTCCTTGGCATAGTTAAAAGTGGTAACCTGGTGCAGTTTAATTAATACAGCTAAAAATGGGTTTATCACCAAAAATAGGCTTTCTATGTTAGTAGCCTAATTTTAAATCCAAACCATTTACCAGCTTCATTAGTGTACACTAGTCAGTTCCATAGTAAATTAAATATTTTTTATTCTGTTAAATAAAGCTTATTAGTGCCCATGCAGCTGGGAAACAAGCTTCTTAATCAGCTCTTTGAGCCAAGAATGGCCGTTTGCAAACGTGCGCAATTAACAGAAACTTCCCATTATTTCGATGTGGAGGTGTAGCCAGTTTTATGGGTGGGGTAAGATTTGGTCAAAATTATTTAAAACTCATTGTTAAAGATTTCAGAAACTCAATTTACTCTTAACATCATTTTCTGACCATTTGCACTGGTTTGGCCAATTTCATCTAGATTGCACTGATAAAACTAGTGGAAATTCTACTAATTTGTCAGTATTAACTCTTAATCTGAAGTAAAACAAAACGTCAATTACATACATTTGTAAACCATTTCTTGTTTACAAAAAAAATCTTAAAAGTCTTTACAAGGTGGAGGAAAGATAGTGAACTTGCCAAGCAGAAGGGGAAAGAAGCAGGGGTGTAAAATAGGAGGCTTCCTAAGAGCTGAAAGGGTGGAAAGGTCCATGAGGGAACTTCAGGAGGGCAAGAGTACAATTACCAAAGAAGGAGACACCAACAGAAGGCCAGAAGGAGTGAAGAGTAAGGTTTGCTCTGATTGACTGCCAGTTTTTGTTGTGGTATTGTTGGAGCACTCATACAGGAGGGTTGCTAGTTGATGCATTCGGTGCTTGTGGATTTAGGTCTGCTTTATGAGGAGGTGTGGGGGTTTGACACAGGATAGAGTTTTATTTTGTGTTTTTTTAATAAAGCATATTTATTGATATTCAATACACGGATTTACTTCACATAAGTTCTGATGGAATGTCATAACTTAGTGCTGGTAGAAAAATGGCTGGGTCTGAATCTTGCCTCTCCAGTCCAATATTTTGAATTTTCAGGGCTTTTAATAATGTAATCTAATACTTTCCAATAACGTGTTATTGTTCCATCTGCACAGCATCAATTGCTGGAAAATCTCTTTAACGTAGGCTTTGCTCAGTTGGAAGCATTCCTATTTCGGAGTCAGTAGATGGTGGGTTCAAGTTCCACAACAAATAGAGCAAATAATTCAGGCTGGCACTTTAGTGCAGCACTGAAGGAATGCTGAACTATCGGTGTTGCTGGTGTTGCTGTCTATTGGGCGTAATGTGAAACTGAGGCCACTTTCGCCCTTTCAGCTGAATGTAAAGGATCCTACGGCACTATTCAAAGAGGATCAGGAAGTTCATCTGGTGTCCTAGTCAATATTGCTTTCTCAAACAATGCAATGAAAAAAGATCTATTTGTCGGGCTTTGTTGTGCACAAATTGGCTGCTGCGTTTACTTACATAAAAACCGGGATGATATGTCACTGATTGTGAAGTACTTTTAGACATTTTGAGAATGTGATAAAGTGCAATGTAAATTAAAGTTGTGTCTTTGATGTTACTAAAGTATTATTTTCATTTACTGGACTCTGCATTGTATTTAAGAAATCCATTAATAGATTCTAGGGCAATAATGCCACATGGAATGATTGTGCAATCTCTTAGGCTTCACCAGGCTGTTGGCTACAATTAATTGGCACTCGTACATCCCCGGTCATGCGCTTACATAAACCAAATTATCAGTAACATTAATCTTTGAAATCCATAAAGCATAATGTACAAATACAGGTTTACAGAGAAACTAAAATTTATATATAACCTATTAAAACCTTTGATCAGTTTCTAAAACATGCTCAGAAATCCTTGCAGTACATTACAATGAAAGTTCATTTTTCGATTTAGAGAGTGTGGGTTTGGAATCTGAGGGTGACCAAAGGTTTGGAAGCCACATTTGTGATGAGTTTTGTTACTTATTGATCAGGAATGTAAGCAGGAGCACTTTCACGCTGAAGGACATATTTCATCTTGGGTGTGGCGCATGCTGGCTGACATCATCCACTTTGCCCTGCTACTAAGTTGCCTGTTGTTAGCCATTCATTGAATAGTACTCATGATCTGAATTGCCCTGTCCTCCCAGTTTAAGGCGGTTATCTAAAAAATGACAGTGGATGTAGTGAAAAGAATAATGGGAATGGGAAAGTATATGATTTCAAAATGCCTTGTTGATGAATGGGGAAAATAGATTTTATAAGCCTTGAAATTACACTATGCCAATAAGAACATTCAGTTCTTGCTTACTTAATATATTCTTATGAAATTTAAATTGTAACAGGTTTCATCTCTCTTTTAAAGAAAACAAAGCAAATCAAATTCATACCCAACTGTTCAATATTCAGAACTAATACTTGAACAACATTATTTGATGGGCATATTACAGGATTTGATTGATTATCTTACAAGTACATTATTCAGTGAATGTGCCACATGTTGACTTACAAGCGAGGAAGCAAGAGCTCTTCTGTCAGATTGTTTCATTTATTGCTTTCACCTCCAATGTTTTAATTTTTGACACCATAAATGCACTCTTGCTGGTAAGAAAGGAAAAACTTGTACTTCTATAGCACCTTTCACAACCTCAGGACATCCTGAAGACTTTACAGTCAACAAAGTACTTTTGAAGTGCAGTCACTGTTGACATGGAGGAAATGTAGGAGCCAAATTGCATGCAGCAGGCTCCCCCAAACAACAATGTGATAATAACCAGATATTATGCTTTTGTGGTAAGGAATAAATATTGGCCAGGATACCGGGGAGAACTCCCCTGCACATCCTCAGTGCATTGATTATTATACTTCATGAATTGGGCTTCTTCCTTATTCCCATTGTGACATTGTGTGATTTTTTTTTGCTAGTTTGGTCTAGAAGGGATTTTTATTTTAATTCAAATTATCTTACTGATATAATGTCAGGTTCAGTTAGCAAAGAGTTAGCTGCAAGGGACACACAAGCTCCCCAGCATGTTGATTAAGACCATCAGTTGGAATATCAAATGAAGCTGGTGGAGGGGTTTGAGCCTCTTGACATATTAACCCCTGGCCCCACTATTTCAACGCCCTGCATTCAGGCACAGAAAGGCCGACCATGCCAAAGGTTTGGGGTCCAATTTCATTTGCAATGACAAGTTGCATCCCAATGAGGCCATGAGCAAACTCCATTTTAACAGCTGGCCTGCAGAGTCTCCAAAACGCCAGTGAAAGCTGCCATCAGCATGAATCCTAGCCCAGATAAGTGATGTAACTTTTTAAAAACAGTTCCTTGCAATTTGACTTTTAACAGTTAAAGAGCCCCTCCTGGCCACAATTGTTACCTCCTACTCCAATTGCTGACTTGCTGATGAATTCTGTGGGTCCCCATTGACAGTTTCCCCACCCCCGACACACTTCCCAAATTTTGGCTGCAGCCTGCTGATGGTGATGTTTTTCTGTCAGCTTTAGACAGGAGTCAATGCAGGGCCATTTAAATCAGGCCAAAGAGTATAAATCTCCTGGGCTTGAGGTTCATAGCCCAGATAGTTCACTGCCTGCTTCAACCCCTCTCATTCCCTTACTCTAAATGAAAATTGAGGCTAGGTTGTTAAGATTCCTGGGTCATGGTAGTCATTTAACTAGGCAGTAAGGATGTTCTCTTGACTGGAATGGAAGCAAGATCTTTTTAGGGAAGTGAGTGGAGACACTGAACCTGAGAGCATATCCAGCACATCTAATATGAATACACTTGTGGCAATTGGCGTCAGTTATCTGGAATCTTCATTGATTTTACATTGGTAACATCGAGACAATTTAACATTTTTAACATTTCAAAAGTGAACTGAACAATAACAATTATATTTATAAATGTTGACAAAATAAGAAAATGCAAAGGTATTGAACTCAATGTTAGTTGCAAAGAGAAAAGGCAAGGACCAGATTTAATAAATTGAACTGGATCCTGGGGGAATTGGAGTTTTGAAGAAATGAGGCCTGGTGGGGCAAATGGCCTTCCGTGACTTGCATGGTGTGATTTATCCTAATTGGCTGGTTTCTACAACAACCAGTCAATTAACACAAATGGCTTCACAAACTGCCAATATGGCCCCATATTTCATCAGTGAGAATGCACAAAATAGTTGTATTTGAATAACTGTTAACCTTGAAAGGGTGTTCACAACATTGGTGTCACATCTGATTCTGAAATGAGCCTCCAACATCATTTTGGTGCCATCACTACGCCTGCCTATTTCCATCTTCATAATATCGTGTGACTTTGTCTCTGTCTCAGCTCATCTGCTGCTGAAACCATCATTCATGCCTTTATTACCTCTACATCTGAATATTACAACACACTCCTGGCTGGTCTCCCACATTCAACTCTCTGTAAACATAGGTCATTCAAAATTCTGCTGCCCATGTCCTAACTCACACTGAGTCCTATTCATGTATCACCCCCGTATTCGCTGACCTACATTGGCTCCTGATCAAACAACATCATGATATTAAAATTCTCATCCTAGTTTTCAAATCCCTCCATGGCCTCACCCCTCCCTTTCTCATTAATCTCCTTCTGCCCCTCAACCCTCCAAGATATCTATGCTCCTCTAATTCTGGCCTCTTGAGCATCCCTGATTTTAATCACTCCACCACTGGTGGTGGCACCTTCATTTGCTTAGGCTCTAAGCTTTGGAATACCCTCCCTATGCTAGTCTGCCTCTCTACCTCATTTAAGACACTCCTTAAAACTTACCACTAAGATTTTGGTCATCTAGCCTAATATCTCCTTATGTGGCTTGATGTCATATTTTGTTTTAGAATACTCCTGTGAAGTGCTTTGAGATATTTTATCACATTAAAGGAAGTATAAAAATATAAGTAGCTGTTGTTAACTTTGTGCCTGCACAATGTTTTAGAACAGCATACCTCATAACACAAATCACGCACAACTGGAGGCTTAACACGTATATGTATATCCCTTTCTCCAAGTGCTTTCGTAGGGCCGGATTTTTGCGACCGAGGCAGGTGGTTCAAGTTGGAAAATTTGCGCTTTAACACCAGTCTTCAGGAGCCATTGACTTCACAATACAGTCACTCCATTTGAGTTTTAACAGAGAGGTATGTGAGAATGGAAAATGCAGGCATCTGTTAAGAAAGCACATCTACTACACATCTGGCAGATCATCAATGAAAGCCTCTAATGTGCTTTCTCCAATTGACATGGATCATGGGCCAAAGGGCATCCAGTCATTGCTGAAGTGCAAGTTGAGTTTGATTAGCATAAAACATCATAGATTGCAGGAGTGCCTTTGGTAAAGTGGCACATTTCATTAATGTGTCCAAACCTCTTCCAACCTCTGTGGAATTGAGATGTCAAGTATTAGGGTCGCATCATGGTCACTTAGATCAATGAGTGTGCACCTCAGCTACAAGACTGTATCAGCGAAAAGCTAGTAGCGCAGATGAAGCTCTGAGGCATGACATTGGCTTTCTGTTTGCGAGTGGGAGGTCTACTATATTTGCCTGGTGTTCATTAATCTGTTGCATCTATCAGTCTCCAGTAGAAGGAGGATTTTATAATGGAGCCTCTGCTCAATGCTGCCTTTTCAATGGCAGTGATCTGACTGAGGAGGAGGAGGAGAAGGGCCTGGTGCTGCCTAGCTCAGCTTTGAGAGGAGGTCCAGCCTGATGTTCCTGGTCCAGGGGAGCAAGCAGCACACCCAGAGGATGAGGAAGTTAGACCCAACCCACTTAGGTGACTCACATGTCCAAGGGTCTACCAAAAAAGACCTTTCTATCTGGAGATGAATGAAAGACAATGCCACGCACATCTGCACTTGTCAAGAGATGTGGTGGATCATATCAGCCACATTCTGTGGGAGGATCTAACGCCCCATGGAATGGGAGGACATCCCCTGCCAGTGCCCCTGAAGGTTATCACTGCGCTCATTTTTTTTGTCCGCAGATCGTTCCAGGGATCCACAGGGTACCTATGCAGCATCTCACAGTCCTCAGCACATAGCTATATCAAGGGGATGGCAGATGCCCAACAGTGAGGGTCATCATTATGTGAAGTTCACACTCAAATGAAGCTAGCCAGGCTGCTAGATTTTTGGGGTTTGCAGCTATCTCAGAATTCCCTAAAGTACATGGTGCAATCAATTACACACATGTGACATTGAGAGCTCCATGGCACCAGCCCTTAATCTTCATTAATAGGAAAGGGTTCCACTCTCAGGACGTTCATCAGAAGCACATCATGCATGCATGTGCCAGGTACCCTGGGAGTTCCCATGACTCCTGAGTCCTGAGTCACTCCCAGGTATCTCACATATTCAAAGGGCCTCAGTGATTACAGGAATGGCTGTCGGCGGATAAGGGGTGTTCAATCACTGTTTATATCATGCAACTATGAATTTGAATTTTTTACTATTGAATTGAATTTGCTATTCTTGAGAATGGTGTCATCATTTGAAAGCGTCATGCACATCCATCTATGTGCCCTCTTATTGCGGGGGTGAGCCATGCTCCCACACAATGTTCACCTCCCTTTGTGAGCCTCACATTCATGTGATATGTAACTGACTCATGATAGTTACTCTACACTCTACCCTTGTGCTATGTCAGGGAGATGTGTCAAACTCTTTACTAAAGCATCTGCAAAATGCTTTTGGAAGACAGCATGGAGGTGATTTTTATATTTATTCAGGGGATGTGGACTTCACTGGCTAGCATTTATTGCCCATCCTAAATTACCCTTGAGAAGGTAGTGGTGAGCTGCCTACTTGAACCGCTGCAGTCCATGTGGTGTAGGTACACCCACAGTTCTGTTAGGAACGGAGTTCCAGGATTTTGACCCAGAGACAGTGAAGGAACAGCGATATATTTCCAAGTCAGGATGGTGAATGACTTGGAGGGGAACTTCCAGGTGGTAGTGTTCCCATCTATCTGCCGCCCTTGTCCTTCTAGATGATAGTGGTCGTGGCTTTGGAAGGTGCTGTCTAAGGAGACTTGGTGAGTTCCTGCAGTGCATCTTGTAGATGGTACACACTGCTGCTTCTGTGCATCGGTGGTGGAGGGAATGTATGACTGTGGATGTGGTACCAATCAAGCGGGCTGTTTTGTCCTGGATGGTGTCAAGCTTCTTGAGTGTTGTGGGAGCTGCACTCATCTAGGCAAGTAGTGAGTATTCCATCACACTCCTGACTTGTGCCTTGTAGATGGTGGACAGGCTTTGGGGAGTCAGGAGGTGAGTTACTCATCGCAGAATTCTAGCCTCTGACCTGCTTTTGTAGTCACAGTATTTATGTGGCTAATCCAGTTCAGTTTCTTGTCAATGGTAACCCCCAGGATGTTGATAATAGGGGATTCAGTGATGGTAATGCCATCGAACATGAAGGGTCGATGGTTAGATTCTCTATTGTCAGAGATGGTCATTGCCTGGCACTTATGTGACATGAATGTTACTTGCCACTTGTCAGCCCAAGCCTGGATAATGTCCAGGTCTTGCTGGATTTGGACATGGACTGCTTCAGTATCTGAGGAATCGCAAATGGTGCTGAACATTGTGCAATCATCGGCAAACATCCCACGTCTGACCTTATGATGGAAGGAAGGTCATTGATGAAGCAGCTGAAAATGGTTCAGCCTAGGACACTACCCCGAGGAACTCCTGCAGTGATGTCCTGGAGCTGAGATGACTGACCTCCAACAATCACAACCATTTTCCTTTGTGCTGGGCTCCAACCAGTGGAGAGATTTCCCCCTGATTCCCATTGACTCCAGTTTTGCCAGGGTTCCTTGATGCCACACTTGGTCAAATGCAGCCTTGATGTCAAGGGCAGCCACTTTCACCTCATCTCAGGAGTTCAGTTCTTTTGTCCATCTTTAAACCAAGGCTGTAATGAGGTCAGGAGCTGCGTGGCCCTGGCGAAACCCAAACTGAGCGTCAGTGAGCAGGTTATTGCTAAGCATGTGCTGCTTGATAGCACTGTTGATGACCCCTTCCATTACTTTACTGATGATCGAGAGTAGACTGGTGGGCCGGTAATTGGCCAGATTGGATTTGTCCTGCTTTTTGTGTACAGGACATACCTGGGCAATTTTCCACATAGCCAGGTAGGTACCAATGTTGCAGTTGTGCTGGAATAGCTTGGCTAGGGGCGTGGCAAGTTCTGGAACACAAGTCTTCAGTACTATTGACAGAATATTATCAGGGCCCATTGAATTTGCACTATCCAGTGCCTTCAGCCGTTTCTTGATATCATGTAGAGTGAATCGAATTGGCTGAAGACTGGCATCTGTGAGGATGGGGACCTCCGGAGGAGGCCGAGATGGGTCATCCTCTTGGCACTTCTGGCTGAATATTGTAGCAAATGCTTCAGCCTTAACTTTTGCACTGATGTGCTGGGCTCCCCCATCATTGAGGATGGGGATATTTGTGGAGCCTCCTCATCCAGTGAGTTGTTTAATTGTCCACCACCATTCACAACTGGATGTGGCAGGACTGCAGAGCTTAGATCTGATCCGTTGGTTATGGGATCGCTTAGCTCTGTCTGTCAATTGTTGCTTATGCTGTTTGGCACGCAAGTAGTCCTGAGTTATAGCTTCACCAGGTTAACCATAGCTACACACCTCATTTTTAGGTATGCCTGGTGCTGCTCCTGGCATGCTCTCCTGCAGCCTTCATTGAACCAGGGTTGATTTCCTGGCTTGATGGTAATGGTGGAGTGGGGGAAATGCCAGGCCATGAGATTACAGATTGTGTTCAAGTACAATTCTGCTGCTGCTGATGGTCCACAGCGCCTCATGGATGCCCAATCTTGAGTTGCTGGATCTGTTCAAAATCTATCCCGTTTAGCACAATGGTAGTGCCACACAACATGATGGAGGGTGTCCTCAATGTGAAGACGGGACTTCATCTCCACAATGACATGTCTGGTACTGTCATGGACAGATGCATCCGTGGCAGGCAGGTTGGTGAGGATGAGGCCAAGTAATGTTTTTCTCTCTCGTTGGTTCCCTCACCACCTGCCGCAGACCCAGTGTAGCAGCTATGTTGTTTTAGACTTGGCCAGCTTGGTCAGTTGTGTTGCTACCGAGCCACTCTTGGTGATGGACATTCAAGTCCCCAACACAGCTGTAATTGTCTCACAAAATGAGATGGCTGCCTTCATTGGTAGTGTCAAAGCACAAGGCCTGCAGCCATGATGTTCTCTCCAATCATATGCGTATCTCAGTGTTCGCTAAAAGTTTCTCATTAAGGTGGCAATGACTGCACCAAGTTCTTTGACACAGCGTTTGCGCTGTTGTGCTAACTTTCACTTCCCAGAGTGCACAGATACAGGGAAGCTTCTAGAAACAGTAAATCATAACAAAATTAATAGTCACATGGACAAATGCTAAGGAAAACCAACATGGATTTGTTGAGGGAAAATCATGTTTAACTAACTTGCTGGAGTTTTTTGAAAAGGTAATAGAGAGGGTTGATGAGGGCAATGCTGTTGATGTGGTGTACATGGACTTCCAAAAGGTATTTGATACAGTGCCACATAACAGACTTGTTAGCAAAGTTATAGCTCGCGGAATAAAAGGGGCAGTAGCAACATGGATACGAAGTTTGCTGAGTGACAGAAAACAGAGTGTAGTGGTTAATGGATGTTTTCGGCCTGGAAGGAGGTTTGTGGAGTTCCCGAGGACCTTTAGACCTTGGTGTACAGGGCACAATTTCAAAATTTTCAGATGATGCGAAACTTGGAAGTATTGTGAACAGTGAGGAGGATGATGCAGAACTCAAAAGGACATAGACAAGTTGGTGGAATGGGCAGAGAAGTGGCTGATAAAATTCAATGATAAAGTTCAAATGTGAAGTGATTCATTTTGGCAGGAAGAACACGGAGAGGCGATATAAAATAAAAAATACAACTCTAAAGGAGGTGCAGCAGCAGAGGGATTTGGGCGTACATGTGCATAAATCATTGAAGGTGGCAGGACAGGTTGAGAGAGCAGTTAATAAAGCATGCAGTATCCTAGAATTTATTAACAGGGGCATAGAGTATAAGAGCAAGGAGGTTATGTTGAACTTAAATAAGACACTAGTTCATTCTCAGCTGAAATACTGCCTCCAGCTATGGGCGATGCAATTTAGGAAAGATGTGAAGGCATTGGAGAGAGTGCAGAAAAGATTTACAAAAATTGTTCCAGGGATGAGGAACTTCAGCTACGTTGATAGATTGGAGAAGTTGGAACTGTTCTGCTTGGAGAAGAGAAGGTTGAGAGGAGATTTGATAGAGGTATTCAAGATCATGAGAGGTCTGGACAGAGTAGATAAGGAAAAATTGTTCCCACTCGTGAAAGGATCGAGAACGAGAAGGCACAGACTTAAAGTAATTGGCAAAAGAAGCAAAAGTGACATGAGGAAAATTTCTTTCATGCAGCGAGTGGTTAAAGTCTGAAATGCACTGATTGAGAATGTGTTGGAGGCAGGTTCAATCGACAGTTTAGACAGTTGTCTAAAAAAGAAGAATGTGCAGGTTTATAGGGAGAAGAATGAGGAATGACACTAGGTGAAATGCTCATTTGGAGAGCTGGTGCAGACATGATGGACTGAATGGCCTCTTTCTGCACTGTAACAATTCTGTAATTCTGGCACCAGAAGTCACAATCAGAGGTTGGCAGATCCTCATCCTCATTGCCGTCAGTGCCACCAAGAGTGATGGCAGCTGCTGGCAAGCACCCATTAGAGGCCTAGGATCGCCAAGGGACCCAAGGCCAGAGATGAGTGAGGGTTGGATGGGGATCACGGTGAGGATCATGGGAGTGGGGGGGCCATGGGAACTGGAGGCAAGAGAAGAGAGGTGACTTTCAGTGCCACCCACACCCCCTATGCCAGGTCCCTCGATCAAGCAGAGTGCCTAATAATGAGGGTTCTCTACCACCCCAACCATGGGAAGCCGCTAGCAAACCCAACAGGGTTTTCTGGGCAGCCTTCGGGAGGGGTGGGAAAGCCCCATTTAACACCTGAGCCATCACTGAAATGCAGTAGGCTCAGGGATAATGGGTGTCAATTGACACATTAATGAGCCTAATTGACATCCTGCCACTGGCGGCTGAGAATCCCGCTTCAGCCCTACAATTTAATTGGGGAAGGTTTTGCTGCCACCAGGAAACTGTCGTAGGGCCTCTCCTGATATTAAGTGGGCCTCTCCTGATACTAAGTGGGCCTCTCCTGATACTAAGTGGGCCTCTCCTGATACTAAGTGGGCCTCTCCTGATACTAAGTGGGCCCTGCCACAATGGTTTCCACTACGATAGGCTGCATTAAATTCTGCATGTTGAAATTGAGTGATTTGTAATTTAGCAATAGTGAGAATACGAAAAGGTTATTATAAAAGTTCAAAATTTAAAGCTGCTGCACAGGATGATGAAGAATGTACAGACTTGTTAGAACTGTATCTGGCTACAGTTTCTAACTTTAATTTCCAATAACAGGATTTTTAATGGATGGGTGATATCTTCTGCAGAGAGGTAAAAGCTGCTTCACACTGCAATAAAAAGGAATGTTCGCCCACTGCCATATTTATAACATACCTGTAATGTAAATGGAGCACTAGGTAACTAAACACTGACTCTGTCTCCCTTGCCAGCAGGAGATCATTAATGCCTGTGAGCTATTTGATTCTTTTCAATTGTGCGATGAAATTCATATTAATAGTTTTCTGTCAAGTGTCCTCTACTTAGACAGGAACACACAGGGGCTTTATTCAAAATAAATTCTCACATCCAATTAAACAGCTTAAACCCTAGGATAATTAGACAAAGAGAACACATTTTCTAGTAAAGGGTTAGATGTATGTCATAGTCACGGAGTCGTTATGGCACAGAAGGAGGCCATTTGGGTCATCGAGTCCATGCCTTATTCAATGTAGTTTCTGAATCTAAATCATAAAAAAATAAAATTCAGCAAACACTGCAAGTTCCAATTTATCATGGTTCTGCAGGTAGGGAAATAACAAGCCCTGCAATTCTACAAGGATTTGACCAATCATTTTAACCTACCCAATTATAAAAGACTTCAAGATCTTGTGTGCCTTCTTTAAACTGAACATCTCAAGCCATTTTTAAGTGAGAAGCGGATTGTTGCTTAAAAAAGAGTACAGGAGGTGAGCAGGTAAGTGCAATTAGACTAGCTGGCACGCTTGGAAAACACCTCTGGCAATGACTTGAAGGGCTAAATGGTCTGTTTCTATCTGTGATGTTCCCTGATTCTGAGATATCTTGGTCAGATATGGTTCCCATTGATTTTTTTAATATATTCATTGGATGTAGGTGTCGCTGGCTAGGCCAGCATTTATGGCCCATCCCTAATTGCCCTCCTTCAGGGGGCATTTTAAGGAGTCACATGTTGACCAGACCAGGTAAGTTAAGGACAGCAGATTTCCTTCCCTAAAGGACATTAGTGAACCAGGTGGGTTTTTAGAACAACCGACAATGGTTTCATGTTCATCATTAGACGTTTAATTCCAGATTTCAATTGAATTCAAATTCCACCATCTGCCAAGGCGGATCCAAACTTGGGCCCCCAGAGGATTACGCTGGGTCTTTGGATTACTAGTCCAATGACAATACCACTACACCATCACTACACCCTGATGCTGCATCTTTGGCTGGTTTCTCTGTATAACTGAGTGCAAACACCAAGGAAAGTAGAGATAATGAAACAATTTCCTTATCTTTCTTAATTTGATACATGATTATAGTATTTCATATATTATCCAAAGAGTGGTTAGAATGTGGAACTTGCTACCACATGGAATAGTTGAGAAAAATTGAATAAATGCATTTAAGGTTAGGTACATGTTAGTTAAGTACATGAGGGAGAAAGGAACAGAAGGGTAAGCTGATAGTGTTAGTTGAAGTCGGATGGGAGGAGACTTATGTGGAGCATAAACATCTGCTTAGACCAGTTGGGCTGAATGGCCTGCTTCTGTGCTGTAAATTCTATGCATTACGTACAAGCTATTTATTTTGGCTGAACAAATTCCAGTATTAGATTTTTTTCAACCATTCGTCTTGATCAAAAAGCCATAGCTGTCACTTTCCAACACAACTCACATCCCCCACAGCAAAAATGCTTTTCAATTATTTGTGGGTTTTTACTCTCCAATATTTTTGATGAATTTACAGTTCTGTGGGAATGAGGCCAAAAATAGGGGGTAAAAAAACAGGAAAAAATGCAGAGAATGATTTAAAGTTAAGAGCAATACACCAAACATGATCTAGCAACACTACAAACATCACAAGTTTGAACTGATGGTCTAAATATATTAAGGGTTCAAGTAAAATAAATTTCAACATTTCTATTCGAGTCTCCCTGAAAAGAGGCAGTAATTCGTTACTATCACTGACAAGTTATAGAGATAGTGTGAAAAATGGTTAGTAGAGCAACATCAATGTACTGGAAATGCTTTTAGGATGCTTGCATTTATGTACATCGTTTCAGCAATGTCTGGGGAGGAGTTGCACCTGACACCTGAACTGGAGGAGTTCAGTCCAGTCAAAGCATATTTGCCTTATTCTGCTTTTCTGACCTTTTTCTTGAGGATGTGCAGTGTCACCAAAAAATTAGATCTCAGAGGAAGAGAAACATGCATGTCCAGGACAAAACATTATTGCTAAAGTGTTCAAAAAAATTTATTTAAGGTTGCTGTTTCATTTGTGAGTGTGTCAAGCTTCTTCATCTACTCCATAAAGATTGAGACAAGATAGGCAGACACGATGGGCCAAATGGCCTCCTTTTGCATCGTAACAATTCTGTGATTCTATGATTATCAAGTGGTTCTCTGTTCTCTGCAGCCGAGATCGTGAGTGTTCTGTTCAGCCATGAGTGTCAGTCCCAAAGGCTCTGTTGCTTGCCTGGTGCCAGGGTTAAGGATATCTCCTCAGATATCAGGGCTGGAGAGGAACTTGGAGTTGGAGGGGAAGGGTCCAGTTGTCATGGTCCACATGGGTTTCAGCGACATGGCTAGGACTAAGAAAGAGGTTCTGCTGAAGGAGGTAAGCAGCTAGGGGCTAAATTAAAAAGCAGAACCACAAAGGTAATAATCTTTGGATTACTACCTGAGCCATGAGCAAATTGGCCCAGGGTAAATAAGATTAGAGAGTGAATGTATGGCTCAAAGACTGGTGTGGGAGAAATGGGTTTCGATTCATTGGGCACTGGCACCAGTACTGGGGAAAACAGGAGTTGTACAGTTGGGCCTCCACCTGAACCGCACTGGGATCAGTGTCCTGGCAAGTCATATAACTAGGGTAACAGAGAAGGTTTTAAACTAAATAGTTGGTGGGGTGGGGGGGTGGTGAGGAGAGGGTTCATGCAAAGGGAGATTTGAAGAGAAAGGACAAGGAAATAATGCTGGGTAGCGATGTGGGTAATGATAATCAGAGTGTGACAGGGAGGGACATAGTGTACAAACATAAGAGTATACCAGCAGATAAGGTCAGGGTAGGGAAAAATGGTAAAAAGACAGAATTAAAGGCTCTTTATCTGAATGAAAGCAGCATTTGTAACAAGGTGGATGAATTGATAGCACAAATAGAAATAAATAAGATAAGATAGCCATTACAGAGACATGGTTGCAAAGTGACCGCGGCTGGGACCTGAATATTCAAGAATATTTGACATTTTGGAAGGACAGGAAAAAAGGAAAAGTAGGCGGGTGACTCTGTTAATAAAGGATGAGATCAGTACAGCACTGAGAAATGATCTTGGTTCAGAGGATGAAAATATAGAATCAGTTTGGATGGAAACAAGAAATAGTAAAGGAAAAAAAAAATCGCTGGTAGGGTTAGTTTATAGGCTCCCTGACAGTAGCTACACTGTAGGATAGAGTATAGATCAAGAAACAATGGAGACTTGTAAGAAAGGCACTGCAATAATCGTGGGATATTTTAACCCTCATATAGATTGGACAAATCAAATTGGCAAACGTAGCCTGGAGGATGAGCACGTAGAGTGTATTCACAGCAGTTTCTTGGGACAATACATTCTGGAGCCAACCAGGGAGCAGGCTATTTTATGCCTGATAATGAGTAAGGAGACAGGATTAATTAATGGCTTCATAGTAAAGAGAGTGATCATAACATGATAGAATTTCATATTCAGTTTGAAGGTGAAAAGTTTGGTCTGAAGCTAGTGTCTTAAACTTAAATAATGGCAACTACAGGGGTATAAAGTTAGATGAAATGGAATGAAAAAATAGGTCAAAAGGTAAAATGGTAGTGAAACAGTGGCAGACATTTAAGGACATATTTTATAAATCTCAACAAAGATATATTTCATTGAAGAAAAATGCTAGAAGAAGGGTGCACCATTCATGGTTAACTAAGGAAGTAAAGGATTATATCAAATTGAAAGAAAAGACGAACAATGCTGCAAAGATTAGTGGTAGCCCAGAAGATTGGGAACATTTTAGAAATAAGCAAAAGGTAACTCAAACAAAATAAAGAGGGAGCAATTGGAGTATGAGAGAAAATTAGCAAGAAGTATAAAAACAGACAGTAAAACTTCTACAGATATATAAATAGAGAAAGAGTAGCTAAAGTGAATGCAGAGTCCTTAGAGGGTGAGATTGGGGAATTAGTAATGGAATACAAGGAAATGGCAGAGACTTTGAAAAAGTATTTTGTATCTGTCTTCACAGTAGAAGACACAGCATGTGTCCCAAGAATAGCAGAAAAACAAGAGGCAATAGGGAGGGAGGAACTTAAAACAATCACGATCACTGGAGCAGAAGTACTAGGAAAACTAATGAGACTAAGGGCTGACAAGTCTGTTGGCCTGCCCCCTAGGGTCTTAAGAGAAGTGACTGCAGAAATAGTAGATGCATTGGTTGTAATCTTCCAAAGATTCAAGAAAGATCCCAGTGGATTGAAAAACCGCAAATGTAACACCACTACTCAAGAAAGGAGGGAGACAGAGAGCAGGAATATAGGCCAGTTGTCTAACATCTGTCATTGTGAAAATGCTAGAATTCATTATTAAGGAGGTAGTTGCAGGACATTTATAAAATCATAATACGATCAGGCAGTCTCAACATGGTTTTGTGAAAGGGAAATTGTGTTTAAAATATATTAGCGTTCTTTGAGAATGTAACAAGTAGGGAGGATAAAGGGAACCAGTAGATGTAATGCATTTGGATTTCCAAAAGGTATTCGATAAGGTGCCACATAAAAGGTTACTACACAAGATAAGACCTCATGGCGTTGGGGATGATATATCAGCATAGAGAGACGATTGACAAACAGGAAACAGAGTCAGGATAAATGGGTCATTTTCAGGTTGGCAAACTATTACAAGTGGAGTGCCAGAAGGATCGGGTGTTGAGGCCTCAACTATTTATGATCTATATTGATGACTTGGATGAAGGGACAAACTATATTGTAGCCATATTTGCTGATGATACAAAGATAGCTAGGAAAGCAAATTGTGAGGAGGATACGTCTGCAAAGAGATATATAGTTAAGTGAGTGGGCAAAAAAAAAATGGCAGATAGAGAATAATGTAGGGAAATGTGAGGTTTTCCACTTTGGCAGGAAGAATAGAAAGCAGAGTATTATTTAAATGGAGAGAGATTGCAGAATGTGGCAGTACAGAGGGATCTGAGTGTCCTTGTACATGAAAGACAAAAGGTTAGCATGCAGGTACAGCATTTGATTAGGAAGGTAAAGGAGACCTTTATTGCAAGAGGGATGGAGTATAAAATTAGAGAAATCTTGCTTTGGATGTACAGGGCATTAGTGAGACCATACCTGAAGTACTGTGTGCAGTTTTTGTCTCCTTACTTAAGGAAGGATATATTTGCGATGGAAGCAATTCAGAGGCTGATTTCTCGTATGAAGGGGTTGGCTTATGACAAAAGGTTGAGCTGGTTGAGCCTATACTCATTGGAGTTGAGAAGAATGAAAGGCGATCTTATTGAAACATATAAGATCCTGAGGGTGCTTGATAGGGTAGATACTAGGAGGATGTTTCCTCTTGTGGGGGAATCTAGAACTAGGGGCACAGTTTAAAAATAAGGGGTCTCCCATTTAAAACGGAGATGAGGAGGAATTTCTTCCATGAGAGGGTTGTTAGTCTTTGGAATTATCTTCCACAGAAAGCAGTCGAGGCTGGGTCATTGAATATATTCAAGGCTGTCTTAAATAGAATTTTGGTTGAGAAGGAAGTCAAGGGTTATGGGGGCTTGCAGGAAAGTGGAGTTATGGTGGAGCAAGCTCCATTGGCAGGATGGCCTACTCCTCTTCCTATTTCTTAGATCTTATGATTATAATCTTATGATTTTTGACTTTGATTGCTGGTTGCCAGTGAGGATATAAAGAATGTGGAAAAAGATAGAACGGTTGCTTCTGAATCGGGATGATGTTTTTTTTAAGTTTATACTTGGGCAACAATTAAGCCGTATGCTCAGCTTTCAAAAGAAAAGAACAAAGACTGCTGCTACATGTTTTACCTTAAGTATCTTCAGTTAGCAGCAACGTGTATATTAACCTGTGAACCAATTTTGGCTGAATTTTCCCAGCCCTGTGAGCGCAAACTTGGAGGCAAGCGAACTGGTAAAATAGGAGGGGAGCCTCGGGTGGGCTAGGGATTGGGTCAGCTGCCCTCTCCACAGAGCCAGACAGCCAATTGCATTTGTTAAGGCCCGAGTTTGGGGTGATTTTGCAGTCTATGCCAGCATTTTGCCACCAGCGGAGCTGTGTCCCCACGCACTCCCCGGCTATGTGAAGAGGCTACCTGTGATGGCACAGCCGATGGTAAATGCTGAGTCATTCAAATCCCACAGGGAAACTTGAAACAACTGCCACAACTTGTTTTGCAATTTGTATAAATTTAGAGATGCGTACCTTGAATTCAGTAGTAATAAGACCACCAAGTCTTATAGGTTTTTACAAAACTAGATTAAACATTTATTAATAAGATAAATGATTTTAAAGCACATATACATGTCTACAAATTACTGCTATAATAACTCCTAAATCCCCTACTTGATCTGACTCCCAGTTACATTTTTGTTAAGGCAACAGTAAGATACACAGATTTTAAAAGACCCAGGCAAAAAAACATGATACCCTAAACAATCCAGTTTGAAATGAGTCTTCTTAACTTCAGTACTTTGTGGACAGCAGCTTGAGGCATAGATGCTGATGGCTTTTCACACTTGTTAAATCCTAAAATGCCTACCCTTACACACAGCCTTTGCTCCTTTATACATATGTTCCCTTTTGAATGCAAATTCCCATTGTTTCACTATGTCTTTGGAGTTTACTTTTCTGATAAATCTCTCATAGCACTAAGTTTTACCAGTGATCTTTGGGAAAAAATAAACACAGTGTCCGAACTTCACCCGGCTAGGTGACACATTTCACTCCCTCTTTTCAGGACAATCTAGCCTGGTTTATTTAAAAATGCAAATGTCCTTTTACACCTTACATTCTAAACTTCCCCCATGTTTACCATGTTTACCAAAGCCTTCAGACCAGCTGGCTTTAATCCAATTAGGTCTCACACACACACACACACACGGAGACACATATGCATAGATATCACTATTTTACAATAAATTCCAATAACATTATGAGAATTATTATATCTTCTTGACACTACCAGCTCAATAGAGGTGGCCTCCCTGCAGCAGGGTTGGGGGCGGTGGGTGGGGGGTGTCATCAGGCCTGGAGACTCCATGCTTCATTGACATTGCCGTGTGCATTAAAGATCACAGTATTGGCCGCACCTGAACCATCAGAGGGTTTCCTCTCCATCCCTATCGACCTGCTGCCCTAGAGTTTACTTTTTCACTGCTGTGCAGTCCAATGAGGGCACCTCTCCTGGTGGGGCTGCCGAGGTTCCAGTGCTACTGATCCTCTGCTTGGACCTCCAGCAACGAGAGCCCAGCTTAAGAATGTTGTGCTGGACTTACTGCCGACAAGTGTGGGCTCAGGATCCCCATTTGGTGCTGATATCAGAGTCCCGAAGCCCACGGCAAAATCCAGCCTAATATTTCAAAAACATATTTCAATTAGTTGGTTGAGTTCTACCCTGATCATTTTAAAGGCTAAATGGTGGTTTTATGACAGATGAATACTAATTATATTTATGTTAGTCAGTACTTCTTTTATTTTGCTCTTCATTGGAATGCTGATTCATCAGCAAGTGTAAGCCTGTTACAGTATGCATTTTAGCCAGGAGATATTTCTTGATTTTGGGTGATCTTCAAGGCAAGTAAGGATGGGTGATAAACAAAACGCCCACATCCCGAGGATAAATAAAATACTTTGCTAAAAATAACATATCCCAGAGCTAACATTTCTATTTAGTACTGTTTTGATGACTCTTTGAGTTAATCAATCTGAAGGTTGCTAGTGCTAGCAAATAGAACATTATTGTTCAGCTACAAGCATTCCTTTTTCCTCTTTGTGGCTCAGAAAAGCAGTTCCCTACTGCACCAGTATGAACTTCTTTATTTCCCACACAAGCAATAATTATGGTCTCTCTGAATATCAGTGCCAAATTGTGCTGAGATTTGTGCAGTTTTGTTCTGTGAGGCCATGCCCACAAGGAACTATATTGATTCAAACCACATAGGAATTTTTGCAACTTTCAACGACAGGCGACACTTATCTCGCTAGTAAGGGTTGGATTTCAACCCTGGCCGTGGAGCTGAAAGTACAGCTTGCTTACTTGGTGTGCACATACCCAAACCCCTGTGATATCTCTTACCTTGTTAAAAACAAATTCAACAAAAAAAATAAGCATTACAACAGCAATACTGAGGGTAGTTTACTGAATCACAGAATTGTTATGATGCAGAAGGAGGCCATTTGGCCCATCGTGTCTGCACCGGCTCTCCAAATGAGCGTCATGACTTAGTGCCATTCTCCTGTCTTTTCCCTGTAACCCTGCACATGGTTTCTATTTAAGTCATCATCTAATGCCCTCTTGAATGCCTTGATTAAACCTGCCTCCACCAAACTTTCAGGCAGTGCATTCTAGACCCGAACCATTCACTGTGAAAAAGTTTTTTCTCACATGACATTTGCTTCTTTGGCAAGTCACTTTAAATCTGTGCTCTCGCATTCTCGATCCTTTTACGAATTGGAACAGTTTCTCCCTATCTACTCTATCCAGCCCCCTCATGATTTTGAACACCTCTATGAAATCTTCTTGGTCTTCTCCTCTCCAAGGAGAGCAGTCCCAACCTCTCCAACCTATTTTCATAACTCAAGTTTCTCATCCCTGGATCCACTTTTGTAAACCTCTTCTGCACTCTCTCCAATGCATTCACATCCTTCCTATAGTGTGGCACCCAGAACTGTACACAATACTCCAGCTGAGGTCTAACTAGTGTCTTATATAAGCTCATCATAACCTCCCTGTTCCTGTGCTCTATGCCCCTATTAATAAAGCCCAGGGTACTGTATGCTTTATTAACTGCTCTCTCTACCTGTCATGCCACCTTCAATGATCTATGCACATATACACCCAGGTCCCTCTGCTCCTGCACACCCTTAAGAATTGTACTGCTTATTTTATATTGCCTTGCCATGTTCTTTCTACTAAAATGGATCACCTCACACTTCTCTGTATTGAACTTCATCTGCCACCTATCTGCCCACTTCACCAACTTGTCTATGTCTTTTTGAAGCTCTATACTGTCCTCCTCAGTTTACAATGCTTCCAAGCTTCGTATCATCCGCAAACTTTGAAATTGTTCCCTGCACACCAAGATCTAGATCATTAATATATATCAGAAAAAGCAAGGGTCCCAAATACTGACCTCTGGGGAACTCCACTACAAACCTTCCTCAGTCCAAAAAATATTCATTGACCATTACCCTCTGTTTCCTATTACTCAGCCAATTTTGTATCCATGTTGCTACTAACCTTTCTTATTCCATGAGCTATAACTTTTCTCACAAGTTTGTTGTATGGCAGTGTATCGAATGCCTTTTGAAAGTCCATGTACACCACATCAACAATATTACCCTCATCTACCCTCTCAGTTACCTCTTCAAAAAAACTCCAGCAAGTTAGTTAAACATGATTTCCCCTTTAGAAATCCATGCTGGCTCTTCCAAATCAACCCACATTTTTCCATGTGACTACTAATTCTATCCCGAATAATTTTCTCTAGAAGCTTCCCCACCACTGAAGTTAAACTGACTGGTCTGTAATTGCTGGGCTTATCCTTACAACCTTTTTTGAACAAGTGCGTAATGTTTGCAATTCCCAACAGCATGGGTTCAATTCCCGTACTGGCTGAGATCATCCATGAAGGCCCAGCCTTCTCAACTTCGCCCCTCACCTGAGGTGTGGTGACCCTCAGGTTAAACTGACCACTAGTCGTCTGCCTCTAAAGAGAGCAGCCTATGGTCCTCTGGGACTACTTCTCTGAGTCTAGGGACGACTGAAAGATTATGGCCAGTGCCCCTGCAATTTCCACTCTCACTTCCTTCAAAATACTTGGATGCATCTCATTCGGCCCCAGTGCCTTGTCAACTTTAAATACCGACAGTTTATCCAACAATTCCTCCTTAACAATTTTGAACCCTTCTAGTGACAGAGTTTCCCCCTCTGCCACCGTGGCCTCGGTAGCATCTGCTTCCTTGGTAAAGACAGAAGCAAAGTATTAAGTTAACACCTCAACCATGCTCCCTGTCTCCATGTGTAAATCCCATTTTTGGTCCCTAATTGGCCCTACTCCTCCCTTTACAACCCACTTACTACTTGTGTGCCGATAGAAGACTTTGGGATTCCCCTTTATGTTGGCTGCCAATTTTTTCTCATAATCCCTCTTTGTTTCTCTTATTTGCTTTTTCACCTCCCCTCTGAACTTTCTGTATTCTGCTTGGTTCTCAATTATGTTTTCCACCTGACACCTGTCATAATCACACTTTTTCTTCTGTAGCTTAATTTCTATCTCCTTTTTCACCCAGGGAGCTCTGGATTTATTTGCCCTACATTTTCCTTTTGAGGGAATATACCTTGACTGTGCCCGAACCATTTATTCTTTGAAGGTAGCCCATTGTTCAGCTACAGTATTTCCCCCCAACCTTTGGTTCCAGTCTATCCGGGTCAGCTCCATTTTTGCCCCATTGAAGTTGACTCCCCCCAGTTAACTATTTTTATTCTGGATTGCACATTGTCCTTTTCTACCATCATCCTAAACATTACGATACAATGATCACTGTCTCTTAAATGTTCTCCTACTGAAACTTGATCTACTTGGCCCACCTCATTTCCAAGAACCAGGTCCAACAGTACAACCCTTCTTGTTGGACTGCACACATACTGCTGCAGAAAATTCTCCTGAACACAATCTAGGAACTCTTTCCCCTCTCTGCCTTTACACTACCACTGTCCCAGTCCACATTCAGGTAATTGAAGTCCCCCATTATAACTACTCTATAATGTTTGCATCTCTCCATAATTTCCCTGCAGATTTGTTCCTCTACATCCCTCCCACTAGTTGGCGGTCTATAGACTACACTGGGAAAGTGATTGCACCCTTTTTGTTCCTTAATTCTAGCCAAACTGATTCTGTCCTTGAACCCTCTGGGGCATCCTCTTTCTCCAGCATGCAATGCTCTGCATAATCAATTCTGCCACCCCTCCTCCTTTTCTTTCTTTCCTATCTTTTTTGAACACCTTGTACCCAGGAATATTTAACACCCAGTCCTGCCCTTCCTTGAGCCAGGTCTCTGTTATCGCCACAACATTATGTTTCCACATGGCAATCTGCGCTTGTAGCTCCCCTATCTTATTTACTATACTCCATGCATTCACATACATGCGCAGTAACCCTGATTTAGACTTCATGGGCAGAATATTGCACTCGTGGGGCAGGCGCATGCCCGATCTGAACAAGCTTAAAATGATGTGCGATGACATTGGGCGAGCATTTCATATTTCAGTCGGCTGGCTCGCACATGAGTCGGCAGCGCGCCCGCCGACAATTAAGCGGCCTATTAAGGCCCTTAAGGAACTAATTGACTTGAATTTTTCACTGCCTGTCTAACCGTTTGCTTGGCGGGTGGGCGAAAAGGCCAAGCAGCCTTCGCATTTTTGGCAAAACCTCATCCACGGACTCCATCCGTGTTCATCCAGTGATTAAAAAAAAACTTTTTGCTCTCATATTTACATGTCCCTGCTCATGTGACAGGGTAACATGAGGGGACATGTTTTCATTATTTTAAAATTCTTTATTTATATTGATAAAAATCTTTATCAATAAAGATTTGTGCCTCAGGGAACTTTTACTGCATGCATCCGCACGCATGCGCGAACATCAGTGCCCGCCCCCATGCTGCAGTGTGTGATTCACACTAGCTGGCCGTTAATTGGCTAGCAGTGTGAAATCCATGTCGGGGCCCAATTGCGGGTGGCGGGCAGCATCACGACCGCTCCCGGGCCTACCTGACGAGGGCAAAATTCTGCCCCATGACTTTCTCCCTTACTCCAACTCCAACTGTTAATTTACTATTCTCTATACTACTGCTATCTGTCTCTCCCAGTATTTTGTGCACCCTGGTATTCCTCTCTAATATTCTCTCCTGGTTCCCACACCCCATGCTGAGTTAGTTTAAAGCCCTCCCAACAGCACCAGCAAAACACCCCATAAGGGTCGAATCACACAAATCAGAATCCAGCAAAAAAAGGCCATTGTGTTATTAGGATGGGGGTGGGGTGAATGGTTAAGAAGGTGGGTAAGAAAGTGAGAATATTGCAACAGAACAAAAGACAGGAATAATGATGGTGACAAACTAAACAAGCAAACAGAATAGTGAATAAAGAGAATGCAGAGAAACGCAAGAGTGGAGAGCAGTTCTGCTTGTTTTCACATTCACATGATAAATGTAAAAAAGTTGTAATTTTCAATCTCTGAAGTAATCCATAATTTTCCATTCCAAATAATGTCACCATACAACAGGAGCAGAAGCCTAGGCAAATTACTCTCCTCTTGTCTGGTTACTGCAATTCATTCAATGCATCTCAGAAACTAAAATTGAATGAAAATATGTACGCTATTTTTCAACACAAAGACGGTTTGAAATAAAGAAGTTGTTGCCCACAGTTCGTTGTTTAGAATTCGCTTTAAGATATTTTCTTAGATACACCTATAGTCACTCCTATAGGTGGTTTGTGCATCTTATATTTATATCAACTGCCCAGTATCTGGCCATAGAATAGGGTCATCTACCTAGTGACAATATGACTGCCTTGTGAACTGGACTTGATATTGTGGGCGGGATTTTCTGTCCCTGAGATCATCCGGCCCTGCCAAAGTCAATGGACTTTTGGCTGGGCCGCTGAATCTCCCACAGCGGGTCTCACCACGATGGGGCTGGAAAATTCCAGCCTGTGTCTCCTGTGCAAGCACTTACATTTGCTTCTCCATTCTTTTAAAAGGTGGACTGAAACAAGAAGTATTTCATTTGTATAGAGCTTTTCATGACCACTGTATATCTCAAAGTGCTTTACAGCCAATGAAGTGTTTTTGAAGTGTAGTTGCTGTTGTAATGCAGAACGCTTTCAGAAAAGAGGCCAGATATGCATTGTTAAGGTGATTTATTTCACAGACAGGAAGTGAAGATACAGACTAACAGTCAGAACAATCACCACTTGGTTCAATCTCATTAGTTTCTTCGAAACAGTGAAGTGAAATGAGAAGTCACTTATCCTGTTCCTTTACTTCACTGACTTAGTTATTTTTTTAGCCTGACCTTTCTTTCAAGACTACATCTAACTACAAAAACTGAGCTTGTGAAATTTTAGAATCCAGCTTGTGTGACATTGTCTCTTGAGAGACACCTTAAGTGTCAATGTGGTCCTCTGTTCCCTATGCTGGCAGCCAGTGAGAGGGCTCACATGCTCTCTTTCTCCCCATAGTGATTCCCCAGTAGGAGAATCTGTCACTAGAACAGTCACTGCTCCTCGCTCCTTGGGGTTAAATTTAAATGAGAGCTATCCTGGCTACCCAGAAGGAAAAAACAGTTTGGACGAGTACTCTAATTTCCCAGTTTTTACTGGCATTCCATTTTAAAGTATACAAGACCAGTTTGGACCAGTATTCTTATTTCCCAATTTTTACTGTTTTTATCCTTCTGGGTAAAGGGTCTGAAATGAGATAGTTGGGTGTCATTACATAATTTGTCAATTCCACAAGCCAAAAGCCTAAGATATACAGCACTGAAACCTGCCAATCGGCCAACCAGCTCCACTTGAGCTTCCTTCCATCCTTCCTTATCTAACTCTATTCCTTAGTATTCATATCTAATCTCCCCTTAAATGCATTGATTCTATTTTTCTCAACCACTCCCTGTGGTAGCAATTTCCACATTCTCACCATTCTCTGGGTTAAGAAATTTCTTCTGAATTCCCTATTTGATTTCTTAGTGACTATCTTTTACTGATGGCCTCTGGACCTGATCTCTCACACAAGTGGAGACATTCCCTCTGTCTTGCTCAAAACCTTTCAAAATTTGAAAACCTCCATTAGATCACTCCTCACCCTTCTCCTTTCAAGGGATGAAACCAGCCTACTCATCCTTTCCTGATGATATGACATAGTAAGCATCTGCAGCACATGGCCTTTGTTTTAAAACACAATTCTTAAAGAGAGCTTAATCCCAAAATACTTTCCATGGAGAATAAAATGATCAAAAATCCTGACACGTGACATTGATCATGGACTTGTATACATGTGACTGGCGACCTGCCTCAAGCCAACAAGGGATTGCAAACACTTTACTAGTCTTCATACCCCTGGTCTTCAATTCTTGTTAAACATTAATATTATGGAGAAAGAGTCAAACTCAATTCCAGTTACAGTACTAAAGCAGTGATCAGATTAAACAGACCTGGGTGAAATAGCTCTACTTTGTACTCCGGAGTGTTTCTGTGAAAAGTGATCAATATGTGGCAGGAATCAGTGAATTCACATATGAAATTAAAAATTACAAGGTCAGAACCTGGAGAAAAATACTAACAAAAACCTAACCAACTTGTGGAAAGTCATGTAATTGTGGTACTGCCATAACCTCTAGTGGTAGAAACCTGATATTGTAACACAACAGAACAGCCCTGATTTGACTTGTGTAAGAATCTTAACATTTTGGCCCAGATTATGCCCAAAATTAATTTTCAATTATCTATTTTTGCATTCAGAATTCTAGAGTAATAATCATTTTAAGCATGAGCAGATTTGACTGAATTTCTTTCTGAGGTTACTCAGTCAATTCCTTTTGATTAGATTAATATGCAAAGGTTTTGGTCAGTGAGGTAGTGTAAATCCACTTCTTGTGAGTTTTAATACCTAGATGGCTAGTACATGAATACCTGGTAACTTATTTTAGTGGAGACAAAAGGAATGTGCCAAGTTTCTGATGGTGGAATGATATTGTCAGTAATAATAAATAAGCAATGGAAAATGGCGATATGTCATCTGTTTAATGTATGTTCTAATTTTGTGTTAAGGAGCAGTACCAGAATTCTAGCTTGGCAGGGAATCTTGTTGAGAAGAATTGTAAAAAATCACAAAATCAACATACAAACAATATTAATCAGAGCATTTTAAAGGCTAAGTGAGAGCTAGGCTCCATGTTCTGTCAGGTTGCAATGGAAAGGGTTTGCTGGCTAACTCTGGAGACAAAATGGTTACATGGGTCTAAACCAACATAAATTACTAATGATATCAATTTCAGCTCATAAGCATCAAGATCTCATATTCAACCGGACATTAGGGCTCTGGTTATTTTACCAAATATACAATTAATGGTTACCGTTACTTCCAAAATGGTGTCCCCAGTGCATGCGCACACTTCCGGTGCTAGCTGATTTGATTCCAGCACTGCTGTTTAGAGTTCAATGCTCCATGACGCCATCACTTAAACACACATAGCTGGCCATGTATTGAGCAGCAGGAAGGATGCTCCCTTTCTCTCCCCTCCTCAGCCAGCACTATTTGAAGGGACCATCAGGTTAGTTGCTGATTGATTTCTACTGGTTCTTCATATCATTGTAGAAGTTTTTGGTTGTTTAAAATTGCTTAAGTCTACAGGGAGTAGTGTGATTTAACCCTAATTTCATTTAGTCTGCACAAACCACTTGCTCCAAGACATGGGTGCAATTGTATGCATTCTCCTACAGCATGACAGGGAGACTGAGCAAATAGAATAGAAGTGGAAGGAGATGAAGGGAAAAAGGGCTCTCAGCAGGAGACCATATCTGCCCCAGGGTGTTCAAGAAGCAACTCTCCTGTCTGAAGCTCAGTAAGGAACACTCCACCCTGTTCTCTTGCCCACATGTCTGTCCTTGGCTTGCTGCATTGTTCCAGTGAAGCCCAACGCAAACTGGAGGAACAGCACCTCATCTTCCGACTAGGCACTTTACAGCCTTCCGGGCTGAATATTGAATTCAACAACTTTAGATCTTAAACTCCTCCTCCCCCCATCCCCACCCCGTTTCTCCCCCCCACCTTTTTTTTCAATAATTTATATAGATTCTTCTTTCCCCACCTATTTCCATTATTTTTAAATCTAAAACTAAAACCTTGTTAGTCTTTCCACCCCACCCCCACTAGAGCTGTACTTTGAGTGTCCTGTCTTCCATTCTTAATTAGCACTTTTCTTAGACAAATATCACCACCTTCAACACCTCTTTGATCCTTTTGTCTGTGACATCTTTTGATTATCTGCTCCTATCACTGCTTGCTTATCTCCACAATCACCACACCCTCAACTTCTCTCTCCGCCGACCCCCCCCCCGCCCCCCCACCTTAAACCAGCTTATATTTCACCCCTCTCCTAACTATGCTTCAGTTCTGCCGAAGGGCCGTGAAGGCTCGAAACGTTAACTGATTTCTTCTCCACCAATGCTGCCAGACCTGCTGAGTTTTTCCAGGTAATTCTGTTTTTGTTTTGGATTTCCAGCATCCGCAGTAGCTTTTAGCTTTTTGTTTTCAGGGAACAGTGTGTGATGTCTGCACTTTACTAAGAATGTCCTCATTAAATTCTGCCACCTGCTGCAGCCAGAGTGAGAACAACATTGCCAGTGGCTCTGGAGGTGGCTGTGGTGATGAACTTTGTATACATCTGGCTCCTGGAGCAACTGATGTTAACAGCATCTCCCGTTTTCCCAATAACTATTGCACAAGGTAGGGTACTGAGGTTCTGTATTCCATGAGAGTTGAATACATTTTATTCTCTCTTACCAGAGAGAATCAGTTGGAGCGAGTATATGGTTTTGCAAGGATTGCAGACTTTCCCATGATGCAGGGTATCATTGGCTGCCAGCATGTCCCTTAGTGGGCATAAAATATCAACTCTGAAATATACCACAACCAGAAGGGATTCCTCTCTCTTGGGTACCTAGTTGGTGTGTGATTATGCTCAGCAAATCATGCAGGTCAATGACTGGTATCCTGGCATAAGTCATATGCCTTCATTCTGTGTCAGTCTGCTGTACCATCTGTATTTGAGCCACCCCAACAAACCAGAGAAAACTCAGTGAAGTTAAAAGGGTTATCCTTGGATGACATGACTCATGACTCTGAGGAGCAACCCACACACATGAGAGCAGCAAGCTTATAACAAAAGCCATGTTGCCACACAAAATATGATCCACAGACCATTGGGGTGTTAAAACGCCGCCTGGACTGCTCTGGAGGAGCCATGCAGTGCTTGGTATACAGCTTGTCAAGATTCATGATGGTTTGCTGCATGATGCATAACCTTGCCATCATTAGGACACAGTGTTTCCCATCAGTTATACAATGGCCAGCTGAGGAAGCAGAAGAGGAGGAGCGGGAGGAGGCACCCAACACAGCTTTGTTCTGGCTGGGCTGTCCATGATCGATGCAGCCAACTACATTACCAGTAAATGCAAACCCAATTCCCTGTTCACCAACTGTCCCACACTTTACCTTCCCTCTGTTACTCACTATCACAGAGCCAAAAATATAAAAGCCACCATAAAAATTTCAAAATCAAATTTATAAATCAAACTATGCCTTTTGCATACAAAAGTCAACAAACAACCCTTGTGCATTCCTATCCTAGTGCTACTACGCAGTGCTACAGCATGGCTGGTGGAAGGCTGCCGACTTCCAGGAGAGGCCTTGGAGGATGACCTCAAGCAGCTCTGGCCCTAGAAGGTCTATCAGGCTGGCTGACAAGCAACAGCAAGTGCAATGGCAAATTGTCAGTGGTGGGAGGACAAAAGTTGTCATTCTGAGGGTGTACCACTTCCAATCCCCTAGGAAGTGTAATCTGCTAGAGGACAGATTATTGAGACATCCTGCAACCCCTCTTTGAACGCTGGTATCCACATCTATGATGGTTGCAGTCTTTGCTTGCATGACAGCAAGCTGAACTTCCATTACTTCAGTCTGAGCTTCCAGTGCAGAACCTAGACATTGGGTGGTTTCTGCTTGTGCTGAAATGGGACCTGAGACATCAGCCATCAGATGTTGCATCATGGTTGGATCTGGAAGTGTGCTAATGGAGTTGTCCACCATTTCCATACTGAGGAGGATGGCTCCAAACTCTGTGCAAAGTCCTGTGCCAAGACTCCCCCATGCTCCCTGACATTGACCACAGGTTTTCTGGCAGACCTGACAATGCACTCGGCATTTAATTCTGCACACCTATCAGCCATCTTCGGTAGGCTGCTCCAAAGTCCTCATCTGATCTTTTGCAGTAGAACTCGTGTACAACTCACCTGTCTGGTGAACTGGCATCTGTTACCCTTGCCCCATGCCCTGGTTGCAGGACCCTTGTGCCCAGGATCTCACCATGTTCAGATCCACCTCTAAGCTATCCTTTCAATTATGCCCAATGTCAGTAATTGAGTTGGTGGCTGCCAGTGCGAGTTAAGGTGATTATGTTTCTTCTTCTTCACTGTCTTCTTGAGCTTTGACCTCTTGCTTTTCCACCACTGCCTGGCCAGGTTGCAGTTCCTATGCATCTGAAAGGAGGCGAGCAAAAGGATGGCATTGTGGTGACGGATGGGGGATGTGGTGAAAAACAATAGGTACATGCTTACACCATCTGCAACTTGTAAATCAGAAGAGATTGTACAATGAGGCAGAAGTGGGATGTGAGAAGGAGAATTAGATGTGAGCTTAATGTCAGTTTCAATGGTTTCATCCCTGCCACTGGTCACGACCTCAGTTGTGGCTGCTGCAGTGATGTTGAGCACCGTATTCGGGTTAGGACAAACAGCCCTATCTGTCCCCCGTCAGTTAGGTGCTGCTGCCCCAGTTGTCCATCACCTTGTCCTGCAAGAGAGAGAGAAATGTGTCAGTAGTGTGGTGCAATCTGTTTGAGTCATATGGCTGTCATCGTTAAAAAGCTGCCAGTGTGTACAATCTGCAAGATGTGGCTTTAAGGCTTTCAGCAATGCTAAGTGTATGAAGGTTAGGTGTAGCTATATTAATGTTAGGTATGTGTTGCAATTGATAGAGATTGTTGGTAGAGAAGGGATGGGAGTGTAGTGCATTGAGTAGTGTGTAGCTGATGGGATATCACATTTGAGGATACAAATTCTGATCTTGACAACTTGTATGAGTTCACTGAAGCTCTTGTGGCACTGTATCCTCATGGTTAGACTGCTTGCCTAGATCACCACGGTTATCTGGTCCCACTACCTTCACACAGTTTGTCTGGAGGGCCTCCTGGCTCCCTGAGCAGTATCGTCCCAGATTTGCACTAAGTGTGGTAGCGGGCGGGTAAAACAATGTTTTACCTGCTGGCCATAATGGCTGGTTTCATATCGTATCGTCACAAACTCACTTATGCATTACTTATGCATTCCCAGGAAACACACCATTTCCATGGAGGGCGGGCTGTCATTCGCCCTCCACGCTATCACCTCGATGCTTCATCACACCGGGTGCCACGTTTAAAGTCCAGCTGCGCACACACATCTCAGTACTTCCAGCCCACGACTACTGCAGGTAAGGTGTCCACAAAAGGAAAGAAGACTGCAGCCCCCAGGTTTAAAGACACAGCGCTGGAATGCCATTTGGATGCTGTGGAGGCTCGCCGTGATGTCCTCTACCCCCATTCTGGCCGCAGGACGGGCAGCTGCATCACCAATCCAACATGACAGGTGGTGGCAGCGGTGGTCAGTGCCACTGCTGCACAGAGGATTTGGCCATCCAATGCAGATAGAGGATGAATGATCTCATTCATGCAGCCAAGGCATGGCAACCATCTCATCACTCTAGACTCACACACTCAAGCCCATCACACATCCACTGGCATCTCACTCACTGTCAGCTCAAACGACATCATCACCCGTTCTCACATACATTCCCTCACATGTCCATCTGGCCTCATCTCCTCCGGAGACTGCCTTTTCTGCCCTCACCATGTTGAGGCCACTTGCACAGATCAACATGTGCACACCCCCACACACCCTGCAATACCCTCCTGCCCCAGTACAGCACTCGTCCTGCAGCCTCTTCCCTTGCCTGAGGCCACTTCTCTCCCTTCCCTAAGCAAGACTTTGCCCTGGAGCCATTGATAAGCCACCCGCGTATGGCTGATCTGGTAGGTAAAGACCTACTTGTGAGCTCCCCTAAAAGTGATGTGGTGCTGTATGTGAAGCCTGGCGCTGATGACTGCGAGTGCTGACCGAAGCAAGATAAGCAAACAAACCTTGAAGTCCCGAGCGAAGTGCAGCCCACCAGGTGCACGTCGCTTATGTGCTGTTATGAAACAAATCGGCGTGTTTTCTCACCGACGCGGGCGGATGATCCAGCTAGGTCTGGGGAGGGGGGATTGAGTCCGGCAGGCTGGCCTTATAATGATATGCTGATGTACTACAATGAGGCTCCCGAGGTCCGACGCATGAAATGTGGCCGGCCATTGGCGGGCTGAGCGGATAATCACATCATGAAACCAATCGTGCCATATTGTTTGCTCACACCACCGAACACGCCAGACACCAGTGGACATGAAGAATCCCCGCCCCTGTTTATAGATAATTTCTCTCCTCCTCTTTACCTCCTGCACCAAGACATCCATGTATGTAGAGTTGAAACATTCTTTCTGCCATTCTTCTGTTTTTCCCAATTTTAGGGTGACTTCCAGCACATGCTCCAGACAAAATGCACCTCTGCTTTAAGCTGGAACTTGTGGTAGCCTCTCATGATTTTCCGCCCCCTGCTCAGGGGTGTGGTCACTCAACAACATGTTTAGCACAGGCTGCACACTACAGACATTTAAATTAGCAGACAGCATGAAAGTTGCAGGCTCTCCGCATTGGAAGCAATGGTTGACAGGTTAATCGCACATCACAATCACGGCTCCCGTTTTCAGGATTATCAAATTTTGCAGCCTATGCCTTTTAAAATTTACACATTATTAAATTTGAGGGATAACTTAGTATGAAAAAAACAGTTTGCTATTTGCAACCTGAGATTAATTATAATTGAAGTATCTATTTTCTGGGTCGTTTAATTTTCAGTTTCTGGCTGTTAACGTTCCATGAGATTTTTTTTACTTAGGTCGGTAAGCTTCTAAGGTTTTTTTCAATTCTAGCTCTATTACTTTTAAATAATGCAGTATCAATACAGCTTAAAAGGACAATTGTTTTATTATGTATTGTCACATCAGAATACTCACTGCTGCTGCCATTTGAAGTAGGGCCTAAAATCATTTTATGATGAAAATGAGCATCAAACGGAATTGATCTGAAAATGGGACAAAATTAAATTATTTAAAAAGCTAAGCATTGTCTCAATTCAGTCTTGAACAGAGCCAACCTGTTAAAAAGTATTGCGTACATTTTGGGATATAATCTATTCATTTGTGTCAATTATCTATCTGCCCTTCTAGAATGCCAGGCTAGAAGTCATGGCAATAGTCCGACTACCTGTAGGCAGTCAGTAGGCAATAGCTCTACATGACAGGTTACTTGGTATTCATGATCCCAATAATCCATTTTTAGACGCCCAAGGAATGCTGAGTTTCCAGATGCAAAGAGGAAAAGAGGGGATGTGACTAGTGACACATTATCCTGGAAATTCTAAAGCTTCCCCTGAGGGGAGCACAAAGCACATTATAAATTGTAGATTGTAAAGCATGTGCAAATCAGGTGAGAGAGTCCTATTTGCACTTTCTGCCTCAGTTTCTTCTGGTAATTCCAGCTGGGCACCATTTTGAGGGGAACTGCAGCCAGAAAGTTCCACAGTTGGTGGCCATTACTGCTGGTAGAGAGATTTCAGCCCTGCAGTAGGGCTGGCTTTCTGGCTCCAGTTTGGGTTCAGAACCATGTCGGAGAGCATGCCTGCACTGGGAGCACATTGGGACCATAATAATGACCTAAACTTCCAAATCCAGGAGGTTCAGGTTAGGTATGGTGAAGTGCACATCAGCTACCCTGTCTGCTTTGTTCCCCAATCTAGGGGGAGTTGAATATCAAAGTTTAGTGAGTCAACTGTTCTCCCATCAATGGCAAGCTTTCCATTTATAAATCATCCCTGATTTAAGAGTGATGCATGCCTTCTATGATGTCTTGTGGCAGATTAGTATATTTGTGCACTGAGTACCTTGCGTCAGATAAGACAGAATTCGCTATCACTGTCTTGGATCCAATCTATTCTTATTTGAAAATAAACTTTGGGAGTGAACTTCCAAGCCATTTTCACCATATTTCCAGTGCATAATTGAGGTTTGTGACAGGAAAATTGGGAAGAAATCACTTCCGCTGACCTCCCTCTATAAAGACATTGCCCTGTGTTTCCTTGCAAATGTCCTCATATATATAGCCCCTGCTCCCATAGAAAATGACCCTAATATGAATGACCCAACAGAATAAGAGGAGTGCTGCAAAGAGGTATGTGCTTCTACACATTGATCATCATGAGGACTATCGTGTCATAAAGGCACGCTTTCTCTGCCTGGAGGAGCTTTGCAGCATGCTGCAAATCTTGTGGCATGCGTAGTTGAGCTGTCCTTAATGACTCTTCACATGTACATGCCCTCAGTAAGGTTCACATATGACTTGTGTTGCTTGTTGAAGACACAAAAATGGCCTGGACTTTGATACCTTGGCTTTGTTAGAGCAAGAGGTGCATGGAAGAGTATATTATGCTTATTGCCTGACTCCCACAATGGGTTTCCATCAGACTGCATTTCATCTCTTTCCTAATATTGTGCTTCTCCTAGATGGCTACATGTGCATTTCTTTCATCTATTTTGTGCTTCTAGGTTTATCTGAAGGCCAGTATCATGAGCTGGTTGGCTGTTTATGTTCTGCAAAATGTTTATGGAACTGAGGTGGACTTCCTTTTATGGAAGTTTGCTTTTGGCAGACAGCCACTATTGGCTGCATCTCTGAAGCTTGCTCCTAGTATTAACTCCAATGGTCCACTGGATTTGAAGGTGTAGGGCCTGGCATGTGCCACCTTCCTTAGAAATGGCAGTGTCAGGCAGATGCCAGCTATCAGCATTCCCTGACCGAAGGATCGGTATCTCCCCTGATCAGCAGGTTGGTAGGTTTAATGCCAGCTATCAGTTAGATCATGAAAGCCCTGGTGAAACTGCAGCATAAATTGTAGCTGCCATGGTCTGAACAGAACGCTAAAGGATGCTGTTTACTCATTCCTCTATTCCCACCAGAGCTGCAGTCTGCTTTTCTGTGGAGTGTGAGGCACCATTTGGTCCCTGATTAGCTCTTGGATTGGAAATCTGCCATAATCGCCATCAGTAATGCCAGCAACAAAGAGAAAGATTCCCTGATGTTGCTGCAAATGAAAGCTGTAGGCTCATGAGTCATGACAGTCAGTTGTGAGGGTCCCACAGCTCTGAAGTCAAAGGCAGCCTCAGCTTGGGATGGTACATTGCCACACACTTCCCACTCTCCCAGCTCCCTTGTGCTCTGTGAATCACTTGGTACCATGTTATCACTAACACTATCTGATGTCCTCCAATTGTAAGTATCTGAACAGCTGTATGTTAGTAAAGGAGCAAGAGACAATGGGGTTATGACGGAGGGAGATGGAGCAGAGGAACACAGGGCAAAATGTCTTTGCAGGAACCCATGGGTGGCTCTGTCTGATTTTATTTCCTTCTTCAGTTACCTCTTTGTCATCATCCTCATAGATTTATTCCTCATTGCCACAGTTTACAAGGAGATTGCTGTGTTTGTTCTTCCTTCTACTCACCACCTCATCATCTTCCTCCAGTGCCCCTCGTTGCATGAGAACATAAGAAATAGGAACAGGAGTAGGCCATTTGACCCCTCGAGCCTGCTCCGCCATTCAACAAGATCATGGCTGATCTGCTTGTGTTTTGAATTCCACATTTCCATGCACTCCCGATAACCTTTGATTCCCTTGCCTAACAAGAATTTATCTATCTCTGTCTTTAAAATATTCAATGACCCCCACCTTCACTGCCTTCTGAGGCAGAGTTCCAAAGTGGCACAACCCTCTGAGAGAAAAAATTTCTCCTCATCTCTATCCTAAAAGGGTGACCCCTAATTTTAAAACAGTGCCTCCTAGTTCAGGACTCACCCACAAGAAGAAACATCCTTTCCACGTCCACCTTCTCAAGACAGTTCAGGAACTTATATACTTCAATCAAATCACCCCTCATTCTTCTAAACTCTAGTGGAAACAAGCCCAGTCTGTTCAACTTTTCCTGATAAGACAACCCATTCATTCCAGATATCAATCAAGTAAACCTCCTCTCCAACACATTTACATCCTTCCTTAAATAGGAAGGAGACCAAAACTGCACACAGTATTCGGGATACGGTCTCACCAATGCCCTATATAACTGAAGCATAACATCCTTACTTTTACGTTCAATTCCTCTCATAATAAAGGATAGCATTCCATTAGTGTTCTTAATTACTTGCAGTACCTGCATACTAACCTTTTGTGACTCATGTATTAGAATCCCTGGATCCTTCTGCATCTCCAGTCATTCTCCATTTAAGTAATACTCTGCTTTTTTATTCTTCCTGCAAAGTGAGCAGCTTCACATTTTCCCACATTAACCTCCATTTGCCAGATCTTTGCCCACTCACTCAAACTATCTATATCAGTCTACAGCCTCCTTATGTCCTCTTCACAACATACTTTCCTACCTATCTTTGTGTCATCTGCAAATTTAGCTACCATGCTATCGCTCCTCTCATCTAAATCATTAATGTAAATTGTAAAAGGCTAAGGCCCCGGCACAGACCCCTGCAGGACTCCACTCATCACATCCTGCCAATCAGAAAAAGATCCATTTATGCATACTCTCTGTTTTCTGCCAGCCAGCCAATCATCTATCCATGCTAATATGTTACCCCCTATACCATGAGCTTTTATTTTCTGTAATAACCTTTGATGTAGCACGTTATCAAATGCTTTCTGGAAATCCAAGTACAGTATGTCTACAGGCTCCCCTTTATCCACAGCGCATGTTACTACTTCAGAAAACTCCAATAAATTGGTTAAATTTCCCTTTCATTAAACCATGCTGACTCTTCCCGATTACCTTGAGCTTTTATAAGTGCCCAGCTATAACCTCCTTAATGATTGACTCTAACAACTTCCCCACGACTGACGTCAATCTAACTGGCCTATTATTTCCTGTTTTTTGCCTTGCTCCCATCTTGCATAGAGGGGTTATAATTGCTGTTTTCCAGTCTGGTGGAACCTTTCCAGAATCTAGCGAATTTTGGAAAATTAACACCAGTGCACCTACTACCTCATTAGCCACCTCTTTTAGCACCCTAGGATGAAGTCCATCAGGACCCGGAGACTTATCAGCTCGCTTTGGAGGCACTGCAGAAAGGAGGGTAGAAATTTGGAATAGGTGAGCATTATCACAAAGGGGTTAAGGAGATAGAGAAGTAGGTGGAAGCTTATATGGCGCTTCACAGGGATGTCAGGGCAACAGTGTAAGTGTTCAATCATTAACTTACTGCAGCAATATGCCCTCCACTTTGCCATCTCACATGGCAAGAGCTGGTGCTTCCATAAGCCCCGTGTCCTTTTTCTCGTTGGCCATGAGGTATTTAAAGATAGGGATACTTCCTCTGATGGTCGATCTCTTGTGGGGGTTGTTTACCAATTTCTCTTAAAAGACGATTGAGTACACCAGGGAAATAGTTGAGAAGTCTTTGCTAAGTGGCATGGGAGAACTGAAGTAAGAGATGAGGTATCAGCCTGTTCAAGTAGAGTAAGGGGTTTCAATGTTCAACACAAAAAGAACTGCTGTTAGGAGGACTGGACAGGCTTGGTGCAAGATCAAACGTTAGTGCCCCCCCCTTAATTGGAATGCATTGTGAAGAGTACAAGTGTTCCTATTAAAGACTGTAAAGCATGCTGGCTCCTAGGCTGGGCAAGGAAGAAAGATGTGATTGTCTGATGTGTCATCTTGCCTGCCATGGTCAAGTCTTGAGCCATTGATGTGCAGTCCTGAGGGTGGGAGGTGGAGGTGGGGAGGGGCGGGGGGGTGAAGAGTATTTGGTCTGCAGTCCTGGGGGAGAGTGTGTTGGTCTGCAGTCCTGTGGAAGGTGGGCGGGTGGGGGGGTGCGCAACGATGGTGGATGTGGGGAAGGAATGAATATTGGCACTTAGTGCCAGTGTCCAGTGTCACCTCATCCAGGTGATGTGTGGCATTTCTAGCAGGTTTGCCACAGCTATCGGTGTGTCTGGATGTCAAATTCTTCAAGGAGGGTTTACAAGTCTGAGCCTGTGAAATAATGGCATTTTATTCTTTGGCTATCTGCAGTGCCCTGCCACCCTTTTGGCTAGCTATCACTTCTATAGCAGACGTTCTTACAAAGTACCAGAAGAAAATTGATGAGACATGCAGTGATGTTAACTGAAAGTGAGTTTTTTTCTTTATTCTTTCATGGGATGTGGGCCTCACTGGCAAAGACAGCATTTATTGCCCATCCCTAATTGCCTTGAACTGAATGGCTTGCTTGACCATTTCAGAGCGCAGTTGAGGGTCAACCACATTGCTGTTGATCTGGAGTCACATGTAGGCCAGGCCAGGTAAGGACAGCAGATTTCCCTCCCTAAAGGACATTGGTCAACCAGATGGGTTTTTAGAACAATTAATGATAGCTGTCATGGTCACCATTATTGAGACTAGCTTTATATTCCAGATTTATTAATTGAATTCAAACTCCACCATCTGCCATGATGGGATTTGAATCCATGTCCCCCGAGTATTAGCTTGGTCCTCTGGATTACTAGTCCAGTAACCACCACGATGCCATCATCTCCCAATGATGGGAGAAATTCACAATCTGGTGAATATGAGGTCACCACTGCTCCTTGTTTTACTACTGCAGCTGCAGCGTTCAGCCAGAACTGTTAAAGATTGCACTGTAATTTCCAAACATTTCAGACAGATCACACACATTTTACAGGGAATGTAGGCCAATCACTACTCCCATAGATGTACAAATGAGGAAACCCAGGAAGCTTAGGTTTATAACTCTCCAAAGCACTGCCGGGTGCAAATCTTTTCCATTAGTGTAAAAGCAACGCAACTCAGCATGTGGAATTTCAACAGTTTGTGCTACGTACAGTATGGACTTTATTTTATTGGACGCAAGCTTTCATTTTTATGGAACAGTTCTTCCTGTGATCTGTGCTTTAAACAGAAGTGACCACGATTTTAAATGCAAAATTACACACTGGTGCATGAAATGCTCCCCTTTGACTTAAAAGGATAAATGTCATACTTTTGTGTGGTTCACCTCTTGCAGCTTGATTGAGGGCTGATGAAACCCACCTACTTGAGGTAAACGTATTTGAATATAGCAACTTCAGAAATCTCAAGGGAGTAGAACTAATGGGCAGCATCTCCCAGTCGGTGAGCGGGGGTGGGGTCTGCTCGCCAATGTGTAAAATGACGCGGTGATACATCGGGCATGCGTCCTGATGTCACCCCGTGTCATTTAGATTCTCAGTTCGGCGGGCGCGCAGCCGAATTGGCTGAGCGCCCCCTGAACTGTCAACGGCCTATTAAGGCCATTAAAAAACTAATTAAGATGATTAATGGACCTGCCCGTCCAACCTTAAGGTTGGCGGGCAGGCCGGGAGCCCAGGCGGGCTTCGGAAAAAACATGAAACCTCATCCACGGGTGGGATATGAAATGTTTAAATAAATGTTATGGGCATGTCCCAACTTGTGTGACAGTGTCACATGAGGGGACATGACAGAAATTTTTTAAATCACCTTTATTTAAAGTTTTCAATCGGAGCCGATCTCCCTCAGGCAGCACTTTGCCTCAGGGAGATCTGTGCGCTCTTTCACGCACATACGTGAAAGAGTACACTCGTGGCTGAAGGAATCCACCGCCCCCCCCCCCCCCTCCCCCCGGCCTGCACAGGGAGCACACAGCGCTTCCTGGCAGACGTCACGTTGGGTGGGCCTTAATTGGCCCACCCATGTAAAATGGCGGCCCCCCTCCCCCCCGACTGGGACGCCGATCGGAAGGCCGCCCGCTCCCGCACTTCCCACCAACAGGGAGAAAATGTTGCCCAATGACTTTCAGCTACTTTTATTCTACTTATTCATAACAAACCAATGATTCTAAATTACCTATGGAGGGTAACTGTTTGAGTTCCCTATGAGATTTTTCATTTTATGTATTAACAGTTTAAACTATAATTCCAAGGGCACCATTCTAAATGACTAGAATATTAGGCATTATTTTCCTATAGGAAAACATTGTATATTGCTCAGTTATAAAATTATATATAAATTGTCAAAAGGGTTGATTTTCATACAGCGAACACTGCAAATTTTGCATCTGAGTAATTCATAAAAACAGTCTGAATTTATAAATTTTGAGATTACCTTACTTTGGGGTGAAACAAAAAACACGTACTCCCTCCCTCCTTCCTAGGAGATATCGCAATTGGGTGTCCCCAAAAGAGGGATTGAACATACATGTTATAAAGTTTTGTTTCCATGCTTCATTTTTAGAATGATTGATAGTTGTTTTTGACAGCTTTATTAAATTGGCAAATGCATTTTTCAAATGAATACACATTATTTGTTTCATCTGAGTTTCATTATTTGAAATCTGAAAAAATGTATGTCTGGGCAAGAATATTGTAACTCTGATGCTAAGCTTCATCAAATACATTGAAATCCATTCATTGAAATGGTAAAATAGTATACTGATTGGGTTTGCTACGTACAAGTTTCCATTCTCGCACCTATTTCACTTTCCCTTATAATGCATCAATCACGAAAAGTTGCGCAATAGGTTAGGAAGGCCAGAAAAATACCAAATTAGGCACTAGGCTTTATTGTTAGAGGAATTGAATTGAACAGTACGAAGCTATGCTAATCCTGTGTCAAACCTTGGTTAGACCACATAGAGTACTGCATGCAGTTATATTATAACAAGGATGCAGAGGCACTGGAGAGGATGCAGAGATTAACAAGGATGAAACCAGGAATGTGTGGATATACATTTCAGGAAAAGATTGACAGGCTTGAAAAAAGAAGGCTCAGGACTGATCAACTACAGGTTTTTAAAATTCTGAAAGGTTTTGATAGAGAGAACATTTCCTTTTGTGGGAATATCATTTGGGTCAAAATCCTGGAACTCCTTTCCTAATAGCACTGTGGGTGTGCCTACAACACATAGGACGAATTTTACGGCCCACAGTCAATGGAGTTTTGAACGGCTCGCTGCATTTTACGACCACTGTGACTAGCCTGTAAAATTTCACCCATGAGCTGCAGTGGTTCAAGAAGGTGACTCACCACCATTGTCTCAAGGGCAATTAGGGATGGGCAACAAAAGCAGGCCTAGCCAGCAATGCCCACATCCTGTGAAAGAATATAAAAAGTTAGAGGCTAATAAAAAAAGATAGTCACCAAGAAATCAAATAGGAAATTCAGAAGAAACCTCTTTACCCAAAAAGATGGGAGGAGATTCAAGTGGAACATAAACGCCAGCATCGTTTGGCTGGGCTGAATGGTCTGTTTCTGTGCATATATCCTACGTAATCATATATAATGATATATGTGGGTTGCAGTGGTCTGAATTTACATGGTGTGGTTTTCATATTATTGTTTTAAGAATTAATGTTTTGTAAATGAAAGTATTTCATGTGGGATATGAATATCTGCCCATCTGATGGCAAACTCTACCTTACCAAAAAAAGAAACACATCAATACTTTATTCATAAACACATTCTCTGCTGAGCATATCACATGTTTCAGAAAGATCGAAATTGCAACTGGATGTTCTGCCTTAAAGTGATTTTAACAATGGATTCACTGAGGTAATTAATCAGAAAGAATTTCTAAACACCACACAAAAAAATGCAGAGTTGAGGAAGAGAGAAAGAGAAGACAACACCACAAAAAAACAGCCAGAGCATCGGTCATGCAGAAAGGGGTCGTAAGAAATACATCAGAAAGCATGGATTTGGCTGCAATTAAGAGGCTGATAGAGAAAGTCAAACCTTCTCAACCACAAAAAAGACCTTGCAGCAAAAACCAATTATTTTATATTTTGTTAGAACTTTATAATTCTTAACACTTAAAGGAGTGTGTAGGAATGCTGATCAACAAGTTGGGAGCATAACTAATTCTTGGATCACAAATTGATGCCCTATTTATATTATAGAAGCATCAGCACTGGCTGTGCACACATACCGTGTAATCTAAGCCGGCTGCTGAATCTAATGAGAGGCGAATTCCGCAACAATGGAAAAGGCTACATGCTCAGGATTAACAGTGCAATTACTCTTTAGAGTTGTGGTCGTGACTTTAAATGACTGCACATCTCCAATTTCACAATGTAAGGGTTAAGGAGAAGGATCAGCATCGAAGGCAGAGTGGTTATTGCTACCAAACTACAATATATTGAGAAAAAAAATCAAAGCAAAACTGAGTCTCTCATCTCTATCGTCTTAACTGTTAATAACTGTGGCCAGTTGTTCTTATCTGTTTCAGCCAGATAAATACAAAGCAGCTTTAATCTTTCGCTTTCAAAGGCAAGCAAAGTAATGCTTCTGATACATTGTGCGCATCTAGAGTCAAACTATTTTTATCAATGGCGTAGCTGTCAGGGCACGAGCTGCAAATTTGCAGATGATAAGATTTGTGCGAGTGTAAGGACAGTGTAGCCAATACTGCTTCAGGAATATTTGGTGTGCTCATGACTGACAAATGATGCTTAACTTGGAAAAGTGCAGTGTTTGCATCAGGCAAGGCAAATGCTCAACATATAGGCATTAAAGAATCATAGAAGGTGGTGAAAGAAAGAGATCTGGAAATTCTGAAAGCTCTAAGATTCACCAGCAATGCCAAGAAACAATAGCTAGAGTGAATAGAGTGTTAGGTGAACTCACAGAACAATTGATTATAAGACTATTGTACCATGGTATAGTAAATAATATAGACAAAGGCATATAATTACAAAGAGACATTAAGTGAGTGGATAAAACTGTAGCAGATGGATTTTAACGCAGGTAAGTATGAGGTCATCCATTTTGGGCCAAAAAAAGATTAATCTAAGTATAATTGAAATAGCTAAAAAAAAAATCCAGGACCATTAGAGTTTCGAAAAAATTTAAGGACTGTTAGGACAGTGGCAAGAGATTACAAAGGTCAGTAAAATATAGTGGTCAGGTCCAAAAATAATCAAAAAGATTAGCAGAATGTTGGCCTTTGGAATTAGAGGGCTAGAATATAAATGTTTTGCTACAGCTATACAAAGCCCTGGTTAGAGTACATCTGGAGCGCTGTGTGTTTTGGACACCACACCTTAGAAAAGGTATATATATTGGCCTTGGAAGGAATGCAACACAGATTCACCAGAATGTTACCAGGGTTCCAAGGGTTAGATTATGAGGAGAGATTACATGAACTAAATTTGAATTCCCTGGAATATTGAAGTTTAAGGGGTGATTTGATTGAGCTTTTTAGGATTTTGAACGAAATTGATAGGGGAGATAGGGAGAAACTTTTTCTCCTGGGCAGGCCATTCAGGAGAGAAGTTAGGAAACACTTCTTCATGCAAAGGGCGGGAGAAATGTGAAACCCCCTTCCACAGAAGCAGTAGATGCTAGCTTGGGTAGGAGGGGAAGGGATCCACGAGAAACATAAGCAACCTAAATATAAACAAAACAGGGCAGGAGAACATAGGAAAGAATAAAGTAAGGAGGGCATTGATGCCAAGGGAATAAATAGAATTATAGAATGGGAGTCTAAAAAGATGATTAAACATAAAGTGAGAGGAAATCCTGTTAAAAATGAATTAAAATGTCTGTACAGCAATGTACACAATGTCCATAATAAAACAGAGAAGCTGAAAGCAGCTATATTTTGGGAGGAACCAGACATAGTAGGGATTACTGAGACATGGCTACAGTAAAAATCAGGACAGGGAATTAAACATTTCAGGGTATAACATATATTTAGAAAAGATAGAAAGGGAGGATGGGGATTATTTGGAATAACATAATGTCAATAGAAAAAGGGACACAATTATCAGCAAGACAAGAATAGAATCCATATGGATAAAGATAAAAGATAATAAGAGATCAATCACACACTGACGTGTAGTCTACAGGCCACCTAGAAGTGGAAGGGAGGGGGAGGTAGAAATATGCAGACAAATTAGGTAATTGAGTAAAAAAACATAGAATAATAATCATGGGGGATTTCAACTACCCTGATATTAATTGAACAGAAGAGGTAGATTCAGGAGATAAGGGAATGGAGTTCCTATAATGTTCTCAAGACTCTTTTCTAACCCAATATGTAAAAATCTCAATAAGGGAAGATTTGCTCTCGGATCTAGTAATGAATGAACCAGAACAGATACATGAAGTAAAAGTAGGGAAACGTATCCACAATAGTGCCCAAATTATAATGTACTTTATGATGATAGGAAGGACATAAGTATGACAAAACCAAGTTAATAGATTGAAGAAAAGCTGCTTTTGAGGGGCTGAGAATAGAACTTGGGAAAATAAAATGGACAACAATATTGGCAAACAACAATGTAGAACAACAATGGGAAATATTTCAAATGGCTTTATACAGACCCTAGGAAAAATATATTCCACTAAAAGGAAAGAACAAACTAAACACTAGTGGGACTCCAAGGATGAATAAAGACATAAGGAAACAATTGAGGGTGAGGAAAGAGTAAATAGTACTTTAAGTACATAGACATCATAGGAGTGCAGGATAACAGAGAATGCACAGAGATTTGGAGAGAAATCAAAAAACAATAGAAAGGCAAATGGATGTTGTGCTTCTGTTTGTATGATTTTATGATAAGCCATACTATTTTGTTTTTGTACAAGACCTTGGTCAAGCCTCACTTGGAATACTGTATTCAGTTTTAGTCTCTTCACATGATGGGTGAGATTGAAGTTTTGCAAAAAGTGAAAGACAGTCAGTAGACTAATTTCCAGTTTAAACCATCTTAGTTACCAAGAGAGGCTAACAGAACCGGAACACTTTAGAGAAGTGCCCTTCTCAAGGGCAACTAGGGATGGACAATAAATGCTGGCCCAGCCAGCGAAGCCCACATCCCATAAAATGAACAAAAAAAATTAGGTGAGCTTTGCTCAAGGTTTATATGATGAAGACAATAGATTGTGTTCCAGTTGACAGTTTGTTCCAATTAAATAGGTAAAGGGGGATCAGGGGCCACAATTTTAAGTGTGTAAGGCCAGACCTAGGCTAGATGGAGATGGTTATTTTCCCAGAGAATAGTGAACCTCTGGAACAGACTGTCATTTCATGTGGTGGATGCCAACTCTCTGAATTCCTTCAATTGAGAGCTGGATTTTCTGGCTGGGACTGAGGGCTGAACCCATTTCTGGCTAGGACTGAGGTCACCTCTTACAAAAGTCAAGTACTACAAGGAATTCTGGGTCAGAGTGATCTCCTGGACTAATTTTGAGATGGATCAGAGAGGAATTTCTCAGATTTCTTTCCCCAGATTGACCTGGGGGTTTTATCTGCTATTTTGCCCCCCCTGGGAGAATGGAGAATGTATATAATGTGAGACACAAGGGGCAGAATTTTGTGGGGGCGAACAAGAGTGGTCGGGAAGCCGACCGCTGACTGCCGCCTCTGATCGGGCCACAACCTCGATTTCACATTGGCAGGCCAATTAAGGTTTGCCTAGCATGAACGCCGGCTGCAGAACATCCAAGAAGGGGCGGGCGGGGGCTTGTTGGCCGCCGGGTCCAATGGCGACCTGGCAGCTGGTTCAAAAACGGCGCAGGCAGCCCCAGGGAGGCTGCCCATGTCAGATTTGCAGCCGTGACATGGCTGTAAATGAAAATGTAGACACCAGGAGGAGGTGAGGCCGGCTGGGCACTCAGCGCCCCATTTTCCAGTGAGTGCCTCCTGGAGGAAGTGGCTGCCAGAAGGAACACCCTTGTCCCCAGAGATGGGAGGAGAAGGCCACCGCACCTCACGAAGAGGGCATGGGAGGAGGTGGCAGCCTGGGTGAGCAGCCACGACGCGGTGTGGTGCACCTGGGTGCAGTGCCGGAAGCACTTCAATGACTTGCTGCCCTCAGGAAGGGTGAGTACCATGTTGGCATGGGTCAGTGTGTTGAATTGTTTTGGGCTGGCCGTCTCCCCGTGGAGCTCGGGGTGTTAGAGTCTGAATGCCAACTGTCAGTGATGCTGGAGCTGGCCAAGGGGGTGAGCCTTGGCTACTTTGATTGAGTGCATTGTACCTCGAGGGCCACAACTCAGATCTGCCCTGCAAGGTGCTCCTCAGGTGAGATTGGCCAGGCTACAATGGTGCTGCAGGTAGAGAGTGGACTAATCAATGCTCCTCTGTCCTTTCAGGAGAAGACGTCCCACAACAATATTGAGAGGTCACGGACTGGCGGAGGACCCCCACACCTCCTCATTTTCTCCAGGTACGAGCAGGAGGCCTTGGAGCCTGAGAGGTGCCATGCACCTCAAATAACCAGCTGCGGTGAGGCTGGGGTGTCAGACGAAGGTATGAGTGCAGTGCACTGAGGTGAGAGTTTTGGATGCTGCAAACACTCTTGTGTAGTCTCATCATTGATGGGAGCCTCAAAATTGCATTCATTGAAAGATGATGGCACTGTGATGCAGATCTCCATTGTCTCACCAGGGTGCCTGGCATGCACAGTGACAGTGTCATGACTTAAGCTAATGACATGTCCTTCTTCGTCCTCAGATCTGCCACCAAGCAGCCAAGTGCAGGACCTCCAGGAACTACCCCTGACATCTGAGGACCACCATGTTCCAGAGGCACCTACATCATACCCACTCTCTGAACCAGGCACCAGCGCAGATACCAGCATCTCAGTGGGCATTAGTTCGGCGGCTAATATTCGGTGTACATTGGTGAGGGTTCTTCACGCTCGTTTGTGATGCAGGCGGAGGCAGAGAATGCCCAGGGCACCGGCAGTCAGAGGACTGCTGGAGACCAGGACGATGCTCAGTTGAAGGTTGATGATGGGCCTCTGGAGTGGTCCATTAGACAGCAGATGCTGGATGTCCAGTGGGGTATGTGGCAGGATCTGGCGGAGATCCAAGAGGGTATGCGTGCCATGGTCTCCGTTGTGGAGGAGCCCATTGAGTGTGAGCATTGCATTGACCCTCACGGCTGAGCGCAATGCCTCCTCCATGGAGAGAGTGACGACTCTCATGGAGAGGCTGCTCTAGGAACAGAATGAGGGGTTCCTAGGGCTGTGTGTGGATCTGCAAGCCCTCACACAGGCAATGACCTCAGGTGGTCAGTGTCAGTGTGAGATGGATGAGGCACCCAGTATCCTAGCTAGATGCCCATCTATCAATGGCGAGCAGGGAAGTCCACAGCAGTCTCGTGTTGGCTCACAAGCTGCTTGTTGTCTCTCCTCTCAGAGCACTCTGAATGACAACAGCAGCTTCCCCACCCCTCTGCCTGTGACTGATGCATCTGATGAGGCTGCGGCAACTGGGGAGATGCCAGCCATGGCACCGGCTGTTCCCTCCCAGGCGGGCACATGACAGGCTCCACTGGCCAGTGGACAGCTGCCAAGGTCACCAAGGCAAACAGGACAGCAGAGTCAGCTGGCTATCTCCAATGCCGGCGTCAGTGAGGGGGGAGCACCTCGACGTAGCACCCATAAACGTAAGTTTAAAGCACGTTAAGCACAAGAGGGACTGGTCATGGGTGATCTTTTGCTCTCCCATTTTGTTTTACTTTTTTTAATGGTGAGACCATCAACGCCAGATATAGTTCTGTTCAGTAATCTGTGAGTTCCAACATTAAATTACATCTGCTTTTGTGTTTTTGGCCTGAGTATGCTTCATTTGTTTTGTAGGTGCAAGGTACCCCAGTGTGTAATGCTGGACATGGGTGGCTCGAAACTTTATTGCACAGTCACTGATTGTATCTTGGGGGCAAAGGAAAGGGTCATTTCTGCGATCTAGGATGGTGGTGGCAGCCCTGGCATGAGGTGGTAGCTCTTATTTGGCAGCCTAACTGAAGAAGCGTTGGATCAAGGTGTCCCTGCCTCCTGGAGGTTACCGAGGTCTGCCTTCATGCCCTCAGCGTTCTCCTCACCGTACTTCTCTTCTGACTTACTACTGAACTCATCGTCTGTGGCCTGTGCAGCTGCATCAACATCCTCTTCCTCCAGTGGGTCCCCTATTGCCAGTGCCAGATTGTGAAGAGCACAGCATGCAACCACTATCAGTGACGCCCGCTCTGTGGGGTATTGTAGTGCACTCACTGAACAGTCCAGGCATCTTGAGAAGGCCTATGGTTCTCTCTACCACCGCCCTTGTGGAGGCATAGCTCCTGTTGCACCGCTGTTCTGCCTCTGTTCTTGGATGGCGGAGAGGCATCATGAGCCGCCTCTTCAAGGGATAGCCCTTGTCACCCAGCAGTATTCCATCCAGTCGGGCTGGAGCACTGAAGAGCCTTGGCACCTGGGAGTGTCTCAGGATGTACGCGTCATGGGAGTTGCCAGAGTACCTAGCATAGACTTGCAGAATTTGCATCCTGTGGTCACACACTATCTGCATGTTCATGGAGTGCAATCCCTTCCTATTAAGGAAGGCAGCTGGCTGACCCACTGGCACCTTGATGGACACATGTGTGCAGTCGATGGCGCTCTAGACACGGGCGAACCAAGCAATCACTGCAAACCCTCTGGCTCATTCAGCTTGGCTGGCCTCATCCATATGGAAATGAATGAAAGTCAATACCCGCCTGAACAGAGCTTCTGTCACCAGCTTGACGCAACTGTGGACAGCTGATTGGGAGACTCCACACAGGTCCCCCACTAAGCCCTGGAAAGAGCCGGAGGCGTAGAAGTTGAGAGCCACTGTGACTTTCAGAGCCACTGGCATGGGGTGTCCACCCACACAGTCAGAGCTGATCTCAGACCGTATCATCTGACAAATGGAGGTCACGGCCTCCCTGGAGAGACGGAGCCTCCTCCTTCGGCATTGCACCTCGGACATATTGATGTAGCTGCATTACTGCCTGTAAACCCTGGCAGCAGGATAGTGGCGTCTTCTGCAGCCCCATCCACCTTGGACTACCTTCTGGCCCTGCGCCCTTGTGCCTGCGCCCTCTCCTCCCATAGGTCCCTCCCTTGGAAGCTGCCTTGCCTGACCTGCTTCTCTCTTCCTCCTCAGAAGAGGTGCCTCCAGCGGAGACCACAATCCCCATTGCCACGGTAACGGAAGGCTGTCTGATACCTGGAAGGATCCACACGGTCCGAATCCTCTGGGGGCCTTGAAGATACCACTGAGTCCTGAAATGATGCATGGAAATGTTAAGAATGAAGCCCCGATCAGAGATGAAGCTATCAAGTACCAATAAGCAACCAGCAGCAAACTATCTCCAAAACTCCTCACTGCTCACACTGGCAATGCTGCTGACCCTTTTGATCCCGCCCGTGGATGAGGTTTTGCAAATTGTGGGCTGCCCGCCTGCCTGTTTTGCCTGTGGCTTCTTAAATGTGGCCTCTTAATTAATGGCTGGCGCAGCTCCGACTCACACGTGTGCCCGCTGACCGAAATATCGCGTGAGTGCGCGATGACGCGGGACGCTTGCCTGACGCCATCACATGTCATTTTACGCTCGTTCGGGTTTAGAGCAAGCCCACCCGACGAGTGGAAAATTCTGCCCAAGATATCACAAATGTGGGGAACAGAGTTTCTTTTCCTGTCTGTCACTGTTTGTATATAACTGTCCAACCAGACTTTCGACTTCTGTTTCTCAGCAGTCAGCCAGCCTACAGTGAGTCTGCCTTTACTTCCGATGCAAGTCTTGTAGCTTCAGTTAGAAGAATCAATAATTCAAAAGAAATGAACTTCAAAATTTTCTTGTGCTGTTAACTAGGTATACTGGACTGAAATGAAAAGCTGTCATGTGCTTCTGTGCTTTCCTGATGCAAGATTTATACCATTATTAAAAATGGATTTTAGAGCAATTTTGCTCTTTATTGCTAGTACTGTACATGTCCAAATTTACCATTTCATCGCCGTTGTTACGAATTCGGGGAGTAGAATGGAGATTTCGCTTGATCTTGCTGACACAAGAATGTTGCCATTTGTTGTTTTGATTACTGTCCCCATGAGTCATAAAAGCTGTATTCTTACAGTATGCACCTTTATCTTATCAAGTTATTTAATATTACTACAAACAAGACAAAGTGAATGAGGGAAAATAACAACCCAATGCAGACATCATATCTATGCTGATAATTATCCTTTAACTCAGGTCTGGCCTGACTGCAGGGATTCTTGATTAGCATTCCCTCTCCCCTGAGCAGCCTATATCCACATCCTGTCAAGCAGAATAGTGCGAAAAATTCAGGCTTCATTCGCTGTTCCAGTGATGAGCATGTACGGAAACAGCAGAGCCAGGGCTGTGATTTGCCAATGGCGCTATTGTGAATGTCATCAAAATCTGTTTCAGTCATTGTGTTCTCCCCAAACTAAACTGAATAGTGGTTAGAGCAAGCAGTCGTTGAAATGCTAATTGAAATCTTCTTTAATTCAAGATTTAGCTGACAGTCAGTCATAATATGAATAAATATTACTTGTCTGACTGATGAATAATAGGGATGACAACATATTTAAAATTATTGGAGCAGGAATCCTAATTGCATTGATAATACATTGCATAAACAACAACAGTAGAAAGGCAGCCAGATATAATTTCCCCCAAAACACCCATCTGTGCCTGACATGATTAATTCTGCACCTCGTAAAAGCTATACCTACAGTGCTATTTTCTCTATCTAATTAGGTTTTCAATAAAATGAAAATGAAGGAATACGTTATTTAACAGTTCATTAACCTAAAAGTATGAAACAAAATCAGGATTAATGTTATTGTGGTGTAGATTTTACTTGCCACACTTACATGGGACTAGCACCTCAAGGAATAATAGTCAAATTTCATCAGTTGGCATGTGAATAGTCGGCACATTAGTTTGACTCCTCTGAATCAATGTTCAGTAGCTGAGTGATTTTCAGTCTGTACTTAGATATGCATTTTACATGAATAGTGCGGATCTGAATGTAACCAAAGTGCTGATAACGACAGCAATGCTAATTATTGTCATGGGTAAGAAGGAAGGGGAAGAATTTGGATGTGTTTGAACATAACCAGCAACTGAAGGTTCACAAGGTGTATTGCACAAATATACATTTTATATGCATGGATTTCTCAACAGTCTGATTTATAAATTCTTAAATGTGATGATGAGTTTCCATGATATCTGGCTGACCAAAAAGAAAAAAATTAATTAATTGCCGAGATACATATGAAGTTTATACTAAGGAGAGTATCTGTAAATATCTACAGTATCTACAATATATACAATATCTCTCCTATGGCATACATTACCTGTTGACATGAACCTTACTTATTGTGCCACAATATTTGAGCCATTCTTTCTGTGTTGATGCATTTATAATGACAAAACCTTATGTCAACATTTTATAATGGCAAATCCTACTGGCATATCATACTGTAATTACACTGGATGGCACTGCAGCAACCCTCCCCCATCTCTGTTGTCTGCATAAGTTGAAAATCAATTATCAATGAAATACCATTGGCATGCAGTCAGTTATAAAGTAGGAAGTGCTGCAGCCAATTGTGAACAGTTAGGTCTTACAGACAGCACTGTGATAATGTTTTAGAGATGTTGGTTGAATAGCACACTGAGGAGAACGCATCTGCTATTCTCTGAAATAATGCCATGGGATGTTTTGAATTCACCTGAGAAGGCAGATGGTGCTTCAGCATAATGTCTCACCTGCAAGATGGCAACTCTGACTGTGCAGTATTCCCTCAGTACTGCACTGGAGTGTCAGCCTAGATTTTGTGCTCAAGTCTGTAAAGTGGGACTTGAATTCACAACCTTTTGATTCAGAGGTGAGACTGTTACTCACTGAGCCACCGCAATCATTAATGTTTTTCAAATATGTATATAATTTACTGCCATTATTACTATCCTTATATTCATTAAAGATTAATCTGCCTGCCTCTGTCCCATCAATGTGATTAATAAAAATAGCAGCACTGTCATTTCTTGCCAATCACTGGACTTAGCCTTTGCTTCAACCCTTGAGACCTTCCCCTGGCTGCTCTGCTCTACTTCTGGCAATTTTTGTTAAAAATGTTTGAATTAAATTAAAATGACCTAATTCCTAGGCTTTTCCCACTCTTGGTTCTCTTCCTCTCCTGACACTATTCATCTTTTTCGGATAATCATTCCTGCTTGTAATCGGAGCCGCAGCCGCAATCTGTAGCATTCTCCCCCAGCTTGCTCTGACCTGCTCCTCCGGGTGGAATCGTCCCAGATTTGCGCTAAGTGGTAGTGGGCGGGAAAGGAATGTTTTATCCACCTGCCGTAATGGAGGCTTTTCATGCTGTATCGTCCCAATCCCGCCTCATTAATCATGCATTCCCGGGAAACATGCCATAACACTGGCAGGCGGCCTCTGATTCGCCTGCCACGTCATCACTTCGTCGCTTCCTCACACCCGGTGCCATATATGAAGTGCAGCTGCATGCACACCTCTCAGTGCTTCCAGCCGAGGACTGCTGCACAGAAGGAATGGCCCTGAAAGGCAAGAAGACTGCAGCCCCCAATTCAGTGACACATCCCTGGGCAAAATGTTTAGCTTGGTGGGTGGGCACGCGCCCGACCCGACCGAGCATAAAATGACGCGCAGTGACTTTGGGCGAGCGTCCCAATGTCATCGCGCGGTCGTACGATGTTTCGTTCAGCGGGCACGCGCTGGAGTCAGCAGCATGCCCGCCAACAATTAGACAGAGTCACATGAGGGGACATGTTTTATTACATTATTTATTTCTTTTTGAAAATATGAAGCGTGCACTTGCGTGCATGCGTGAAGGTCGTGTTTGCCCCGCTCACCCTCCTCCCCCCACCCGCACAGGCAGCATTGAGCGCTGCTGCTCACATTTCACGCTGGGTGGGCCTTAATTGGCTCACCAGTGTGAAATTGCCTTCTGGCCTCGATCACGGGCGGCAGTCAGCTTCCCGACCGCCCTCGGCCGCCCCACCGAGTCCAACGGACAAGGATGAAATTCTGCCCCTGGACGCTGTTGGAGCCTGTTGCAATGTCCTCTGCCCCCACTCTGGCCACAGGAGGCCCATCAGTGGTCAGTGCCAATGCTGCAAAAGGATGAAGAAAAAGGATGAAGGATTTCATCCGTGCCGCCAGGCGAAGGCAACCATCTTATCACTCTAAACTCATACACTCACAAGCCCATCACACATTCACTGGCATCTCACTCACTGCCAGCTCAAGGGACATCACCACTCACTCTCTCACACACACCCTCACATCACTATCTGGCCTCATCTCCTCTGGAGACTGCCTTCTCAGCCCTCACCCTCTTGAGACCACTTGTACAGATCAACATGTGTCCCCACACACATTCTGGGATACCCTCCTTCCCCAGTAATACCCGAGCCCTGCACCCTCTTGCCCTGCCTGAGGCCAATCCTCCCCCTTCCCCAAGCAAGCCATAGCCCTGCAGCCATTGAAAAGCCACCACCGCCTTATGGCTGGTCTCATAAGTAGACACCTGCCCATGAGCCCCCCACTAAAAGTGATGTTGTGCTGCCTGCAAAGCCTGCACTGATGACCATGAGCGCTGCCCAAAATAAACCTCGAAATCCTGAGCAGAGTGCAGCTCGCCAAGTGCATGTCGCTTATGTCCATTTGTGAAATATGTTGGCGTGATGCTCGGATGATCCAGCATGGGGGCATGATTCCAGCAAGCTGGGCATAGAATGATATGCAGATGTATTATAGTGAAGTTCCCGATGTACAGTGGCAGGAAATGCAGCCTGCCATTGATTGACAGAGCGGACGATTACAAACTGGTTTCAAGATGTCGTCAGACCAATTTTTGGCCTTCTCGCCATATTGTTCGCTCATACCGCCAAACACGCCTGACGCCAGCGGGCACGGAAAATTCCACTCTTGTCTCATCATTGGCTTACTCTGCCTCACACCATCAATAACTTTTAAAAATTGTCAATTTTTCTTCTAACCTGAAATTTAGCAAGGTTTAAACAAAATAAGGACAGTTAAAAATATTTCACAATAGCAATTAAGTAATCCACTGAAGTATTTTTCTCTATGTTAATACTTTCAGTAAAATTTTATTTCCGTCCAGAGTTATAACTGTAGGGCCAATTTTAATCCAACCTGTTCATTGGAAGACTAACAAAATCAGATGCAACACTGGCATTACAACCCACCTGATATTGGGCAGAGTGTAAAACTGGTGTTATACGCCTGGCCAGTTAGATTAAAATTACTCCTCTACCTCCAGATAGCTGAAGACAAATTCTATAGTCTGCGCATGTACATTGTGCATAACTTCAAAGGATGCATCAGTGACTAGCTGAACAGCTGGAAAGTTTTTCTCATCTTCTAACAGCTAAAGTTTTAATGTGATTTATCAAAATTATAAAAGGAAAAGTTGGCTGCTGCCTTATTCCAGCCATTCCTAAAGATTTGCACATGTAAAGTTTATCTTGAATGTTCTTTTTAAATAGAAACAGCATCTTTTGGCAACTCACCAAGACTCACAACCGCTACAGTCTAGAAGGACGAGGTCAGCAGACACATGGGAACACCACCACCTGGACATTCCCCTCCAAGCCACTCATCATCCTGACCTGGAAACATATTGCCATTCCTTCACTGTTGCTGGGTCAAAATCCTGGAACTCCCTTCATATTTGCACTGTGGGTGTACCTACATCACATGGATTGCAGCCGGTCAAGAAGGCAGCTCACCACCATCTTCTCAAGGGCCTAGCCAGCGATGTCCACATTCCATGAAAGAATTTTTTAAAAACCTCATATTTATATCATGCCTTTAACATAATAAAATGTCTGAGGCACTTTACAGTAGCATAATGAAAGTAAATATGACACAGAGCCACATAAGGAGAAATTAGGTCAGATTAACAAAAGCTTAGGTTTTAAGGAATGTCTTAAAGGTAGCGAGCCATGTGGAGAGGGGGAGAGGTGCAGGGAGGATATTCCAGAGTTTGGGTCCTAGGCAACTGAAGGCATGGGCACAAAAGCGGAGATGCTCAAGAGGCCAAAATTAGAGGAGCACAGATATCTCAGTGGGTTGTGGGATGGGGGAGATTTCAGATATATGGCAAAACATTGCTTGACCAGGAGCTAATGTGGTCAGCGAGCATGGGACTTGGTGCGAGTTACTTGGGCAACAGAGTTTTGGGTGACCTCAAGTTTACAGAGGGTAGAGTGTGGGATACCAGCCAGGAGTGCATTTTAATAGTCAGGTCTAGAGGTAACAACTGCATGAATGATGATTTCAGCAGCAGATAAGCTGAGATGGGTGAAGTCAGGTGATGTTATGGAGATGGAAATAGGCGGTCTTAGTGATGGTGTGAATATGAGGTCAGAAGCTGATCTTGGAGTCAAATGTGACACCAAAGTTGTGAACAGACTACCTTAATCTCAGACTATTGCCAGAAAGAAGGATGGAATCGATAGCTAGGAAATGGAGTTTGGAGTGGAGAAAAAACAATCACTTCAGTCTTCCCAACATTTAATTGGAGGAAACTTCTGCTCATCCAGTACTGAATGTCAGATAGGCAGTCTGATAACTTAGCAACAGTAGAGGAGTTGTGAGAGTTGGTGATGAAATAGCGCTGGCTGATGTCAGCGTACATGTTAAAACTATTCACTTTCAGCCCGTGGATGAGAATTGGGAGGAGACCAAGGATAGATCCTTGGGGGATAATGGAGACACCAGTGTGGAAGTAGGAAGAGAAGCCATTGCAAGTGAGAAACAAGCCAGGATTAGGTACATAAGAATGAGAACAGTCCCAACCAGATGAATGACAATGGACAGGCATTGGAGGAGGATGGGATAGTCAACCATGTCAAAGGCAGGAGACAGGGTGAGAAGGATGAAGAGGGAAATTTTAACTTTATCACAATCACACTGGATGTCATTTGTGACTTTGACAAAAGCTTTGATGAAACAAAGGCATCTGTGAGAGAGAAAAACAAGAAAGACTGTAATGAACTATAAATTGCAGAGAGCACATTAAACTAAAAGAGAGACAGGTATAAATAAGAGAAAGAGAGAGATCAGGTCTTTCCTCATCCTAATTTGAGTTTTTGAACAAAACATAACCCAGGTTTTGCAAGCAACATTCAGGCCTTGCAAGTGCCAGGCAATGATCATCTCCAAAAAGAGAGAATATAGTTATATCCCCTTGATATTCAACGATATTACTGTCACTAAATTCCCCCCATCATCAATATCCTGTGGTTACCTTTGACCAGAAACTTAACTGGACTAGCCATATGAATACTGTGGCTACAAGTGCAGGTCAGAGGCTGAGAATTCAGTGACAGGTAACTCATCTCCTGACTCCCCAAAGCATGTCCACCATTTACAAGTCAGGTATGTAATTGAATACTGGACACTTGCCTGGATGAGTGGAGCTCCAATAACTCTCAAGAAGCTCAACACCAACCAGGACAAAGTATTCCGCTTGGTTGATATCCTATCCACCTCCTGAAACATTCACTCATTCCACCAAAAGCACACCATGGCTGTGTTGCACTCCATCAACTGGCCAAAGCTTCCTCTACGGCCTCTTCCAAATCCGTGACCCCTACCACGTAGAAGAACAAGAGCAGTAGGCACATGGGAATACAATCACCTGAAAGTTCTCCTCCACGTCACACAGCATTCTGACTTGGAAATATATCACTGTTCATTCTTTGTCACCGTGTCAAAATCCAGGAACACTCTCCCTCAGATCATAGTTGGTGTGCCTACACAACATGGGCTGCAGCAGATAAAAAGGCAGTTTGCCATCAGCTTCACAATAAACACTGGCCATATCAGTGATGCCTACATCCCGTGAATGAATAAAAAAAGCAAACAGCGCAATGGATTATCTCTGGGCAGCGTTTACTACTGCACAGAGTGTGAAGCACAACCTGATCAGAGTATAGAATACTTCATAAACAGAGTACCAAAGTTGAGAATTTGGTACAAGTAGGAATTCGGTGGAGATGGAACAGGAGGTTCTGGTTTTTATTATTTTTGTTTTACCTCCAGTAGTTGCTGAGTCTTTTTCTTTGGTTTCTAAGCTCAGAGACTGTAACTTGCTATTGCTTTACTTTACTAAATTAGTAACTAAATAACTGATCAAATAAATAAGTAGTTGTCTGGTAGCACAGAAGTCGAGTATTGCTGAAAAAAGAGCCAAAGCTTTCGTCTTGCACTCATCAGGATAGGTTCGCAAGAATACCAATTGTAAAGGGAGCAACAATTTGTACTGCATGGGAAGTACATTAGTTGGTTGGCAAGTGGACTCTGAATGGTACAGGCATTGCAATGGAAAATGGCAATGTCTTGACCAATCAGAGTCGACCTGCCTGGTTTGAATTTAAACAAACATTTGGCAGTTAACTATTCCCAGGTGTATTCTCCATGGCATTCAAGGCAGACCAATTTTGCACAGGGATGCTTATTTCAGGAAGGCCATAATCGTCTCTTTTTCTGCCTTCATCAATAGGTTGAACAGACACCACCATCGAGTAATAAGCATAAGCACATCGTTCACCATATTGGATGCTTAGGTGCTATGAGGGTGATTAAGGACAAATAGGGCTGGGAAATAAATGCTGGCCTCGCCAGTGATGCCAATATCCAAGAACAAGTAACAAAAAAATTGCACCTGACAAATAGGTGCAATTATGTTTCCATTGTTCTCTGGTAACCATATCTTTTGAATGATGTGCTTATCAGTTGTTCTGAGACAGCTGGTCAGGCAGAAGCCATTATTGATCACTTGTGTGAATCCAAGATTTCCTTCTCTCTCAACACATGGGAAAGCTTTCATTCAATTTAATTCCATGTGCAATTTGAAAGTAATAAATTCATAACATTGTAAGATAGTTAGTTCTTCCAAGGTTCAGAAAGGGACAGTGAGGGGGTTAGGAGGCACTTCAGCTGCCCCCTTGATGTCCAAAGTATGCCTGTTGCATACCTTAGGCAGACCTGTTAATGGGCGAGCAGCACACCCACCTGTTCCTAGTGGCAGGATGTTCAAATATACAAATGCTACTCGTCGGACTCTGATTGTTATTTTCGGGTACAATTTGATGTATCAAATGCTCTATCCATTTGTACCAGTGATTGAGCGGCCTAACAACTTCCTTGTGAATTCAAATAAAAAACTGGAGTGGTATATCTGCAGACATGAACCCAAAGATTGTTTGGGGCAGCCCAACATCAGCTTTGGTGGGTGAGTGCAGATGTTCCACATGAAATAAGTGGGACGTCAGCGGAAGGCTAAATTTGCCTTACTCTGATTGTCTTCTGACGCCATGGAATTATTTCAAGGAAGAGAAGCAGAGTAATTTCCTACATTACAACAGTGACTACACTTCACAAGTATTTCATTGACTGTAAAGCACTTTGGAACATCCAAAGGTTGTGAAAAGATCTATATAAATGAAAGTCTTTCTTCTTTCAGAGCCAATTTATTTATTGTTAATGTGGCAGTATCTAATTACTATAATACTCATTTTTTTATTTCATTTTTATTTTGATAGCTGTCCCCCACTATTTTATGAAGCCTAGATGTAGCTATCGGGCAAGAGTTTTGCCATTTTATTCCCTGGAAATGTACAAGTGACTTAAACTGACTTTACACTGAAATATTGATATGTGCTTATTTCCACAATTATTTGTGCTACATCTGAGTTAACATTTGCCCAAACTCTATTTAGCTAATTAACATAGCTCTGCCCCCACACAAAAAACCAGGGAATACGTTCCCTGCAATTACATCAGCTCTGATTAGAGATTTTTTATCGAACCTTACATAGTATATCCTATATCTTTCAATGCTTTACTATGGCATCAGATCTGTTAGGTTGAAAAGAGAAAAGCTTCCACAATTGTATTTTCTTAAATATATTGTGTTTAGTGTACATAAATGATGGCTTGATGTTTTTAAACATTAAGTTTAATAACGTCAATAAGATAAAGAGAGACTTGAAGATGGCAGGGGCAAAATTAGGCTGAGTAGCACCTGTTTCTTGGGCATTATTTAGGGTTCAAAATTGGCTCCCAAAGATAATCCCCAAAGTCTGTGCACCATCTACAAGGCTCAAGTTAAGTGTGTGATGCAATAGTTTCCACTTGCCTGGATGAGCCCAGCTCCAGCAACACCCAAGAAGCTTGACGCCATTCAGGACAAAGCAGACCACTTGATTGGCACCCCATCCACCATTTTTCACCACCGGTGCACAGTAGCAGCAGTGTGTACCATCTACAAGATACACTGCAGCAACTTGCCAAGGCTCCTTCAACAGCATCTTCCAAACCTGTGACCTCTACCACCTCGAAGGACAAGAGCAACAGATGCTTGGGAAGACCATCTGCAAGTTCCCCTCCAAGCCACATATCATCCTGACTTGGAACAATATCGCTGTTCATTCACTGTCACTGGGTCAAAATCTTGGAACTCCCTTCCTAACAACACTGCGGTGTCCCTACACCACATAGACTGTAGCGTTCAAGAAGGTGGCTCAACACCACCTTCTCAAGGGCAATTAGGGATGGGCAACAAGTAGCCAGTGACAACCGCATCCCACGAAAGAATAAATAAAGAATTGGCATCCATGATGAGAAGCAAAGTGGACCAGATGTCACACTGGTAAAGGAGTTAGCACACATGTGCATGTATCACCCTCATCAATCGACCTGTCACATATGTTTCTGTCCATAACAGTATTGTAGGAGTGACCACCGCACAGTTCTTGTGGTGAATAAGTCCCATCCTCAGACCGAAGATACCCTCCAACGTCTTGTGTGGCATTACCATTGTGCTAAATGGGATAGATTCAGAACTGGATTAGCAGCTCAAAACTGGGCATCCATTAGGCATTGTGGGCCATCAGGAGCAGCAGAACTGCAGTGAACCACAATCTGTAACCCCATAGACACCACTTTACCATTAAAATCAAGCCAGAGCATCACTGCTGGTTCAATGAGGAGTGCAGGAGAGCATGCCAGCAGCAGCACCAAGCATACCTAAAAATAACTACCTGCATACCAAACAGTAAAAGCAGCACACTATAGACAGAGCTAAGCAATCCTACAGCCAACTGATCAGATCAAAGCTCTGCAGTACAGCCACATACAATTGTGAATGGCGGTGGAGAATTAAACAACAGGAGGAGGAGCTTCCAAAAATCCACATCCTCAGTGATGGGGGAGCCCAGCCTATCAGTGCAAAAGACAAGACTGAAGCATTTTGAAGCATCTTCAGCCAGAAGTGCTGAATGGATGATTCATCTTGTCCTCCTCCTGAGCTCCCCAGCATCACAGTCTTCAGCCAATCCGATTCAGTCCACATGATGTGAAGAAACAGCCGAAGGCACTAGATACAACAGAGGCTACAGGCCCTGACAACATCCCCAGTATAGCACTGAAGGCTTGTGCTTCAGAATTAGTGCACATCTAGCCAAACTATTCCATTACAGCTACAAAACTGGCAATTTCCTAACAAGGTGGAAGATTACCCAGGTATGTCCTGTCCACAAAAAGCAGGACAAATCTAATCCAGCCAATTACTGCCCCATCAGTCTACTCTCAATCATCAGTAAAGTGATGGAAGGTGTCATTGAAAATGCTATAAAGTGGCACTTAATCATCAATAACCTGCTCACAAATGCTCAGTTTGGAATCCACCAAGGCCAATCAGCTCCTCACCTCGTTACAGCCTTGTTCCAAACATGGACTAAAGAAATAACTTCAAGAGGTGAGGTGACAGTGACTGCCCTTGACATCAAGGCAGCATTTGACTGAGTGTGGCAATAAGGAGACTGAGCAAAATTCATATTGATGGACATCACAGCGAAACTCCACACTGGTTGGAGTCATACCTGGCACAAAGGAAGATGGTTGTAGTTCTTGCAGGTCAATCATCTCAGTCCCAGGACATTGCTGCAGGAGTTCCTCAGAGTAGTATCCTAGGCCAAACTATTTTCAGCTGCTTTATCAATGATCTTCCCTCCATCATAAAGTCAGAAGTGGGATGTACACTGATGACCACAGTGTTCAGTACCATTCGTGACTCCTCAGATACTGTAGCCATCCCTGCTCGCATGCAGCAAGACCTGGATAACTTTCAGGCCAGAATTGATAAGTGGCAAGTAACAGTCGTGCCATACAAGTGCTGGCCAATGACCACCTCCAAGAAAAGAGAATCGAACCATCTCCTCTTCATGTTCAATAAGATTACCATTGCTGAATTCCACCCCCAGCCCACCATCAACATTTTGGAGGTTACCATTTACCAGAAACTGAACTGGACAAGCCATATAAATACTGTCACTATAAAAACAGGTCAGAGGCTGGGAATTCTGTGCCAAGTAACTTACCTCCTGACTCCCCAAAATCTGTTCACCATGTACAAGACATTAATCAGGAGGGTGATGGAATATTCTTCATTTGCCGCTTGCAGCTCCAACACTCAAGAAACTTGATACCATCCAGGATAAAGCAGCCCTCTTGATCAACTGCAGCAACTCACCAAGCTTCCTTTGCCAACACCTTCAAAATCTGCGACCTCAACCACCAAGAGGGGAAAGGCATAAACACATTGGAACATCACCACCCATGAGTTCCCATCCAAGCTCCACACCATCATAATTGGAATTATGTCACCGTTCCTTTAGTGTCACTAGATCAAAAACTTGGAACTCCCTTCCTAACAGCACTGTGGGTGTACCTACACCACATGGACTGCTGCGATTCAAGAAGGCAGCTTGTTACCAGATTCTCAAGGACAGTTAAGGATGGTAAGCAAATTCTGGCAATGTCAGCAATGCTCACATCCTATTAATTAATTTTTAAAAAAGGAATGGGAGAATGAGCCAAGGCCATGCAGAGCAGGACAAGCTGCTAGAAGAGAGATGAGGAGACGGGGCAGAAGAGCTCTCAGCAGGAGACCACAAACCTAGGGTGTTCAGAAAGTAATTCTCTTACTTAAACCTCAGAAATGATCAATTTGAGAAATCTGCGCTTCACTAAGTAGGTTGTCATTGAAGTCTGCAGCCACAACACCACCTCAAAGCAGGATGAGGATGACAGATCAAAGAGAGATGTCATTCATTCCCTCTTGCCAGGGAGAAGCAAACATGATGGTTTGCAAGGATCGCAGGGTGTTATTGACTGAATGCATGTTATGTTGCTTGCACCTCATGTCAACTCTGCCGTGTACTTAAATCAAAAGGCATTGCACTCCCTCAAAGTGCAGCTGGTCTGTGATCATAAGCAGCACAAAATGCAAGTCAATGCCCTATGTCCTAGCAGCAGTCATTATGCCTACATTATGCCTACATTCAGCTTTATTTTAACCACCATGGCAAACCAAAAAGTGGCTCCTGGGTAACAAGGGCTATCTGCTGATATCATGACTCAATGCACAGGTCCACAACCCACCCACATACCTATGTAGCATGCATACTATGACTGGCACAAAAAATGTGATGGGACAGACCACTGCTGAAGTAAAAATTTCACTGGGCTGCTCTGGAGGATCCCTGCAATGGCCGGCTGAGTGGGTCTCAAGATTTGTGGGGGTCTGTTGCATGCTGCACAAGTTCATCAGCATGAGAGCACAGGCCTTACCATTGCCTGTTAGCTGAGAAGTTGAGGAGCAGGGGCATGAGGAAAAGGCAGGGGCAGCCCCTTTCTGCATAGTCTGTACATGAAAAACTAAGTGTCATACCAGTAACCTCAACCCTAATCCCCATTTACCAATAGTCCGAATAATCCTTAGCTTTCCTCTGTCACTGAGCATCACTATCCTCTTGGTCACAGTGCAAAAAAAGCCAACACATAAGACACATTTCAAACCAAATTTATGAATTAAATCATGTCATACTGCACACAAAATTAACTCAATTCTCCATGCATG